>NC_138170.1:26335927-26935927 GCF_964165515.1 Mesoplodon bidens
GACTTCACAACCCTCAGGGATCTTGGGCCTCCGGGCATCTCTCCCTTAACGCCGAGTGAAAAGCAGCACACTGCTTTCTTCGTTGGAGAGCTAAGTGTCTGAGCTTTCTAAAGTCCACCCAAACACGGGTCCAGCAGGTCTTTTAAGTGTACGGCCAGGGGCTCACAGCACTGCACCAGGGCCACAGTGAGAAAACACGCTCCTCAGTGTTTGTCTTGGGAAGCCTCACTGGCCGTCTCTCTAAGCCAAGCAGGCCGTTGACTTTCGAAGCAACCTGAGAAAGGCACGGTTTGCGCCTGAAACACCCAGAGCCCTTTTATAAGGTGTACGGGCGTCGGAGCCTAAAGCAAGTCAGCGGGGACGTCACGCCACTCGCCGCAGGCAGAACGGCTCTGCTACGAAGGTTCAACGGGGAAGGACAGGGTGCCGCTTCCGACCCTTTGACTGTGGCAGAAACGACACGTACTAGGCACACTGCAACTTTGATATTGGTGACCTAGTGAGAAAAGCACTATTTTCCCCCCTGGAGAGCAGAAGGCCTGTGGTGTCAAATTTCCCTGAGACAGTGCTGTTCTCTGTCTGCTCTTCACAGCTAGAGTGCCTTCAAGGAGAGCAGAGTGTCCTTGGAGAAACAGAGAGTGTCCTGTGCATTCCAGGCGGCACCCCAGATCACCCACTGCAAAAGGGAAATCTACACCTCTCTCCACGGTTCAAAGGATCGAACGGATGGCCCATTCACACATCGAGGCGTTCAGCGGTTTTTCCACAGCCTTCTGGAGAAGTACTGCTGGATCTCTAGTATGCTTTTCCTATGGCACCCACGTCCTCACTGCGTCCCAGGGAACAACACTGTGTAGAGGAAAACACTTCCTGGCTGACTGAGCAGCACCATGCTACCTCAGGCCTCCGGATCACCACTCTCAAAGCAGAGTGAAAGGCAAACCTCTGCTTTTTCTCCACAGAGCTCGATGGCCAAAACATTCAACGGACTCTCTGAACACAGCACTAACTGCTCTTTTGTAGGTGACATGTCAGGGGATCTCAGGGCAGAGCGTGAGCTGCAAGGAAAACACACTTCCCTAAGTGTCCGTTCCGGGTGCACTTACTTGGCGGATCTCTCTCTATGCCACGCACAAACTAGAGAGGCCCTGCAGTTTTCCAAATGTAGATAGATTCGCCTGAACACTACTACGCTTCGAGAAGCTGCGAGGACACGTCGCAACCTCCCCAAAGCTTTACGTCCCATAGACCAGCCACACGTTGCACATCACAACTTCCTCGGGTTCGAACTTCATCCGGGAAGGGGCCAGAGTGCCCCCTTCTGTCTGTTTTGGCTCGCTGGAAACTGATCGTACTCGGGCAGTTTGGAACGTTCAGTTTGGCCATGTATGTGCATGGCAGCACGTCCCAGCTGTAAGGAGGACCGCTGCAGCCTCCACGCCGCCTGAAATAGAGTGCTGCTGCCAGTCTCACGTCCTGGAATGTCCTATGTAGGAAAAGGGCGTTTCCCTGAGGGCAATACGGTGCTTCCAGTTCCCTGCAAGAGGCATGGGAAAGGCGCCAATGCCTAAAGGGAAAACGACACTGCCTGCCAGGCTCATAGTAAGGTCCATGTATTGCATTTGGAAGATTGGGCATACATCATTGGCCAGGAAAACCTAGTCCACGGAGTGCCTTCCCGTTAGTGAGCTTCTCGGAACTCTGGGAATACTGCGTCCTCCGCACCTCCCATGAAAGATCACTGAGACCTGAGGATCCCTTCCTGGGCGACTTCACAACCCTCAGGGATCTTGGGCCTCCGGGCATCTCTCCCTTAACGCCGAGTGAAAAGCAGCACACTGCTTTCTTCGTTGGAGAGCTAAGTGTCTGAGCTTTCTAAAGTCCACCCAAACACGGGTCCAGCAGGTCTTTTAAGTGTACGGCCAGGGGCTCACAGCACTGCACCAGGGCCACAGTGAGAAAACACGCTCCTCAGTGTTTGTCTTGGGAAGCCTCACTGGCCGTCTCTCTAAGCCAAGCAGGCCGTTGACTTTCGAAGCAACCTGAGAAAGGCGCGGTTTGCGCCTGAAACACCCAGAGCCCTTTTATAAGGTGTACGGGCGTCGGAGCCTAAAGCAAGTCAGCGGGGACGTCACGCCACTCGCCGCAGGCAGAACGGCTCTGCTACGAAGGTTCAACGGGGAAGGACAGGGTGCCGCTTCCGACCCTTTGACTGTGGCAGAAACGACACGTACTAGGCACACTGCAACTTTGATATTGGTGACCTAGTGAGAAAAGCACTATTTTCCCCCCTGGAGAGCAGAAGGCCTGTGGTGTCAAATTTCCCTGAGACAGTGCTGTTCTCTGTCTGCTCTTCACAGCTAGAGTGCCTTCAAGGAGAGCAGAGTGTCCTTGGAGAAACAGAGAGTGTCCTGTGCATTCCAGGCGGCACCCCAGATCACCCACTGCAAAAGGGAAATCTACACCTCTCTCCACGGTTCAAAGGATCGAACGGATGGCCCATTCACACATCGAGGCGTTCAGCGGTTTTTCCACAGCCTTCTGGAGAAGTACTGCTGGATCTCTAGTATGCTTTTCCTATGGCACCCACGTCCTCACTGCGTCCCAGGGAACAACACTGTGTAGAGGAAAACACTTCCTGGCTGACTGAGCAGCACCATGCTACCTCAGGCCTCCGGATCACCACTCTCAAAGCAGAGTGAAAGGCAAACCTCTGCTTTTTCTCCACAGAGCTCGATGGCCAAAACATTCAACGGACTCTCTGAACACAGCACTAACTGCTCTTTTGTAGGTGACATGTCAGGGGATCTCAGGGCAGAGCGTGAGCTGCAAGGAAAACACACTTCCCTAAGTGTCCGTTCCGGGTGCACTTACTTGGCGGATCTCTCTCTATGCCACGCACAAACTAGAGAGGCCCTGCAGTTTTCCAAATGTAGATAGATTCGCCTGAACACTACTACGCTTCGAGAAGCTGCGAGGACACGTCGCAACCTCCCCAAAGCTTTACGTCCCATAGACCAGCCACACGTTGCACATCACAACTTCCTCGGGTTCGAACTTCATCCGGGAAGGGGCCAGAGTGCCCCCTTCTGTCTGTTTTGGCTCGCTGGAAACTGATCGTACTCGGGCAGTTTGGAACGTTCAGTTTGGCCGTGTATGTGCATGGCAGCACGTCCCAGCT
This sequence comes from Mesoplodon bidens, assembly GCF_964165515.1. Classification (NCBI taxonomy): domain Eukaryota; kingdom Metazoa; phylum Chordata; class Mammalia; order Artiodactyla; family Ziphiidae; genus Mesoplodon; species Mesoplodon bidens. The sequence continues at coordinate 26,339,109 of NC_138170.1, forward strand.
GTAAGGAGGACCGCTGCAGCCTCCACGCCGCCTGAAATAGAGTGCTGCTGCCAGTCTCACGTCCTGGAATGTCCTATGTAGGAAAAGGGCGTTTCCCTGAGGGCAATACGGTGCTTCCAGTTCCCTGCAAGAGGCATGGGAAAGGCGCCAATGCCTAAAGGGAAAACGACACTGCCTGCCAGGCTCATAGTAAGGTCCATGTATTGCATTTGGAAGATTGGGCATACATCATTGGCCAGGAAAACCTAGTCCACGGAGTGCCTTCCCGTTAGTGAGCTTCTCGGAACTCTGGGAATACTGCGTCCTCCGCACCTCCCATGAAAGATCACTGAGACCTGAGGATCCCTTCCTGGGCGACTTCACAACCCTCAGGGATCTTGGGCCTCCGGGCATCTCTCCCTTAACGCCGAGTGAAAAGCAGCACACTGCTTTCTTCGTTGGAGAGCTAAGTGTCTGAGCTTTCTAAAGTCCACCCAAACACGGGTCCAGCAGGTCTTTTAAGTGTACGGCCAGGGGCTCACAGCACTGCACCAGGGCCACAGTGAGAAAACACGCTCCTCAGTGTTTGTCTTGGGAAGCCTCACTGGCCGTCTCTCTAAGCCAAGCAGGCCGTTGACTTTCGAAGCAACCTGAGAAAGGCGCGGTTTGCGCCTGAAACACCCAGAGCCCTTTTATAAGGTGTACGGGCGTCGGAGCCTAAAGCAAGTCAGCGGGGACGTCACGCCACTCGCCGCAGGCAGAACGGCTCTGCTACGAAGGTTCAACGGGGAAGGACAGGGTGCCGCTTCCGACCCTTTGACTGTGGCAGAAACGACACGTACTAGGCACACTGCAACTTTGATATTGGTGACCTAGTGAGAAAAGCACTATTTTCCCCCCTGGAGAGCAGAAGGCCTGTGGTGTCAAATTTCCCTGAGACAGTGCTGTTCTCTGTCTGCTCTTCACAGCTAGAGTGCCTTCACGGAGAGCAGAGTGTCCTTGGAGAAACAGAGAGTGTCCTGTGCATTCCAGGCGGCACCCCAGATCACCCACTGCAAAAGGGAAATCTACACCTCTCTCCACGGTTCAAAGGATCGAACGGATGGCCCATTCACACATCGAGGCGTTCAGCGGTTTTTCCACAGCCTTCTGGAGAAGTACTGCTGGATCTCTAGTATGCTTTTCCTATGGCACCCACGTCCTCACTGCGTCCCAGGGAACAACACTGTGTAGAGGAAAACACTTCCTGGCTGACTGAGCAGCACCATGCTACCTCAGGCCTCCGGATCACCACTCTCAAAGCAGAGTGAAAGGCAAACCTCTGCTTTTTCTCCACAGAGCTCGATGGCCAAAACATTCAACGGACTCTCTGAACACAGCACTAACTGCTCTTTTGTAGGTGACATGTCAGGGGATCTCAGGGCAGAGCGTGAGCTGCAAGGAAAACACACTTCCCTAAGTGTCCGTTCCGGGTGCACTTACTTGGCGGATCTCTCTCTATGCCACGCACAAACTAGAGAGGCCCTGCAGTTTTCCAAATGTAGATAGATTCGCCTGAACACTACTACGCTTCGAGAAGCTGCGAGGACACGTCGCAACCTCCCCAAAGCTTTACGTCCCATAGACCAGCCACACGTTGCACATCACAACTTCCTCGGGTTCGAACTTCATCCGGGAAGGGGCCAGAGTGCCCCCTTCTGTCTGTTTTGGCTCGCTGGAAACTGATCGTACTCGGGCAGTTTGGAACGTTCAGTTTGGCCATGTATGTGCATGGCAGCACGTCCCAGCTGTAAGGAGGACCGCTGCAGCCTCCACGCCGCCTGAAATAGAGTGCTGCTGCCAGTCTCACGTCCTGGAATGTCCTATGTAGGAAAAGGGCGTTTCCCTGAGGGCAATACGGTGCTCCCAGTTCCCTGCAAGAGGCATGGGAAAGGCGCCAATGCCTAAAGGGAAAACGACACTGCCTGCCAGGCTCATAGTAAGGTCCATGTATTGCATTTGGAAGATTGGGCATACATCATTGGCCAGGAAAACCTAGTCCACGGAGTGCCTTCCCGTTAGTGAGCTTCTCGGAACTCTGGGAATACTGCGTCCTCCGCACCTCCCATGAAAGAACACTGAGACCTGAGGATCCCTTCCTGGGCGACTTCACAACCCTCAGGGATCTTGGGCCTCCGGGCATCTCTCCCTTAACGCCGAGTGAAAAGCAGCACACTGCTTTCTTCGTTGGAGAGCTAAGTGTCTGAGCTTTCTAAAGTCCACCCAAACACGGGTCCAGCAGGTCTTTTAAGTGTACGGCCAGGGGCTCACAGCACTGCACCAGGGCCACAGTGAGAAAACACGCTCCTCAGTGTTTGTCTTGGGAAGCCTCACTGGCCGTCTCTCTAAGCCAAGCAGGCCGTTGACTTTCGAAGCAACCTGAGAAAGGCGCGGTTTGCGCCTGAAACACCCAGAGCCCTTTTATAAGGTGTACGGGCGTCGGAGCCTAAAGCAAGTCAGCGGGGACGTCACGCCACTCGCCGCAGGCAGAACGGCTCTGCTACGAAGGTTCAACGGGGAAGGACAGGGTGCCGCTTCCGACCCTTTGACTGTGGCAGAAACGACACGTACTAGGCACACTGCAACTTTGATATTGGTGACCTAGTGAGAAAAGCACTATTTTCCCCCCTGGAGAGCAGAAGGCCTGTGGTGTCAAATTTCCCTGAGACAGTGCTGTTCTCTGTCTGCTCTTCACAGCTAGAGTGCCTTCACGGAGAGCAGAGTGTCCTTGGAGAAACAGAGAGTGTCCTGTGCATTCCAGGCGGCACCCCAGATCACCCACTGCAAAAGGGAAATCTACACCTCTCTCCACGGTTCAAAGGATCGAACGGATGGCCCATTCACACATCGAGGCGTTCAGCGGTTTTTCCACAGCCTTCTGGAGAAGTACTGCTGGATCTCTAGTATGCTTTTCCTATGGCACCCACGTCCTCACTGCGTCCCAGGGAACAACACTGTGTAGAGGAAAACACTTCCTGGCTGACTGAGCAGCACCATGCTACCTCAGGCCTCCGGATCACCACTCTCAAAGCAGAGTGAAAGGCAAACCTCTGCTTTTTCTCCACAGAGCTCGATGGCCAAAACATTGAACGGACTCTCTGAACACAGCACTAACTGCTCTTTTGTAGGTGACATGTCAGGGGATCTCAGGGCAGAGCGTGAGCTGCAAGGAAAACACACTTCCCTAAGTGTCCGTTCCGGGTGCACTTACTTGGCGGATCTCTCTCTATGCCACGCACAAACTAGAGAGGCCCTGCAGTTTTCCAAATGTAGATAGATTCGCCTGAACACTACTACGCTTCGAGAAGCTGCGAGGACACGTCGCAACCTCCCCAAAGCTTTACGTCCCATAGACCAGCCACACGTTGCACATCACAACTTCCTCGGGTTCGAACTTCATCCGGGAAGGGGCCAGAGTGCCCCCTTCTGTCTGTTTTGGCTCGCTGGAAACTGATCGTACTCGGGCAGTTTGGAACGTTCAGTTTGGCCATGTATGTGCATGGCAGCACGTCCCAGCTGTAAGGAGGACCGCTGCAGCCTCCACGCCGCCTGAAATAGAGTGCTGCTGCCAGTCTCACGTCCTGGAATGTCCTATGTAGGAAAAGGGCGTTTCCCTGAGGGCAATACGGTGCTCCCAGTTCCCTGCAAGAGGCATGGGAAAGGCGCCAATGCCTAAAGGGAAAACGACACTGCCTGCCAGGCTCATAGTAAGGTCCATGTATTGCATTTGGAAGATTGGGCATACATCATTGGCCAGGAAAACCTAGTCCACGGAGTGCCTTCCCGTTAGTGAGCTTCTCGGAACTCTGGGAATACTGCGTCCTCCGCACCTCCCATGAAAGAACACTGAGACCTGAGGATCCCTTCCTGGGCGACTTCACAACCCTCAGGGATCTTGGGCCTCCGGGCATCTCTCCCTTAACGCCGAGTGAAAAGCAGCACACTGCTTTCTTCGTTGGAGAGCTAAGTGTCTGAGCTTTCTAAAGTCCACCCAAACACGGGTCCAGCAGGTCTTTTAAGTGTACGGCCAGGGGCTCACAGCACTGCACCAGGGCCACAGTGAGAAAACACGCTCCTCAGTGTTTGTCTTGGGAAGCCTCACTGGCCGTCTCTCTAAGCCAAGCAGGCCGTTGACTTTCGAAGCAACCTGAGAAAGGCGCGGTTTGCGCCTGAAACACCCAGAGCCCTTTTATAAGGTGTACGGGCGTCGGAGCCTAAAGCAAGTCAGCGGGGACGTCACGCCACTCGCCGCAGGCAGAACGGCTCTGCTACGAAGGTTCAACGGGGAAGGACAGGGTGCCGCTTCCGACCCTTTGACTGTGGCAGAAACGACACGTACTAGGCACACTGCAACTTTGATATTGGTGACCTAGTGAGAAAAGCACTATTTTCCCCCCTGGAGAGCAGAAGGCCTGTGGTGTCAAATTTCCCTGAGACAGTGCTGTTCTCTGTCTGCTCTTCACAGCTAGAGTGCCTTCACGGAGAGCAGAGTGTCCTTGGAGAAACAGAGAGTGTCCTGTGCATTCCAGGCGGCACCCCAGATCACCCACTGCAAAAGGGAAATCTACACATCTCTCCACGGTTCAAAGGATCGATCGGATGGCCCATTCACACATCGAGGCGTTCAGCGGTTTTTCCACAGCCTTCTGGAGAAGTACTGCTGGATCTCTAGTATGCTTTTCCTATGGCACCCACGTCCTCACTGCGTCCCAGGGAACAACACTGTGTAGAGGAAAACACTTCCTGGCTGACTGAGCAGCACCATGCTACCTCAGGCCTCCGGATCACCACTCTCAAAGCAGAGTGAAAGGCAAACCTCTGCTTTTTCTCCACAGAGCTCGATGGCCAAAACATTCAACGGACTCTCTGAACACAGCACTAACTGCTCTTTTGTAGGTGACATGTCAGGGGATCTCAGGGCAGAGCGTGAGCTGCAAGGAAAACACACTTCCCTAAGTGTCCGTTCCGGGTGCACTTACTTGGCGGATCTCTCTCTATGCCACGCACAAACTAGAGAGGCCCTGCAGTTTTCCAAATGTAGATAGATTCGCCTGAACACTACTACGCTTCGAGAAGCTGCGAGGACACGTCGCAACCTCCCCAAAGCTTTACGTCCCATAGACCAGCCACACGTTGCACATCACAACTTCCTCGGGTTCGAACTTCATCCGGGAAGGGGCCAGAGTGCCCCCTTCTGTCTGTTTTGGCTCGCTGGAAACTGATCGTACTCGGGCAGTTTGGAACGTTCAGTTTGGCCATGTATGTGCATGGCAGCACGTCCCAGCTGTAAGGAGGACCGCTGCAGCCTCCACGCCGCCTGAAATAGAGTGCTGCTGCCAGTCTCACGTCCTGGAATGTCCTATGTAGGAAAAGGGCGTTTCCCTGAGGGCAATACGGTGCTCCCAGTTCCCTGCAAGAGGCATGGGAAAGGCGCCAATGCCTAAAGGGAAAACGACACTGCCTGCCAGGCTCATAGTAAGGTCCATGTATTGCATTTGGAAGATTGGGCATACATCATTGGCCAGGAAAACCTAGTCCACGGAGTGCCTTCCCGTTAGTGAGCTTCTCGGAACTCTGGGAATACTGCGTCCTCCGCACCTCCCATGAAAGAACACTGAGACCTGAGGATCCCTTCCTGGGCGACTTCACAACCCTCAGGGATCTTGGGCCTCCGGGCATCTCTCCCTTAACGCCGAGTGAAAAGCAGCACACTGCTTTCTTCGTTGGAGAGCTAAGTGTCTGAGCTTTCTAAAGTCCACCCAAACACGGGTCCAGCAGGTCTTTTAAGTGTACGGCCAGGGGCTCACAGCACTGCACCAGGGCCACAGTGAGAAAACACGCTCCTCAGTGTTTGTCTTGGGAAGCCTCACTGGCCGTCTCTCTAAGCCAAGCAGGCCGTTGACTTTCGAAGCAACCTGAGAAAGGCGCGGTTTGCGCCTGAAACACCCAGAGCCCTTTTATAAGGTGTACGGGCGTCGGAGCCTAAAGCAAGTCAGCGGGGACGTCACGCCACTCGCCGCAGGCAGAACGGCTCTGCTACGAAGGTTCAACGGGGAAGGACAGGGTGCCGCTTCCGACCCTTTGACTGTGGCAGAAACGACACGTACTAGGCACACTGCAACTTTGATATTGGTGACCTAGTGAGAAAAGCACTATTTTCCCCCCTGGAGAGCAGAAGGCCTGTGGTGTCAAATTTCCCTGAGACAGTGCTGTTCTCTGTCTGCTCTTCACAGCTAGAGTGCCTTCACGGAGAGCAGAGTGTCCTTGGAGAAACAGAGAGTGTCCTGTGCATTCCAGGCGGCACCCCAGATCACCCACTGCAAAAGGGAAATCTACACCTCTCTCCACGGTTCAAAGGATCGATCGGATGGCCCATTCACACATCGAGGCGTTCAGCGGTTTTTCCACAGCCTTCTGGAGAAGTACTGCTGGATCTCTAGTATGCTTTTCCTATGGCACCCACGTCCTCACTGCGTCCCAGGGAACAACACTCTGTAGAGGAAAACACTTCCTGGCTGACTGAGCAGCACCATGCTACCTCAGGCCTCCGGATCACCACTCTCAAAGCAGAGTGAAAGGCAAACCTCTGCTTTTTCTCCACAGAGCTCGATGGCCAAAACATTCAACGGACTCTCTGAACACAGCACTAACTGCTCTTTTGTAGGTGACATGTCAGGGGATCTCAGGGCAGAGCGTGAGCTGCAAGGAAAACACACTTCCCTAAGTGTCCGTTCCGGGTGCACTTACTTGGCGGATCTCTCTCTATGCCACGCACAAACTAGAGAGGCCCTGCAGTTTTCCAAATGTAGATAGATTCGCCTGAACACTACTACGCTTCGAGAAGCTGCGAGGACACGTCGCAACCTCCCCAAAGCTTTACGTCCCATAGACCAGCCACACGTTGCACATCACAACTTCCTCGGGTTCGAACTTCATCCGGGAAGGGGCCAGAGTGCCCCCTTCTGTCTGTTTTGGCTCGCTGGAAACTGATCGTACTCGGGCAGTTTGGAACGTTCAGTTTGGCCATGTATGTGCATGGCAGCACGTCCCAGCTGTAAGGAGGACCGCTGCAGCCTCCACGCCGCCTGAAATAGAGTGCTGCTGCCAGTCTCACGTCCTGGAATGTCCTATGTAGGAAAAGGGCGTTTCCCTGAGGGCAATACGGTGCTCCCAGTTCCCTGCAAGAGGCATGGGAAAGGCGCCAATGCCTAAAGGGAAAACGACACTGCCTGCCAGGCTCATAGTAAGGTCCATGTATTGCATTTGGAAGATTGGGCATACATCATTGGCCAGGAAAACCTAGTCCACGGAGTGCCTTCCCGTTAGTGAGCTTCTCGGAACTCTGGGAATACTGCGTCCTCCGCACCTCCCATGAAAGATCACTGAGACCTGAGGATCCCTTCCTGGGCGACTTCACAACCCTCAGGGATCTTGGGCCTCCGGGCATCTCTCCCTTAACGCCGAGTGAAAAGCAGCACACTGCTTTCTTCGTTGGAGAGCTAAGTGTCTGAGCTTTCTAAAGTCCACCCAAACACGGGTCCAGCAGGTCTTTTAAGTGTACGGCCAGGGGCTCACAGCACTGCACCAGGGCCACAGTGAGAAAACACGCTCCTCAGTGTTTGTCTTGGGAAGCCTCACTGGCCGTCTCTCTAAGCCAAGCAGGCCGTTGACTTTCGAAGCAACCTGAGAAAGGCGCGGTTTGCGCCTGAAACACCCAGAGCCCTTTTATAAGGTGTACGGGCGTCGGAGCCTAAAGCAAGTCAGCGGGGACGTCACGCCACTCGCCGCAGGCAGAACGGCTCTGCTACGAAGGTTCAACGGGGAAGGACAGGGTGCCGCTTCCGACCCTTTGACTGTGGCAGAAACGACACGTACTAGGCACACTGCAACTTTGATATTGGTGACCTAGTGAGAAAAGCACTATTTTCCCCCCTGGAGAGCAGAAGGCCTGTGGTGTCAAATTTCCCTGAGACAGTGCTGTTCTCTGTCTGCTCTTCACAGCTAGAGTGCCTTCACGGAGAGCAGAGTGTCCTTGGAGAAACAGAGAGTGTCCTGTGCATTCCAGGCGGCACCCCAGATCACCCACTGCAAAAGGGAAATCTACACCTCTCTCCACGGTTCAAAGGATCGATCGGATGGCCCATTCACACATCGAGGCGTTCAGCGGTTTTTCCACAGCCTTCTGGAGAAGTACTGCTGGATCTCTAGTATGCTTTTCCTATGGCACCCACGTCCTCACTGCGTCCCAGGGAACAACACTGTGTAGAGGAAAACACTTCCTGGCTGACTGAGCAGCACCATGCTACCTCAGGCCTCCGGATCACCACTCTCAAAGCAGAGTGAAAGGCAAACCTCTGCTTTTTCTCCACAGAGCTCGATGGCCAAAACATTCAACGGACTCTCTGAACACAGCACTAACTGCTCTTTTGTAGGTGACATGTCAGGGGATCTCAGGGCAGAGCGTGAGCTGCAAGGAAAACACACTTCCCTAAGTGTCCGTTCCGGGTGCACTTACTTGGCGGATCTCTCTCTATGCCACGCACAAACTAGAGAGGCCCTGCAGTTTTCCAAATGTAGATAGATTCGCCTGAACACTACTACGCTTCGAGAAGCTGCGAGGACACGTCGCAACCTCCCCAAAGCTTTACGTCCCATAGACCAGCCACACGTTGCACATCACAACTTCCTCGGGTTCGAACTTCATCCGGGAAGGGGCCAGAGTGCCCCCTTCTGTCTGTTTTGGCTCGCTGGAAACTGATCGTACTCGGGCAGTTTGGAACGTTCAGTTTGGCCATGTATGTGCATGGCAGCACGTCCCAGCTGTAAGGAGGACCGCTGCAGCCTCCACGCCGCCTGAAATAGAGTGCTGCTGCCAGTCTCACGTCCTGGAATGTCCTATGTAGGAAAAGGGCGTTTCCCTGAGGGCAATACGGTGCTCCCAGTTCCCTGCAAGAGGCATGGGAAAGGCGCCAATGCCTAAAGGGAAAACGACACTGCCTGCCAGGCTCATAGTAAGGTCCATGTATTGCATTTGGAAGATTGGGCATACATCATTGGCCAGGAAAACCTAGTCCACGGAGTGCCTTCCCGTTAGTGAGCTTCTCGGAACTCTGGGAATACTGCGTCCTCCGCACCTCCCATGAAAGAACACTGAGACCTGAGGATCCCTTCCTGGGCGACTTCACAACCCTCAGGGATCTTGGGCCTCCGGGCATCTCTCCCTTAACGCCGAGTGAAAAGCAGCACACTGCTTTCTTCGTTGGAGAGCTAAGTGTCTGAGCTTTCTAAAGTCCACCCAAACACGGGTCCAGCAGGTCTTTTAAGTGTACGGCCAGGGGCTCACAGCACTGCACCAGGGCCACAGTGAGAAAACACGCTCCTCAGTGTTTGTCTTGGGAAGCCTCACTGGCCGTCTCTCTAAGCCAAGCAGGCCGTTGACTTTCGAAGCAACCTGAGAAAGGCGCGGTTTGCGCCTGAAACACCCAGAGCCCTTTTATAAGGTGTACGGGCGTCGGAGCCTAAAGCAAGTCAGCGGGGACGTCACGCCACTCGCCGCAGGCAGAACGGCTCTGCTACGAAGGTTCAACGGGGAAGGACAGGGTGCCGCTTCCGACCCTTTGACTGTGGCAGAAACGACACGTACTAGGCACACTGCAACTTTGATATTGGTGACCTAGTGAGAAAAGCACTATTTTCCCCCCTGGAGAGCAGAAGGCCTGTGGTGTCAAATTTCCCTGAGACAGTGCTGTTCTCTGTCTGCTCTTCACAGCTAGAGTGCCTTCACGGAGAGCAGAGTGTCCTTGGAGAAACAGAGAGTGTCCTGTGCATTCCAGGCGGCACCCCAGATCACCCACTGCAAAAGGGAAATCTACACCTCTCTCCACGGTTCAAAGGATCGAACGGATGGCCCATTCACACATCGAGGCGTTCAGCGGTTTTTCCACAGCCTTCTGGAGAAGTACTGCTGGATCTCTAGTATGCTTTTCCTATGGCACCCACGTCCTCACTGCGTCCCAGGGAACAACACTGTGTAGAGGAAAACACTTCCTGGCTGACTGAGCAGCACCATGCTACCTCAGGCCTCCGGATCACCACTCTCAAAGCAGAGTGAAAGGCAAACCTCTGCTTTTTCTCCACAGAGCTCGATGGCCAAAACATTCAACGGACTCTCTGAACACAGCACTAACTGCTCTTTTGTAGGTGACATGTCAGGGGATCTCAGGGCAGAGCGTGAGCTGCAAGGAAAACACACTTCCCTAAGTGTCCGTTCTGGGTGCACTTACTTGGCGGATCTCTCTCTATGCCACGCACAAACTAGAGAGGCCCTGCAGTTTTCCAAATGTAGATAGATTCGCCTGAACACTACTATGCTTCGAGAAGCTGCGAGGACACGTCGCAACCTCCCCAAAGCTTTACGTCCCATAGACCAGCCACACGTTGCACATCACAACTTCCTCGGGTTCGAACTTCATCCGGGAAGGGGCCAGAGTGCCCCCTTCTGTCTGTTTTGGCTCGCTGGAAACTGATCGTACTCGGGCAGTTTGGAACGTTCAGTTTGGCCATGTATGTGCATGGCAGCACGTCCCAGCTGTAAGGAGGACCGCTGCAGCCTCCACGCCGCCTGAAATAGAGTGCTGCTGCCAGTCTCACGTCCTGGAATGTCCTATGTAGGAAAAGGGCGTTTCCCTGAGGGCAATACGGTGCTTCCAGTTCCCTGCAAGAGGCATGGGAAAGGCGCCAATGCCTAAAGGGAAAACGACACTGCCTGCCAGGCTCATAGTAAGGTCCATGTATTGCATTTGGAAGATTGGGCATACATCATTGGCCAGGAAAACCTAGTCCACGGAGTGCCTTCCCGTTAGTGAGCTTCTCGGAACTCTGGGAATACTGCGTCCTCCGCACCTCCCATGAAAGATCACTGAGACCTGAGGATCCCTTCCTGGGCGACTTCACAACCCTCAGGGATCTTGGGCCTCCGGGCATCTCTCCCTTAACGCCGAGTGAAAAGCAGCACACTGCTTTCTTCGTTGGAGAGCTAAGTGTCTGAGCTTTCTAAAGTCCACCCAAACACGGGTCCAGCAGGTCTTTTAAGTGTACGGCCAGGGGCTCACAGCACTGCACCAGGGCCACAGTGAGAAAACACGCTCCTCAGTGTTTGTCTTGGGAAGCCTCACTGGCCGTCTCTCTAAGCCAAGCAGGCCGTTGACTTTCGAAGCAACCTGAGAAAGGCGCGGTTTGCGCCTGAAACACCCAGAGCCCTTTTATAAGGTGTACGGGCGTCGGAGCCTAAAGCAAGTCAGCGGGGACGTCACGCCACTCGCCGCAGGCAGAACGGCTCTGCTACGAAGGTTCAACGGGGAAGGACAGGGTGCCGCTTCCGACCCTTTGACTGTGGCAGAAACGACACGTACTAGGCACACTGCAACTTTGATATTGGTGACCTAGTGAGAAAAGCACTATTTTCCCCCCTGGAGAGCAGAAGGCCTGTGGTGTCAAATTTCCCTGAGACAGTGCTGTTCTCTGTCTGCTCTTCACAGCTAGAGTGCCTTCAAGGAGAGCAGAGTGTCCTTGGAGAAACAGAGAGTGTCCTGTGCATTCCAGGCGGCACCCCAGATCACCCACTGCAAAAGGGAAATCTACACCTCTCTCCACGGTTCAAAGGATCGAACGGATGGCCCATTCACACATCGAGGCGTTCAGCGGTTTTTCCACAGCCTTCTGGAGAAGTACTGCTGGATCTCTAGTATGCTTTTCCTATGGCACCCACGTCCTCACTGCGTCCCAGGGAACAACACTGTGTAGAGGAAAACACTTCCTGGCTGACTGAGCAGCACCATGCTACCTCAGGCCTCCGGATCACCACTCTCAAAGCAGAGTGAAAGGCAAACCTCTGCTTTTTCTCCACAGAGCTCGATGGCCAAAACATTCAACGGACTCTCTGAACACAGCACTAACTGCTCTTTTGTAGGTGACATGTCAGGGGATCTCAGGGCAGAGCGTGAGCTGCAAGGAAAACACACTTCCCTAAGTGTCCGTTCCGGGTGCACTTACTTGGCGGATCTCTCTCTATGCCACGCACAAACTAGAGAGGCCCTGCAGTTTTCCAAATGTAGATAGATTCGCCTGAACACTACTACGCTTCGAGAAGCTGCGAGGACACGTCGCAACCTCCCCAAAGCTTTACGTCCCATAGACCAGCCACACGTTGCACATCACAACTTCCTCGGGTTCGAACTTCATCCGGGAAGGGGCCAGAGTGCCCCCTTCTGTCTGTTTTGGCTCGCTGGAAACTGATCGTACTCGGGCAGTTTGGAACGTTCAGATTGGCCATATATGTGCATGGCAGCACGTCCCAGCTGTAAGGAGGACCGCTGCAGCCTCCATGCCGCCTGAAATAGAGTGCTGCTGCCAGTCTCACGTCCTGGAATGCCCTACGTAGAAAAAGGGCGTTTCCCTGAGGGCAATACGGTGCTTCCAGTTCCCTGCAAGAGGCATGGGAAAGGCGCCAATGCCTAAAGGGAAAATGACACTGCCTGCCAGGCTCATAGTAAGGTCCATGTATTGCATTTGGAAGATTGGGCATACATCATTGGCCAGGAAAACCTAGTCCACGGAGTGCCTTCCCGTTAGTGAGCTTCTCGGAACTCTGGGAATACTGCGTCCTCCGCACCTCCCATGAAAGATCACTGAGACCTGAGGATCCCTTCCTGGGCGACTTCACAACCCTCAGGGATCTTGGGCCTCCGGGCATCTCTCCCTTAACGCCGAGTGAAAAGCAGCACACTGCTTTCTTCGTTGGAGAGCTAAGTGTCTGAGCTTTCTAAAGTCCACCCAAACACGGGTCCAGCAGGTCTTTTAAGTGTACGGCCAGGGGCTCACAGCACTGCACCAGGGCCACAGTGAGAAAACACGCTCCTCAGTGTTTGTCTTGGGAAGCCTCACTGGCCGTCTCTCTAAGCCAAGCAGGCCGTTGACTTTCGAAGCAACCTGAGAAAGGCGCGGTTTGCGCCTGAAACACCCAGAGCCCTTTTATAAGGTGTACGGGCGTCGGAGCCTAAAGCAAGTCAGCGGGGACGTCACGCCACTCGCCGCAGGCAGAACGGCTCTGCTACGAAGGTTCAACGGGGAAGGACAGGGTGCCGCTTCCGACCCTTTGACTGTGGCAGAAACGACACGTACTAGGCACACTGCAACTTTGATATTGGTGACCTAGTGAGAAAAGCACTATTTTCCCCCCTGGAGAGCAGAAGGCCTGTGGTGTCAAATTTCCCTGAGACAGTGCTGTTCTCTGTCTGCTCTTCACAGCTAGAGTGCCTTCAAGGAGAGCAGAGTGTCCTTGGAGAAACAGAGAGTGTCCTGTGCATTCCAGGCGGCACCCCAGATCACCCACTGCAAAAGGGAAATCTACACCTCTCTCCACGGTTCAAAGGATCGAACGGATGGCCCATTCACACATCGAGGCGTTCAGCGGTTTTTCCACAGCCTTCTGGAGAAGTACTGCTGGATCTCTAGTATGCTTTTCCTATGGCACCCACGTCCTCACTGCGTCCCAGGGAACAACACTGTGTAGAGGAAAACACTTCCTGGCTGACTGAGCAGCACCATGCTACCTCAGGCCTCCGGATCACCACTCTCAAAGCAGAGTGAAAGGCAAACCTCTGCTTTTTCTCCACAGAGCTCGATGGCCAAAACATTCAACGGACTCTCTGAACACAGCACTAACTGCTCTTTTGTAGGTGACATGTCAGGGGATCTCAGGGCAGAGCGTGAGCTGCAAGGAAAACACACTTCCCTAAGTGTCCGTTCCGGGTGCACTTACTTGGCGGATCTCTCTCTATGCCACGCACAAACTAGAGAGGCCCTGCAGTTTTCCAAATGTAGATAGATTCGCCTGAACACTACTACGCTTCGAGAAGCTGCGAGGACACGTCGCAACCTCCCCAAAGCTTTACGTCCCATAGACCAGCCACACGTTGCACATCACAACTTCCTCGGGTTCGAACTTCATCCGGGAAGGGGCCAGAGTGCCCCCTTCTGTCTGTTTTGGCTCGCTGGAAACTGATCGTACTCGGGCAGTTTGGAACGTTCAGTTTGGCCATGTATGTGCATGGCAGCACGTCCCAGCTGTAAGGAGGACCGCTGCAGCCTCCACGCCGCCTGAAATAGAGTGCTGCTGCCAGTCTCACGTCCTGGAATGTCCTATGTAGGAAAAGGGCGTTTCCCTGAGGGCAATACGGTGCTCCCAGTTCCCTGCAAGAGGCATGGGAAAGGCGCCAATGCCTAAAGGGAAAACGACACTGCCTGCCAGGCTCATAGTAAGGTCCATGTATTGCATTTGGAAGATTGGGCATACATCATTGGCCAGGAAAACCTAGTCCACGGAGTGCCTTCCCGTTAGTGAGCTTCTCGGAACTCTGGGAATACTGCGTCCTCCGCACCTCCCATGAAAGATCACTGAGACCTGAGGATCCCTTCCTGGGCGACTTCACAACCCTCAGGGATCTTGGGCCTCCGGGCATCTCTCCCTTAACGCCGAGTGAAAAGCAGCACACTGCTTTCTTCGTTGGAGAGCTAAGTGTCTGAGCTTTCTAAAGTCCACCCAAACACGGGTCCAGCAGGTCTTTTAAGTGTACGGCCAGGGGCTCACAGCACTGCACCAGGGCCACAGTGAGAAAACACGCTCCTCAGTGTTTGTCTTGGGAAGCCTCACTGGCCGTCTCTCTAAGCCAAGCAGGCCGTTGACTTTCGAAGCAACCTGAGAAAGGCGCGGTTTGCGCCTGAAACACCCAGAGCCCTTTTATAAGGTGTACGGGCGTCGGAGCCTAAAGCAAGTCAGCGGGGACGTCACGCCACTCGCCGCAGGCAGAACGGCTCTGCTACGAAGGTTCAACGGGGAAGGACAGGGTGCCGCTTCCGACCCTTTGACTGTGGCAGAAACGACACGTACTAAGCACACTGCAACTTTGATATTGGTGACCTAGTGAGAAAAGCACTATTTTCCCCCCTGGAGAGCAGAAGGCCTGTGGTGTCAAATTTCCCTGAGACAGTGCTGTTCTCTGTCTGCTCTTCACAGCTAGAGTGCCTTCAAGGAGAGCAGAGTGTCCTTGGAGAAACAGAGAGTGTCCTGTGCATTCCAGGCGGCACCCCAGATCACCCACTGCAAAAGGGAAATCTACACCTCTCTCCACGGTTCAAAGGATCGAACGGATGGCCCATTCACACATCGAGGCGTTCAGCGGTTTTTCCACAGCCTTCTGGAGAAGTACTGCTGGATCTCTAGTATGCTTTTCCTATGGCACCCACGTCCTCACTGCGTCCCAGGGAACAACACTGTGTAGAGGAAAACACTTCCTGGCTGACTGAGCAGCACCATGCTACCTCAGGCCTCCGGATCACCACTCTCAAAGCAGAGTGAAAGGCAAACCTCTGCTTTTTCTCCACAGAGCTCGATGGCCAAAACATTCAACGGACTCTCTGAACACAGCACTAACTGCTCTTTTGTAGGTGACATGTCAGGGGATCTCAGGGCAGAGCGTGAGCTGCAAGGAAAACACACTTCCCTAAGTGTCCGTTCCGGGTGCACTTACTTGGCGGATCTCTCTCTATGCCACGCACAAACTAGAGAGGCCCTGCAGTTTTCCAAATGTAGATAGATTCGCCTGAACACTACTACGCTTCGAGAAGCTGCGAGGACACGTCGCAACCTCCCCAAAGCCTTACGTCCCATAGACCAGCCACACGTTGCACATCACAACTTCCTCGGGTTCGAACTTCATCCGGGAAGGGGCCAGAGTGCCCCCTTCTGTCTGTTTTGGCTCGCTGGAAACTGATCGTACTCGGGCAGTTTGGAACGTTCAGTTTGGCCATGTATGTGCATGGCAGCACGTCCCAGCTGTAAGGAGGACCGCTGCAGCCTCCACGCCGCCTGAAATAGAGTGCTGCTGCCAGTCTCACGTCCTGGAATGTCCTATGTAGGAAAAGGGCGTTTCCCTGAGGGCAATACGGTGCTCCCAGTTCCCTGCAAGAGGCATGGGAAAGGCGCCAATGCCTAAAGGGAAAACGACACTGCCTGCCAGGCTCATAGTAAGGTCCATGTATTGCATTTGGAAGATTGGGCATACATCATTGGCCAGGAAAACCTAGTCCACGGAGTGCCTTCCCGTTAGTGAGCTTCTCGGAACTCTGGGAATACTGCGTCCTCCGCACCTCCCATGAAAGAACACTGAGACCTGAGGATCCCTTCCTGGGCGACTTCACAACCCTCAGGGATCTTGGGCCTCCGGGCATCTCTCCCTTAACGCCGAGTGAAAAGCAGCACACTGCTTTCTTCGTTGGAGAGCTAAGTGTCTGAGCTTTCTAAAGTCCACCCAAACACGGGTCCAGCAGGTCTTTTAAGTGTACGGCCAGGGGCTCACAGCACTGCACCAGGGCCACAGTGAGAAAACACGCTCCTCAGTGTTTCTCTTGGGAAGCCTCACTGGCCGTCTCTCTAAGCCAAGCAGGCCGTTGACTTTCGAAGCAACCTGAGAAAGGCGCGGTTTGCGCCTGAAACACCCAGAGCCCTTTTATAAGGTGTACGGGCGTCGGAGCCTAAAGCAAGTCAGCGGGGACGTCACGCCACTCGCCGCAGGCAGAACGGCTCTGCTACGAAGGTTCAACGGGGAAGGACAGGGTGCCGCTTCCGACCCTTTGACTGTGGCAGAAACGACACGTACTAAGCACACTGCAACTTTGATATTGGTGACCTAGTGAGAAAAGCACTATTTTCCCCCCTGGAGAGCAGAAGGCCTGTGGTGTCAAATTTCCCTGAGACAGTGCTGTTCTCTGTCTGCTCTTCACAGCTAGAGTGCCTTCAAGGAGAGCAGAGTGTCCTTGGAGAAACAGAGAGTGTCCTGTGCATTCCAGGCGGCACCCCAGATCACCCACTGCAAAAGGGAAATCTACACCTCTCTCCACGGTTCAAAGGATCGAACGGATGGCCCATTCACACATCGAGGCGTTCAGCGGTTTTTCCACAGCCTTCTGGAGAAGTACTGCTGGATCTCTAGTATGCTTTTCCTATGGCACCCATGTCCTCACTGCGTCCCAGGGAACAACACTGTGTAGAGGAAAACACTTCCTGGCTGACTGAGCAGCACCATGCTACCTCAGGCCTCCGGATCACCACTCTCAAAGCAGAGTGAAAGGCAACCCTCTGCTTTTTCTCCACAGAGCTCGATGGCCAAAACATTCAACGGACTCTCTGAACACAGCACTAACTGCTCTTTTGTAGGTGACATGTCAGGGGATCTCAGGGCAGAGCGTGAGCTGCAAGGAAAACACACTTCCCTAAGTGTCCGTTCCGGGTGCACTTACTTGGCGGATCTCTCTCTATGCCACGCACAAACTAGAGAGGCCCTGCAGTTTTCCAAATGTAGATAGATTCGCCTGAACACTACTACGCTTCGAGAAGCTGCGAGGACACGTCGCAACCTCCCCAAAGCTTTACGTCCCATAGACCAGCCACACGTTGCACATCACAACTTCCTCGGGTTCGAACTTCATCCGGGAAGGGGCCAGAGTGCCCCCTTCTGTCTGTTTTGGCTCGCTGGAAACTGATCGTACTCGGGCAGTTTGGAACGTTCAGTTTGGCCATGTATGTGCATGGCAGCACGTCCCAGCTGTAAGGAGGACCGCTGCAGCCTCCACGCCGCCTGAAATAGAGTGCTGCTGCCAGTCTCACGTCCTGGAATGTCCTATGTAGGAAAAGCGCGTTTCCCTGAGGGCAATACGGTGCTCCCAGTTCCCTGCAAGAGGCATGGGAAAGGCGCCAATGCCTAAAGGGAAAACGACACTGCCTGCCAGGCTCATAGTAAGGTCCATGTATTGCATTTGGAAGATTGGGCATACATCATTGGCCAGGAAAACCTAGTCCACGGAGTGCCTTCCCGTTAGTGAGCTTCTCGGAACTCTGGGAATACTGCGTCCTCCGCACCTCCCATGAAAGAACACTGAGACCTGAGGATCCCTTCCTGGGCGACTTCACAACCCTCAGGGATCTTGGGCCTCCGGGCATCTCTCCCTTAACGCCGAGTGAAAAGCAGCACACTGCTTTCTTCGTTGGAGAGCTAAGTGTCTGAGCTTTCTAAAGTCCACCCAAACACGGGTCCAGCAGGTCTTTTAAGTGTACGGCCAGGGGCTCACAGCACTGCACCAGGGCCACAGTGAGAAAACACGCTCCTCAGTGTTTGTCTTGGGAAGCCTCACTGGCCGTCTCTCTAAGCCAAGCAGGCCGTTGACTTTCGAAGCAACCTGAGAAAGGCGCGGTTTGCGCCTGAAACACCCAGAGCCCTTTTATAAGGTGTACGGGCGTCGGAGCCTAAAGCAAGTCAGCGGGGACGTCACGCCACTCGCCGCAGGCAGAACGGCTCTGCTACGAAGGTTCAACGGGGAAGGACAGGGTGCCGCTTCCGACCCTTTGACTGTGGCAGAAACGACACGTACTAGGCACACTGCAACTTTGATATTGGTGACCTAGTGAGAAAAGCACTATTTTCCCCCCTGGAGAGCAGAAGGCCTGTGGTGTCAAATTTCCCTGAGACAGTGCTGTTCTCTGTCTGCTCTTCACAGCTAGAGTGCCTTCACGGAGAGCAGAGTGTCCTTGGAGAAACAGAGAGTGTCCTGTGCATTCCAGGCGGCACCCCAGATCACCCACTGCAAAAGGGAAATCTACACCTCTCTCCACGGTTCAAAGGATCGATCGGATGGCCCATTCACACATCGAGGCGTTCAGCGGTTTTTCCACAGCCTTCTGGAGAAGTACTGCTGGATCTCTGGTATGCTTTTCCTATGGCACCCACGTCCTCACTGCGTCCCAGGGAACAACACTGTGTAGAGGATCACGTTCTTGGCTGACTGAGCAGCACCATGCTACCTCAGGCCTCCGGATCACCTCTTTGAAAGCAGAGTGAAAGGCAACCCTCTGCTTTTTCTCCACAGAGCTCGATGGCCAAAACATTCAACGGACTCTCTGAACACAGCACTAACTGCTCTTTTGTAGGTGACATGTCAGGGGATCTCAGGGCAGAGCGTGAGCTGCAAGGAAAACACACTTCCCTAAGTGTCCGTTCTGGGTGCACTTACTTGGCGGATCTCTCTCTATGCCACGCACAAACTAGAGAGGCCCTGCAGTTTTCCAAATGTAGATAGATTCGCCTGAACACTACTATGCTTCGAGAAGCTGCGAGGACACGTCGCAACCTCCCCAAAGCTTTACGTCCCATAGACCAGCCACACGTTGCACATCACAACTTCCTCGGGTTCGAACTTCATCCGGGAAGGGGCCAGAGTGCCCCCTTCTGTCTGTTTTGGCTCGCTGGAAACTGATCGTACTCGGGCAGTTTGGAACGTTCAGTTTGGCCATGTATGTGCATGGCAGCACGTCCCAGCTGTAAGGAGGACCGCTGCAGCCTCCACGCCGCCTGAAATAGAGTGCTGCTGCCAGTCTCACGTCCTGGAATGTCCTATGTAGGAAAAGGGCGTTTCCCTGAGGGCAATACGGTGCTTCCAGTTCCCTGCAAGAGGCATGGGAAAGGCGCCAATGCCTAAAGGGAAAACGACACTGCCTGCCAGGCTCATAGTAAGGTCCATGTATTGCATTTGGAAGATTGGGCATACATCATTGGCCAGGAAAACCTAGTCCACGGAGTGCCTTCCCGTTAGTGAGCTTCTCGGAACTCTGGGAATACTGCGTCCTCCGCACCTCCCATGAAAGATCACTGAGACCTGAGGATCCCTTCCTGGGCGACTTCACAACCCTCAGGGATCTTGGGCCTCCGGGCATCTCTCCCTTAACGCCGAGTGAAAAGCAGCACACTGCTTTCTTCGTTGGAGAGCTAAGTGTCTGAGCTTTCTAAAGTCCACCCAAACACGGGTCCAGCAGGTCTTTTAAGTGTACGGCCAGGGGCTCACAGCACTGCACCAGGGCCACAGTGAGAAAACACGCTCCTCAGTGTTTGTCTTGGGAAGCCTCACTGGCCGTCTCTCTAAGCCAAGCAGGCCGTTGACTTTCGAAGCAACCTGAGAAAGGCGCGGTTTGCGCCTGAAACACCCAGAGCCCTTTTATAAGGTGTACGGGCGTCGGAGCCTAAAGCAAGTCAGCGGGGACGTCACGCCACTCGCCGCAGGCAGAACGGCTCTGCTACGAAGGTTCAACGGGGAAGGACAGGGTGCCGCTTCCGACCCTTTGACTGTGGCAGAAACGACACGTACTAGGCACACTGCAACTTTGATATTGGTGACCTAGTGAGAAAAGCACTATTTTCCCCCCTGGAGAGCAGAAGGCCTGTGGTGTCAAATTTCCCTGAGACAGTGCTGTTCTCTGTCTGCTCTTCACAGCTAGAGTGCCTTCAAGGAGAGCAGAGTGTCCTTGGAGAAACAGAGAGTGTCCTGTGCATTCCAGGCGGCACCCCAGATCACCCACTGCAAAAGGGAAATCTACACCTCTCTCCACGGTTCAAAGGATCGAACGGATGGCCCATTCACACATCGAGGCGTTCAGCGGTTTTTCCACAGCCTTCTGGAGAAGTACTGCTGGATCTCTAGTATGCTTTTCCTATGGCACCCACGTCCTCACTGCGTCCCAGGGAACAACACTGTGTAGAGGAAAACACTTCCTGGCTGACTGAGCAGCACCATGCTACCTCAGGCCTCCGGATCACCACTCTCAAAGCAGAGTGAAAGGCAAACCTCTGCTTTTTCTCCACAGAGCTCGATGGCCAAAACATTCAACGGACTCTCTGAACACAGCACTAACTGCTCTTTTGTAGGTGACATGTCAGGGGATCTCAGGGCAGAGCGTGAGCTGCAAGGAAAACACACTTCCCTAAGTGTCCGTTCCGGGTGCACTTACTTGGCGGATCTCTCTCTATGCCACGCACAAACTAGAGAGGCCCTGCAGTTTTCCAAATGTAGATAGATTCGCCTGAACACTACTACGCTTCGAGAAGCTGCGAGGACACGTCGCAACCTCCCCAAAGCTTTACGTCCCATAGACCAGCCACACGTTGCACATCACAACTTCCTCGGGTTCGAACTTCATCCGGGAAGGGGCCAGAGTGCCCCCTTCTGTCTGTTTTGGCTCGCTGGAAACTGATCGTACTCGGGCAGTTTGGAACGTTCAGATTGGCCATATATGTGCATGGCAGCACGTCCCAGCTGTAAGGAGGACCGCTGCAGCCTCCATGCCGCCTGAAATAGAGTGCTGCTGCCAGTCTCACGTCCTGGAATGCCCTACGTAGAAAAAGGGCGTTTCCCTGAGGGCAATACGGTGCTTCCAGTTCCCTGCAAGAGGCATGGGAAAGGCGCCAATGCCTAAAGGGAAAATGACACTGCCTGCCAGGCTCATAGTAAGGTCCATGTATTGCATTTGGAAGATTGGGCATACATCATTGGCCAGGAAAACCTAGTCCACGGAGTGCCTTCCCGTTAGTGAGCTTCTCGGAACTCTGGGAATACTGCGTCCTCCGCACCTCCCATGAAAGATCACTGAGACCTGAGGATCCCTTCCTGGGCGACTTCACAACCCTCAGGGATCTTGGGCCTCCGGGCATCTCTCCCTTAACGCCGAGTGAAAAGCAGCACACTGCTTTCTTCGTTGGAGAGCTAAGTGTCTGAGCTTTCTAAAGTCCACCCAAACACGGGTCCAGCAGGTCTTTTAAGTGTACGGCCAGGGGCTCACAGCACTGCACCAGGGCCACAGTGAGAAAACACGCTCCTCAGTGTTTGTCTTGGGAAGCCTCACTGGCCGTCTCTCTAAGCCAAGCAGGCCGTTGACTTTCGAAGCAACCTGAGAAAGGCGCGGTTTGCGCCTGAAACACCCAGAGCCCTTTTATAAGGTGTACGGGCGTCGGAGCCTAAAGCAAGTCAGCGGGGACGTCACGCCACTCGCCGCAGGCAGAACGGCTCTGCTACGAAGGTTCAACGGGGAAGGACAGGGTGCCGCTTCCGACCCTTTGACTGTGGCAGAAACGACACGTACTAGGCACACTGCAACTTTGATATTGGTGACCTAGTGAGAAAAGCACTATTTTCCCCCCTGGAGAGCAGAAGGCCTGTGGTGTCAAATTTCCCTGAGACAGTGCTGTTCTCTGTCTGCTCTTCACAGCTAGACTGCCTTCAAGGAGAGCAGAGTGTCCTTGGAGAAACAGAGAGTGTCCTGTGCATTCCAGGCGGCACCCCAGATCACCCACTGCAAAAGGGAAATCTACACCTCTCTCCACGGTTCAAAGGATCGAACGGATGGCCCATTCACACATCGAGGCGTTCAGCGGTTTTTCCACAGCCTTCTGGAGAAGTACTGCTGGATCTCTAGTATGCTTTTCCTATGGCACCCACGTCCTCACTGCGTCCCAGGGAACAACACTGTGTAGAGGAAAACACTTCCTGGCTGACTGAGCAGCACCATGCTACCTCAGGCCTCCGGATCACCACTCTCAAAGCAGAGTGAAAGGCAAACCTCTGCTTTTTCTCCACAGAGCTCGATGGCCAAAACATTCAACGGACTCTCTGAACACAGCACTAACTGCTCTTTTGTAGGTGACATGTCAGGGGATCTCAGGGCAGAGCGTGAGCTGCAAGGAAAACACACTTCCCTAAGTGTCCGTTCCGGGTGCACTTACTTGGCGGATCTCTCTCTATGCCACGCACAAACTAGAGAGGCCCTGCAGTTTTCCAAATGTAGATAGATTCGCCTGAACACTACTACGCTTCGAGAAGCTGCGAGGACACGTCGCAACCTCCCCAAAGCTTTACGTCCCATAGACCAGCCACACGTTGCACATCACAACTTCCTCGGGTTCGAACTTCATGCGGGAAGGGGCCAGAGTGCCCCCTTCTGTCTGTTTTGGCTCGCTGGAAACTGATCGTACTCGGGCAGTTTGGAACGTTCAGTTTGGCCATGTATGTGCATGGCAGCACGTCCCAGCTGTAAGGAGGACCGCTGCAGCCTCCACGCCGCCTGAAATAGAGTGCTGCTGCCAGTCTCACGTCCTGGAATGTCCTATGTAGGAAAAGGGCGTTTCCCTGAGGGCAATACGGTGCTCCCAGTTCCCTGCAAGAGGCATGGGAAAGGCGCCAATGCCTAAAGGGAAAACGACACTGCCTGCCAGGCTCATAGTAAGGTCCATGTATTGCATTTGGAAGATTGGGCATACATCATTGGCCAGGAAAACCTAGTCCACGGAGTGCCTTCCCGTTAGTGAGCTTCTCGGAACTCTGGGAATACTGCGTCCTCCGCACCTCCCATGAAAGATCACTGAGACCTGAGGATCCCTTCCTGGGCGACTTCACAACCCTCAGGGATCTTGGGCCTCCGGGCATCTCTCCCTTAACGCCGAGTGAAAAGCAGCACACTGCTTTCTTCGTTGGAGAGCTAAGTGTCTGAGCTTTCTAAAGTCCACCCAAACACGGGTCCAGCAGGTCTTTTAAGTGTACGGCCAGGGGCTCACAGCACTGCACCAGGGCCACAGTGAGAAAACACGCTCCTCAGTGTTTGTCTTGGGAAGCCTCACTGGCCGTCTCTCTAAGCCAAGCAGGCCGTTGACTTTCGAAGCAACCTGAGAAAGGCGCGGTTTGCGCCTGAAACACCCAGAGCCCTTTTATAAGGTGTACGGGCGTCGGAGCCTAAAGCAAGTCAGCGGGGACGTCACGCCACTCGCCGCAGGCAGAACGGCTCTGCTACGAAGGTTCAACGGGGAAGGACAGGGTGCCGCTTCCGACCCTTTGACTGTGGCAGAAACGACACGTACTAAGCACACTGCAACTTTGATATTGGTGACCTAGTGAGAAAAGCACTATTTTCCCCCCTGGAGAGCAGAAGGCCTGTGGTGTCAAATTTCCCTGAGACAGTGCTGTTCTCTGTCTGCTCTTCACAGCTAGAGTGCCTTCAAGGAGAGCAGAGTGTCCTTGGAGAAACAGAGAGTGTCCTGTGCATTCCAGGCGGCACCCCAGATCACCCACTGCAAAAGGGAAATCTACACCTCTCTCCACGGTTCAAAGGATCGAACGGATGGCCCATTCACACATCGAGGCGTTCAGCGGTTTTTCCACAGCCTTCTGGAGAAGTACTGCTGGATCTCTAGTATGCTTTTCCTATGGCACCCACGTCCTCACTGCGTCCCAGGGAACAACACTGTGTAGAGGAAAACACTTCCTGGCTGACTGAGCAGCACCATGCTACCTCAGGCCTCCGGATCACCACTCTCAAAGCAGAGTGAAAGGCAAACCTCTGCTTTTTCTCCACAGAGCTCGATGGCCAAAACATTCAACGGACTCTCTGAACACAGCACTAACTGCTCTTTTGTAGGTGACATGTCAGGGGATCTCAGGGCAGAGCGTGAGCTGCAAGGAAAACACACTTCCCTAAGTGTCCGTTCCGGGTGCACTTACTTGGCGGATCTCTCTCTATGCCACGCACAAACTAGAGAGGCCCTGCAGTTTTCCAAATGTAGATAGATTCGCCTGAACACTACTACGCTTCGAGAAGCTGCGAGGACACGTCGCAACCTCCCCAAAGCCTTACGTCCCATAGACCAGCCACACGTTGCACATCACAACTTCCTCGGGTTCGAACTTCATCCGGGAAGGGGCCAGAGTGCCCCCTTCTGTCTGTTTTGGCTCGCTGGAAACTGATCGTACTCGGGCAGTTTGGAACGTTCAGTTTGGCCATGTATGTGCATGGCAGCACGTCCCAGCTGTAAGGAGGACCGCTGCAGCCTCCACGCCGCCTGAAATAGAGTGCTGCTGCCAGTCTCACGTCCTGGAATGTCCTATGTAGGAAAAGGGCGTTTCCCTGAGGGCAATACGGTGCTCCCAGTTCCCTGCAAGAGGCATGGGAAAGGCGCCAATGCCTAAAGGGAAAACGACACTGCCTGCCAGGCTCATAGT
The DNA here is from genome assembly GCF_964165515.1 of Mesoplodon bidens. NCBI lineage: Eukaryota > Metazoa > Chordata > Mammalia > Artiodactyla > Ziphiidae > Mesoplodon > Mesoplodon bidens. The sequence goes on from NC_138170.1 coordinate 26,364,051, forward strand.
AAGGTCCATGTATTGCATTTGGAAGATTGGGCATACATCATTGGCCAGGAAAACCTAGTCCACGGAGTGCCTTCCCGTTAGTGAGCTTCTCGGAACTCTGGGAATACTGCGTCCTCCGCACCTCCCATGAAAGAACACTGAGACCTGAGGATCCCTTCCTGGGCGACTTCACAACCCTCAGGGATCTTGGGCCTCCGGGCATCTCTCCCTTAACGCCGAGTGAAAAGCAGCACACTGCTTTCTTCGTTGGAGAGCTAAGTGTCTGAGCTTTCTAAAGTCCACCCAAACACGGGTCCAGCAGGTCTTTTAAGTGTACGGCCAGGGGCTCACAGCACTGCACCAGGGCCACAGTGAGAAAACACGCTCCTCAGTGTTTCTCTTGGGAAGCCTCACTGGCCGTCTCTCTAAGCCAAGCAGGCCGTTGACTTTCGAAGCAACCTGAGAAAGGCGCGGTTTGCGCCTGAAACACCCAGAGCCCTTTTATAAGGTGTACGGGCGTCGGAGCCTAAAGCAAGTCAGCGGGGACGTCACGCCACTCGCCGCAGGCAGAACGGCTCTGCTACGAAGGTTCAACGGGGAAGGACAGGGTGCCGCTTCCGACCCTTTGACTGTGGCAGAAACGACACGTACTAGGCACACTGCAACTTTGATATTGGTGACCTAGTGAGAAAAGCACTATTTTCCCCCCTGGAGAGCAGAAGGCCTGTGGTGTCAAATTTCCCTGAGACAGTGCTGTTCTCTGTCTGCTCTTCACAGCTAGAGTGCCTTCACGGAGAGCAGAGTGTCCTTGGAGAAACAGAGAGTGTCCTGTGCATTCCAGGCGGCACCCCAGATCACCCACTGCAAAAGGGAAATCTACACCTCTCTCCACGGTTCAAAGGATCGATCGGATGGCCCATTCACACATCGAGGCGTTCAGCGGTTTTTCCACAGCCTTCTGGAGAAGTACTGCTGGATCTCTAGTATGCTTTTCCTATGGCACCCACGTCCTCACTGCGTCCCAGGGAACAACACTGTGTAGAGGAAAACACTTCCTGGCTGACTGAGCAGCACCATGCTACCTAAGGCCTCCGGATCACCTCTTTGAAAGCAGAGTGAAAGGCAAACCTCTGCTTTTTGTCCAGAGAGCTCGATGGCCAAAACATTCAACGGACTCTCTGAACACAGCACTAGCTGCTCTTTTGTAGGTGTCATGTCAGGGGCTCTCAGGGCAGAGCGTGAGCTGCAAGGAAAACACACTTCCCTAAGTGTCCGTTCCGGGTGCACTTACTTGGCGGACCTCTCTCTATGCCACGCACAAACTAGAGAGGCCCTGCAGTTTTCCAAATGTAGATAGATTCGCCTGAACACTACTACGCTTCGAGAAGCTGCGAGGACACGTCGCAACCTCCCCAAAGCTTTACGTCCCATAGACCAGCCACACGTTGCACATCACAACTTCCTCGGGTTCAAACTTCATCCGGGAAGGGGCCAAAGTGCCTTTTTCTGTCTGTTTTGGCTCGCTGGAAACTGATCGTACTCGGGCAGTTTGGAACGTTCAGATTGGCCATGTATGTGCATGGCAGCACGTCCCAGCTGTAAGGAGGACCGCTGCAGCCTCCATGCCGCCTGAAATAGAGTGCTGCTGCCAGTCTCACGTCCTGGAATGCCCTACGTAGAAAAAGGGCGTTTCCCTGAGGGCAATACGGTGCTTCCAGTTCCCTGCAAGAGGCATGGGAAAGGCGCCAATGCCTAAAGGGAAAACGACACTGCCTGCCAGGCTCATAGTAAGGTCCATGTATTGCATTTGGAAGATTGGGCATACATCATTGGCCAGGAAAACCTAGTCCACGGAGTGCCTTCCCGTTAGTGAGCTTCTCGGAACTCTGGGAATACTGCGTCCTCCGCACCTCCCATGAAAGAACACTGAGACCTGAGGATCCCTTCCTGGGCGACTTCACAACCCTCAGGGATCTTGGGCCTCCGGGCATCTCTCCCTTAACGCCGAGTGAAAAGCAGCACACTGCTTTCTTCGTTGGAGAGCTAAGTGTCTGAGCTTTCTAAAGTTCACCCAAACACGGGTCCAGCAGGTCTTTTAAGTGTACGGCCAGGGGCTCACAGCACTGCACCAGGGCCACAGTGAGAAAACACGCTCCTCAGTGTTTGTCTTGGGAAGCCTCACTGGCCGTCTCTCTCTACGCCAAGCAGGCCGCTGACCTTCGAAGCCACCTGACAAAGGCCCGGTTTGCCCCTGAAACACCCAGAGCCCTTTTATAAGGTGTACGGGCGTCGGAGCCTAAAGCAAGTCAGGGGGGACGTCACGCCACTCGCCGCAGGCAGAACGGCCCTGCTACGAAGGTTCAACGGGGAAGGACAGGGTGCCGCTTCCGACCCTTTGACTGTGGCAGAAACGACACGTACTAGGCACACTGCAACTTTGATATTGGTGACCTAGTGAGAAAAGCACTATTTTCCCCACTGGAGAGCAGAAGGCCTGTGGTGTCAAATTTCCCTCAGACAGTGCTGTTCTCTGTCTGCTCTTCACAGCTAGAGAGCCTTCACGGAGAGCAGAGTGTCCTTGGAGAAACAGAGAGTGTCCTGTGCATTCCAGGCGGCACCCCAGATCACCCACTGCAAAAGGGAAATCTACACCTCTCTCCACGGTTCAAAGGATCGATCGGATGGCCCATTCACACATCGAGGCGTTCAGCGGTTTTTCCACAGCCTTCTGGAGAAGTACTGCTGGATCTCTAGTATGCTTTTCCTATGGCACCCACGTCCTCACTGCGTCCCAGGGAACAACACTGTGTAGAGGAAAACACTTCCTGGCTGACTGAGCAGCACCATGCTACCTAAGGCCTCCGGATCACCACTCTCAAAGCAGAGTGAAAGGCAACCCTCTGCTTTTTCTCCACAGAGCTCGATGGCCAAAACATTCAACGGACTCCCTGAACACAGCACTAGCTGCTCTTTTGTAGGTGTCATGTCAGGGGCTCTCAGGGCAGAGCGTGAGCTGCAAGGAAAACACACTTCCCTAAGTGTCCGTTCCGGGTGCACTTACTTGGCGGACCTCTCTCTATGCCACGCACAAACTAGAGAGGCCCTGCAGTTTTCCAAATGTAGATAGATTCGCCTGAACACTACTACGCTTCGAGAAGCTGCGAGGACACGTCGCAACCTCCCCAAAGCTTTACGTCCCATAGACCAGCCACACGTTGCACATCACAACTTCCTCGGGTTCGAACTTCATCCGGGAAGGGGCCAGAGTGCCCCCTTCTGTCTGTTTTGGCTCGCTGGAAACTGATCGTACTCGGGCAGTTTGGAACGTTCAGATTGGCCATATATGTGCATGGCAGCACGTCCCAGCTGTAAGGAGGACCGCTGCAGCCTCCATGCCGCCTGAAATAGAGTGCTGCTGCCAGACTCACGTCCTGGAATGCCCTACGTAGAAAAAGGGCGTTTCCCTGAGGGCAATACGGTGCTTCCAGTTCCCTGCAAGAGGCATGGGAAAGGCGCCAATGCCTAAAGGGAAAATGACACTGCCTGCCAGGCTCATAGTAAGGTCCATGTATTGCATTTGGAAGATTGGGCATACATCATTGGCCAGGAAAACCTAGTCCACGGAGTGCCTTCCCGTTAGTGAGCTTCTCGGAACTCTGGGAATACTGCGTCCTCCGCACCTCCCATGAAAGAACACTGAGACCTGAGGATCCCTTCCTGGGCGACTTCACAACCCTCAGGGATCTTGGGCCTCCGGGCATCTCTCCCTTAACGCCGAGTGAAAAGCAGCACACTGCTTTCTTCGTTGGAGAGCTAAGTGTCTGAGCTTTCTAAAGTCCACCCAAACACGGGTCCAGCAGGTCTTTTAAGTGTACGGCCAGGGGCTCACAGCACTGCACCAGGGCCGCAGTGAGAAAACACGCTCCTCAGTGTTTGTCTTGGGAAGCCTCACTGGCCGTCTCTCTAAGCCAAGCAGGCCGTTGACTTTCGAAGCAACCTGAGAAAGGCGCGGTTTGCGCCTGAAACACCCAGAGCCCTTTTATAAGGTGTACGGGCGTCGGAGCCTAAAGCAAGTCAGCGGGGACGTCACGCCACTCGCCGCAGGCAGAACGGCTCTGCTACGAAGGTTCAACGGGGAAGGACAGGGTGCCGCTTCCGATCCTTTGACTGTGGCAGAAACGACACGTACTAGGCACACTGCAACTTTGATATTGGTGACCTAGTGAGAAAAGCACTATTTTCCCCCCTGGAGAGCAGAAGGCCTGTGGTGTCAAATTTCCCTGAGACAGTGCTGTTCTCTGTCTGCTCTTCACAGCTAGAGTGCCTTCACGGAGAGCAGAGTGTCCTTGGAGAAACAGAGAGTGTCCTGTGCATTCCAGGCGGCAGCCCAGATCACCCACTGCAAAAGGGAAATCTACACCTCTCTCCACGGTTCAAAGGATCGATCGGATGGCCCATTCACACATCGAGGCGTTCAGCGGTTTTTGCACGGCCTTCTGGAGAAGTACTGCTGGATCTCTAGTATGCTTTTCCTATGGCACCCACGTCCTCACTGCGTCCCAGGGAACAACACTGTGTAGAGGATCACGTTCTTGGCTGACTGAGCAGCACCATGCTACCTCAGGCCTCCGGATCACCTCTTTGAAAGCAGAGTGAAAGGCAACCCTCTGCTTTTTCTCCAGAGAGCTCGATGGCCAAAACATTCCACGGACTCTCTGAACACAGCACTAACTGCTCTTTTGTAGGTGACATGTCAGGGGATCTCAGGGCAGAGCGTGAGCTGCAAGGAAAACACACTTCCCTAAGTGTCCGTTCCGGGTGCACTTACTTGGCGGATCTCTCTCTATGCCACGCACAAACTAGAGAGGCCCTACTGTTTTCCAAATGTAGATAGATTCGCCTGAACACTACTACGCTTCGAGAAGCTGCGAGGACACGTCGCAACCTCCCCAAAGCTTTACGTCCCATAGACCAGCCACACGTTGCACATCACAACTTCCTCGGGTTCGAACTTCATGCGGGAAGGGGCCAGAGTGCCCCCTTCTGTCTGTTTTGGCTCGCTGGAAACTGATCGTACTCGGGCAGTTTGGAACGTTCAGTTTGGCCATGTATGTGCACGGCGGCACGTCCCAGCTGTAAGGAGGACCGCTGCAGCCTCCACGCCGCCTGAAATAGAGTGCTGCTGCCAGTCTCACGTCCTGGAATGTCCTATGTAGGAAAAGGGCGTTTCCCTGAGGGCAATACAGTGCTCCCAGTTCCGTGCAAGAGGCATGGGAAAGGCGCCAATGCCTAAAGGTAAAACGACACTGCCTGCCAGGCTCATAGTAAGGTCCATGTATTGCATTTGGAAGATTGGGCATACATCATTGGCCAGGAAAACCTAGTCCACGGAGTGCCTTCACGTTAGTGAGCTTCTGGGAACTCTGGGATAACTGCGTCCTCCGCACCTCCCATGAAAGAACACTGAGACCTGAGGATCCCTTCCTGGGCGACTTCACAACCCTCAGGGATCTTGGGCCTCCGGGCATCTCTCCCTTAACGCCGAGTGAAAAGCAGCACACTGCTTTCTTCGTTGGAGAGCTAAGTGTCTGAGCTTTCTAAAGTCCACCCAAACACGGGTCCAGCAGGTCTTTTAAGTGTACGGCCAGGGCCTCACAGCACTGCACCAGGGCCACAGTGAGAAAACACGCTCCTCAGTGTTTGTCTTGGGAAGCCTCACTGGCCGTCTCTCTCTACGCCAAGCAGGCCGCTGACCTTCGAAGCCACCTGACAAAGGCACGGTTTGCCCCTGAAACACCCAGAGCCCTTTTATAAGGTGTACGGGCGTCGGAGCCTAAAGCAAGTTAGGGGGGACGTCACGCCACTCGCCGCAGGCAGAACGGCCCTGCTACGAAGGTTCAACGGGGAAGGACAGGGTGCCGCTTCCGACCCTTTGACTGTGGCAGAAACGACACGTACTAGGCACACTGCAACTTTGATATTGGTGACCTAGTGAGAAAAGCACTATTTTCCCCCCTGGAGAGCAGAAGGCCTGTGGTGTCAAATTTCCCTGAGACAGTGCTGTTCTCTGTCTGCTCTTCACAGCTAGAGTGCCTTCACGGAGAGCAGAGTGTCCTTGGAGAAACAGAGAGTGTCCTGTGCATTCCAGGCGGCACCCCAGATCACCCACTGCAAAAGGGAAATCTACACCTCTCTCCACGGTTCAAAGGATCGATCGGATGGCCCATTCACACATCGAGGCGTTCAGCGGTTTTTCCACAGCCTTCTGGAGAAGAACTGCTGGATCTCTAGTATGCTTTTCCTATGGCACCCACGTCCTCACTGCGTCCCAGGGAACAACACTGTGTAGAGGAAAACACTTCCTGGCTGACTGAGCAGCACCATGCTACCTAAGGCCTCCGGATCACCACTCTCAAAGCAGAGTGAAAGGCAACCCTCTGCTTTTTGTCCAGAGAGCTCGATGGCCAAAACATTCAACGGACTCCCTGAACACAGCACTAGCTGCTCTTTTGTAGGTGTCATGTCAGGGGCTCTCAGGGCAGAGCGTGAGCTGCAAGGAAAACACACTTCCCTAAGTGTCCGTTCCGGGTGCACTTACTTGGCGGACCTCTCTCTATGCCACGCACAAACTAGAGAGGCCCTGCAGTTTTCCAAATGTAGATAGATTCGCCTGAACACTACTACGCTTCGAGAAGCTGCGAGGACACGTCGCAACCTCCCCAAAGCTTTACGTCCCATAGACCAGCCACACGTTGCACATCACAACTTCCTCGGGTTCGAACTTCATCCGGGAAGGGGCCAGAGTGCCCCCTTCTGTCTGTTTTGGCTCGCTGGAAACTGATCGTACTCGGGCAGTTTGGAACGTTCAGATTGGCCATGTATGTGCATGGCAGCACGTCCCAGCTGTAAGGAGGACCGCTGCAGCCTCCATGCCGCCTGAAATAGAGTGCTGCTGCCAGTCTCACGTCCTGGAATGCCCTACGTAGTAAAAGGGCGTTTCCCTGAGGGCAATACGGTGCTTCCAGTTCCCTGCAAGAGGCATGGGAAAGGCGCCAATGCCTAAAGGGAAAACGACACTGCCTGCCAGGCTCATAGTAAGGTCCATGTATTGCATTTGGAAGATTGGGCATACATCATTGGCCAGGAAAACCTAGTCCACGGAGTGCCTTCCCGTTAGTGAGCTTCTCGCAACTCTGGGAATACTGCGTCCTCCGCACCTCCCATGAAAGAACACTGAGACCTGAGGATCCCTTCCTGGGCGACTTCACAACCCTCAGGGATCTTGGGCCTCCGGGCATCTCTCCCTTAACGCCGAGTGAAAAGCAGCACACTGCTTTCTTCGTTGGAGAGCTAAGTGTCTGAGCTTTCTAAAGTCCACCCAAACACGGGTCCAGCAGGTCTTTTAACTGTACGGCCAGGGGCTCACAGCACTGCACCAGGGCCACAGTGAGAAAACACGCTCCTCAGTGTTTGTCTTGGGAAGCCTCACTGGCCGTCTCTCTAAGCCAAGCAGGCCGTTGACTTTCGAAGCAACCTGAGAAAGGCGCGGTTTGCGCCTGAAACACCCAGAGCCCTTTTATAAGGTGTACGGGCGTCGGAGCCTAAAGCAAGTCAGCGGGGACGTCACGCCACTCGCCGCAGGCAGAACGGCTCTGCTACGAAGGTTCAACGGGGAAGGACAGGGTGCCGCATCCGACCCTTTGACTGTGGAAGAAACGACACGTACTAGGCACACTGCAACTTTGATATTGGTGACCTAGTGAGAAAGCACTATTTTCCCCCCTGGAGAGCAGAAGGCCTGTGGTGTCAAATTTCCCTGAGACAGTGCTGTTCTCTGTCTGCTCTTCACAGCTAGAGTGCCTTCACGGAGAGCAGAGTGTCCTTGGAGAAACAGAGAGTGTCCTGTGCATTCCAGGCGGCACCCCAGATCACCCACTACAAAAGGGAAATCTACACCTCTCTCCACGGTTCAAAGGATCGATCGGATGGCCCATTCACACATAGAGGCGTTCAGCGGTTTTTCCACGGCCTTCTGGAGAAGTACTGCTGGATCTCTAGTATGCTTTTCCTATGGCACCCACGTCCTCACTGCGTCCCAGGGAACAACACTGTGTAGAGGATCACCCTTCCTGGCTGACTGAGCAGCACCATGCTACCTCAGGCCTCCGGATCACCTCTTTGAAAGCAGAGTGAAAGGCAACCCTCTGCTCTTTCTCCAGAGAGCTCGATGGCCAAAACATTCAACAGACTCTCTGAACACAACACTAACTGCTCTTTTGTAGGTAACATGTCAGGGGATCTCAGGGCAGAGCGTGAGCTGCAAGGAAAACACACTTCCCTAAGTGTCCGTTCCGGGTGCACTTACTTGGCGGATCTCTCTCTATGCCACGCACAAACTAGAGAGACCCTGCAGTATTCCAAATGTAGATAGATTCGCCTGAACACTACTACGCTTCGAGAAGCTGCGAGGACACGTCGCAACCTCCCCAAAGCTTTACGTCCCATAGACCAGCCACACGTTGCACATCACAACTTCCTCGGGTTCGAACTTCATGCGGGAAGGGGCCAGAGTGCCCCCTTCTGTCTGTTTTGGCTCGCTGGAAACTGATCGTACTCGGGCAGTTTGGAACGTTCAGTTTGGCCATGTATGTGCATGGCAGCACGTCCCAGCTGTAAGGAGGACCGCTGCAGCCTCCACGCCGCCTGAAATAGAGTGCTGCTGCCAGTCTCACGTCCTGGAATGTCCTATGTAGGAAAAGGGCGTTTCCCTGAGGGCAATACAGTGCTCCCAGTTCCCTGCAAGAGGCATGGGAAAGGCGCCATTGCCTAAAGGGAAAACGACACTGCCTGCCAGGCTCATAGTAAGGTCTATGTATTGCATTTGGAAGATTGGGCATACATCATTGGCCAGGAAAACCTAGTCCACGGAGTGCCTTCACGTTACAGAGCTTCTGGGAACTCTGGGATTACTGCGTCCTCCGCACCTCCCATGAAAGAACACTGAGACCTGAGGATCCCTTCCTGGGCGACTTCACAACCCTCAGGGATCTTGGGCCTCCAGGCATCTCTCCCTTAACGCCGAGTGAAAAGCAGCACACTGCTTTCTTCGTTGGAGAGCTAAGTGTCTGAGCTTTCTAAAGTCCACCCAAACACGGGTCCAGCAGGTCTTTTAAGTGTACGGCCAGGGCCTCACAGCACTGCACCAGGGCCACAGTGAGAAAACACGCTCCTCAGTGTTTGTCTTGGGAAGCCTCACTGGCCGTCTCTCTCTACGCCAAGCAGGCCGCTGACCTTCGAAGCCACGTGACAAAGGCACGGTTTGCCCCTGAAACACCCAGAGCCCTTTTATAAGGTGTAAGGGTGTCGGAGCCTAAAGCAAGTCAGGGGGGACGTCACGCCACTCGCCGCAGGCAGAACGGCTCTGCTACGAAGGTTCAACGGGGAAGGACAGGGTGCCGCTTCCGACCCTTTGACTGTGGCAGAAACGACACGTACTAGGCACACTGCAACTTTGATATTGGTGACCTAGTGAGAAAAGCACTATTTTCCCCCCTGGAGAGCAGAAGGCCTGTGGTGTCAAATTTCCCTGAGACAGTGCTGTTCTCTGTCTGCTCTTCACAGCTAGAGTGCCTTCACGGAGAGCAGAGTGTCCCTGGAGAAACAGAGAGTGTCCTGTGCATTCCAGGCGGCACCCCAGATCACCCACTGCAAAAGGGAAATCTACACCTCTCTCCACGGTTCAAAGGATCGATCGGATGGCCCATTCACACATCGAGGCGTTCAGCGGTTTTTCCACAGCCTTCTGGAGAAGTACTGCTGGATCTCTAGTATGCTTTTCCTAAGGCACCCACGTCCTCACTGCGTCCCAGGGAACAACACTGTGTAGAGGATCACCCTTCCTGGCTGACTGAGCAGCACCATGCTACCTCAGGCCTCCGGATCACCTCTCTCAAAGCAGAGTGAAAGGCAACCCTCTGCTTTTTCTCCAGAGAGCCCGATGGCCAAAACATTCAACGGACTCCCTGAACACAGCACTAGCTGCTCTTTCGTAGGTGTCATGTCAGGGGCTCTCAGGGCAGAGCGTGAGCTGCAAGGAAAACACACTTCCCTAAGTGTCCGTTCCGGGTGCACTTACTTGGCGGACCTCTCTCTATGCCACGCACAAACTAGAGAGGCCCTGCAGTTTTCCAAATGTAGATAGATTCGCCTGAACACTACTACGCTTCGAGAAGCTGCGAGGACACGTCGCAACCTCCCCAAAGCCTTACGTCCCATAGACCAGCCACACGTTGCACATCACAACTTCCTCGGGTTCGAACTTCATGCGGGAAGGGGCCAGAGTGCCCCCTTCTGTCTGTTTTGGCTCGCTGGAAACTGATCGTACTCGGGCAGTTTGGAACGTTCAGATTGGCCATGTATGTGCATGGCAGCACGTCCCAGCTGTAAGGAGGACCGCTGCAGCCTCCACGCCGCCTGAAATAGAGTGCTGCTGCCAGTCTCAGGTCCTGGAATGCCCTACGTAGGAAAAGGGCGTTTCCCTGAGGGCAATACGGTGCTTCCAGTTCCCTGCAAGAGGCATGGGAAAGGCGCCAATGCCTAAAGGGAAAACGACACTGCCTGCCAGGCTCATAGTAAGGTCCATGTATTGCATTTGGAAGATTGCGCATACATCATCGGCCAGGAAAACCTAGTCCACGGAGTGCCTTCACGTTAGTGAGCTTCTCGCAACTCTGGGATTACTGCGTCCTCCGCAACTCCCATGAAGAACACTGAGACCTGAGGATCCCTTCCTGGGCGACTTCACAACCCTCAGGGATCTTGGGCTTCCGGGCATCTCTCCCTTAACGCCGAGTGAAAAGCAGCACACTGCTTTCTTCGTTGGAGAGCTAAGTGTCTGAGCTTTCTAAAGTCCACCCAAACACGGGTCCAGAAGGTCTTTTAAGTGTACGGCCAGGGGCTCACAGCACTGCACCAGGGCCACAGTGAGAAAACACGCTCCTCAGTGTTTGTCTTGGGAAGCCTCACTGGCCGTCTCTCTAAGCCAAGCAGGCCGTTGACTTTCGAAGCAACCTGAGAAAGGCACGGTTTGCCCCTGAAACACCCAGAGCCCTTTTATAAGGTGTACGGGCGTCGGAGCCTAAAGCAACTCAGCGGGGACGTCACGCCACTCGCCGCAGGCAGAACGGCTCTGCTACGAAGGTTCAACGGGGAAGGACAGGGTGCCGCTTCCGACCCTTTGACTGTGGCAGAAACGACACGTACTAGGCACACTGCAACTTTGATATTGGTGACCTAGTGAGAAAAGCACTATTTTCACCCCTGGAGAGCAGAAAGCCTGTGGTGTCAAATTTCCCTGAGACAGTGCTGTTCTCTGTCTGCTCTTCACAGCTAGAGTGCCTTCACGGAGAGCAGAGTGTCCTTGGAGAACCAGAGAGTGTCCTGTGCATTCCAGGCGGCAGCCCAGATCACCCACTGCAAAAGGGAAATCTACACCTCTCTCCACGGTTCAAAGGATCGATCGGATGGCCCATTCACACATCGAGGCGTTCAGCGGTTTTTGCACGGCCTTCTGGAGAAGTACTGCTGGATCTCTAGTATGCTTTTCCTATGGCACCCACGTCCTCACTGCGTCCCATGGAACAACACTTTGTAGAGGATCACCCTTCCTGGCTGACTGAGCAGCACCATGCTACCTAAGGCCTCCGGATCCCACTCTCAAAGCAGAGTGAAAGGCAACCCTCTGCTTTTTCTCCACAGAGCTCGATGGCCAAAACATTCAACGGACTCCCTGAACACAGCACTAGCTGCTGTTTTGTAGGTGTCATGTCAGGGGCTCTCAGGACAGAGCCTGAGCTGCAAGGAAAACACACTTCCCTAAGTGTCCGTTCCGGGTGCACTTACTTGGCGGACCTCTCTCTATGCCACGCACAAACTAGAGAGGCCCTGCAGTTTTCCAAATGTAGATAGATTCGCCTGAACACTACTACGCTTCGAGAAGCTGCGAGGACACGTCGCAACCTCCCCAAAGCCTTACGTCCCATAGACCAGCCACACGTTGCACATCACAACTTCCTCGGGTTCGAACTTCATCCGGGAAGGGGCCAGAGTGCACCCTACTGTCTGTTTTGGCTCGCTGGAAACTGATCGTACTCGGGCAGTTTGGAACGTTCAGATTGGCCATGTATGTGCATGGCAGCACGTCCCAGCTGTAAGGAGGACCGCTGCAGCCTCCACGCCGCCTGAAATAGAGTGCGGCTGCCAGTCTCACGTCCTGGAATGCCCTACGTAGGAAAAGGGCGTTTCCCTGAGGGCAATACGGTGCTTCCAGTTCCGTGCAAGAGGCATGGGAAAGGCGCCAATGCCTAAAGGGAAAACGACACTGCCTGCCAGGCTCATAGTAAGGTCCATGTATTGCATTTGGAAGATTGCGCATACATCATCGGCCAGGAAAACCTAGTCCACGGAGTGCCTTCACGTTAGTGAGCTTCTCGCAACTCTGGGATTACTGCGTCCTCCGCACCTCCCTTGAAAGAACACTGAGACCTGTGGATCCCTTCCTGGGCGACTTCACAACCCTCAGGGATCTTGGGCCTCCAGGCATCTCTCCCTTAACGCCGAGTGAAAAGCTGCACACTGCTTTCTTCGTTGGAGAGCTAAGTGTCTGAGCTTTCTAAAGTCCACCCAAACACGGGTCCAGCAGGTCTTTTAAGTGTACGGCCAGGGGCTCACAGCACTGCACCAGGGCCACAGTGAGAAAACACGCTCCTCAGTGTTTGTCTTGGGAAGCCTCACTGGCCGTCTCTCTCTACGGCAAGCAGGCCGTTGACATTTGAAACAACCTGACAAAGGCACGGTTTGCCCCTGAAACACCCAGAGCCCTTTTATAAGGTGTACGGGCGTCGGAGCCTAAAGCAAGTCAGGGGGGACGTCACGCCACTCGCCGTAGGCAGAACGGCCCTGCTACGAAGGTTCAACGGGGAAGGACAGGGTGCCGCTTCCGACCCTTTGACTGTGGCAGAAACGACACGTACTAGGCACACTGCAACTTTGATATTGGTGACCTAGTGAGAAAAGCACTATTTTCCCCCCTGGAGAGCAGAAGGCCTGTGGTGTCAAATTTCCCTGAGACAGTGCTGTTCTCTGTCTGCTCTTCACAGCTAGAGTGCCTTCAAGGAGAGCAGAGTGTCCTTGAAGAAACAGAGAGTGTCCTGTGCATTCCAGGCGGCACCCCAGATCACCCACTGCAAAAGGGAAATCTACACCTCTCTCCACGGTTCAAAGGATCGATCGGATGGCCCATTCACACATCGAGGCGTTCAGCGGTTTTTCCACAGCCTTCTGGAGAAGTACTGCTGGATCTCTAGTATGCTTTTCCTATGGCACCCACGTCCTCACTGCGTCCCAGGGAACAACACTGTGTAGAGGATCACCCTTCCTGGCTTACTGAGCAGCACCATGCTACCTCAGGCCTCCGGATCACCTCTCTCAAAGCAGAGTGAAAGGCAACCCTCTGCTTTTTCTCCACGGAGCTCGATGGCCAAAACATTCAACGGACTCCCTGAACACAGCACTAGCTGCTCTTTTGTAGGTGTCATGTCAGGGGCTCTCAGGGCAGAGCGTGAGCTGCAAGGAAAACACACTTCCCTAAGTGTCCGTTCCGGGTGCACTTACTTGGCGGACCTCTCTCTATGCCACGCACAAACTAGAGAGGCCCTGCAGTTTTCCAAATGTAGATAGATTCGCCTGAACACTACTACGCTTCGAGAAGCTGCGGGGACACGTCGCAACCTACCCAAAGCCTTACGTCCCATAGACCAGCCACACGTTGCACATCACAACTTCCTCGGGTTCGAACTTCATCCGGGAAGGGGCCAGAGTGCCCCCTTCTGTCTGTTTTGGCTCGCTGGAAACTGGTCGTACTCGGGCAGTTTGGAACGTTCAGATTGGCCATGTATGTGCATGGCAGCACGTCCCAGCTGTAAGGAGGACCGCTGCAGCCTCCACGCCGCCTGAAATGGAGTGCGGCTGCCAGTCTCACGTCCTGGAATGCCCTACGTAGGAAAAGGGCGTTTCCCTGAGGGCAATACGGTGCTTCCAGTTCCCTGCAAGAGGCATGGGAAAGGCGCCAATGCCTAAAGGGAAAACGACACTGCCTGCCAGGCTCATAGTAAGGTCCATGTATTGCATTTGGAAGATTGGGCATACATCATTGGCCAGGAAAACCTAGTCCACGGAGTGCCTTCACGTTAGTGAGCTTCTCGCAACTCTGGGATTACTGCGTCCTCCGCACCTCCCATGAAAGAACACTGAGACCTGAGGATCCCTTCCTGGGCGACTTCACAACCCTCAGGGATCTTGGGCCTCCGGGCATCTCTCCCTTAACGCCGAGTGAAAAGCACCACACTGCTTTCTTCGTTGGAGAGCTAAGTGTCTGAGCTTTCTAAAGTCCACCCAAACACGGGTCCAGCAGGTCTTTTAAGTGTACGGCCAGGGGCTCACAGCACTGCACCAGGGCCACAGTGAGAAAACACGCTCCTCAGTGTTTCTCTTGGGAAGCCTCACTGGCCGTCTCTCTAAGCCAAGCAGGTCGTTGACCTTCGAAGCCACCTGACAAAGGCACGGTTTGCCACTGAAACACCCAGAGCCCTTTTATAAGGTGTACGGGCGTCGGAGCCTAAAGCAAGTCAGGGGCGACGTCACGCCACCCGCCGCAGGTAGAACGGCCCTGCTACGAAGGTTCAAAGGGGAAGGACAGGGTGCCGCTTCCGACCCTTTGACTGTGGCAGAAACGACACGTACTAGACACACTGCAACTTTGATATTGGTGACCTAGTGAGAAAAGCACTATTTTCCCCCCTGGAGAGCAGAAGGCCTGTGGTGTCAAATTTCCCTGAGACAGTGCTGTTCTCTGTCTGCTCTTCACAGCTAGAGTGCCTTCACGGAGAGCAGAGTGTCCTTGGAGAAACAGAGAGTGTCCTGTGCATTCCAGGCGGCACCCCAGATCACCCACTGCAAAAGGGAAATCTACACATCTCTCCACGGTTCAAAGGATCGATCGGATGGCCCATTCACACATCGAGGCGTTCAGCGGTTTTTCCACGGCCTTCTGGAGAAGTACTGCTGGATCTCTAGTATGCTTTTCCTATGGCACCCACGTCCTCACTGCGTCCAGGGAACAACACGGTGTAGAGGATCACCCTTCCTGGCTGACTGAGCAGCACCATGCTACCTCAGGCCTCCGGATCACCTCTCTCAAAGCAGAGTGAAAGGCAACCCTCTGCTTTTTCTCCAGAGAGCCCGATGGCCAAAACATTCAACGGACTCCCTGAACACAGCACTAGCTGCTCTTTTGTAGGTGTCATGTCAGGGGCTCTCAGGGCAGAGCGTGAGCTGAAAGGAAAACACAATTCCCTAAGTGTCCGTTCCGGGTGCACTTACTTGGCGGACCTCTCTCTATGCCACGCACAAACTAGAGAGGCCCTGCAGTTTTCCAAATGTAGATAGATTCGCCTGAACACTACTACGCTTCGAGAAGCTGCGAGGACATGTCGCAACCTCCCCAAAGCCTTACGTCCCATAGACCAGCCACACGTTGCACATCACAACTTCCTCGGGTTCGAACTTCATCCGGGAAGGGGCCAGAGTGCCCCCTTCTGTCTGTTTTGGCTCGCTGGAAACTGGTCGTACTCGGGCAGTTTGGAACGTTCAGATTGGCCATGTATGTGCATGGCAGCACGTCCCAGCTGTAAGGAGGACCGCTACAGCCTCCACGCCGCATGAAATAGAGTGCTGCTGCCAGTCTCACGTCCTGGAATGCCCTACGTAGGAAAAGGGCGTTTCCCTGAGGGCAATACGGTCCTTCCAGTTCCCTGCAAGAGGCATGGGAAAGGCGCCAATGCCTAAAGGGAAAACGACACTGCCTGCCAGGCTCATAGTAAGGTCCATGTATTGCATTTGGAAGATTTTGCATACATCATTGGCCAGGAAAACCTAGTCCACGGAGTGCCTTCACGTTAGTGAGCTTCTCACAACTCTGGGATTACTGCGTCCTCTGCACCTCCCTTGAAAGAACACTGAGACCTGAGGATCCCTTCCTGGGCGACTTCACAACCCTCAGGGATCTTGGGCCTCCGGGCATCTCTCCCTTAACGCCGAGTGAAAAGCAGCACACTGCTTTCGTCGTTGGAGAGCTAAGTGTCTGAGCTTTCTAAAGTCCACCCAAACACGGGTCCAGCAGGTCTTTTAAGTGTACGGCCAGGGGCTCACAGCACTGCACCAGGGCCACAGTGAGAAAACACGCTCCTCAGTGTTTCTTTTTGGAAGCCTCACTGGCCGTCTCTCTAAGCCAAGCAGGTCGTTGACTTTCGAAGCCACCTGACAAAGGCACGGTTTGCCCCTGAAACCCCCAGAGCCGTTTTATAAGGTGTACGGGCGTCGGAGCCTAAAGCAAGTCAGCGGGGACGTCACGCCACCCGCCGCAGGTAGAACGGCCCTGCTACGAAGGTTCAAAGGGGAAGGACAGGGTGCCGCTTCCGACCCTTTGACTGTGGCAGAAACGACACGTACTAGGCACACTGCAACTTTGATATTGGTGACCTAGTGAGAAAAGCACTATTTTCCCCACTGGAGAAGAGAAGGCCTGTGGTGTCAAATTTCCCTGAGACAGTGCTGTTCTCTGTCTGCTCTTCACAGCTAGAGTGCCTTCACGGAGAGCAGAGTGTCCTTGGAGAAACAGAGAGTGTCCTGTGCATTCCAGGCGGCACCCCAGATCACCCACTGCAAAAGGGAAATCTACACCTCTCTCCACGGTTCAAAGGATCGATCGGATGGCCCATTCACACATCGAGGCGTTCAGCGGTTTTTGCACGGCCTTCTGGAGAAGTACTGCTGGATCTCTAGTATGCTTTTCCTATGGCACCCACGTCCTCACTGCGTCCCAGGGAACAACACTGTGTAGAGGATCACCCTTCCTGGCTGACTGAGCAGCACCATGCTACCTCAGGCCTCCGGATCACCTCTCTCAAAGCAGAGTGAAATGCAACCCTCTGCTTTTTAGCCAGAGAGCTCGATGGCCAAAACATTCAACGGACTCCCTGAACACAGCACTAGCTGATCTTATGTAGGTGTCATGTCAGGGGCTCTCAGGGCAGAGCGTGAGCTGCAAGGAAAACACACTTCCCTAAGTGTCCGTTCCGGGTGCACTTACTTGGCGGACCTCTCTCTATGCCACGCACAAACTAGAGAGGCTCTGCAGTTTTCCAAATGTAGATAGATTCGCCTGAACACTACTACGCTTCGAGAAGCTGCGAGGACACGTCGCAACCTCCCCAAAGCCTTACGTCCCATAGACCAGCCACACGTTGCACATCACAACTTCCTCGGGTTCGAACTTCATCCGGGAAGGGGCCAGAGTGCCCCCTTCTGTCTGTTTTGGCTCGCTGGAAACTGATCGTACTCGGGCAGTTTGGAACGTTCAGATTGGCCATGTATGTGCATGGCAGCACGTCCCAGCTGTAAGGAGGACCGCTGCAGCCTCCACGCCGCCTGAAATAGAGTGCTGCTGCCAGTCTCACGTCCTGGAATGCCCTACGTAGGAAAAGGGCGTTTCCCTGAGGGCAATACGGTGCTTCCAGTTCCCTGCAAGAGGCATGGGAAAGGCGCCAATGCCTAAAGGGAAAACGACACTGCCTGCCAGGCTCATAGTAAGGTCCATGTATTGCATTTGGAAGATTGGGCATACATCATTGGTCAGGAAAACCTAGTCCACGGAGTGCCTTCACGTTAGTGAGCTTTTCGCAACTCTGGGATTACTGCATCCTCCGCACCTCCCATGAAAGAACACTGAGACCTGAGGATCCCTTCCTGGGCGACTTCACAACCCTCAGGGATCTTGGGCCTCCGGGCATCTCTCCCTTAACGCCGAGTGAAAAGCAGCACACTGCTTTCTTCGTTGGAGAGGAAAGTGTCTGAGCTTTCTAAAGTCCACCAAACACGGGTCCAGCAGGTCTTTTAAGTGTACGGCCAGGGGCTCACAGCACTGCACCAGGGCCACAGTGAGAAAACACGCTCCTCAGTGTTTCTCTTGGGAAGCCTCACTGGCCGTCTCTCTAAGCCAAGCAGGCCGTTGACCTTCGAAGCCACCTGACAAAGGCACGGTTTGCCCCTGAAACACCCAGAGCCCTTTTATAAGGTGTACGGGCGTCGGAGCCTAAAGCAAGTCAGCGGGGATGTCACGCCACTCGCCGCAGGCAGAACGGCTCTGCTACGAAGGTTCAACGGGGAAGGACAGGGTGCCGCTTCCGACCCTTTGACTGTGGCAGAAACGACACGTACTAGGCACACTGCAACTTTGATATTGGTGACCTAGTGAGAAAAGCACTATTTTCCCCCCTGGAGAGCAGAAGGCCTGTGGTGTCAAATTTCCCTGAGACAGTGCTGTTCTCTGTCTGCTCTTCACAGCTAGAGTGCCTTCACGGAGAGCAGAGTGTCCTTGGAGAAACAGAGAGTGTCCTGTGCATTCCAGGCGGCACCCCAGATCACCCACTGCAAAAGGGAAATCTACACCTCTCTCAACGGTTCAAAGGATCGATCGGATGGCCCATTCACACATCGAGGCGTTCAGCGGTTTTTGCACGGCCTTCTGGAGAAGTACTGCTGGATCTCTAGTATGATTTTCCTATGGCACCCACGTCCTCACTGCGTCCCAGGGAACAACACTCTGTAGAGGATCACGTTCTTGGCTGACTGAGCAGCACCATGCTACCTCAGGCCTCCGGATCACCTCTTTGAAAGCAGAGTGAAAGGCAACCCTCTGCTTTTTCTCCAGAGAGCTCGATGGCCAAAACATTCAACGGACTCTCTGAACACAGCACTAACTGCTCTTTTGTAGGTGACATGTCAGGGGATCTCAGGGCAGAGCGTGAGCTGCAAGGAAAACACACTTCCCTAAGTGTCCGTTCCGGGTGCACTTACTTGGCGGATCTCTCTCTATGCCACGCACAAACTAGAGAGGCCCTGCAGTTTTCCAAATGTAGATAGATTCGCCTGAACACTACTACGCTTCGAGAAGCTGCGAGGACACGTCGCAAACTCCCCAAAGCTTTACGTCCCATAGACCAGCCACACGTTGCACATCACAACTTCCTCGGGTTCGAACTTCATCCGGGAAGGGGCCAGAGTGCCCCCTTCTGTCTGTTTTGGCTCGCTGGAAACTGATCGTACTCGGGCAGTTTGGAACGTTCAGTTTGGCCATGTATGTGCATGGCAGCACGTCCCAGCTGTAAGGAGGACCGCTGCAGCCTCCACGCCGCCTGAAATAGAGTGCTGCTGCCAGTCTCACGTCCTGGTATGTCCTATGTAGGAAAAGGGCGTTTCCCTGAGGGCAATACGGTGCTCCCAGTTCCCTGCAAGAGGCATGGGAAAGGCGCCAATGCCTAAAGGGAAAACGACACTGCCTGCCAGGCTCATAGTAAGGTCCATGTATTGCATTTGGAAGATTGGGCATACATCATTGGCCAGGAAAACCTAGTCCACGGAGTGCCTTCACGTTAGTGAGCTTCTCGCAACTCTGGGATTACTGCGTCCTCCGCACCTCCCATGAAAGAACACTGAGACCTGAGGATCCCTTCCTGGGCGACTTCACAACCCTCAGGGATCTTGGGCCTCCGGGCATCTCTCCCTTAACGCCGAGTGAAAAGCAGCACACTGCTTTCTTCGTTGGAGAGCTAAGTGTCTGAGCTTTCTAAAGTCCACCCAAACACGGGTCCAGCAGGTCTTTTAAGTGTACGGCCAGGGGCTCACAGCACTGCACCAGGGCCACAGTGAGAAAACACGCTCCTCAGTGTTTGTCTTGGGAAGCCTCACTGGCCGTCTCTCTCTACGCCAAGCAGGCCGCTGACCTTCGAAGCCACCTGTCAAAGGCACGGTTTGCCCCTGAAACACCCAGAGCCCTTTTATAAGGTGTACGGGCGTCGGAGCCTAAAGCAAGTCAGGGGGGACGTCACGCCACTCGCCGCAGGCAGAACGGCCCTGCTACGAAGGTTCAACGGGGAAGGACAGGGTGCCGCTTCCGACCCTTTGACTGTGGCAGAAACGACACGTACTAGGCACACTGCAACTTTGATATTGGTGACCTAGTGAGAAAAGCACTATTTTCCCCACTGGAGAAGAGAAGGCCTGTGGTGTCAAATTTCCCTGAGACAGTGCTGTTCTCTGTCTGCTCTTCACAGCTAGAGTGCCTTCACGGAGAGCAGAGTGTCCTTGGAGAAACAGAGAGTGTCCTGTGCATTCCAGGCGGCACCCCAGATCACCCACTGCAAAAGGGAAATCTACACCTCTCTCCACGGTTCAAAGGATCGATCGGATGGCCCATTCACACATCGAGGCGATCAGCGGTTTTTGCACGGCCTTCTGGAGAAGTACTGCTGGATCTCTAGTATGCTTTTCCTATGGCACCCACGTCCTCACTGCGTCCCAGGGAACAACACTGTGTAGAGGATCACGTTCTTGGCTGACTGAGCAGCACCATGCTACCTCAGGCCTCTGGATCACCTCTTTGAAAGCATAGTGAAAGGCAACCCTCTGCTTTTTCTCCAGAGAGCTCGATGGCCAAAACATTCAACGGACTCTCTGAACACAGCACTAACTGCTCTTTTGTAGGTGACATGTCAGGGGATCTCAGGGCAGAGCGTGAGCTGCAAGGAAAACACACTTCCCTAAGTGTCCGTTCCGGGTGCACTTACTTGGCGGATCTCTCTCTATGCCACGCACAAACTAGAGAGGCCCTGCAGTTTTCCAAATGTAGATAGATTCGCCTGAACACTACTACGCTTCGAGAAGCTGCGAGGACACGTCGCAACCTCCCCAAAGCTTTACGTCCCATAGACCAGCCACACGTTGCACATCACAACTTCCTCGGGTTCGAACTTCATCCGGGAAGGGGCCAGAGTGCCCCCTTCTGTCTGTTTTGGCTCGCTGGAAACTGATCGTACTCGGGCAGTTTGGAACGTTCAGATTGGCCATGTATGTGCATGGCAGCACGTCCCAGCTGTAAGGAGGACCGCTGCAGCCTCCACGCCGCCTGAAATAGAGTGCTGCTGCCAGTCTCAGGTCCTGGAATGCCCTACGTAGGAAAAGGGCGTTTCCCTGTGGGCAATACGGTGCTTCCAGTTCCCTGCAAGAGGCATGGGAAAGGCGCCAATGCCTAAAGGGAAAACGACACTGCCTGCCAGGCTCATAGTAAGGTCCATGTATTGCATTTGGAAGATTGGGCATACATCATTGGTCAGGAAAACCTAGTCCACGGAGTGCCTTCACGTTAGTGAGCTTTTCGCAACTCTGGGATTACTGCGTCCTCCGCACCTCCCATGAAAGAACACTGAGACCTGAGGATCCCTTCCTGGGCGACTTCACAACCCTCAGGGATCTTGGGCCTCCGGGCATCTCTCCCTTAACGCCGAGTGAAAAGCAGCACACTGCTTTCTTCGTTGGAGAGCAAAGTGTCTGAGCTTTCTAAAGTCCACCCAAACACGGGTCCAGCAGGTCTTTTAAGTGTACGGCCAGGGGCTCACAGCACTGCACCAGGGCCACAGTGAGAAAACACGCTCCTCAGTGTTTCTCTTGGGAAGCCTCACTGGCCGTCTCTCTAAGCCAAGCAGGCCGTTTACTTTCGAAGCAACCTGAGAAAGGCACGGTTTGCCCCTGAAACACCCAGAGCCCTTTTATAAGGTGTACGGGCGTCGGAGCCTGAAGCAAGTCAGTGGGGACGTCACGCCACTCGCCGCAGGCAAAACGGCTCTGCTACGAAGGTTCAACGGGGAAGGACAGGGTGCCGCTTCCGACCCTTTGACTGTGGCAGAAACGACACGTACTAGGCACACTGCAACTTTGATATTGGTGACCTAGTGAGAAAAGCACTATTTTCCCCCCTGGAGAGCAGAAGGCCTGTGGTGTCAAATTTCCCTGAGACAGTGCTGTTCTCTGTCTGCTCTTCACAGCTAGAGTGCCTTCACGGAGAGCAGAGTGTCCTTGGAGAAACAGAGAGTGTCCTGTGCATTCCAGGCGGCACCCCAGATCACCCACAGCAAAAGGGAAATCTACACCTCTCTCCACGGTTCAAAGGATCGATCGGATGGCCCATTCACACATCGAGGCGTTCAGCGGTTTTTGCACGGCCTTCTGGAGAAGTACTGCTGGATCTCTAGTATGCTTTTCCTATGGCACCCACATCCTCACTGCGTCCCATGGAACAACACTGTGTAGAGGATCACCCTTCCTGGCTGAATGAGCAGCACCATGCTACCTAAGGCCTCCGGATCCCACTCTCAAAGCAGAGTGAAAGGCAACCCTCTGCTTTTTCTCCAGAGAGCTCGATGGCCAAAACATTCAACGGACTCCCTGAACACAGCACTAGCTGCTGTTTTGTAGGTGTCATGTCAGGGGCTCTCAGGACAGAGCCTGAGCTGCAAGGAAAACACACTTCCCTAAGTGTCCGTTCCGGGTGCACTTACTTGGCGGACCTCTCTCTATGCCACGCACAAACTAGAGAGGCCCTGCAGTTTTCCAAATGTAGATAGATTCGCCTGAACACTACTACGCTTCGAGAAGCTGCGAGGACACGTCGCAACCTCCCCAAAGCCTTACGTCCCATAGACCAGCCACACGTTGCACATCACAACTTCCTCGGGTTCGAACTTCATCCGGGAAGGGGCCAGAGTGCACCCTACTGTCTGTTTTGGCTCGCTGGAAACTGATCGTACTCGGGCAGTTTGGAACGTTCAGATTGGCCATGTATGTGCATGGCAGCACGTCCCAGCTGTAAGGAGGACCGCTGCAGCCTCCACGCCGCCTGAAATAGAGTGCGGCTGCCAGTCTCACGTCCTGGAATGCCCTACGTAGGAAAAGGGCGTTTCCCTGAGGGCAATACGGTGCTTCCAGTTCCCTGCAAGAGGCATGGGAAAGGCGCCAATGCCTAAAGGGAAAACGACACTGCCTGCCAGGCTCATAGTAAGGTCCATGTATTGCATTTGGAAGATTGCGCATACATCATCGGCCAGGAAAACCTAGTCCACGGAGTGCCTTCACGTTAGTGAGCTTCTCGCAACTCTGGGATTACTTCGTCCTCCGCACCTCCCATGAAAGAACACTGAGACCTGAGGATCCCTTCCTGGGCGACTTCACAACCCTCAGGGATCTTGGGCTTCCGGGCATCTTTCCCTTAACGCCGAGTGAAAAGCTGCACACTGCTTTCTTCGTTGGAGAGCTAAGTGTCTGAGCTTTCTAAAGTCCACCCAAACACGGGTCCAGCAGGTCTTTTAAGTGTACGGCCAGGGGCTCACAGCACTGCACCAGGGCCACAGTGAGAAAACACGCTCCTCAGTGTTTGTCTTGGGAAGCCTCACTGGCCGTCTCTCTCTACGGCAAGCAGGCCGTTGACATTTGAAACAACCTGACAAAGGCACGGTTTGCCCCTGAAACACCCAGAGCCCTTTTATAAGGTGTACGGGCGTCGGAGCCTAAAGCAAGTCAGGGGGGACGTCACGCCACTCGCCGCAGGCAGAACGGCCCTGCTACGAAGGTTCAACGGGGAAGGACAGGGTGCCGCTTCCGACCCTTTGACTGTGGCAGAAACGACACGTACTAGGCACACTGCAACTTTGATATTGGTGACCTAGTGAGAAAAGCACTATTTTCCCCCCTGGAGAGCAGAAGGCCTGTGGTGTCAAATTTCCCTGAGACAGTGCTGTTCTCTGTCTGCTCTTCACAGCTAGAGTGCCTTCAAGGAGAGCAGAGTGTCCTTGAAGAAACAGAGAGTGTCCTGTGCATTCCAAGCGGCACCCCAGATCACCCACTGCAAAAGGGAAATCTACACCTCTCTCCACGGTTCAAAGGATCGATCGGATGGCCCATTCACACATCGAGGTGTTCAGCGGTTTTTCCACAGCCTTCTGGAGAAGTACTGCTGGATCTCTAGTATGCTTTTCCTATGGCACCCACGTCCTCACTGCGTCCCAGGGAACAACACTGTGTAGAGGATCACCCTTCCTGGCTTACTGAGCAGCACCATGCTACCTCAGGCCTCCGGATCACCTCTCTCAAAGCAGAGTGAAAGGCAACCCTCGGCTTTTTCTCCACAGAGCTCGATGGCCAAAACATTCAACGGACTCCCTGAACACAGCACTAGCTGCTCTTTTGTAGGTGTCATGTCAGGGGCTCTCAGGGCAGAGCGTGAGCTGCAAGGAAAACACACTTCCCTAAGTGTCCGTTCCGGGTGCACTTACTTGGCGGACCTCTCTCTATGCCACGCACAAACTAGAGAGGCCCTGCAGTTTTCCAAATGTAGATAGATTCGCCTGAACACTACTACGCTTCGAGAAGCTGCGAGGACACGTCGCAACCTCCCCAAACCCTTACGTCCCATAGAACAGCCACACGTTGCACATCACAATTTCCTCGGGTTCGAACTTCATCCGGGAAGGGGCCAGAGTGCACCCTTCTGTCTGTTTTGGCTCGCTGGAAACTGATCGTACTCGGGCAGTTTGGAACGTTCAGATTGGCCATGTATGTGCATGGCAGCACGTCCCAGCTGTAAGGAGGACCGCTGCAGCCTCCACGCCGCCTGAAATAGAGTGCGGCTGCCAGTCTCACGTCCTGGAATGCCCTACGTAGGAAAAGGGCGTTTCCCTGAGGGCAATACGGTGCTTCCAGTTCCCTGCAAGAGGCATGGGAAAGGCGCCAATGCCTAAAGGGAAAACGACACTGCCTGCCAGGCTCATAGTAAGGTCCATGTATTGCATTTGGAAGATTGGGCATACATCATTGGCCAGGAAAACCTAGTCCACGGAGTGCCTTCACGTTAGTGAGCTTCTCGCAACTCTGGGATTACTGCGTCCTCCGCACCTCCCATGAAAGAACACTGAGACCTGAGGATCCCTTCCTGGGCGACTTCACAACCCTCAGGGATCTTGGGCCTCCGGGCATCTCTCCCTTAACGCCGAGTGAAAAGCAGCACACTGCTTTCTTCGTTGGAGAGCTAAGTGTCTGAGCTTTCTAAAGTCCACCCAAACACGGGTCCAGCAGGTCTTTTAAGTGTACGGCCAGGGGCTCACAGCACTGCACCAGGGCCACAGTGAGAAAACACGCTCCTCAGTGTTTGTCTTGGGAAGCCTCACTGGCCGTCTCTCTCTACGGCAAGCAGGCCGTTGACATTTGAAACAACCTGACAAAGGCACGGTTTGCCCCTGAAACACCCAGAGCCCTTTTATAAGGTGTACGGGCGTCGGAGCCTAAAGCAAGTCAGGGGGGACGTCACGCCACTCGCCGCAGGCAGAACGGCCCTGCTACGAAGGTTCAACAGGGAAGGACAGGGTGCCGCTTCCGACCCTTTGACTGTGGCAGAAACGACACGTTCTAGGCACACTGCAACTTTGATATTGGTGACCTAGTGAGAAAAGCACTATTTTCCCCCCTGGAGAGCAGAAGGCCTGTGGTGTCAAATTTCCCTGAGACAGTGCTGTTCTCTGTCTGCTCTTCACAGCTAGAGTGCCTTCAAGGAGAGCAGAGTGTCCTTGAAGAAACAGAGAGTGTCCTGTGCATTCCAGGCGGCACCCCAGATCACCCACTGCAAAAGGGAAATCTACACCTCTCTCCACGGTTCAAAGGATCGATCGGATGGCCCATTCACCCATCGAGGCGTTCAGCGGTTTTTCCACAGCCTTCTGGAGAAGTACTGCTGGATCTCTAGTATGCTTTTCCTATGGCACCCACGTCCTCACTGCGTCCCAGGGAACAACACTGTGTAGAGGATCACCCTTCCTGGCTTACTGAGCAGCACCATGCTACCTCAGGCCTCCGGATCACCTCTCTCAAAGCAGAGTGAAAGGCAACCCTCTGCTTTTTCTCCACAGAGCTCGATGGCCAAAACATTCAACGGACTCCCTGAACACAGCACTAGCTGCTCTTTTGTAGGTGTCATGTCAGGGGCTCTCAGGGCAGAGCGTGAGCTGCAAGGAAAACACACTTCCCTAAGTGTCCGTTCCGGGTGCACTTACTTGGCGGACCTCTCTCTATGCCACGCACAAACTAGAGAGGCCCTGCAGTTTTCCAAATGAAGATAGATTCGCCTGAACACTACTACGCTTCGAGAAGCTGCGAGGACACGTCGCAACCTCCCCAAAGCCTTACGTCCCATAGAACAGCCACACGTTGCACATCACAACTTCCTCGGGTTCGAACTTCATCCGGGAAGGGGCCAGAGTGCCCCCTTCTGTCTGTTTTGGCTCGCTGGAAACTGGTCGTACTCGGGCAGTTTGGAACGTTCAGATTGGCCATGTATGTGCATGGCAGCACGTCCCAGCTGTAAGGAGGACCGCTGCAGCCTCCACGCCGCCTGAAATAGAGTGCGGCTGCCAGTCTCACGTCCTGGAATGCCCTACGTAGGAAAAGGGCGTTTCCCTGAGGGCAATACGGTGCTTCCAGTTCCCTGCAAGAGGCATGGGAAAGGCGCCAATGCCTAAAGGGAAAACGACACTGCCTGCCAGGCTCATAGTAAGGTCCATGTATTGCATTTGGAAGATTGGGCATACATCATTGGCCAGGAAAACCTAGTCCACTGAGTGCCTTCACGTTAGTGAGCTTCTCGCAACTCTGGGATTACTGCGTCCTCCGCACCTCCCATGAAAGAACACTGAGACCTGAGGATCCCTTCCTGGGCGACTTCACAACCCTCAGGGATCTTGGGCCTCCGGGCATCTCTCCCTTAACGCCGAGTGAATAGCAGCACACTGCTTTCTTCGTTGGAGAGCTAAGTGTCTGAGCTTTCTAAAGTCCACCCAAACACGGGTCAAGCAGGTCTTTTAAGTGTACGGCCAGGGGCTCACAGCACTGCACCAGGGCCACAGTGAGAAAACACGCTCCTCAGTGTTTCTCTTTGGAAGCCTCACTGGCCGTCTCTCTAAGCCAAGCAGGTCGTTGACCTTCGAAACCACCTGACAAAGGCGCGGTTTCCCACTGAAACACCCAGAGCCCTTTTATAAGGTGTACGGGCGTCGGAGCCTAAAGCAAGTCAGGGGGGACGTCACGCCACTCGCCGCAGGCAGAACGGCCCTGCTACGAAGGTTCAAAGGGGAAGGACAGGGTGCCGCTTCCGACCCTTTGACTGTGGCAGAAGCGACACGTACTAGGCACACTGCAACTTTGATATTGGTGACCTAGTGAGAAAAGCACTATTTTCCCCACTGGAGAAGAGAAGGCCTGTGGTGTCAAATTTCCCTGAGACAGTGCTGTTCTCTGTCTGCTCTTCACAGCTAGAATGCCTTCACGGAGAGCAGAGTGTCCTTGGAGAAACAGAGAGTGTCCTGTGCATTCCAGGCGGCACCCCAGATCACCCACTGCAAAAGGGAAATCTACACCTCTCTCCACGGTTCAAAGGATCGATCGGATGGCCCATTCACACATCGAGGCGTTCAGCGGTTTTTCCACGGCCTTCTGGAGAAGTACTGCTGGATCTCTAGTATGCTTTTCCTATGGCACCCACGTCCTCACTGCGTCCCAGGGAACAACACTGTGTAGAGGATCACCCTTCCTGGCTGACTGAGAAGCACCATGCTACCTCAGGCCTCCGGATCACCTCTCTCAAAGCAGAGTGAAAGGCAACCCTCTGCTTTTTCTCCACAGAGCTCGATGGCCAAAACATTCAACGGACTCCCTGAACACAGCACTAGCTGCTCTTTTGTAGGTGTCATGTCAGGGGCTCTCAGGGCAGAGCGTGAGCTGCAAGGAAAACACACTTCCCTAAGTGTCCGTTCCGGGTGCACTTACTTGGCGGACCTCTCTCTATGCCACGCACAAACTAGAGAGGCCCTGCAGTTTTCCAAATGTAGATAGATTCGCCTGAACACTACTACGCTTCGAGAAGCTGCGAGGACACGTCGCAACCTCCCCAAAGCCTTACGTCCCATAGACCAGCCACACGTTGCACATCACAACTTCCTCGGGTTCGAACTTCATCCGGGAAGGGGCCAGAGTGCCCCCTTCTGTCTGTTTTGGCTCGCTGGAAACTGGTCGTACTCGGGCAGTTTGGAACGTTCAGATTGGCCATGTATGTGCATGGCAGCACGTCCCAGCTGTAAGGAGGACCGCTGCAGCCTCCACGCCGCCTGAAATAGAGTGCTGCTGTCAGTCTCACGTCCTCGAATGCCCTACGTAGGAAAAGGGCGTTTCCCTGAGGGCAATACGGTGCTTCCAGTTCCCTGCAAGAGGCATGGGAAAGGCGCCAATGCCTAAAGGGAAAACGACACTGCCTGCCAGGCTCATAGTAAGGTCCATGTATTGCATTTGGAAGATTGCGCATACATCATCGGCCAGGAAAACCTAGTCCACGGAGTGCCTTCACGTTAGTGAGCTTCTCGCAACTCTGGGATTACTTCGTCCTCCGCACCTCCCATGAAAGAACACTGAGACCTGAGGATCCCTTCCTGGGCGACTTCACAACCCTCAGGGATCTTGGGCCTCCGGGCATCTCTCCCTTAACGCCGAGTGAAAAGCAGCACACTGCTTTCTTCGTTGGAGAGCTAAGTGTCTGAGCTTTCTAAAGTCCACCCAAACACGGGTCCAGCAGGTCTTTTAAGTGTACGGCCAGGGGCTCACAGCACTGCACCAGGGCCACAGTGAGAAAACACGCTCCTCAGTGTTTGTCTTCGGAAGCCTCACTGGCCGTCTCTCTAAGCCAAGCAGGTCGTTGACCTTCGAAGCCACCTGACAAAGGCGCGGTTTGCCACGGAAACACCCAGAGCCCTTTTATAAGGTGTACGGGCGTCGGAGCCTAAAGCAAGTCAGCGGGGACGTCACGCCACCCGCCGCAGGTAGAACGGCCCTGCTACGAAGGTTCAAAGGGGAAGGACAGGGTGCCGCTTCCGACCCTTTGACTGTGGCAGAAACGACACGTACTAGGCACACTGCAACTTTGATATTGGTGACCTAGTGAGAAAAGCACTATTTTCCCCACTGGAGAAGAGAAGGCCTGTGGTGTCAAATTTCCCTGAGACAGTGCTGTTCTCTGTCTGCTCTTCATAGCTAGAGTGCCTTCACGGAGAGCAGAGTGTCCTTGGAGAAACAGAGAGTGTCCTGTGCATTCCAGGCGGCACCCCAGATCACCCACTGCAAAAGGGAAATCTACACCTCTCTCCACGGTTCAAAGGATCGATCGGATGGCCCATTCACACATCGAGGCGTTCAGCGGTTTTTGCACGGCCTTCTGGAGAAGTACTGCTGGATCTCTAGTATGCTTTTCCTATGGCACCCACGTCCCCACTGCGTCCCAGGGAACAACACTGTGTAGAGGATCACCCTTCCTGGCTGACTGAGCAGCACCATGCTACCTCAGGCCTCCGGATCACCTCTCTCAAAGCAGAGTGAAAGGCAACCCTCTGCTTTTTCTCCAGAGAGCTCGATGGCCAAAACATTCAACGGACTCCCTGAACACAGCACTAGCTGATCTTATGTAGGTGTCATGTCAGGGGCTCTCAGGGCAGAGCGTGAGCTGCAAGGAAAACACACTTCCCTAAGTGTCCGTTCCGGGTGCACTTACCTGGCGGACCTCTCTCTATGCCACGCACAAACTAGAGAGGCTCTGCAGTTTTCCAAATGTAGATAGATTCGCCTGAACACTACTACGCTTCGAGAAGCTGCGAGGACACGTCGCAACCTCCCCAAAGCCTTACGTCCCATAGACCAGCCACACGTTGCACATCACAACTTCCTCGGTTTCGAACTTCATCCGGGAAGGGGCCAGAGTGCCCCCTTCTGTCTGTTTTGGCTCGCTGGAGACTGGTGGTACTCGCGCAGTTTGGAACGTTCAGATTGGCCATGTATGTGCATGGCAGCACGTCCCAGATGTAAGGAGGACCGCTGCAGCCTCCACACCGCCTGAAATAGAGTACTGCTGCCAGTCTCACGTCCTGGAATGCCCTACGTAGGAAAAGGGCGTTTCCCTGAGGGCAATACGGTGCTTCCAGTTCCCTGCAAGAGGCATGGGAAAGGCGCCAATGCCTAAAGGGAAAACGACACTGCCTGCCAGGCTCATAGTAAGGTCCATGTATTGCATTTGGAAGATTGCGCATACATCATCGGCCAGGAAAACCTAGTCCACGGAGTGCCTTCACGTTAGTGAGCTTCTCGCAACTCTGGGATTACTTCGTCCTCCGCACCTCCCATGAAAGAACACTGAGACCTGAGGATCCCTTCCTGGGCGACTTCACAACCCTCAGGGATCTTGGGCTTCCGGGCATCTTTCCCTTAACGCCGAGTGAAAAGCTGCACACTGCTTTCTTCGTTGGAGAGCTAAGTGTCTGAGCTTTCTAAAGTCCACCCAAACACGGGTCCAGCAGGTCTTTTAAGTGTACGGCCAGGGGCTCACAGCACTGCACCAGGGCCACAGTGAGAAAACACGCTCCTCAGTGTTTGTCTTGGGAAGCCTCACTGGCCGTCTCTCTCTACGGCAAGCAGGCCGTTGACATTTGAAACAACCTGACAAAGGCACGGTTTGCCCCTGAAACACCCAGAGCCCTTTTATAAGGTGTACGGGCGTCGGAGCCTAAAGCAAGTCAGGGGGGACGTCACGCCACTCGCCGCAGGCAGAACGGCCCTGCTACGAAGGTTCAACGGGGAAGGACAGGGTGCCGCTTCCGACCCTTTGACTGTGGCAGAAACGACACGTACTAGGCACACTGCAACTTTGATATTGGTGACCTAGTGAGAAAAGCACTATTTTCCCCCCTGGAGAGCAGAAGGCCTGTGGTGTCAAATTTCCCTGAGACAGTGCTGTTCTCTGTCTGCTCTTCACAGCTAGAGTGCCTTCAAGGAGAGCAGAGTGTCCTTGAAGAAACAGAGAGTGTCCTGTGCATTCCAAGCGGCACCCCAGATCACCCACTGCAAAAGGGAAATCTACACCTCTCTCCACGGTTCAAAGGATCGATCGGATGGCCCATTCACACATCGAGGTGTTCAGCGGTTTTTCCACAGCCTTCTGGAGAAGTACTGCTGGATCTCTAGTATGCTTTTCCTATGGCACCCACGTCCTCACTGCGTCCCAGGGAACAACACTGTGTAGAGGATCACCCTTCCTGGCTTACTGAGCAGCACCATGCTACCTCAGGCCTCCGGATCACCTCTCTCAAAGCAGAGTGAAAGGCAACCCTCGGCTTTTTCTCCACAGAGCTCGATGGCCAAAACATTCAACGGACTCCCTGAACACAGCACTAGCTGCTCTTTTGTAGGTGTCATGTCAGGGGCTCTCAGGGCAGAGCGTGAGCTGCAAGGAAAACACACTTCCCTAAGTGTCCGTTCCGGGTGCACTTACTTGGCGGACCTCTCTCTATGCCACGCACAAACTAGAGAGGCCCTGCAGTTTTCCAAATGTAGATAGATTCGCCTGAACACTACTACGCTTCGAGAAGCTGCGAGGACACGTCGCAACCTCCCCAAACCCTTACGTCCCATAGAACAGCCACACGTTGCACATCACAATTTCCTCGGGTTCGAACTTCATCCGGGAAGGGGCCAGAGTGCACCCTTCTGTCTGTTTTGGCTCGCTGGAAACTGATCGTACTCGGGCAGTTTGGAACGTTCAGATTGGCCATGTATGTGCATGGCAGCACGTCCCAGCTGTAAGGAGGACCGCTGCAGCCTCCACGCCGCCTGAAATAGAGTGCGGCTGCCAGTCTCACGTCCTGGAATGCCCTACGTAGGAAAAGGGCGTTTCCCTGAGGGCAATACGGTGCTTCCAGTTCCCTGCAAGAGGCATGGGAAAGGCGCCAATGCCTAAAGGGAAAACGACACTGCCTGCCAGGCTCATAGTAAGGTCCATGTATTGCATTTGGAAGATTGGGCATACATCATTGGCCAGGAAAACCTAGTCCACGGAGTGCCTTCACGTTAGTGAGCTTCTCGCAACTCTGGGATTACTGCGTCCTCCGCACCTCCCATGAAAGAACACTGAGACCTGAGGATCCCTTCCTGGGCGACTTCACAACCCTCAGGGATCTTGGGCCTCCGGGCATCTCTCCCTTAACGCCGAGTGAAAAGCAGCACACTGCTTTCTTCGTTGGAGAGCTAAGTGTCTGAGCTTTCTAAAGTCCACCCAAACACGGGTCCAGCAGGTCTTTTAAGTGTACGGCCAGGGGCTCACAGCACTGCACCAGGGCCACAGTGAGAAAACACGCTCCTCAGTGTTTGTCTTGGGAAGCCTCACTGGCCGTCTCTCTCTACGGCAAGCAGGCCGTTGACATTTGAAACAACCTGACAAAGGCACGGTTTGCCCCTGAAACACCCAGAGCCCTTTTATAAGGTGTACGGGCGTCGGAGCCTAAAGCAAGTCAGGGGGGACGTCACGCCACTCGCCGCAGGCAGAACGGCCCTGCTACGAAGGTTCAACAGGGAAGGACAGGGTGCCGCTTCCGACCCTTTGACTGTGGCAGAAACGACACGTTCTAGGCACACTGCAACTTTGATATTGGTGACCTAGTGAGAAAAGCACTATTTTCCCCCCTGGAGAGCAGAAGGCCTGTGGTGTCAAATTTCCCTGAGACAGTGCTGTTCTCTGTCTGCTCTTCACAGCTAGAGTGCCTTCAAGGAGAGCAGAGTGTCCTTGAAGAAACAGAGAGTGTCCTGTGCATTCCAGGCGGCACCCCAGATCACCCACTGCAAAAGGGAAATCTACACCTCTCTCCACGGTTCAAAGGATCGATCGGATGGCCCATTCACCCATCGAGGCGTTCAGCGGTTTTTCCACAGCCTTCTGGAGAAGTACTGCTGGATCTCTAGTATGCTTTTCCTATGGCACCCACGTCCTCACTGCGTCCCAGGGAACAACACTGTGTAGAGGATCACCCTTCCTGGCTTACTGAGCAGCACCATGCTACCTCAGGCCTCCGGATCACCTCTCTCAAAGCAGAGTGAAAGGCAACCCTCTGCTTTTTCTCCACAGAGCTCGATGGCCAAAACATTCAACGGACTCCCTGAACACAGCACTAGCTGCTCTTTTGTAGGTGTCATGTCAGGGGCTCTCAGGGCAGAGCGTGAGCTGCAAGGAAAACACACTTCCCTAAGTGTCCGTTCCGGGTGCACTTACTTGGCGGACCTCTCTCTATGCCACGCACAAACTAGAGAGGCCCTGCAGTTTTCCAAATGAAGATAGATTCGCCTGAACACTACTACGCTTCGAGAAGCTGCGAGGACACGTCGCAACCTCCCCAAAGCCTTACGTCCCATAGAACAGCCACACGTTGCACATCACAACTTCCTCGGGTTCGAACTTCATCCGGGAAGGGGCCAGAGTGCCCCCTTCTGTCTGTTTTGGCTCGCTGGAAACTGGTCGTACTCGGGCAGTTTGGAACGTTCAGATTGGCCATGTATGTGCATGGCAGCACGTCCCAGCTGTAAGGAGGACCGCTGCAGCCTCCACGCCGCCTGAAATAGAGTGCGGCTGCCAGTCTCAGGTCCTGGAATGCCCTACGTAGGAAAAGGGCGTTTCCCTGAGGGCAATACGGTGCTTCCAGTTCCCTGCAAGAGGCATGGGAAAGGCGCCAATGCCTAAAGGGAAAACGACACTGCCTGCCAGGCTCATAGTAAGGTCCATGTATTGCATTTGGAAGATTGGGCATACATCATTGGCCAGGAAAACCTAGTCCACTGAGTGCCTTCACGTTAGTGAGCTTCTCGCAACTCTGGGATTACTGCGTCCTCCGCACCTCCCATGAAAGAACACTGAGACCTGAGGATCCCTTCCTGGGCGACTTCACAACCCTCAGGGATCTTGGGCCTCCGGGCATCTCTCCCTTAACGCCGAGTGAATAGCAGCACACTGCTTTCTTCGTTGGAGAGCTAAGTGTCTGAGCTTTCTAAAGTCCACCCAAACACGGGTCAAGCAGGTCTTTTAAGTGTACGGCCAGGGGCTCACAGCATTGCACCAGGGCCACAGTGAGAAAACACGCTCCTCAGTGTTTCTCTTTGGAAGCCTCACTGGCCGTCTCTCTAAGCCAAGCAGGTCGTTGACCTTCGAAGCCACCTGACAAAGGCGCGGTTTCCCACTGAAACACCCAGAGCCCTTTTATAAGGTGTACGGGCGTCGGAGCCTAAAGCAAGTCAGGGGGGACGTCACGCCACTCGCCGCAGGCAGAACGGCCCTGCTACGAAGGTTCAAAGGGGAAGGACAGGGTGCCGCTTCCGACCCTTTGACTGTGGCAGAAGCGACACGTACTAGGCACACTGCAACTTTGATATTGGTGACCTAGTGAGAAAAGCACTATTTTCCCCACTGGAGAAGAGAAGGCCTGTGGTGTCAAATTTCCCTGAGACAGTGCTGTTCTCTGTCTGCTCTTCACAGCTAGAATGCCTTCACGGAGAGCAGAGTGTCCTTGGAGAAACAGAGAGTGTCCTGTGCATTCCAGGCGGCACCCCAGATCACCCACTGCAAAAGGGAAATCTACACCTCTCTCCACGGTTCAAAGGATCGATCGGATGGCCCATTCACACATCGAGGCGTTCAGCGGTTTTTCCACGGCCTTCTGGAGAAGTACTGCTGGATCTCTAGTATGCTTTTCCTATGGCACCCACGTCCTCACTGCGTCCCAGGGAACAACACTGTGTAGAGGATCACCCTTCCTGGCTGACTGAGAAGCACCATGCTACCTCAGGCCTCCGGATCACCTCTCTCAAAGCAGAGTGAAAGGCAACCCTCTGCTTTTTCTCCACAGAGCTCGATGGCCAAAACATTCAACGGACTCCCTGAACACAGCACTAGCTGCTCTTTTGTAGGTGTCATGTCAGGGGCTCTCAGGGCAGAGCGTGAGCTGCAAGGAAAACACACTTCCCTAAGTGTCCGTTCCGGGTGCACTTACTTGGCGGACCTCTCTCTATGCCACGCACAAACTAGAGAGGCCCTGCAGTTTTCCAAATGTAGATAGATTCGCCTGAACACTACTACGCTTCGAGAAGCTGCGAGGACACGTCGCAACCTCCCCAAAGCCTTACGTCCCATAGACCAGCCACACGTTGCACATCACAACTTCCTCGGGTTCGAACTTCATCCGGGAAGGGGCCAGAGTGCCCCCTTCTGTCTGTTTTGGCTCGCTGGAAACTGGTCGTACTCGGGCAGTTTGGAACGTTCAGATTGGCCATGTATGTGCATGGCAGCACGTCCCAGCTGTAAGGAGGACCGCTGCAGCCTCCACGCCGCCTGAAATAGAGTGCTGCTGTCAGTCTCACGTCCTCGAATGCCCTACGTAGGAAAAGGGCGTTTCCCTGAGGGCAATACGGTGCTTCCAGTTCCCTGCAAGAGGCATGGGAAAGGCGCCAATGCCTAAAGGGAAAACGACACTGCCTGCCAGGCTCATAGTAAGGTCCATGTATTGCATTTGGAAGATTGCGCATACATCATCGGCCAGGAAAACCTAGTCCACGGAGTGCCTTCACGTTAGTGAGCTTCTCGCAACTCTGGGATTACTTCGTCCTCCGCACCTCCCATGAAAGAACACTGAGACCTGAGGATCCCTTCCTGGGCGACTTCACAACCCTCAGGGATCTTGGGCCTCCGGGCATCTCTCCCTTAACGCCGAGTGAAAAGCAGCACACTGCTTTCTTCGTTGGAGAGCTAAGTGTCTGAGCTTTCTAAAGTCCACCCAAACACGGGTCCAGCAGGTCTTTTAAGTGTACGGCCAGGGGCTCACAGCACTGCACCAGGGCCACAGTGAGAAAACACGCTCCTCAGTGTTTGTCTTCGGAAGCCTCACTGGCCGTCTCTCTAAGCCAAGCAGGTCGTTGACCTTCGAAGCCACCTGACAAAGGCGCGGTTTGCCACGGAAACACCCAGAGCCCTTTTATAAGGTGTACGGGCGTCGGAGCCTAAAGCAAGTCAGCGGGGACGTCACGCCACCCGCCGCAGGTAGAACGGCCCTGCTACGAAGGTTCAAAGGGGAAGGACAGGGTGCCGCTTCCGACCCTTTGACTGTGGCAGAAACGACACGTACTAGGCACACTGCAACTTTGATATTGGTGACCTAGTGAGAAAAGCACTATTTTCCCCACTGGAGAAGAGAAGGCCTGTGGTGTCAAATTTCCCTGAGACAGTGCTGTTCTCTGTCTGCTCTTCATAGCTAGAGTGCCTTCACGGAGAGCAGAGTGTCCTTGGAGAAACAGAGAGTGTCCTGTGCATTCCAGGCGGCACCCCAGATCACCCACTGCAAAAGGGAAATCTACACCTCTCTCCACGGTTCAAAGGATCGATCGGATGGCCCATTCACACATCGAGGCGTTCAGCGGTTTTTGCACGGCCTTCTGGAGAAGTACTGCTGGATCTCTAGTATGCTTTTCCTATGGCACCCACGTCCCCACTGCGTCCCAGGGAACAACACTGTGTAGAGGATCACCCTTCCTGGCTGACTGAGCAGCACCATGCTACCTCAGGCCTCCGGATCACCTCTCTCAAAGCAGAGTGAAAGGCAACCCTCTGCTTTTTCTCCAGAGAGCTCGATGGCCAAAACATTCAACGGACTCCCTGAACACAGCACTAGCTGATCTTATGTAGGTGTCATGTCAGGGGCTCTCAGGGCAGAGCGTGAGCTGCAAGGAAAACACACTTCCCTAAGTGTCCGTTCCGGGTGCACTTACCTGGCGGACCTCTCTCTATGCCACGCACAAACTAGAGAGGCTCTGCAGTTTTCCAAATGTAGATAGATTCGCCTGAACACTACTACGCTTCGAGAAGCTGCGAGGACACGTCGCAACCTCCCCAAAGCCTTACGTCCCATAGACCAGCCACACGTTGCACATCACAACTTCCTCGGTTTCGAACTTCATCCGGGAAGGGGCCAGAGTGCCCCCTTCTGTCTGTTTTGGCTCGCTGGAGACTGGTGGTACTCGCGCAGTTTGGAACGTTCAGATTGGCCATGTATGTGCATGGCAGCACGTCCCAGATGTAAGGAGGACCGCTGCAGCCTCCACACCGCCTGAAATAGAGTACTGCTGCCAGTCTCACGTCCTGGAATGCCCTACGTAGGAAAAGGGCGTTTCCCTGAGGGCAATACGGTGCTTCCAGTTCCCTGCAAGAGGCATGGGAAAGGC
The DNA here is from genome assembly GCF_964165515.1 of Mesoplodon bidens. NCBI lineage: Eukaryota > Metazoa > Chordata > Mammalia > Artiodactyla > Ziphiidae > Mesoplodon > Mesoplodon bidens. Next base: position 26,401,143 of record NC_138170.1, read on the forward strand.
GCCAATGCCTAAAGGGAAAACGACACTGCCTGCCAGGCTCATAGTAAGGTCCATGTATTGTATTTGGAAGATTGGGCATACATCATTGACCAGGAAAACCTAGTCCACGGAGTGCCTTCACGTTAGTGAGCTTCTCGCAACTCTGGGATTACTGCATCCTCCGCACCTCCCATGAAAGAACACTGAGACCTGAGGATCCCTTCCTGGGCGACTTCACAACCCTCAGGGATCTTGGGCCTCCGGGCATCTTTCCCTTAACGCCGAGTGAAAAGCAGCACACTGCTTTCTTCGTTGGAGACCTAAGTGTCTGAGCTTTCTAAAGTCCACCCAAACACGGGTCCAGCAGGTCTTTTAAGTGTACGGCCAGGGGCTCACAGCACTGCACCAGGGCCACAGTGAGAAAACACGCTCCTCAGTGTTTCTCTTTGGAAGCCTCACTGGCCGTCTCTCTCTACGCCAAGCAGGCCGTTGACCTTCGAAGCCACCTGACAAGGTCCGGTTTGCCCCTGAAACACCCAGAGCCCTTTTATAAGGTGAACGGGCGTCGGAGCCTAAAAAGTCAGGGGGGACGTCACGCCACTCACCGCAGGCAGAACGACCCTGCTACGAAGTTTCAACGGGGAAGGACAGCGTGCCGCTTCCGACCCTTTGACTGTGGCAGAAACGACACGTTCTAGGCACACTGCAACTTTGATATTGGTGACCTAGTGAGAAAAGCACTATTTTCCCCACTGGAGAAGAGAAGGCCTGTGGTGTCAAATTTCCCTGAGACAGTGCTGTTCTCTGTCTGCTCTTCACAGCTAGAGTGCCTTCACGGAGAGCAGAGTGTCCTTGGAGAAACAGAGAGTGTCCTGTTCATTCCAGGCGGCACCCCAGATCACCCACTGCAAAAGGGAAATCTACACCTCTCTCCACGGTTCAAAGGATCGATCGGATGGCCCATTCACACATCGAGGCGTTCAGCGGTTTTTCCACGGCCTTCTGCAGAAGTACTGCTGGATCTCTAGTATGCTTTTCCTGTGGCACCCACGTCCTCACTGCGTCCCAGGGAACAACACTGTGTAGAGGATCACCCTTCCTGGCTGACTGAGCAGCACCATGCTACCTCAGGCCTCCGGATCACCTCTCTCAAAGCAGAGTGAAAGGCAACCCTCTGCTTTTTCTCCAGAGAGCTCGATGGCCAAAACATTCAACGGACTCCCTGAACACAGCACTAGCTGCTCTTTTGTAGGTGTCATGTCAGGGGCTCTCAGGGCAGAGCCTGAGCTGCAAGGAAAACACACTTCCCTAAGTGTCCGTTCCGGGTGCACTTACTTGGCGGACCTCTCTCTATGCCACGCACAATCTAGAGAGGCCCTGCAGTTTTCCAAATGTAGATAGATTCGCCTGAACACTACTACGCTTCGAGAAGCTGCGAGGACACGTCGCAACCTCCCCAAACCCTTACGTCCCATAGAACAGCCACACGTTGCACATCACAACTTCCTCGGGTTCGAACTTCATCCGGGAAGGGGCCAGAGTGCCCCCTTCTATCTGTTTTGGCTCGCTGGAAACTGATCGTACTCGGGCAGTTTGGAACGTTCAGATTGGCCATGTATGTGCATGGCAGCACGTCCCAGCTGTAAGGAGGACCGCTGCAGCCTCCACGCCGCCTGAAATAGAGTGCTGCTGCCAGTCTCACGTCCTGGAATGCCCTACGTAGGAAAAGGGCGTTTCCCTGAGGGCAATACGGTGCTTCCAGTTCCCTGCAAGAGGCATGGGAAAGGCGCCAATGCCTAAAGGGAAAACGACACTGCCTGCCAGGCTCATAGTAAGGTCCATGTATTGCATTTGGAAGATTGGGCATACATCATTGGCCAGGAAAACCTAGTCCACGGAGTGCCTTCACGTTAGTGAGCTTCTCGCAACTCTGGGATTACTGCGTCCTCCGCACCTCCCATGAAAGAACACTGAGACCTGAGGATCCCTTCCTGGGCGACTTCACAACCCTCAGGGATCTTGGGCCTCCGGGCATCTCTCCCTTAACGCCGAGTGAAAAGCAGCACACTGCTTTCTTCGTTGGAGAGCAAAGTGTCTGAGCTTTCTAAAGTCCACCCAAACACGGGTCCAGCAGGTCTCTTAAGTGTACGGCCAGGGGCTCACAGCACTGCACCAGGGCCACAGTGAGAAAACACGCTCCTCAGTGTTTGTCTTGGGAAGCCTCACTGGCCGTCTCTCTCTACGCCAAGCAGGCCGTTGACTTTCGAAGCCACCTGACAAAGGTCCGGTTTGCCCCTGAAACACCAAGAGCCCTTTTATAAGGTGTACGGGCGTCCAAGCCTAAAGCAAGTCAGGGGGGACGTCACGCCACTCGCCGCAGGCAGAACGGCCCTGCTACGAAGGTTCAAAGGGGAAGGACAGGGTGCCGCTTCCGACCCTTTGACTGTGGCAGGAACGACACGTACTAGGCACACTGCAACTTTGATATTGGTGACCTAGTGAGAAAAGCACTATTTTCCCCACTGGAGAAGAGAAGGCCTGTGGTGTCAAATTTCCCTGAGACAGTGCTGTTCTCTGTCTGCTCTTCACAGCTAGAGTGCCTTCACGGAGATCAGAGTGTCCTTGGAGAAACAGAGAGTGTCCTGTGCATTCCAGGCGGCACCCCAGATCACCCACTGCAAAAGGGAAATCTACACCTCTCTCCACGGTTCAAAGGATCGATCGGATGGCCCATTCACACATCGAGGCGTTCAGCGGTTTTTGCACGGCCTTCTGGAGAAGTACTGCTGGATCTCTAGTATGCTTTTCCTATGACACCCACGTCCTCACTGCGTCCCAGGGAACAACACTATGTAGAGGATCACCCTTCCTGGCTGACTGAGCAGCACCATGCTACCTCAGGCCTCCGGATCACCTCTCTCAAAGCAGAGTGAAAGGCAACCCTCTGCTTTTTCTCCAGAGAGCTCCATGGCCAAAACATTCAACGGACTCCCTGAACACAGCACTAGCTGCTCTTTTGTAGGTGTCATGTCAGGGACTCTCAGGGCAGAGCCTGAGCTGCAAGGAAAACACACTTCCCTAAGTGTCCGTTCCGGGTGCACTTACTTGGCGGACCTCTCTCTATGCCACGCACAAACTAGAGAGGCCCTGCAGTTTTCCAAATGTAGATAGATTCGCCTGAACACTACTACGCTTCGAGAAGCTGCGAGGACACGTCGCAACCTCCCCAAAGCCTTACGTCCCATAGACCAGCCACACGTTGCACATCACAACTTCCTCGGGTTTGAACTTCATCCGGGAAGGGGCCAGAGTGCCCCCTTCTGTCTGTTTTGGCTCGCTGGAAACTGATCGTACTCGGGCAGTTTGGAACGTTCAGATTGGCCATGTATGTGCATGGCAGCACGTCCCAGCTGTAAGGAGGACCGCTGCAGCCTCCACGCCGCCTGAAATAGAGTGCTGCTGCCAGTCTCACGTCCTGGAATGCCCTACGTAGGAAAAGGGCATTTCCCTGAGGGCAATACGGTGCTTCCAGTTCCCTGCAAGAGGCATGGGAAAGGCGCCAATGCCTAAAGGGAAAACGACACTGCCTGCCAGGCTCATAGTAAGGTCCATGTATTGCATTTGGAAGATTGGGCATACATCATTGGCCAGGAAAACCTAGTCCACGGAGTGCCTTCACGTTAGTGAGCTTCTCGCAACTCTGGGATTACTGCGTCCTCCGCACCTCCCATGAAAGAACACTGAGACCTGAGGATCCCTTCCTGGGCGACTTCACAACCCTCAGGGATCTTGGGCCTCCGGGCATCTCTCCCTTAACGCCGAGTGAAAAGCAGCACACTGCTTTCTTCGTTGGAGAGCAAAGTGTCTGAGCTTTCTAAAGTCCACCCAAACACGGGTCCAGCAGGTCTTTTAAGTGTACGGCCAGTGGCTCACAGCACTGCACCAGGGCCACAGTGAGAAAACACGCTCCTCAGTGTTTCTCTTGGGAAGCCTCACTGGCCGTCTCTCTAAGCCAAGCAGGCCGTTGACCTTCGAAGCCACTTGACAAAGGCACGGTTTGCCACTGAAACACCCAGAGCCCTTTTATAAGGTGTACGGGCGTCGGAGCCTAAAGCAAGTCAGGGGGGACGTCACGCCACTCGCCGCAGGCAGAACGGCCCTGCTACGAAGGTTCAACGGGGAAGGACAGGGTGCCGCTTCCGACCCTTTGACTGTGGCAGAAACGACACGTACTAGGCACACTGCAACTTTGATATTGGTGACCTAGTGAGAAAAGCACTATTTTCCCCACTGGAGAAGAGAAGGCCTGTGGTGTCAAATTTCCCTGAGACAGTGCTGTTCTCTGTCTGCTCTTCACAGCTAGAGTGCCTTCACGGAGAGCAGAGTGTCCTTGGAGAAACAGAGAGTGTCCTGTGCATTCCAGGCGGCACCCCAGATCACCCACTGCAAAAGGGAAATCTACACCTCTCTCCACGGTTCAAAGGATCGATCGGATGGCCCATTCACACATCGAGGCGTTCAGCGGTTTTTCCACGGCCTTCTGGAGAAGTATTGCTGGATCTCTAGTATGCTTTTCCTATGGCACCCACGTCCTCACAGCGTCCCAGGGAACAACACTGTGTAGAGGATCACCCTACCTGGCTGACTGAGCAGCACCATGCTACCTCAGGCCTCTGGATCACCTCTTTGAAAGCAGAGTGAAAGGCAACCCTCTGCTTTTTCTCCAGAGAGCCCGATGGCCAAAACATTCAACGGACTCCCTGAACACAGCACTAGCTGCTCTTTTGTAGGTGTCATGTCAGGGGCTCTCAGGGCAGAGCCTGAGCTGCAAGGAAAACACACTTCCCTAAGTGTCCGTTCCGGGTGCACTTACTTGGCGGACCTCTCTCTATGCCACGCACAAACTAGAGAGGCCCTGCAGTTTTCCAAATGTAGATAGATTCGCCTGAACACTACTACGCTTCGAGAAGCTGCGAGGACACGTCGCAACCTCCCCAAAGCCTTACGTCCCATAGACCAGCCACACGTTGCACATCACAACTTCCTCGGGTTCGAACTTCATCCGGGAAGGGGCCAGAGTGCCCCCTTCTGTCTGTTTTGGCTCGCTGGAAACTGGTCGTACTCGGGCAGTTTGGAACGTTCAGATTGGCCATGTATGTGCACGGCAGCACGTCCCAGCTGTAAGGAGGACCGCTGCAGCCTCCACGCCGCCTGAAATAGAGTGCTGCTGCCAGTCTCACGTTCTGGAATGCCCTACGTAGGAAAAGGGCGTTTCCCTGAGGGCAATACGGTGCTTCCAGTTCCCTGCAAGAGGCATGGGAAAGGCGCCAATGCCTAAAGGGAAAACGACACTGCCTGCCAGGCTCATAGTAAGGTCCATGTATTTCATTTGGAAGATTGGGCATACATCATTGGCCAGGAAAACCTAGTCCACGGAGTGCCTTCACGTTAGTGAGCTTCTCGCAACTCTGGGAATACTGCGTCCTCCGCACCTCCCATGAAAGAACACTGAGACCTGAGGATCCCTTCCTGGGCGACTTCACAACCCTCAGGGATCTTGGGCCTCCGGGCATCTTTCCCTTAACGCCGAGTGAAAAGCAGCACACTGCTTTCTTCGTTGGAGAGCTAAGTGTCTGAGCTTTCTAAAGTCCACCCAAACACGGGTCCAGCAGGTCTTTTAAGTGTACGGCCAGGGGCTCACAGCACTGCACCAGGGCCACAGTGAGAAAACACGCTCCTCAGTGTTTGTCTTGGGAAGCCTCACTGGCCGTCTGTCTCTACGCCAAGCAGGCCGTTGACCTTCGAAGCCAACTGACAAAGGTCCGATTTGCCCCTGAAACACCCAGAGCCCTTTTATAAGGTGTACGGGCGTCCGAGCTTAAACCAAGTCAGTGGGGACGTCACGCCACTCTCCGCAGGCTGAACGGCCCTGCTACGAAGTTTCAATGGGGAAGGACAGGGTGCCGCTTCCGACCCTTTGACTGTGGCAGAAACGACACGTACTAGGCACACTGCAACTTTGATATTGGGACCTAGTGAGAAAAGCACTATTTTCCCCACTGGAGAAGAGAAGGCCTGTGGTGTCAAATTTCTCTGAGACAGTGCTGTTCTCTGTCTGCTCTTCACAGCTAGAGTGCCTTCACGGAGAGCAGAGTGTCCTTGGAGAAACAGAGAGTGTCCTGTGCATTCCAGGCGGCACCCCAGATCACCCACTGCAAAAGGGAAATCTACACCTCTCTCCACGGTTCAAAGAATCGATCGGATGGCCCATTCACACATCGAGGCGTTCAGCGGTTTTTCCACGGCCTTCTGGAGAAGTACTGCTGGATCTCTAGTATGCTTTTCCTATGGCACCCACGTCCTCACTGCGTCCCAGGGAACAACACTGTGTAGAGGATCACCCTTCCTGGCTGACTGAGCAGCACCATGCTACCTCAGGCCTCCGGATCACCTCTCTCAAAGCAGAGTGAAAGGCAACCCTCTGCTTTTTCTCCAGAGAGCTCCATGGCCAAAACATTCAACGGACTCCCTGAACACAGCACTAGCTGCTCTTTTGTAGGTGTCATGTCAGGGGCTCTCAGGGCAGAGCCTGAGCTGCAAGGAAAACACACTTCCCTAAGTGTCCGTTCCGGGTGCACTTACTTGGTGGACCTCTCTCTATGCCACGCACAACCTAGAGAGGCCCTGCAGTTTTCCAAATGTAGATAGATTCGCCTGAACACTACTACGCTTCGAGAAGCTGCGAGGACACGTCGCAACCTCCCCAAAGCCTTACGTCCCATAGACCAGCCACACGTTGCACATCACAACTTCCTCGGGTTCGAACTTCATCCGGGAAGGGGCCAGAGTGCCCCCTTCTGTCTGTTTTGGCTCGCTGGAAACTGATCGTACTCGGGCAGTTTGGAACGTTCAGATTGGCCATGTATGTGCATGGCAGCACGTCCCAGCTGTAAGGAGGACCGCTGCAGCCTCCACGCCGCCTGAAATAGAGTGCTGCTGCCAGTCTCACGTCCTGGAATGCCCTACGTAGGAAAAGGGCGTTTCCCTGAGGGCAATACGGTGCTTCCAGTTCCCTGCAAGAGGCATGGGAAAGGCGCCAATGCCTAAAGGGAAAACGACACTGCCTGCCAGGCTCATAGTAAGGTCCATGTATTGCATTTGGAAGATTGGGCATACATCATTGGCCAGGAAAACCTAGTCCACGGAGTGCCTTCACGTTAGTGAGCTTCTCGCAACTCTGGGATTACTGCGTCCTCCGCACCTCCCATGAAAGAACACTGAGACCTGAGGATCCCTTCCTGGGCGACTTCACAACCCTCAGGGATCTTGGGCCTCCGGGCATCTCTCCCTTAACGCCGAGTGAAAAGCAGCACACTGCTTTCTTCGTTGGAGAGCAAAGTGTCTGAGCTTTCTAAAGTCCACCCAAACACGGGTCCAGCAGGTCTTTTAAGTGTACGGCCAGTGGCTCACAGCACTGCACCAGGGCCACAGTGAGAAAACACGCCCCTCAGTGTTTGTCTTGGGAAGCCTCACTGGCCGTCTCTCTCTACGCCAAGCAGGCCGTTGACCTTCGAAGCCACCTTACAAAGGTCCGGTTTGCCCCTGAAACACCCAGAGCCCTTTTATAAGGTGTACGGGCGTCCGAGCCTAAAGCAAGTCAGGGGGGACGTCACGCCACTCGCCGCAGGCAGAACGGCCCTGCTACGAAGGTTCAACGGGGAAGGACAGGGTGCCGCTTCCGACCCTTTGACTGTGGCAGAAACGACACGTACTAGGCACACTGCAACTTTGATATTGGTGACCTAGTGAGAAAAGCACTATTTTCCCCACTGGAGAAGAGAAGGCCTGTGGTGTCAAATTTCCCTCAGACAGTGCTGTTCTCTGTCTGCTCTTCACAGCTAGAGTGCCTTCACGGAGAGCAGAGTGTCCTTGGAGAAACAGAGAGTGTCCTGTGCATTCCAGGCGGCACCCCAGATCACCCACTGCAAAAGGGAAATCTACACCTCTCTCCACGGTTCAAAGGATCGATCGGATGGCCCATTCACACATCGAGGCGTTCAGCGGTTTTTCCACGGCCTTCTGGAGAAGTACTGCTGGATCTCTAGTATGCTTTTCCTGTGGCACCCACGTCCTCACTGCGTCCCAGGGAACAACACTGTGTAGAGGATCACCCTTCCTGGCTGACTGAGCAGCACCATGCTACCTCAGGCCTCCGGATCACCTCTCTCAAAGCAGAGTGAAAGGCAACCCTCTGCTTTTTCTCCAGAGAGCTCGATGGCCAAAACATTCAACGGACTCCCTGAACACAGCACTAGCTGCTCTTTTGTAGGTGTCATGTCAGGGGCTCTCAGGGCAGAGCGTGAGCTGCAAGGAAAACACACTTCTCTAAGTGTCCGTTCCGGGTGCACTTACTTGGCGGACCTCTCTCTATGCCACGCACAAACTAGAGAGGCCCTGCACTTTTCCAAATGTAGATAGATTCGCCTAAACGCTACTACGCTTAGAGAAGCTGCGAGGACACGTCACAACCTCCCCAAATCCTTTCGTCCCATAGACCAGCCACACGTTGCACATCACACCTTCTTCGTGTTCGAGCTTCATCCAGGAACGGGCCAGAGTGCCCCCTTCTGTCTGTTTTGACTCACTTGAAACTGAACGTAATTGGGTAGTTTGGAACGTTCTAATTGTCTAATATATGTGCATGGTATCACTTCCCAGCTGTAAGGAGGAACGCTGCAGCCTCCACCACGTCCGAAATATAGTGTTGCTGCCAGTCTCACATCCTGGAATGCCTACATAGGATAAGGGCTTTCTCTGAGGGTAATACAGTGCCTCCAGTTCCTTGCAAGAGGCATCGCAAATGCGCCAATGCCTAACGGGAAAATGACTCTGCCAGCCTGGCTCTTAGTAAGGTCCATGTATTGCATCCACAAGATTGGGATTACATCATTCACCATGAAAATCTAGTCCATGGAGTGGCTTCACGTTAGTGAGCTTCTCTGGAGTCCAGTACTCCTGTGTCCACCGCACCTCCCATGGAAGTACACTGAGACCTTAGTATCCCTTCCTGAGTGATGTCACAACCCTCAGGGACCTTGGGCCTCTGGGCATCTCTCCCTTAATACGTAGTGGAAGGCAGCACACTGCCTTCTTCTTTGGATAGCTAGGTGTCTGAGCTTTCTAAAGTCCACCAGAACACAGTTCCAGGAGGTCTTTTAGGTGTACAGCCAGTGGCTCCCTGCACTGCACCAGGGCTGAAATGAAGAAACACTCTCCTTAGTGTTTATCCTGGGAAACCTCACTGGCTGTCTCTCTATGCCAAGCAGGCCGTTGACTTTCGAAGTGACCTGACAAAGGCACGGTTTTCCCCTGAAACACCCAGAGCCCTTTTATAAGGTGTACGGGCGTCAAAGCCTAACCCAGTTCAGTGGGGACGTCATGCCGCTCGCCCCAGGCAGAACTGCCTTTGTACGAAATTTGAACCGGGAAGGACAGGGTGCCGCTTCCGACTCTGTGGCTGTCGCAGAAACTACACGTACTATGCACAATGCAACTTTGATATTGGTGACCTAGTGAGAAAAGCACTATTTTCCCCACTGGAGACAGAAGACCTGTTGTGTCAAATTTTCCTGAGACAGTGTTGTTCTCTGTCTTCTCTTCAAAGCTTGAGTGCCTTCGTGGAGAACACCGAGTGTCCCTGGAGAAACAGAGTGTCCTGTGCCTTCCAGGGGGCATCCCAGATCCCCCATTGCCAAAGGGAAAGCTAGACCTCTCTCCAATGTTCAAAGTATCGTTTCGATGGCCCATTCACGCATGGAGGCATTAAGCCGTTTTTCCACTGGCTTCCTGAGAAGTACTGCTAGATCTCTACTGTGCTTTTCCTATGGCATCCACGTCCTCACTGTGTCCCAGGGAACAACACTGTGTAGAGGATCACCCTTCCTGGCTGACTGAGCAGCACCATGATACCTAAGGCCTCCGGGTCACCTCTTTGAAAGCAGAGTGAAAGGTTACCCTCTGCTTTTTCTCCAGATAGGTCGGTGGCCAAAATTTTCAATGGACCCCCGAAACACAGCACTAGGTGGTCTTTCTTAGGTGTCATGTCAGTGGCTCTCAGGGCAGAGCATGAGCTGCCAGGAAAACACCCTTCCCTTAGTGTCCGTTCTGGGTTCACTTACTTGGCAGCCATCTGTCTGCAGCCCTCATGAACTAGACAGGCCCTGCAGTCTTGTAAAGGTATATAGATTCCCCTGAACACTACTATGCTTAGAGAAGTTGCAAGGACATGTCGCAAACTACTCAAAGCCTTACATCCCATAAACCAGCCCCACGTTGCACATCACAACTCCCTTTTGTTCAAACTTAATCCGTGAAGAGGCCAGAGTGCTCCTTCTGTCTTTTTTGGCTTGCTGGAAATGAAACGTACTTGGGCAGTTTGGAACGTTCGGATTGGCCATTTATGTGCATGGTAGCACTTCCCAGCTGCAAGGTGGTCTTCTGCAGCCTCCACACCACCCGATATATAGTGCTGTTGCCAGTCTAATGTTCTGGAATGCCCTAGGTAGGAAAAGGCCTTTCCCTGAGGGCAATACGGTGCTTCCATTTCCTTGCAAGTAACATTGCAAAGGCACCAATGTCTAAAGGGAAAACGACACTGCCAGCCAGGCTCATAGTAAGGTCCATGTATTGCATCCCTAAGATTGGGCGTACATCTTTCCCCATGAAAACCTAGTCCATGGAGTGCCTTCATGTTAGTGAGCTTCTCAGGACTCCGGTACTCCTGTGTCCTCCACACCTCCCATGGAAGAACACTGCAACCTGACTATCCCTTCCTGGGCGACTTCACAACCCTCAGGGACCTTAGGCCTCCAGGCATCACTCCCTTAACGTGGAGTGGAAGGCAGCACACTGATTTCTTCTTTGGAGAGCTAGGTGTCTGAGCTTTCTAGAGTCCACCCGAACACCTGTCCAGCAGGTCTTTTAGGTGTACGGCCAGTAGCTCCCAGCACTGCACCATATCTGAAATGAAGAAACACTCTCCTTTGTGTTTATCTTGTGAAACCTCACTGGCCGTCTCTCTATTCCAAGCATTCCGTTGACTTTCGAAGCAACCTGACAAAGGCACGGTTTGCCCCTGAAACACCCACCGCCGTTTTATAAGGTGTACGGGTGTCGAAGCCTAACCCAATTCAGTGGGGACATCACGCCACTCGCTCCAGGCAGAATTGCCTAGTATGAAGTTTGAACAGGGAAAGACAGGGTGCCGCTTCTGACTCTTTGGCTGTGGCAGAAACTACACGTACTATGCAGTATGCAACTTTGATATTGGTGACCTAGTGAGAAAAGCACTATTTTCCCCACTGGAGAGTTGAAGACCTGTTGCGTCAAATTTTCCTGAAGCAGTGTTGTTCTCTGCTTCTCATCACAGCTAGAGTGCCTTTGTGGAGAACAGTGATTGTGGCAATGTCACCATGAGAACTGTCACTATGCACACTGTTACCTTGGGCAATATCACTGTGAACGCTGTCACTATGAGGACTGTCACCCTGTGTACTATCATCAGGTGCACTGCCACCATGTGCACTGCCAGTATGAGCACTTTCACCCTAGGCACTGTCTCCATGGGCAATACCACTATGGGAACTCTCACCATGGCCCTATCACCATGGGAACTGTTACCGTTGGCAATGTCACCATGGGTACTCCCACCGTGAGCACTATCACCATGAGCACTGCTATCCTGAGCATTATCACCAGATGCACTGTCACCATGTGCACTACCACCATGGGCACGGTCATCGTGGGCGCTGTCAGAAAGGGCACAATCAGCGTGAGTACTGTCAACATGAGCACTATAACTGTGAGCACTGTCACCATGGGCACAATCACTGTGAGCACTGTCACCATGGGCACTGTCACCATGAGCCCTGTCACCATGAGCACTCTCAGCATGTGCTCTGTGACCGTGGGCACTGTCACTATGGGCATTGCCACCATGAGAACTGTAACCATGGGCACTGTGACAGTGTTCACTTTCACCATGGGCACTGTCACCATGGGCACTGTCACCATGGGCACTGTCACCATAGGCAATGCAACAATGGGCAGTGTCACCATGAGCACTCTCACCATAGGCACTGTCACCATGAGAACTGTCACTATGCGCACTGTCAACATGGGCAATATCATCGTGAGCACTCTCAGTATGAGGACTGACACCAAGGGTACAGTCATCAGGGGGCACTTTCACCATGGGCACTAACACCATGAGCACTGTCACGATGAGCATTGTCACCATGTGCAGTGTCACCATGGGCACTATCACCGTAACGACTATTACTGTAAGCACTGTCTACCATAAGCAATGTCACCATGGAGACTGTCACCATTTTGCACTGCCACTATGTGCACTATCACTATGGGCTCTGTCACCATGGGCACATCAACAATGAGTACTGTCACCATATGTAATGTCACCATGGGCACTGTCACTTGAGCCTTGTCATCAGGGGCACTATCACCATGAGCAGTCTCACTGTGGTAACTGTCACCATGGGCACTGTCACCATGAGCACTGTCACCGTGGTCACTGTCACCATTGGCACTGTCACCATGTGCACTCTCATCGTTGGCACTGCCACCATGAGCTCTATCACCATGAACACAGATACCATGAGAACGATCATCATAAGGACTGTCACCACGGGCACTGTTACCATTGGCACTGGCATCATGGGCACTATCACCTTAAGCACTCTCACTATTGGCCCTGTAACCGTGAGCATTATCACCATGAGCAATGTCACGATGTGCACTGGCACCATGGGCACTGTCACCATGAGCACTGTCACCATGGGAATGATCACCATGAGCAGTCTCACCATGGTAATTTTCACAATGGGCACTGTCACCGTGAGCACTGTCACCGTGGTCATTGTCTCCATTGGCACCATCACCGTGGGCACTGTCATCATGGGTACTGCCACCATGAGCACAATCACCATGAACACTGCTACCGTGAGCATTATCATCATAAGCACTGTCACCATGGGCACTTTTACCATTGGCGCCGCCATCATGGGCCCTATCACCGAGAACACTGTCACCATGGGCACTGCCACCATGGACACTGTCATCATGTGCACTAACTCCATGGGCACTATCACTGTGAGCACTGTCATCATGGGCACTGTCACCATGTGAACTACTACCAGGTGCACTGTCACCATGGACACTATCAGTGTGAGCACTGTCACCATGGTCACTCTCACCATGGGCATAGCCACCATGGTCACTGTCAACATGGGAACTGTCACCATGGGTACTTTTACCATGGGCACTATCACCATGAGCACTATCACCATGGGCTCTATCACCATTAGGACTCTCAACACAGGCACTATCACAGTGAGAACTATCACCATGTGCACTGTCACCTGGAGCACTGTAACCATAGGCACTGTCATGATTAGAACTGTCACTATGTGCACTGTCTCCATGGGCAATATCACTGTGAGCACTGTCACTGTGAGCACTGTTTCTGTGGGTACTCTGATCATGGGCACTGCCACCATGAGCATTGCCACCCTGAGCACTGTCACCATGAGCAACATCACCATGGGCGATGCCACCATGGGAAGTGTCACCATGGGCAATATCACCGTGGGCACTGTCACCATGGGCACTGTCACTGTGGGTACTGCCTCCATGAACACTATCAGCGTGAGCACTTCTTCCGTGAGCATTATCAGCAGAAGCACTGTCTCCATGGACACTGTCACCATGGGCACTGTCATCATTTACACTGCCACCATGGGCAATGTGATCTTCTACACTGTCACCATGGCACTGTCACCATGGGAAATACCACCATGGACATTGTCAGTGTGGGCACTGTCACCATGGGCACTGCTACCATGAGCACTGCCACCATGAGCAATGCCACCATGGGCATGGCCACAATGAGCACTGTCATTTAGGGAACTGCCAACATGAGCACTGTCACCTTGAGCACTGTCACCATGAGCACTGTCATGATGGGAACTGTAACCATGGGCAATGTCACCGTGAGTACTATCACCATGAGCAATGTGACCATGGTCATGGTCACCACAGGTACTGTCACCATGAACAATGTTACCATGAGAACCGTCACCATGTGCACTGCCACTGTGAGCACTGTCTCCATGGGCACTGCAACAATGAGCACTGTCACCATGTACACTGTCACAATGGGCAATATCACCGTGTGCCCTGTCACCCTAGGCACTGTCACCATTTTGCTCTGTGACCATGTGCTCTAAAACTATGAGAACTGTCAATATGGGAACTATACCGTAGCACTGTCACCATGGGTACTGTCACCATGGGCACTATCACCATTTTGCAATGACACCATGTGCCTTAACACCATGGGCACTGTCACCATGGGCAGTATCACCATGAGCACTGTTACCATGTATACTGTCACCATGGGCATGGTCGCTGTGAGCCCTGTCACAAAGGGTACTGCAACTATGAGCACTGTCACCATGAGCACTGTCACCATTGCACTGTCAGCATTTTGCTCTGCCAACTTGTGCACTACCACTATGGGCACTGTCACCGTGGGCAGTATCACCATGAGTACTATTACCGTAAGCACTATCACCATGGGCACTATCACCATGAGGAATTTCACCATGGGCACCATCACACTGAGTACTATCACCATGGGCCCTGTCACATTGAACACTGTCACCATGTGCACTGCCACAGTGGCCAGTGTCATCATGAACACTGTCACCATAGGCACTGTCATCGTGAGAACTGTCACTAAGCGCACTGTCAACATGGGCAATATCACCGTGAGCAGTGTCACTATGAGGACTGTCACTATGGGTACTGTCATCAGGGAAAGTGTCACCATGAGCACTGCCACCATGAGCACACTCATCATGGGCTCTGTCTACATGGGTGATACCACCATGCCAACTGTCACCATGTCACTATCACCATGGGCACTGTCACCGTGGGCACTGTCACTGTGGGTAGTGCCACCGTGAACACTATCACCATGAGCAATGCTACCTTGAGCATTATCACCAGAAGCACTGTCACCATGTGCACTACCACCATTCGCACTGTCACCGTGTGCACTGTCACCATGGGCACTATCTCCGTGAATACTGTCAACATGAGCACTAAAGCCGTGAGCACTGTCACCATGGGCACAATCACCGTGAGCACTGTCACCATGGGCACTGTCACTATGGTAATTGCCACCAAGAGAACTGTAACCATGGGCACTGTGACTGTGGTCACTGTCACCATGGTCACTGCCACCATGGGCAAAGTCACCATGGGCACTCTCACCATGGGAACTGTCACCATGGGCACTGTCACCTTGGGCACTGCAACCATGTGCACTGCCACCATGAACACTGTCACCATGGGCACTGCCACCATAAGCACAGTCACCATGAGCAGTATCACCATGAGCACTGTCACCTTGTGCACTGTCAGTATTTTGCACTGTAATCAGGTGCATTACCACCATGGGCATTGTCACCATGGGCACTATCACCATTAGCACAATTACCATGGGCACTGTCACCATGTGTAGGGTCAACATCGGTACTGTCACCATGGGCACTGTCACCATGAGCACTATTACCTTGAGCACTATCACCATCAGCACTGTCACCATGGGCACTGTCACCATTTTGCATTGACACCATGTGCCCTAACACCATGGGCACTGTCCCCATGGGCAGTATCACCACGAGCACTGTCACCCTGTGTACTGTCACCATGGGCACGGCCACCAAGTGCAGTATCACCACAGGCAATATCACCGTGAGAACTGACACAATGGGCACTGTAACCATGGGCTCTATCACTGTGAGCAATATCACCATGGGCACTGTCACTGTGAGCACTGTCACCATAGACACTGTCAACATGGGACTGTCCCCATGGGCACTGTCACCATGAGCACTGTCACCACAGACACTATGTCTGTGAGCACTGTCACCATGGGAACTGGCATCATGGGCACAATCACCTTGAACAATGTCACCATGGGCATTGTCACCATGGGAACTTTCACAGGGAGCAGTGTCCCCCTGGGCATTATCATTATTGTCACTGTCACCATGGGCACTGTCACCATTGGCACTATCACCGTGGGCAATGTCTCCATGGGGATTTTTCCCGTGAGCACTCTCACCATGGGCACTGTCACCACAGGCATTGTCACCATGGGCACTGTCAATATGCACACTGTAACCGTGAGCACTGTCACCATGGGCACTGTGATCTTCGGCAGTGTCATCATGGGCACTGTCACCATGGGCACTGTCACCATGGAAATATCACCATGGGCATTGTCAGTGTGGGCACTCTCACAGTGAGCACTGCCACTGTGAGCAGTATCACCATGAGCACTGCCACCATGGGCAGTGTCACCATGGGCACTATCACCATGAGCACAGTAACCATGAGCACTCTCACCATGGATAATGTCACCATGGGCCCAGCTACCATGAGCACTGTCACCATGAGTAATGTCACCATGAGCACTACCACAATGAGCACTGTCACTTAGGGCATTGCCAACATGAGCACTGTCACCATGGGCACTGTCACCATGGGTACTGTAACCATGGGCAGTGTCACTGTGAGAACTATCACCATGAGCACTGTGACCATGGGCATGGTAACCATAGGCACTGTCACCATGGGTAATTTCACTGTGAGCACTGTCACCACGGGCTCTATCACCATGAGCACTGGCCCCACAGGCACTGTCACCATGAGCACTCTCACCATGGGGAATGCCACAATTGGCAGTGTCACCATAAGAATTGCCACCATGGGCACTGTCACCATGAGGACAGTCACGAAGAGCACTGTCATGATGAACACTGCCACCATGAGCACTGTCACCTTGGGCACTGCGACCATGAGCACTCTCACCATGAGCAATATCCCCATGGCACTTTCACCATGAGTACTCTCAGCATGGGCAATATCACCATGAGCACTGTCTCCGTGATCACTATCACCATGAGCAATGTCACTATTTTGCACTGGCAACAGGTGCACTACCACCACGGGCACTATCACCATGGGCACTATCAACCTGAGCACTGTCACCATGAGCATAGTCACCATGGGCACTGTCTCCATGGATGATAAAACCATGGGAAACATCACCATGGCACTGTCAACATGGGCACTGTCACCATAAGCAAGGTCACGAATGGGACTGCCAACATGAGCACTTCACCATGGGGATGTCACACTGGGTACTGTCACCATGAGCACTGTAACCATGCCCATTATCACCGTGTGCACTGTCACCACTGGCACTATCACCATGAGCACTCTCACCATGTGCATTGTCACTATTTTGCACTGTCACCAGGTGCACTACCACCATGGGCACTGTCACAATGGGCACTATCACTGTGAGCATGGTTACCATGAGCACTGTCACCATTTGCAGTGTCACCATTGGTACTGTCACCACGGTAACTGCCACCTTGAGGACTGTCACCATGAGCACCGTCACCACGAACACTGCCACTTTCAGCACTGCCACTGTGAACACTGTCACCATAAGAACTGTTACTATGAGAACTGCCACCATGGGCGCTTTCACCATGAGTACTCTCACCATGAATATTGTCACCATGGGCACTGTCACCATGAGTACTATTACCGTGAACACTGTCACCATGGGCACTGGCACAATACGGACTGTTACCATGAGCACTGTCACCAAGGGCACCATCACTGTTGTCACTGTCACCGAGAGCAATGTCACCGTGGGAACTGTCATCATGGGCACAGTCACTGTGGGCACTGTCATCATGGGCACTGCCACCATGGGCACTGTCACTATGCACACTCTCACCATGGGTACTGCAACCCTGAGCACTGTCACCATGGGCATTATCACCATGTGCACTGTCACCATGGGCACTATCACCTTGAGCCCGGTCACCATGGGCACTCTCACTATTTTGCACTGTCACGAAGTGCACTACCAACATGGGCACTCTCACCATGGGCACTATCACTTTGATCACTACTACCATCTGCACTGCCACCATGGACACTGTCACTGTGAGCACTGTCACCATGGGTACTACAACTATGAGCACTGTCACTGTGAGCACTGTCGCCATGGCCATTTTCACCATGGGCACTGTCACCATGGGCACTGTCACCATTTTGCAACGTCACAATGTGCAATACTACCATGGGCACTATCACCATTGCCACTTTCACCATGAGAAATGTCACCATGTGCACTGTCACCATGGGCACTATCACCGTGAGCAGAATCGCCATGTGTTGTCACCATGGGCAGGGCCACCAACTGAACTATCACTATGGGCACTATCACCGTGAGCATTATCACCATGTGTACTGTCACTGTTGGCACTGTCACCATGAGCACGGCCACCAAGGGTGCTATCACTATGGGCATTATTACCATGAGTGCTGTCACCTTGGGCACCATAACCATGGGCACTATCACCGTGAACACTATCACCATGGGCACTGTCACTGTGAGCACTGTCACCATCGGGACTGTGACCGTGGGTAGTGTCACTATGGGCACTGTCACCATGGATACTGTCACCATGGGCACTGTCACTATGAGCATTGTCACCATAGGCACTGTCACCGTGAGAACTTTTCCCATGCGCACTGTCACCATAGGCACTATCACCTTGAGCAGTGCAATCATGAGCACTGTCACCATGAGTAATATTACAATGGTCACTTTCACTGTGAGCACTGTCACCATAGGCACTATCACCTTGAGTACTGTCCCCTTGAGCATTGTCACAGTTGGCACCGTCACCATGGGAATTTTCACCATGAGCACTGTCACCAAGGGCACTTGATCTTGGGCACTATCACCATGGTCACTGTCACCGTGGGCTTTGTCACAATGGAAGTATCACAGTAGGCATTGTTAGCATGGGCACTGTCACAGTGGGCACAACCACCATGACATCTATCACCATAAGCACTGTAACCATGGGCACTCTCACCATGAGCACCGTCAACATGGGCACTGTCACTATTTTGCACTTCCACCAGATGCAGTACCACCATGGACACTGTCACCATGGGCACTATCACCTTGAACACTGTCACCATGGGTACTGCAACCATGAGCACTGTCACTGTAAGCAATGTCACCATGGCCTTTTTCACTGTGTGCACTGTCACCATGGGCACTATCACCATGATCACTGTCACCATGAGAAATGTCACAAGGAGCATTGTCACCATTGGCACTGCCACCATGGGTACTGTCAGCATTTTGCAGTGTCACAATGTGCAATACCACCATGGGCCTTGTCATCATGGGAACTATCACCGTGAGCACTGTCACCATGGATATTGTCACCATGGGCACCATCACCATGGACACTATCACCATGAGCACTGTCACCATGGGCACTTTCAACATGGGCACTATCACCATGGCCATTGTCACCATGGGCACTCTCACTATTGGTACTGTCACTGTGCGCACTGTCACCATGGTGACTGCCACCATGAGTAGTATCACAATGAGCACTTCCACCATGAGAACTATCACCATAATCAATGCTATCATGGGCATTGTCACCATGGGCACTGTCACCATGTGCACTGTGATAGTGCCCTTGGTGACAGGGCACTTGGTAATAAAGCCCATGGTGACAGTGTTCATGGTGACAGTGCCCATTTTGGCAGTGCCCATGGTGACAGTGCACATGGTAAGGGTGCCCATGATGACAGTGCCCACTGACATTGCTCATGGTGACAGTGCTCATGGGGACAGTGCCCATGGTGACATTGCCCATGGTGGCAATGCTCACAGTGAGAGTGCTCATGGTGAGAGTACACATGGTGATAGTGCTCACGGTGATAGTGCTCATGGTGGCTGCATGAAAGGTGACTCTTCTCAGGGTGATAGTACCTAGGGTGCAATGCTTATGGTGACAGTGCCCATGGTGACAGGTCCCATGGTGACAGTTCTCACAGTGACAGTGCCCATGATGACAGTCCTCACAGAGATAGTGCCCATGGTGATAAACTTAACAGTGATAGAGCCATGGTGAAAGTGCCCATGGTGACAGTTTCCATGGTGAAAGTGCTCATGATGACAGTGCCCATGTTGGCAGTTTACATGGTGACAGTGCTCACAGTGATAGTGCCCATGGTGACAGTGCACATGGTGGTAGTGCACATTGTGACAGTGCAAAATGGTGCCAGTGCACATGGTGACATTGCTCATGGTAACATTGTTTAAGGTGACAGTCCTTACGGTGATAGTGCACATGGTGACACTGCCCACCATTACAGTGCTCTTGGTGCAGTGCTCACGGTGATAGTGCTCGTGTTGGAAGTGCGCATGGTTAAAGTGCCCATGGTGACAGTTCTCAGGGTGACAGGGCCCATGGTGATACACTTCACGGTGATAGTGCCATGGAGAAAGTGCCCATGGTGACAGTTCCCATGGTGAAAGTGCTCATGATGGCAGTGCCCATGTAGGCAATTCCCATGGTGAGAGTGCTCACGATGATAGTGACCATGGTGACTGTGCACATGGTGGCCATGCCCTTGGTGACAGTACACATGGCGACAATGCTCACAGTGACAGTGCCCATGGTGAGAGTGCACATGGTGCTTGTGCACATTGTGGCAGTTCAAAATGGTGAGAGTGACCATGGTGAGAGTGCTCATGGAGATCGTGCCCATGGTGACATTGCCCATGGTGATAATGCCAATGGTAACAGTGCTCATGATGACAGTGCTCACGGTTGCAGTACCCATGGTGACAGTGCTCACATTGACAGTGCCCATGGTGGCAGTGCCCATGGTGACTATGGCCATGGTGACACTACCCATGATGACAGTGCCCATGGTGACAGTGCCTTTGGTGACATTGACCATGGTGACAGTGCTGACGGTGATAGTACCAATTGTGACAGTGCTCACGGTGACAGTCCGCATTGTGTTAATGCCCATGGTGAAAGTGCCCATGGTGGCAGTTCTCACAGTGACAGTTCTCATGGTAAGAGTGCTCATGGTGGCAATGCCCAAGGTGGCAGTGCTCCTGGTTACAGTGCTCACAGTGACAGAGCTCATGGTGGCAGTGCCCATGGTGAAAGTACCGATGGTGACACTGCACATGGGGAAAGTTCCCATGGTAACAGTGCTCACGGTGATAGTTTCCATGGTGACAGAGCCCATGTTGCTAGTGCACATTGGGGCAGTACAATAGCGTGACAGTGCCCATGGTAACAGTGCTCATGGTGATGGTGCCAATGGTTATAGTGCCCACTATGACAGTGCCCATGGCGAGAGTGCCGACAGCGACAGTGTCCATGGTGAAAGTGCTCATGGTGACAATGCCCATGGTGACAGTTACCAATGTGAGACGGGTCGTAGTTATAGTGCCCATTGTGAGAGTGTTCATGGTGACAATGCCCATGCTGCCAGTGCCCATCATGACATTCCTCACGCTGATAGTTCACACGGTGACAGTGCCCATGGTGATATTACCCATAGTGACAGTGCTCATGGTTGCAGTACCCATGGTGACAGTGCTCACACTGACAGTGCCCATGGTGACTGTGCCCATGGTGACTGTGCCCATGGTGACAGAACAAATGATGACAGTGCCCACGGTGACAGTGCCCACAATGACATTGCCTATGTTGAGAGTGCTCATGGTGACAGTGCCCATGGTGACATTTGAACATGGTGACAGCGCTCACGGTGATAGTGCTAATGGTGAAAGTGCTTACGGTGACAGTGTGCATTGTTCCAGTGCCCATGGTGACAGTGCTCATGGTGATAGTGCTCACAGTGATAGGGCTGACAATGACAGTGCCCATGGTGAAAATACCCATGGTGAGAGTACTCATGGTGAAAGTGCCCATGGTGGCAGTTCTCAGAGTGACAGTTCTTATGGGGAGAGTGCTCATAGTGGCAGTGCCCAAGGTGGCAGTGCTCGTGGTGACAGTGCTCATGGTGAGAGTGCTCATGGTGTGAGTGCCCATGATGAAAATACCAATGCTGACACTGCACATGGTGCCAGTGCCCATTGTAACAGTGCTCACAGTGATAGAGTCGATGGTGACAGAGCCCATGTTGGTAGTGCAACTGGTAGCAGTGCAAAATCATGACAGTTCCCATGATTACAGTGCTCGTGGTGGCAGTGCCCATGGTGAGAGTGCACACCGCGATAGTGCCTATGATGATGGTGCAAATGGAGCCAGTGCCCATGGTGACAGTGCTTATGATGATAGTTCTCATGGTAGCAGTGTTCATGGTAATAGTGCTCAAGGAGGCAGTGCCCACGATGACAGTGCCCATGCTTACAGTGTTGACAGTGACAGTGCCCATGGTGACAGTGTTCATGGTGGCAGTGACCATGGTGACAGTGCACACGATGATAGTGCCCATGGTGGCGGTGCCAATGGTGAGAGTGCCCATCGTGAGAGTGCCGACAGTGAGAGTGCCCATGGTGACAGTGCTCATGGTGACAATGCCCATGCTGCCAGAGCCCATCGTGACATTCGTCACGGTGATAGTTCACACGGTGACAGTGCCCATGGTAATATTACTCATGGTGACAGTACTCATGGATAAGTGCCCATGGTGACACTGCCCATGGTGATAATGCACATGGTAGCAGTGCAAAATGGTGATAGTGCCCATGGTGACATTGCTCAAAGTGACAGTGCTTACTGTGATAGTATTTACAGTGATAGTGCCCATGGTGACACCACCCATGGTGACAGTGCTCATGGGGACAGTGCTTACAGTGATAGTGCCCATGGTGGCATGCCTATGGTAAAAGTGCCCATGGTGACAGTGCTTATGGTGATAGTCATCACACTGGCAGTGCTCATGGTGATAGTGCCCACGGTTGCAGTTCCCACAATAACATTGCCCATGGTGACAGGGCCCACGGTGAGCATGCCCATGGTGACACTGCGCACAGTGACAATGCCCATGGTGAGAGTGCTCATGGTGACAGAGCCCATGTTGACCATTACCATGGTGAGAGTGCCCATGGTGTTAGCGCTTACGGTGATAGTGCCCATGTTGACAGTGCTCACAGTGACAGTGTCCATGGTGATAGAGTCCTTGGTGAGAGTGCTCACATTGAAAGTGCTCATGGTGACAGTGCCCACGATAACAGTGCTCATGGTGACAGTGCTCATGTTGGCAGTGCCCTTAGTGATATTGCTCATTGTGGCAGTGCTCATGGTGACAGTGCTCATGGTGATACTGCCCATGATGACCGTTCCCATGATGACAGTACACATGGTGACAGTGCTCACGTTGGTAGTGCCCATGGTGGCAATACCCATGGTGACAGTGCTCACAGTGACAGTGCCCATGCTGGCAGTGTTCATGGTGAAAATGCTCATTGTGGCACTGCTCATGGTGACTGTGCTCATGGTGGAAGTGCCCATGGTGACATTACCAATGGTGACAGTGCTCACGGTAGCAGTGCTCACGGTGATAGTGCTCAAGGTGGCAGTGTCCATGGTGACAGTGCCCACGATGACAGTGCACATGGTGACAGTGCCCACAGTGACAGTGCCCATAGTGACAGTGTGCATGGGGATATTGCTCATGGTGACAGTGCTTATCATGACAGTACCCATGGTGCCAGTGCACATGGTGTCTGTTCTCACAGTGATAGTGCTCATGGGGACAGTGCCCATGGTGGAAAAACCCATGGTGACAGCACTCATAGTGAAAGTGCCCATGGTGGCAGTTCTCATGGTGATAGTGCTCATGGAGGCAGTGCCCCTAGTGAGAGTACCCATGGTGACAGTGCACATGGTGACAATGCCCGTGGTGACAGTGCTCATGGTGATAGTGCCCATTGTGGCAGTGCTCATGGTGTTAGTGCCTGTGGTGAAAGTGCCAACGATGATAGCGCCAATGGTGACAGTGCTCATGGTGAGAGTGCTCAAGTTGATACTGTCCAGGGTGACATTGCCCATGGTGACAGTACACATGGTGATAGTGCTCATGCTGATAGTGCCCATGGTGACAGTGCGCATGGTGACAGTTCTCACGGTGACAATGCTTATGGTGATGGTGCCCATGGTGACAGTGCTCACAGTGACAGTGCCCATGGTGATACTGCTCAAGGTGATAGTGCCCATGGTGACAGTCCTCACGGTGTTAGTGCCCATGGTGAAAGTGCCCATAGTGACAGTTCCCATGGTGAAATTGTTTATGATGACAGTTCTCATGTTGGCAGTTCCCATGGTGCCAGTGCTCACGGTGATAGCTACCATGGTAACAGTGCACATGGTGGTCGTGCCCTCGGTGACAGTGCCCTTGATTTCAGTACACATAGTGAGAGTGCTCACAGTGATAGTGCCCATGGTGACAGTGCACATGGTGGTACTGCACATGATGGCAGTGAAACATGGTGAGAGGGCCCATGGTGACAATGCTCATGTTGATTGTGCCCGTGGTGACAGTGCAAACAATAATAATGACCATGGTGACAGTGCTCATGGTGACAGTGCCCATGGTGACAGTGCTCATGGTGACAGTGCCCATGGTGATACTCTTCACGTTGATAGTGCCCATCATGAAAGTGCCCATAGTGACATTTCCCAGGGTGAAAGTGTTCATGATGACAGTGCCCATGTTGGCAGTTCCCACGGTGACAGTGCTCATGGTGATAGTGACCATGGTAACAGTGCACATGGTGGCCGTGCCCTTGGTGACAGTGCCCATAATGACAGTGCCCGTGGTGACATTGCCCATGGTGGCAGTGCTCACAGTGATAGTGTTCATGGTGAGAGTACACATGGTGATAGTGCTCATGGTGACAGTGCACATGGTGACAGTTCTCAGGGAGGCAGTGCCTGGGGTGACAATGCTCATGGTGCCAGTGCAGATGGTGAAAATGCCCATGGTGACAGTGCTCATGGTGACAGTACCCATAGTGATACTCTTCATGGTGCTAGTGCCCATGTTGACAGTACTCATGGTGAAGGTGCCCATGGTGGTACTCTTCACGGTGATAGTTCCCATGATGAAAGTGCCCATGTTGGCAATTCCCATGGTGAGAGTGCTCACGGTTATAGTGACCATGGTGACTGCACATGGTGGCCATGCCTTGAGTAACAGTGCCCATGATGACAGTACACATGGTGACAGTGCTCACAGTTATAGTGCT
This sequence comes from Mesoplodon bidens, assembly GCF_964165515.1. Lineage (NCBI taxonomy): Eukaryota > Metazoa > Chordata > Mammalia > Artiodactyla > Ziphiidae > Mesoplodon > Mesoplodon bidens. Next base: position 26,426,347 of record NC_138170.1, read on the forward strand.
CATGCTGAGAGTCCACATGGTGGTTGTGCACATTGTGACAGTGCAAAATGGTGATCGTGCCTGTGGTGACTGTGCTCATGGTGACAGAACCTATGATGACAGTGCCCATGGTGACAGTGCCCACGATTACATTGCCTATGTTGAGAGTGCTCATGGTGACAATTCCCATGGTGACATTGACCACGGTGACAGTGCTCACGGTGATAATACCAATGGTGACAGTGCTCACAGTGATAGTGCTCACAATGAAAGTGCCCATGGTGGCAGTTCTCATAGTGACAGTTCTCATGGGGAGAGTGCTCATAGTGGCAGTGCCCAAGGTGGCAGTGTTCGTGGTAACAGTGGTCATGGTGAGAGTGCTCATGGTGTGAGTGCCCATGATGAAAATACCGATGCTGACACTGCACATGATGACAGTGTCCATTGTAACAATGCTCACGGTGATAGAGTCGATGGTGACAGAGCCCATGTTGGTAGTGCAACAGGTGGCAGTGCAAAATCGTGACAGTTCCCATGGTGACAGTGCTCATGGTGGCAGTGCCCATGGTGACAGTGTTTACGATGATAGTTCTCACGGTAGAAGTGCTCATGGTAATAATGCTCATGGAGGCAGTGCCCAAGGTCACAGTGCCCATGGTGACAATGCTGACAGTGACAGTGCCCATGGTGAAAGTGCTCATGGTGGCAGTGCCCATGGTGACAGTGCACACCATGATAGTGCCCATGGTGGCAGTGCCAATGGTGAGAGTGCCCATGATGACAGTGCCCATGGTGAGAGTGCTGACAGTGACAGTGCCAATGGTGAAAGTGCTCACGGTGACAATGCACATGGTGACAGTTACCACTTTGAGACTGGTCATAGTTATAATGCCCATTGTGACCGTGCTCATGGTGACAATGCCCATGCTGCCAGTGCCCATTGTGACATTCTTCACAGTGATAGTTCACATGGTGACAATGCCCATGGTGATATTACCCACGGTGACAGTACTCATGGTTAAAGTGCCCAAGGTGACAGTGCACATGGTAACAGTGCAAAATGGTGACAGTGCCCATGGTGATATTGCTCAAGGTGACAGTGCTCATGGGGACAGTGCTCACGGTGATAGTGCCCTTGGTGGTGTACCCATGGTGAAAGTGCCTATGGTGACAGTGCTTATGTGATAGTGGTCACAGCGGCAGTGCTCATGGTGATAGTGCCCACGGTTGCAGTTCCCACAGTAACACTGCCCATGGTGACAGGGCTCACGGTGAGAGTGCCCATGGTGACAGTGCCCATGGTGACAGTGCCCATGATGAGAGGGCCCATGTTGACCGTGCCCATGGTGATATTGCCCACGATGTTAGTGCTTATGGTGATAGTGCCCATGGTGATAGTTTCCATGGTCACAGTGCTCACAATGAAAGTTCCCATGGTGACAGTGCCCACAGTAACAGTGCTCAAGGTGATAGTGCTCATGGTGACAGTGCCAATGGTGACAGTTCCCGTAGTGATAGTGCCCATGGTGATAGTGCTCACAGTGATAGTGCCCATAGTGACAGTTCCCATGGTGAAAGTGTTCATGATGACAGTGCCCATGTTGGCAGTTCCCATGGTGAAAGTGCGCACGGTGATAGTGACCATGGTAACAGTGCACGTGATGGCCGTGCCCTTGGTGACAGTGCCCATGAAGGCAGTACACATGGTGACAGTGTTCATGGTGATAATGCCCATGGTGATAGAGAACATAGTGGTAGTGCACATGGTGGCAGTGAAAAATGGTGAGAATACCCATGGTGACAGTGCCAATGGTGGCACTGCCCATGGTGACAGTGCCCACGGTTAGAGTGCCCATGATGACAGTGCCCATTTTGACAGTGCCCACAGTGACATTGTCCTTGGTGACATTGCTCATGGTGACAGTGCTCTTGGTGACAGTGTCTATGGTGACATTGCCTATTGTGGCAGTGCTCACAGTGGTTGTGTTCATGGTGAGAGTACACATGGTGATAGTGCTCACTGTGATAGTGCTCAAGGTGACAATGCGCATGGTGACAGTTCTCAGGGTGACAGTGCCAACAGTGACAGTGCCCATGGTGAAAGTGCTCATGGTGACAGTGCCCACGGTGAGAGTTACTATGGTGAGACTGCCCATGGTTATAGTGCCCATTCTGACAGTGCTCATGATGACAATGCCCATGCTGCCAGTGCCCATCATGACATTCCTCACGCTGATAGTTCACACGGTGACAGTGCCCATGGTGATATTACCCATGGTGACAGTACTCATGGTTAAAGTGCCTATGGTGACAGTGCTCATGGTGACAATGCCCATGGTTACAGTGCTTATGGTGATAGTTGTCATGCTGGCAGTGCCCACAGTGACAGTGCCCACGCTGACAAAGCCCATGGTGATACTTCCTATGGTGAGAGTGCCCACAGTGATATTGACCATGGTGACAGTGCACAATATCCAATGCCCACTGTGACAATGCCCATGTTGAGAATACTTACAGTGACCCTGCCCATGATGACAGTGCTGATCATGATAGCGCCAATGCTGACATTCCTCATGGTGAAATTGCCCATGAAGACACTGCCCACGGTGATAGTGCCCATCATGACACTGCCCATGATGACAGTGCCAATGGTGATAGTCACCAAAGTGACAGTGCTCCCGGCCAAAGTGACAATGGTGACATTGCTTATGGTTAGAGTGCTCATGGTGACAGTGCTCAAGGTGATAGTGCCCCTGGTGACAGCATGCATGGTGACAGTTCTCATGGTGACAGTGCCTATGGTGACAATGATCAAAGTGACAGTGCCCATGGTGACAGTTTCCACGGTGAGACTGCTCATGGTTATAGTGCCCATTCTGACAGTGCTCATGATAACAATACCCATGCTGACAGTGCCGATCGTGACATTCCTCACGGTGATAGTTCACACAGTGACAGTGCCCATGGTGATATTATCCATGGTGACAGTACTCATGGTTAAAGTGCCCATGGTGAGAGTGCCCATGGTGATAGTGCACAGGGTGGCAGTGCAAAATGGTGACAGGGCCCATGGTGAAATTGCTCATGGTGACAGTGCTTATGGTGATAGTCCTTATGGTGATAGTGCCCATGGTGACACTGCCCATGGTGACAGAGCTCATGGTGACAGTGCTAACAGTGATACTGCCCATCATGGCAGTGCCCATGGTGAAAGTGCACATGGAGACAGTGCTTATGATTATAGTGGTCACAGTGCCAGTGCTCATGGTGATAGTGCCCATGGTGGCAGTGCCCACAGTGACACTACCCATGGTGACAGAGCCCATAGTGAGAGTGCTCATGGTGAGAGTGCCCATGGTGACACTGACCACAGTTACAGTGCTCACGGTGATAGTGCCCATTGTGACAATGCTCATGGTGACAGTCCACATTGTGCCAGTGCGCATGGTGGCAGTGCTCACTGTGATAGTTCACACGGTGACAGTGCCCATGGTGATATTACCCATGGTGACAGTCTCATGGTTAAAGTGCCCATGGTGGCAGTTCTCATAGAGTCAGTTCTCATGTTGACATTTCCGATGGTGGCAATGCCAAAGCTGGCAGTGCTCGAGGTGACAGTGCTCATGGTGACAGTGCTTACAGTGGCAGTGCACATGGTGACAGTACTGATGGTGACACTGCACATGGTGACAATGCCCATTATAAGAGTGCTTACAGTTATAGTGCACATGGTTACAGTGCCCATGGTGGTAGTGCACCTGGTGGCAGTGCAAAATAGTGAACATGCCCATGGTGACAATGCTCATTGGGGCAGTGCCCATGGTGACAGTGCTTATGATGATAGTGCTCACAGTAGCATTGTTCATGGTAATAGTGGTCACAGGGGCAGTGTTCACGGTGGCAATGCCCATGATGACAGTGCCCATGGTGACAGTGCTTACAGTGACAGTGCCCATGCTGAGAGTTCTCATGGTGACTGTGCCCATGGTGACAGATACCACGGTGAGAATGGTTACAGTGATAGTGCCCATTGTGACAGTGCTCATGGTGATAGTTCTCACAGTGACAGTGCTCATAGTGATATTATCCATAGTGCACTACTCATGATTAAAATGCCCATGGTGACAGGGCCCATGGTGATACTGCACATGGTAGTAATGCAAAATGGTGACAGTGCCCATGGTGACATTGCTCAAGGTGCCAATGCTTAAGGTGATAGTTCTTACCATATTAATGCCCATGGTGACACTGCCCACGGTGACAGTGCTCATGGTGACAATGCTCACGATGATAGTGCCCATGTTGACAGTGCCCACTGTGATAGTGCTCATGTTGACAGTGCTCACAGTGATAGTGCTCATGTTGACAGTGCCCACAGTGACAGTGCCCATGGTGATAGTGTCCATGGTGACTGTGCTCACACTGAAAGTGCCCATGGTAACAGAGCCCACGATGACAGTGCCCATGGTGGTAGTGTCTATGGTGACAGTACTCACAGTGAAATTGTACATGGTGACAGTGCCCAAGGTGACAGTGCCCATGGTCACATTTCTCATGGTGATAGTGCTCACGGTGGCAGTGCCCATGGTAACAATGCCCACGGTGATATAGCCTATGGTGACAGTGGTCAGAGTGACAGTGCCCATGGTATCAGTGACCACGGTGACAGTGCTCACGGTGATAGTGCCCATGGTGGAAGTGCCCACGTTGACAGTGCCCATGATGACAGTGCCAATAGTGTCAGTGCACACGGTGAAAATGCTCACAGTGACAGTGCCCATGGTGAGAGTGCTCATGGTGATAGTCCCCATGTTGCCAGTGCCTATGGTGAGAGTACTCATGGTGTTAGAGCTCACGGTGATAGTGCTCACAGTGACAGTGCCCATGGTGACAATACCCATGGTCACAGTACTCATGCTGAAAGTGCCAATGGTGGCAGTGCTCCTAGTGACAGTGCTCATAGTGACATTGTTTATGGTTTTGGTGTATATGGTGATATTTCTCATGGTGACACTGTCCATGGTGACAGTGCCCATGGTGACAGTGCTAAACATGACACTGCCCATGGTGCTCACGGTGATAATGCCAATGATTAAATTGCAAATGGTGACAGTTCCCATGGTGAAAGTGCTCATGATGGCAGTGCCCATGTTGGCAGTTCCCAGGGTGACAATGCTCACAGTGACTGTGACCATGGTGACTGTGCGCATGGTGGCCATGGCCATGGTGATAGTGACCATGGTGACAGTATATATGGTGACATTGCCAATGGTGGTAGTGCACATCGTGGCAGTGAAAAATGATGACAGTGCCAAGGTGACAGTGCTCATGGTGACAGTGCTCATAGGGACAGTGGCCATGGGGCAGTGCCCATGGTGAGAGTGCTTATGGGGACAGTGCCCATGGTGGCAGTGCCCGTGGTGATAATGCACACGATAACAATGACCATAGTGACAGTGCCCATGGAGACAGTGCCCACGATGACAGTGCCCATGGTGACAGTGCACATGGTGACAGTGCCCACGATGACACTGCCCATGGTGACAGTGCATATGGTGACAGTGCTCATGGTGACACTGTTCATGGTGACAGTGCCCATGGTGATAGTGACCACAGTTACAGTGCTCACAGTGATAGTGCCCATGCTGACAGTGCTAATGGTGACAGTCCCCATGGTGCCAGTGCCTATGGTGAGAGTGCTCATGGTGTTACTGCTCACGGTGATAGTGCTCACAGTGACAGTGCCCCTGGTGATATTACCCATGGTGACTACTCATGGTTAAAGAGCCCATGGTGACAGTGCCCATGGTGATATTGCACATGGTGTCAGTGCAAATTGGTGAGAGTGCCCATGGTCATATTGCTCATAGTGACATTGCTTAAGGTGATAGTCCTTACAGTGATAGTGCGCATGGTGACACTGCCCACGGTGACAGTGCTCTGGGTGACAGTGCTCACGGTGATAGTGCCCATGGTGGAAGTGACCATGGTGAAAGTGCCCATGTGAGAGTGCTTATGGTGATAGTGGTCACAGTGGCAGTGCTCACAGTGAAAGTGCCCATGGTGACAGAGCCCATGGTAACAGTGCCCATGGTGACAGTGCCCACTGTGACAATGCCCATGGTGACCTTTCCCGTGTTGACAGTGCCGATGGTGATAGGGCCAATGCTGACAGTTCTCACGGTGAAATTGCCCATGGAGACATTGCCCACGGTGATAGTGCCCATGGTGACACTGCCAACCACGTGACAGTGCAATGGTGATAGTCCCCATAGTGACAGTGCTCCCGGCAAAAGTGACCATGGTGACATTGTTTATGGTGACGGTGCTCCTGGTGACAGTGCTCAAGGCGATAATGCACATGGTGACAGTTCTCACTGTGACTGTGCCTATGGTGGTAGCGCTCAAAGTGACAGTGCTCATGGTGGCAGTGCCCAAGGTGGCAGTCCTCGTGGTGACAGTGCAATGGTGACAGTGCTCCTGGTGGCAGTTCCCATGGTGACAGTACCAATGGTGACACTGCACATGATGACACTTCCCATGGTAATCGTCCTCAGGGTGATAGTGCCCATGGTGACAGTGCTCACGGTGATAGGGCACATGGTGATAGTGCTCACGGTCATAGTGCCCATGGTGACAGTGCTCATGGTAATAGTGCCCATAGTGATAGTGCACTTGGTGGCCATGCCCATGGTGACAGTGTGCATGATGACAACACATGGTGATACTGCTCACGGTGATAGTGCCCATGGTGAGAGTGCTCATGGTGACAATCCTCATTGTGCCAGTGCCCATGGTGACAGTGCCCATAGTGACAATACCCATGGTGACAGTACTCATGGTGAAATAGCCCATCGTGGCAGTTCTCATATTGACAGTTCACATGGTGACACTGCTCATGGTCACAGTACTGAGGTGGCAGTGCTCGTGGTGAGAGCGCTCATAGTGACAGTGCTCCTGGTGGCAGTTCCCATGGTGACAGTACCGATGGTGACACTGCACGTGGTGACAGTGCCCATGGTAACCATGCTCACGGTGATAGTGCCCATGGTGACAGTGCTCAAGGTGATAGTGCCCGTGGTGACATTGCTCATGGTAATACTGCCCATAGTGATAGTGCACTTGGTGGCCATGCCCATGGTGACAGTGCCCATGGTGACAGTGCCTATGGTGACAGTGCTCACAGTGACAGTGCCCATGCTGATATTGCTCACAATGTTATAGCCCATGTTTAAACTGCCCATGGTGACAGTGCCAATGGTGTTAGGGCCCATGGTGACATTACAAAATGGTGACAGTGCCCATGGTGACAGTGCTCATCTTGATAGTGCTCATGGTGACAGTGGTCATGGTGACAGTACCCATGGTGACAGTGCTCACAGTAATAGTGCCCTAGGTGACAGTGACAATGGTGTTAGGACCCATTCTGTCATTACAAAATAGTGACAGTGCCCATAGTGGCAGTGCCCATGGTGGCAGTGCACATGGTGACAGTACGCATTGTGATAGTGCTCACAGTGATAGTTCCCATGGTGACAGTGCCCATGGTTTTAGAGCACATGGTGGCAGTGCAAAATGGTGATAGTGCCTATGGTGACAGTGCACATGGTGATATTGCCCATTGTGACAGTGCTCATGGTGACACTGCTCATTGTTGAAGTGTCCATGGTGACAGTGCTCACAGTGGCAGTGCCCATGGTGACAGTGCTCATGGTAATCGTGCCCATGGTGATACTACACATGGTGACCATGCCCATGGTCATGGTGCTCACGGTGTTACTACTCACCTTGACATTGCCCATGGTTACAGTACCCATCATGACACTGCCCATGGTGGCAGTGCCCATGGTGAAAATGCCCATGGTGACAGTGCTTATGGTGATAGTGTTCACAGTGGCAGTGCTAATGGTTATAGTGCCCATGGTTGAAGTGCCCACTGTGACACTTCCCACGGTGACATTGCTCACAGTGAGACTGCCCATGGTGACAGTGACCACGGTGACAGTGCCCATGGTGATATTGTCCATGGTGACAGTACCCCTGGTGACAGTGCCCACGGTGTAAGTGCCCGTGGTGAAAGTGCTCATGGTGACAGTGCTCACGATGACATTGCCCATGGTGAGAGTGCCCATGGTGACAGTGCCCATTGTGACAATATCCATGTTGACCATGCCCATGGTGATAGTGCCCATGTGTTAGTGATCACAGTGATAGTGCCCATGTTGACAGTGCTCACGGTGATACTGTCCATGTTGACAGTGCCCACGGTGACAGTGCCCATGGTGATATTGTCCATGGTAAGAGTACCCATGGTGACAGTGCTCATGGTGTAAGTGCCTGTGGTGAAAGAGCTCATGGTGACAGTGCTCACGATGATATTGCCCATGGTGATAGTGCCCATGGTGACAATATCCATGGTGACAGTGCTCACAGTGATAGTGCCCATGGTGACAGTGCCCATGGTGACAGTGCGCATGGTGGTATTGAGCATTGTGACACTGCAAAATGGTGACAGTGCTCAAGGTGGCAGTGCCAATGGTGATGGTACTCCTTCTGACATTTCTCATGGTGACAGTGTTCATGGTGATAGTGCCCATGGTGACAGTTACCACAGTGAGCGTGCTCACAGTGATATTGCCCATGATGACAGTGCTCATCAGGACAGTGACCATGGTGCGAGATCCAATTGTGACATTGCTCATGGTGATAGTGCTCACAGTGACAATGCCCATGGTGACAGTGCTCACGTTGGCAGTGCCTAAGGTGACAGTGCTCATGGTGACTGTGCTCGTCGTGACAGTGCTCATTGTGACCGTGCTCAAGGTGACAGTCCCCATGGTGACAGAATTCATGATGACAGTGCCCATGCTGACAGTCCCTATGGTGATAGTGCCCATGGTGACAGTGCCCATGTTGGCAGTTCCTATGGTGACAGCACCAATTGTGACAGTGCTCATGGTGACAGTGCCTGTGGGGAGAGTGCTCATGGTGATATTGCCCGTGGTGTCAGTGCCCATGGTGACAGTGCCCATGGTGATAGTGTCCATGTTGACCGTGCTCACAGTGAAAGTGCCCATGGTGACAGGGCCCATGGTGACCGTGCCCATGGTCACAGTGCTCACAGTGATAGTGCTCATGGTTACATCACCCATAGTTACATTACCCATCGTGACAGTGCCCATGGTGACAGTGCTCATGGTGACAGTGCTCATGTTGGCAGTGCCCTAAGTGACATTGCTTATTGTGGCAGTGCTCATTGTGACATTGCTCACGGTGACAGTGCTCATGGTAGTGGGGTCCAGGGTGACATTACCCATGGTGACAGTGCTCATGGTGATAGTGCCCATGGTGACACTGCCGATGGTGACAGTGCTTATGGTGATAGTGTTCATGGTGGCAGTGCTCATGGTAATAGTGTTCACAATGGCAGTGCCCACAGTGACAGTGCTGACACTGACAATACCCACGGTGATATTTCCCATGTTGACAGTGCCCATGGTGACAGTGCTCACGTTTACAGTGCCCATGGTGACAGTGCCAATGGTGAAAATGTCCATGGTGAGAGTGCTCACGGGAAAACTGCCCATGGAGACATTACCCACAGTGATAGTGCCAATGGTAACATAGCCCATGGTGACAGTGCCCATAATCAAAATACACATGGGGACAGTGCTCACAGTGAAAGTGCCCATGGTGACAATGCCCATTGTGACAGTGCTTATAGTGGCAGTGCCCATGGTGACAGTGCTTACAGTGATAGTGCCCATGGTGGTAGTGCACCTGGTGGCCATGCAAAATAGTGATATTGCCCCTGGTGACAGTTCTCATGGTGACTCTGCTCATGGTGATAGTGCCCATGGTGACAGTGCCCATGGTTACAGTGCTTATAGTGATAGTGCTCGTGTTGACATTGCTCATGCTGGCAGTGCCCAAGGTGCTAATGTCCATGGGGACAGTGCTCACAGTGAAAGTGCCCATGGTGACAATGCCCACTGTGACAGTGCACATAGTGAAGATACCCATGGCGACAGCACTCATTGTGAATGTGCCCAAGGTTGCAGTTCTCATAGTGACAGTTTTCATGGTGACAGTGCTCATGGTGGCAGTGCTCATGGTGACAGTGCACTTGGTGGCAGTGCACATGGTGACAGCTCCCATGGTGACAGTACCCTTGGTGACAGTGCTCACGGTGATAGTTCCCATGGTAACAGTGCCCATGTTTGTTGAGCACATGGTGGCAGTGCAAAATGATGATAGTGCCTATGGTGAGAGTGCACATGGTGATATTGCCCATTGTGACAGTGCTCATGGTGACACTGTTCACTGTTGCAGTGCCCATGATGACACTGCTCACAGTGGCAATGCCCATGGTGACAGTGCTCATGGTAACCGTGCCCATGGTGATAGTACACATGGTTACCGTGCCCATGGTCATGGTGCTCACGGTGATAGTACTCATGGTGACATTGCCGATGGTTACAGTACCCATCATGACAGTGCCCATGGTGGCAGTGCCCATGGTGAAAGTGCCCATGGTGAGAGTGCTTATGGTGATAGTGGTCACAGTGGCAGTGCTAATGGTGATAGTGCCCATGGTTGAAGTGCCCACTGTGACACTGCCCACAGTGACAGTGCCCACAATGAGACTGCCCATGGTGACAGTGCCCACGGTGACAGTGCCCACGGTGAGAGTTCCAATGTTGACAGTGCCCATGGTGTTAGTGGTCACGTGAGAGTGGCAATGTTGACAGTGCCCATGGTGATATTGGCCATGGTGACTGTACCCATGGTGACAGTGCTCACGGTGTAAGTGCCCGTCGTGAAAGTGCCCATACTGACAGTGCTCACGATGATAGTGCCCATGGTGATAGTGCCCCTGGTGACAATATCCATGGTGACAGTGCTCATGTTGATAGTGCCCATGGTGATAGTGCACATGGTGGTATTGAGAATTGTGACACTGCAAAATGGTGACAGTGCCCATGGTGACAGTGCTCATGGTGGCAGTGCCAATGGTGACAGAACTCCTTGTGACATTTGTCATGGTGGCAGTGCTCATGGTGATAGTGCCCATGGTTACAGTGCACACGGTGAAAATGGCCATGGTGACAGTGCTCATGGTGACACTGTTCATGGTTGCAGTACCCATATTGACAGTGCTCACAGTGAAAGTGCCCATGGTGGCAGTGCCCATGGTGACAGTGCCCATGGTGAGCATGCTCATGGTGAAACTGCCATGGGGTATTGCTCATGGTGACAGTGCTCATGGTCACAGTGCCTAAGTTGACAGTGCTCATGGTGGCTGTGCTCGCCGTGACAGTGCTCATTGTGAACACGCTCATGGTGACAGTGCCCGTGGTGACAGAATTCATGATAAAAATGCCCATGGTGACAGTGCCCATGGTGGCAGTTCCTATGGTGACAGCACCAATTGTGACAGTGCTCATGGTGACAGTGCCTGTGGGGAGAGTGCTCACAGTGAAAGTGTCCATGGTGACACTTCCCTTGGTGACCATGCCCATGGTCACAGTGCTCACAGTGATAGTGCTCATGGTGACATGGCCCATGGTTACAGTACACATCATGACAGTGCCCATGGTGACAGTGCTCATGGTGACAGTGCTCATGTTGGCAGTGCCCTAGGTGACAGTTCTTACTGTGGCAGTGCTCACAGTGACATTGCTCATGGTGACAGTGCTCAGTGGTGACATTACCCATGGTGACAGTGCTCATGGTGATAGTGCCCATGGTGACACTGCCCATGGTAACAGTGCCCATGGTGACAGTGCCCATGGTGACAGTGCTTATGGTGATACTGGTCACAGTGACAGTACTAATGGTGATAGTGCCCATGGTTGAAGTGCCCACAGTGAAACTGCCCATGGTGAGAGTGCCCACGGTGACAGTGCCCACGGTGACAGTGCCCATGGTGAGAGTGCCCATGTTGACAATGTTCATGGTGAGAATGCCCATGTTGACAGTGCCAATGGTGATAGTCCCAATGGTGAGAGTTCTCACCATGAAATTGACCATGGTGATATTGCTCATGGTGACAATGCTCATGGTGACAGTGCTCAAGGTGATAGTCTCCATGTTGACATAGTCCATGGTCACAGATCTCATGGTGTCCATGCCCATGGTGACAGTGCCGAGGGTGATAGTGCCAATGGTGACCGTGCCCATGGTGACACTGCCCACAATGACAGTGCCAATGGTGATAGTCCCAATGGTGACAGTTCTCACAGTAAAATTGACCATGGTGACATTGCTCATGGTGACAGTGCTCATGGTGACTGCTCAAGGTGATAGTCTCCATGGTGACATTTCCCATGGTGACAGGTCTCATGGTGACAGTGCCTATGGTGACAATGCTCAGTGACAGAGCTCACGGTGACAGTGTCCTTGGTGATAGTGACCACGGGGACTGTTCTCACCGTGATAGTGTCCATGGTGTAAGTGCTCATGGTGACAGTCTGCATTGTGCCAGTGCCCATGTTGACAGTGCTCACGGTGATAGTGTTCACGGTGACAGTGCCCAAGGTGACAATACCTACGGTGACAGTACTCATGGTGAAACTGCCCATGGTGGCAGTTCTCATAGTGACAGTTTGCATTGTGACTGTGCTCATGGTGGAAGTGCCCAAGGTGGCAGTTCTCGTGGTGACAGTGCTCATGGTGACAGTGCTCATGGTGGCAGTGCCCAAGGTGACAGTACTGATGGTGACACTGTACATCGTCCCCATGGTAAGAGTGTTCACAGTGATAGTGCCCATGGTGACAGTGCCCATGATGGTAGTGCACCTGATGGCAGTGCAAAGTAGTGACAGTGCCCATGGTGACAGTGCTCATGTTGACAGTACTCATGGTGTTAGTGCCCATGATGACAGTGCCCATGGTGACAGTGACCATGGTGATAGTGTCCAAGATCATGTGCCCATGGTGACAGTGCCGAGTGACACGGCCCCCTGATGACAGAACCCGTGGTGAGAGACCACATAGTGACAGTGCTCAGGGTGATATTGCTCATGTTGAGAGTGCACATAGTGACAGTTCTCAGGGTGACAGTGCCTATGGTGACAGTACTCATTGTGACAGTGCCATAGTTGCAGTGCTCACGGTGACAGTGCCCATGGTGACAGTTGCCACAGTGACAGAGCCTATGGTGACAGTGACCACGGTGACAGTGACCATGGTGACAGTGACCACAGTCACAGTGCCCATGGTTACAGTACTCACGGTAGAAATGACCATAGTGACAGTACCCATGGTGACAGTGCACCTGGTGACAGTGCTCATGGTGACAGTGCCCATGGTGAAAGTGCCCATGGTGAAAGTGCCCATGGTGACAGTGCTCACGGTGTTTGTGCCCCTGGTGACAGTGCTCCCGGTTGCAGGGCGTATGGTGATAGTTCTCACGGTGGCAGTACCCAGAGTGAGAGTGCCCACGGTGACAGTGTCCAAAGTGATAGTGCCATGGCGAGAGTTCCATGGTGGTATCGCCCATGGAGACCGTTCCCATGGTGACCATACTCATGGTGGCAGTGCTCATGGTGGAAGTGCCCCTGATGACAGTACCCATGGTGACAGTCTTCATAGTGACTGTGCTCACAGTGATATTGCCCATGGTGAGAGTGTGCATAGTGACAGTTCTCATGGTGACAGTGCCTATTGTGAAAGTGCTCATGGTGACAGTAGCCATTGTGACAGTAACCATGGTGACAGTGTTCAATGTGACAGGGCCCATAGATATAGTACTCAGTGTGATAGTGCCCATGGTGACATTCCTCATGGTAATAGTGCCCATGGTGATAGTGCTCACGGTGATAGTGCTCAAAGTGATAGTGCCCATGGTGACAGTGCCCATGGTGGTAGTGCACATGTTGGCAGTGCAAAATGATGACAGTGCCATGGTGACTGTGTTCATGGTTGCAGTACCCAGGCTGACAGTGCTCACCGGGACAATACCCATAGTCGCAGTGCCCATGGTGAGAGTGCTCACCGTGATAGTGCCCAAGGTGGCAGTGCCAATGTTGACATTGCCCATGGCGACAGTGCTCATGGTGATAGTGCTCACAGTAGGAGTGTTCATGGACATAGTGCCCACGATGACAAGGCCCATAGTAAGAGTGCCCACAGTAACAGTGCCCAAAATGACAGTGCCAATGGTGTTAGTGCACACGGTGACAGTCCCCATGGTGACAGTGCTCATGACAACAGTGCCCACGGTGACAGTGTTCACGGTGACAGTGCCCATGATGACATTTCTCATGGTGGCAATGCCCAAGGTAACAGTGCTCATGGTTGCAGTGAAAAATGGTGACAGAGCCCATGGTGACACTGTCCATGGTGACAGTGCCCATGGTGACAGTGCTCAATGTGACAGTGCCCATGGTGATAGTGCTCACAGTGATAGTGTCCATGGTGAGAGTCCTCACGGTGATAGTGCCCATGGTGATAGTGCTCACGGTGATAGTGCCCATGGTGAAAGTACCAATGGTGATAGTTCCCATGGTGAAATTGCTCATGATGGCAGTGCCCATGTTGGCAGTTCCCATGGTGAGAATGCTCACACTGACTGTGACCATGGTGACAGTGCGCATGGTGGCCACGCCCATGGTGATAGTGCCCATGGTGACAGTACATATGGGGACAGTGCCCATGGTGGTAGTGCACATCGTGGCCCTGCAAAATAATGACAATGCCTTGGTGACAGTGTTCATGGTGACAGTGCTCATGGTTGCAGTAAACATGGTGACAGTGACCACAGTGACAGTGCTCACAGTGATATTGACCATGATGAGAGTGCTCATGGTGACAGTTCCCATGGTGTCAGTGCCTATGGTGAGAATGCTCACGGTGTTAGTGCTCACAGTGACAGTGCCCATGGTTACAATACCCATGGTGACAGTACTGATGCTGAAAATGCCAATGGTGGCAGTGCCCATTGTGACAGTCATCATGGTGGCAGTGCCCAAGGTGACAGTGCTCATGGTCAGAGTGCAAAAAGGTGAGAGTATCCTTGGTGACATTGCTCATGGTGTGAGTGCCTATGGTGACAGTTCTCATGGTGACAGTGCCCATGGTGACAGTGCTCAAGGTGAGAGTGCCCATGGTGATAGTGCTCACTGTGATAGTGTCCATGGTGACAGTCCTCATGGTGTAGTGCCCATGATAAAAGTGCCCATGGTTACAGTTCCCATGGTGAAAGTGCTCATGAGGGCAGTGCCCATGTTAGCAGTGCCCATGTTGGCATTTCCCATGGTGACAATGCTCATGGTGACTGTGACCATGGGGACACTGCCCATGGTGACAGTACACATGGTGGCAGTGCTCATGGAGACAGTGCCCATGGTAGCAGTGCCCATTGTGGTAGTGCACATTGTGGCAGTAAAAAATGGTGACAGTGCCCATAGTGACAGTGCCCATGGTGGCAGTGCACACACTGATAATCTCCATGGTGACAGTGCTCATGGTGGCAGTACCCATGCTGACAGTGCTCATAGCGACAGTGCCCATAGTGGCAGTGCTCATGGTGATAGTGCCCATGGTGACACTGCCCATGGTGACAGTGCTTATGGTGATAGAGCCCATGGTGACTCTGACCATGGTGATAGTGCCCATGCTGACAGTGCTCACCATGAAAATGCCTATGGTGTCAGTGCACACGGTGACAGTCCCCACGGTGATAGTGCCCAGGGTGAGAGTGCCCATGGTGACATTGCTCATGGTAAGTGTGCCCATGGTGACACTGCTCACAGTGAAAGTGCACATGGTGACTGTGCCTATGGTCACAGTGCTCACGGTGATAGTGCTCAGGGTGACAGTGCCCAGGGTGAGAGTACACACGTTTACAGTGCCTTTCGTGACAGTGCTCAAGATGACAGTGTTCATGTTGGCAGTGCCCAAGGTGACAGTGCTTATTGTGGCAGTCCTCATGGTGAGAGTGCTCATGCTGACAGTGCTCATGGTGGCACTGCCCATGGTGATATTACCCATGGTGACAGTGCTCAGGTGAGAATGCTCATGGTGATAGTGCCCATGGTGCCAGTGCCTAAGGTGAGAGTGCTTATGGTGATAGTGTTCATTGTGGCACTGCTTATGGTGATATTGCTCACAGTGGAAGGGCCCATGGTTGCAATGCCCATGGTGACAGTACTCATCGTGATAGTGCCCATGGTGAGAGTGCTCATGGTGCCAGTGCAAAATGGTGATGGTGCCCATGGTGACAGTGCTTACAGTGATAGTGCTTATGGTAATAGGGCTGATGGTGATAGTGCTCACAGTGATAGTGCTCACGGTGACAGTGCCCATGGTGACAATACCCATGGTGACACAAGTCATGCTGAATGTGCCTATGGTGGCAGTGCTAATGGTGACAGTCGTCATGGTGAAAGTGCCCAAGGTGACAGTGCTCATGGTCAGAGTGCAAAATAGTGACTGTGCCCATGGTGACACTGCCCATGGTCACAGGGCCCATGATGAGAGTGCTCAAGGTGACAGTGCCCATGGTTATAGTGCTCACTGTGATATTGTCCATAGTGACAGTCCTCGTGGTGATAGTGCTCATGGTGAAAGTGCCCATGGTGAGAGTTCCCTTGGTGAAAGTGTTCATGATGGCAGTGACCATGTCAGCAGTTCCCATGGTGAGAATGCTCACTGTGACTGTGACCATGGTGACAGTGCACATGGCGGCCGTGCTCATGGTGATAGTGCCCATGGTAAGAGTGCTCATGTTGGTAGTGCTTATTAGGGCAGAGCAAAATGGTGAGAGTGCCCATAGTGACAGTGCCCCTGGTGATAATGCCCATGGTGACAGTGCTTATGGTGATAGTGCTCACGGTGGCAATGCTCATGGTGAGAGTGCTCATGGTGGCAGTGCCCATGGTGAAAATGCACACAGTGACAGTGCCCAAGGTGAGAGTGCCCATGGTGACAGTGCTTACGGTGATATTGCCCATGGTGAGGGTGCCCATGGTGACCGTGTGCATGGTGACAGTGCTCACGGTGAAAGTGCCCATGATGACAGTTCCCACATTGATAGTGCCCATGGTGACAGTGCCCATGGTGAAAGTGTCCATGGTGACAGTGCTCACGGTGAAAGTGCCCATGGTGACATTGCCTATGGTGACAGTGCCCAAGGGCAGATTGATCAGGGTGATAGCACTCATGGTGACAGTGCCCATGGTGACAGTTCCAATGCTGAAAGTGCTCATTGTGACTGTGCTCATGTTGACAGTGCTCAAGGTGACAGTACACATAGTGACAGTGCTCATGGTGTTAATGCCCATGATGAGAGTTCCCATGGTGACCTTGCTTATGGTGATAGTGTGTACAGTGGCTGTGCTCATGGTGAATTTGCTCACGGTGACATTGCCCATGGTGACAGTGCCCAAGATAACAGTGCCCATGGTGACACTTCTCATGGTGACATTTCCCATGGTGACACTGCCCACGGTGACAATGCCCACAGTGACATGGCTCATGGTGAGAGTGCCCATGTTGACAGTGCGCCCAATGACAGTGCCAATGGTGTCAGAGCACACGGTGAAAGTGCCCACGGTGACACTGCTCACCGTGACAGTGCCCATGGTCACAGTGACCACAGTAACATTTCTCACAGTGATAGTGCCCATGGTGACAGTACTCATGGTGGCATTGCCCAAGGTGACAGTGCTCATGGTTGCAATGCAAAATGGTGACAGTGCCCATGGTGACACTGCTCATGGTATTAGTGCCTATGGTGAAAGTTCTCATGGTGAGAATGCTCATAGTGATAGTGCCCATGGTGACAGTGCTCAAGGTGACAGTGCCCATGGTGAGAGTGCTCATGGTGAGAATGCTCATAGTCATAGTGCCCATGGTGATAGTGCTCATGGTGATAGTGCCCATGGTGACACTGCCCAAGGTGACAGTGCTTACAGTGATAGTGCTCATGGTGGCAGTGCTTATGGTGATATTGCTCACACTGGCAGGGCCCATGGTTAAAATGCCCATGATGACAGTACTCACTGTGATAGTACCCATGGTGAGAGTGCTCATGGTGACAGTGCCCATGTTGATAATGCCCATGGTGAACTTGCACACGGTAAAACTGCCCATGGTGACAGTGCTCACGGTTAGAGTGCCCATGGTGAGAATGCCCATGGTGGTAGTGCATATGGTGCCAGTGCACAATGAGACAGTGCCCATGGTGACATTGCTCATGGTGACAGTGCTTATGGTGATAGTGCTTATGGTGATAGGGCTCATGGTGATAGTGCTCACGGTGATAGTGCTCACAGTGACAGTGCCCATGGTGGTAGTGCACATGGTGGCAGTGCAAAATGTTGACAGTGCCCATGGCGACAGTGCTCACAGTGATCGTGCCCATGGTGGTGTTGCACATGGTGACAGTGCCCATGGCGACAGTGCTCACAGTGATCGTGCCCATGGTGGTGTTGCACATGGTAACAGTGCCCATGGTGACAGTGCTTATGATGATAGTTCTCACGGTAGTTTTGTTCATGTTGATAGTGCTCATGGTGTCATTGCCCACGATGACAGTACCCATGGAGAAAGTGCCAATAGTGATAGTGACCACGGTGACAGTGCCTATGGTGAGAGTGCTCACGGTGACAGTGCCCATGGTTACAGTTACCACAGTGAGGCTGCTCACGGTCATAGTGCCCATGATGCCACTGGACATGGTGTCATTGCCCATGGTGACATTACCCATGGTGACAGTACTCATGGTTAAAGTGCTCAGGGTGACTGTGCTCATAGTGATAGTGCACATATTGGCAATGCAAAATGGTGATATGCACAGGGTGATATTGCTCATGGTGACAGTGCTTACGGTGATAGTGCTTATGGTGATAGTGCCCATGGTGACACTGCACATGGTGACAGTGCTCAAGGTGACAGTGCTCATGGTGATAGTGCCCATGGTGACAGAGCCCATGGTGACACTGACCCCTGATGACAGAACCCTTGGTGACAGTCCACATAGTGACAGTGCTCACGGTGATATTGCCCATGTTGACAGTGCACACACTGAGAGTTCTCATGGGGAGTGTGCCTATGGTGACAGTGCTCATAGGGACAGTGCTATGGTTGAGTGCCCATGGTAACAGTGCCTATGGTGACAGTTCCCATGGTGAGAGTGCCCATGGTGACAGTGCTCACGGTGATTGTGCCCATGGTGACAGTGCCCACGGTTATAGTGCTCATGTTGACAGTACTAATGGTGGTAGTGCCCATGGTGACAGTGCCCACGGTGACAGTGTCCATGGTGGTAGTGCACATGGTGACAGTGCTTCTGGTTTAAATGCTCACGGTAGCAGGGCTCATGGTGATAGTGCTCACGGTGAATGTGCCCATGGTGACAGTGCCCATGGTGACAGTGCCCACTGTGAAAATGCCCATGGAGACAGTGCTCATGGTTACACTGCCAATGGTGACAATGCCCATGTGACAGAACCGATTTTTATACTGCCCATGGTGAAAATGCTCATGGTGATATTGTCCATGTTTATAGTTCTCATGGTGAATATGTTCATGGTGATAGTGCCCATGGTGAGAGTGCCCATGGTGGCATTTTCCATGGTGACCATTCCCATTATGGCAGTGCCCATGGTGACACTGCTAATGGTGATAGTGCTCACGGTGGCTGTGCTCATTGTGATATTGCTCACTGCAGCAGTGCCCATGGTGACAGTGCCCACATTGATATTTCCAATGGTGACAGTGCCTGCAGTTATAGTGCCCATTATGACAGTGCACAAGGTTACAGTGCCTATGTTGACTGTGCCCATGGTGGTAGTGCACATGGTAGCAGTGCAAATGGTGACAGTGCCCATGGTGACGGTGCACACAGTGATAATGGCCATGGTGACAGTGCTCATGGATGCAATACCCATGGTGATAATGCTCACAGTGACAGTGCCCATGGTGGCAGTGCCCATGGTGGCAATGGCCATACTGACAGTTCCCATGGTAACAGTGCTTATGGTGATAGTGCCCACGGTAGCAATACTCATGGTGACAGTGCTCACGGTGACAATGCCCATGGTGTAAGTTACCATGGTGAATGTTCTCACTGTGATAGTGGCCATGTTGACAGTGCTCATGATGACAGTGCCCATGGTGCGTTTGCCCATCGTGACATTGCTCACGGTGATATTGCTTACAGAGACAGTGCCTATGGTGACAGTGCCACGGAGATATTACCCATTATGACAGAACTCATGTTGAGAGTGTCCATGGTGACAGTGCCCATGTTGACATGGCCCATGATTAAAGTGCCCATGGTGACAGTACCCATAGAGACAGTGCTCACGGTGATAGTGCTCATGGTGACACTGCCCATGGTGACAGTTACCACAGTGAGAGTGCTCACTTTGAACGTGCACATGATGGCTTTGCTCATGGGGACAGCGCTCATGGTGGCAGTGCCCAAGGTGACAGTGCTCATGGTGGCAGTGCCTATCGTGGTAGTGCAGATGGTGGCAGTTCAAAATGGTGATAGTACCGATGGTGACAGTGCAAACTGTCATAGTGCCCATGGTGACAGTGCAGATGGAGACAGTGTTCATTATGGCAGTGCCCATGGAGGCAGTACCGATAGTGACAGTGCTCAAGGTGATAATGCCCATGGAGACAGTGCACATGGTGTTAATGCCCATGGTTAGAGTGCTCATGGCTGCAGTACCCATGGTGACAGTGCTCACAGTAACAGTGTCCATGGTGTCAGTGCCCATGGTGACAGTGCTTATGGTAATAGTGCCCATGGTGGCACTGCCCATGGTGACAGTGCCCATGGTCACCATGTTTATAGTAATAGTGCTCACGGTGGCAGTGCCCATGATGACAGTGCTCATGGTGAGAGTGCCTATGGTGATAGTGCTAATGCTGATAGTGCCCATGGTGACAGTGCTCATGGTGATAGTGTCCATGGTGAAAGTTTCTGTGGTGACAGTCCTCACGGTGATAGAGTCCATGGAGACTGTGCACATGGTGGCCTTTCCCATGGTGACAGTGCCCATGATGACAATGTCAATGCTGACAGTGCTCACAGTGATAGTGCCCATGCTGATAGTGCTCACGGTCATAGTGCCCATGGTGAAAGTGCCCTTGGTGACAGTTACCATGGTGAAAGTGTTCATGATGGCAGTGCCCATGTTGGCAGTTCCCATGGTGACAGTCCTCACGGTGATAGCCACCATGGTGACAGTGTACATGGTGATAGTGCCCATGGTGATAACGGGAATGGTGACAGTGCTCATGGTGACAGTGCTCATGGTTGCAGTACTCTTGGTGACAGTGCCCATGGTGGCAGTATCCATCGTGAGAGTACCCATGGTCACAGTGCCCATGATGACAGTCCCCATGGTGACAATGCCCATGGGGACATTGCCCATGCTGACAGTGCTCACAGTGATAGTACTCACAGTAATAGTGTTCATGGTGACAGTGCTCATTGCGAAAATACCTTTGGTGACAGTACTTATCGTGAAAGTGCCCATGGTTGCAGTTCTCATAGTGACAGTTCTCATGTTGACAGTGCTCGTGGTGGCAGTGCTCATGGTGACAGTTCCCATGCTAACAGTACCGATGGTGACACTGCACATGGTGACAGTGCCCATGGTAACCATGCTCACGGTGACAGTGTCCATAGTGACAGTACACATGGTGATCCTGCTCACAGTGATAGTGCACATGGTGACAGTGCGCATGGTGACAGTTCTCATGGTGACAGTGCCTATGGTGACAATGCTCATGGTGACAGTGCCCATGGTGACAGTACACATGGTGATAATGGGCATGGTGACACTGCTCATGGTGACAATGCCCATGGTGAAAGTGCTCATGATGACACTGCCCATGTTGGTTGACCCCATGGTGACAGTTCTCACGGTGATGGTGACCATGGTAACAGTGCACATGGTGGCCGTGCCTTGGTGACAGTGCCCATGATGACAGTACTCATGGTGAGAGTTCTCACGGTGATAGTGCCCATGGTGACAGTGCACATGGTGGTAGTGCACATGGTGGCAGTGAAAAATGGTGACAATGTCCATGGTGACAGTGCTCATGGTGACACTGCACATGGTGACAGTGCACTTGGTGATAATGCCCATGTTGACAGTGCTCATGGGGACAGTGCTCAAAGTTGCAGTACCCATTGTGAGATTGCTCACAGTGACAGTGCCCATGGTGCCAGTGCCCATGATGACAGTGACCCAGAGACATTGCTCACAGTGATAGTGCCCATGGTGACAGTGCTCATGGTGACAGTACACACTGTGATAGTGCCCATGGTGGCAGTGTCAATGGTGACAGTGCCCATGGTGACAGTGCTTATGATGATATTGCTCACGGTAGCAGTGTTCATGGTAATAGTGCTCACAGTGGCAGTGCCCACAGTGACAGTTCCCACGGTGACAGTGCCGACAGTGACAGTGCCCATGGTGACAGTTCTCACGGTGACACTGTCCATGGTGACAGTTACCACAGTGAGACTGCTCACGGTGATAGTGCCCATTGTCAGAGTGCTCATAGTGACAATGCCCATGGTGCCAGCGCCCATCGTGACATTCCTCATGGTGATAGTCTTCACAGTGATAGTGCCCATGGTTATATTACCCATGGTGAGAGTACTCATGGTTAAAGTGCCCATAGTGAAAATGCCCATGGTGATAGTGCACATGGTGGCAGTGCAAAATGGTGACAATGCCCATGGTGACATTGCTCAGGGTGACATTGCTTATGCTGATAGTCGTTATGGTGATAGTGCGCATGGTGACACTGCCCTCAGTGACAGTGCTAATGGTGACAGTGCTCATGGTGATACTGCCCATGGTGGCAGTGCTTATGGTGATAGTGGTCACAGTGGCAGTGCTCACGGTGATAGTGCCCATGGTGACAGAGCACACGGTGACAGTGCCCATTGTGATAATGTCCATGGTGACAGTACTCACGGTGAAAGTGTCCATGTTGACAGTGCCCATGGTGACAGTGCCCATGGTCACAATTCTCACGGTGATAGTGCTCACAGTGACAGTTCCCATGGTGACAATACACAGGGTGACAGTGCTCATGGTGACAGTTCTCATGTTGATAGTGCCCATGGTGACAGTGCCCATGTTCACAATTCTCACGGTGATAGTGCCCATGGTGACAATACCCAGGGTGACAGTACCCATGGTTACAGTGTTTATGGTGATAGTTGTCATAGTGGCAGTGCCCACAGTGACACTGCACACGCTGACAAAGCCATGGTGATACTTCCCATTGTGACAGTGCGCACAGTGACAGTGCCCATGGTGAGAGTTCCCAAGATCACAGTGCCCATGGTGACAGTGCCAAAGATGACAGTGCACATGGTGACAGCGCCCAGTGTGACGAGGCCCATGGTGACACTGCCGATGGTGATAGTACCCATGGTGACAGTGCTAATGGTGACATAGCTTACGGTGATAGTGGTTACGGTGATAGTGCGCATGGTGACACTGCCCACAGTGACAGTGCTCATGGTGATAGTGCCCATGGTGGAAGGGCCCATGGTGACAGTGCTTATTGTGATAGTGGTCACAGTGGCAGTGCCACGGTGATAGTGCCCATGGTGACAGAGCTCACGGTGACACTGCCCATGGTGGTTGTGCACCTGGTGGCATTGCAAAATATTGACAGTGCCCATGGTGACCGTGCCCATGCTGACAAAGCACACGGTGATATTTCCCATGGTGACAGTGCCCATGGTGACAGCGCCAATTGTGGCAGTCCCTATGGTGACAGTGCTCATTGTGACAGTTCCTGTGGGGACACTCCTCATGGTGATAATGCCCGTGGTGACAGTGCCCATGGTGACAGTGCCCATGGTGATACTGTCCATGGTACACTGCTCACAGTGAAAGTGCCCAAGGTGACAGTGCCCACGGTGACCGTGCCCATGGTCACAGTTCTCACGGTGGTAGTGCTCACTGTGACACTGCACATGGTTACAGTACCCATTGTGACAGTGCCCATGGTGACAGTGCTCATGGTGACAGTGCTCATGGTGACAATGCTCATGGTAGCAGGGCCGATGGAGATATTACCCATGGTGACAGTGCTCATGGTGATAGTTCCCATGGTGACAGTGCCCATGGTGACAGTGCCTAAGGTGATAGTACTCATGGTGGCAGTGCTCATGGTGACAGTGCCCATGGTGACAGTGCCCATGGTGATAGTGACCATGGTGAGAGTGCTCACGGTAAAACTGCCCATGGAGACATGCCCATGGTGATAGTGCCCATGGTGACAGTGCCCATAATGATAATGCCCACGGGGACAGTGCTCACAGTGACAGTGCCTGTGTTGACAATGCTCACGGGGACAGTGCCCATGGTGATATTGCTCATAATGATAGAGCCCATGGTTAAAGTGCCCATGGTGACAGTGCTCACACTGGTATTGCCCATGGTGATTGTGCACTGGGTGGCCATGCCCATGGTGAGAGTGTCCATGGTGACAGTACACATGGTGACAATGCTCATGGTTATAGTGCCCATGGTGACAGTGCCAATGGTGTTAGGGCACATGGTGTCATTGCCAAATGGTGAGAGTGCCCATGGTGACAGTGCTCAGGATGATAGTGCCCATGGTGACAGTGCTCATGGTGGCAGTCTTCATGGTGGCAGTGCCTATGATGAGAGTGCTCATGGTGGCAGTGCCCATGGTGACAGTGCCCATGGTGACATTACCCATGGTGACAGTGCTCATGGTGATAGTTCCCATGGTGACAGTGCCCATGGTTGTAGAGCACATGGTGGCAGTGCAAAATGGTGCTAGTGCCAATTATGAGACTGCACATGGTGATATTGCCCATGGTGACAGTGCTCATGGTGATAGTGCTCATGGTGATATTGTTCATGGTGTCAATGCCCATGGGCACTATCACCATAGGCAGGGCCCATGGTTACAATGCCCATGGTGACATTACTCACCGTGACAGTGCTCACGGTTGCAGTGCCAAATGTTGACAGTGCCCATTGTGGCATTGCTCATGCTGTTAGTGCCTACAGTGAGAGTTCTCATGGTAGCAATGCCCATGGTGACAGTGCCCATGGTGACGGTGCTCAAGGTGAGAGTGCCCATGGTGAGAGTGCTCTTTGTGATAGTGTCCGTGTTGACAGTACTCATGGTGATAGTGCCCATGGTGATAGTGCTTACGGTGATAGTGCCATGCTGAAAGTGCCCATGGTGACAGTTCCCATGGTGAAAGTGTTCATGATGGCAGTGCCCATGCTGGCAGTTCCTATGGTGACAATGCTCACAGTGACTGTGACCACGGTGACAGTGCACATGGTGGCCATGCCCATGGTGATAGTGCTCATGGTGACAGTACATATGTTGACAGTGTCCATGGTGGTAGTGTACATTGTGGCAGTGCAAAAAGATAACAGTGACATGTTGACAGTGCTCATGGTGACAGTGATCAAGGTTGCAGTACCCATGGTGACAGTGCTCACAGGGACAGTGCCCATGGTGACAGTGACCACAGTGACAGTGCTCACAGTGATAATGCCCATGGTGAGTGTACCATGGTGACAGTCCCCATGGTGCCAGTGCCTATGGTGAGAGTGCTCATGGTGTTAGTGCTCACGGTGATAGTGCTCACGGTTACAGTGCCCATGGTGACAGTACTCATGCTGAAAGTGCCAATGGTGGCAGTGCTCATGGTGACAGTCATCATGGTGGCAGTGCCCAAGGTGACAGTGCTCATTATCAGAGTGCAAAATGGTGACACTGCCCATGGTGACATGGCTCATGGTGTTAGTGCCTAAGGTGACAGTTCTCATGGTGATACTGCCCATGGTGACAGAGCCTATGGTGACAGTGCTCAAGGTAACAGTGCCCATGGTGATAGTGCTCACTGTGGTAGTGTCCATGGTGACAGTCCTCATGGTGATAGTGCCCATGGTGAAAGTGCCCATGGTGAGAGTTCCCATGGTGAAAGTGCTCATGATGGCAGTGCCAATGTTGGCAGTTCCCATGGTGACAATGCTCACGGTGACTATAACCATGGTGACAGTGCACATGGTGGCCGTGCACATGGTGACGGTGCCCATGGTGACAGTACACATGCTGACAGTGCTCACGGTGATAATGTCCATCATGACAGTGCTCATGGTGACAGTGCTCATGGTGGCAGTACCCATGGTGACAGTGCTCACAGTGATAGTGCCTATGGTGGCAGTGCCCCTGGTGACACTGCCAGTGGTGACAGTGCTTATGGTGAGAGTGCTCACAGTGGCAGTGCTCATGATGATAGTGCTCATGGTGGCAGTGTCCACGGTGACACTGTCCATGGTGACAGAGCCCAAGGTGAGATTGCCCATGGTGAGAGTGCCCACGGTGACCGTGCCCATAGTGAGAGTGCTCATGGAGAAAGTGCCCATGGTGACATCGCCCACGGTGATAGTGCCCATGGTGACAGTGCTCACCATGATAGTTCCCATCGTGACAGTGCCCACGGTGACAGTGCCTATGGCGATAGTGCCCATGGTGACATTGCTCACAGTGGAAGTGCCCATGGTGACTGTGCCCATGGTGACAGTGCACTTTGTGACAGCGCTCATGGTGACAGTGCTCATGTTGGCACTGCCCAAGGTGACAGTGCTCACTGTGGCAGTGCTCATGGTGACAGTGCTCATTGTTACAGTGCTTATGTTGGCAGTGTCCATGGTGACATTACCCATGGTGTCAGTGCTCATGTTGAGAATGCTCATGGTGATAGTGCCCATGGTGACAGTGCCCAAGGTGACAGTACTTACGGTGATAGTGCTCATGGTGGCAGTGCTCATGGTGATATTGCTCACAGTGGCAGGGCCCACGGTGACAATGCCCATGGTGACCTTACTCACCGTGACAGTGCCCATGGTGAGAGTGCTCATGGTGACAGTTCAGATGTCAATAGGCCCATGGTGACTGTGTGCATGGTGAAAGTGCCCATGGTGACAGTGCTCACGGTTATAGTGCCCATGGTGACAATGCCCATTGTGGTAGTGCACATGGTGCCAGTACAACATGGTGATGGTGCCCATGGTGACATTGCTCATGGTGACAGTGCTTATGGTGATAGTGCTTATGGTGATAGGACTCATGGTAATAGTGCACACGGTGATAGTTCCTACGGTGATAGTGCCCATGGTGACAGAGCTCATGGTGACAGTGCTCACGGTAATAGAGCTCACGGTGACACTGCTCACAGTGGTTGTGCCATGGTGACAGTGCTCACGGTGACAGTGTTCATGCTGATGTTGCCCATGGTGGAAGTGCCCATGGTTACAGTGCTTATGCTGATACTGCTCACTGTGGCAGTGCTCATGGTGGCAGTGCCCACGGTGCCAGTGCCCACAGTGACAGTGCCCATGGTGACAGTGCCCACGGTGACTGTGCCCAAGCTGACAGTACTCACGGTAAAAATGCCCATTGTGAGAGTGCTCATGGTGACAGCACCCATGGTAACAGTGCCCATGGTGACAGTGCTCATTGTGGCAGTGCTCATGGTGACAGTGCTCACAGTGACTGAGCTCATGGTGGAAGTGCCCATGTGGACATTACCCATGGTTACAGTGCTCATGGTAACAGTGCTCTCGGTGATAATGCCCATGGTGACAGTGCTTATGGTGATAGTGCTCACGGTGGCTGTGCTCATGGTGACACTGTTCATGCTGACAATGCCCACTGTGATAGTTTGCATGGTGACAGTGCCCACGGTGACAGTGATAATGGTGACAGGGCCTACGGTGACAGTGCTCATGGTGACAGTGCCCATGGTGACAGTGCCCATGATGACAGTGCCCATGGTGACAGTGCTCAAGGGGAAAGTGCCCATGATAACATTACCCACAGTGATAGTGTCCCTGGTGACAGTGCCCACGGTGACAGTGCCCATGGTGATAGTACCTTTGGTGACAGTGCTCATGGTGAAAGTGCCCATGGTGACAGTGCCCACGGTGACAGTGCATATGGTTACAGTGCCCAAGCTGACAGTACTCACGGTGAAAATGCCCATTGTGAGAGTGCTCATGGTGACAGTACCCATGGTGACAGTGCTCATTGTGGCAGTGCTCATGGTGACAGTGCTCACAGTGACTGAGCTCATTGTGGCAGTGCCCATGTGGACATTACCCATGGTTACAGTGCTCATGGTGATAGTGCTCATGGTGACAGTGCTCTCATTGATAATGCCCATGGTGACAGTGCTTATGGTGATAGTGCTCACGGTGGCTGTGCTCATGGTGAT
This sequence comes from Mesoplodon bidens, assembly GCF_964165515.1. Classification (NCBI taxonomy): domain Eukaryota; kingdom Metazoa; phylum Chordata; class Mammalia; order Artiodactyla; family Ziphiidae; genus Mesoplodon; species Mesoplodon bidens. Next base: position 26,454,596 of record NC_138170.1, read on the forward strand.
AGTGCTCACAGTGGCAGTTCCCATGGTGACACTGCTCATGCTGACAATGCCCACTGTGATAGTTCCCATGGTGATGGTGCCCACAGTGACAGTGACAATGGTGACAGGGCCCATGGTGACAATGGCCATGGTGATAGTGCTCATGGTGACAGTGCCCATGGTGACAGTGCCCATGATGACAGTGCCCATGGTGACAGTGCTCACGGGGAAAGTGCCCATGGTGACATTACCTACAGTGATACTGCCCCTGGTGACATAGCCCACGGCAACAGTGCTCATGGTGGAAGTGCCCATGGTGACAGTGCTCATGGTGATACCGCCCATGGTGACAGTGCACATGGTGGCAGTGCCTATGGTGACAGTGCTCGTGGTGACAGTGCCCATGGTGAACATACCCATGGTGTCAGTGCAAACTGTGATAGTGCCCATTGTGACAGTACACATGGTGGTAGTTCCCATGGTAACAGTGCTCACGGTGATAGTCCTCATGGTGATGTTGCCCATGGTGACAGTGCCTACGGTGATAGTGCCCATGGCAACAGTGCCTTTGGTGACAGTGCTCATGGTGACAGTGTTCATGGTGACAGTGCCCATGATGGCTCCTGCAGTGGCCCCATTTCAAAGAGCAGTCCAGCAGAGGCATGGCACTCTCCAGGTCAAGACGTGGCGACCAAGGGAAATGGTAAAGAAACACCCCTTGGGACAGGGGGAAGATGTAGGAAGACTAAGACATGGAGATCACCTTCCTCCCCACAGATACATCAGAAATACATCTACACGTGGAACAACTCCTACAGAACACCTACTGAATGCTGGCAGAAGTCCTCAGACCTCCCAGAAGGCAAGAAAGTCTCCACGTACCTTCATAGGGCTAAAGAAAAAAGAATAAACAGAGACAAAAGAAGAGGAACAGGACCTGCACCAGTGGGAGGCAGCCTTGAAGGAGGAAAGGTTTCCACACACTAGAAGCCCCTTTGCGGGCAGAGACTGCGGGGGGTGGAGGGGGAGCTTCGAAGCCGCAGAAGAGAGTGCAGCCACAGTGGTGTGGAGGGCAAAGTGGAGAGATTTCTGCACAGAGGATCGGTGCCGACAGGCACTCACCAGCCCGAGAGGATTCTCTGCTCACCCGCTGGGGCAGGAAGGGCTGGGAGCTGAGGCTCGGGTTCGGCTGGAGTGCAGGGAGAGGGCCGACAGTGTGAAAACAGCCTGAAGGGTTAGTGCACCACAACTAGCCAGGAGGGAGGCCAGGAAAAAGTCTGGACCTGCCGAAGAGGCAAGAGACTTTTTCTTCCCTCTTTGTTTCCTGGTGCGCGAGGAGAGGGGATTAAGAGCGCTGCTTAATGGAGCTCCAGAGATGGGCGCTAGCCGTGGCTAAGGGCGCGGACCCCAGAGACGGGCATGAGACGCTAAGGCTGCTGCTGCTGCCACCAAGAAGCTTGTGTGCGTGCACAGGGCATTATCCGCACCTCCCCTCCTGGGAGCCTGTGCAGCCCGCCACTGCCAGGGTCCCGGGATCCAGGGACTTCTTCCCAAGGAGAACGCAGGGCTCGCCTAAGGCTGGTGCAACGTCACGCCAGCCTCTACCGCCGCAGGCTCGCCCCTCATTCTGTACTCCTCCCTTCCCCAGGCCTGAGTGAGCCACAGCCCCCAAATCAGCGTGTCCTTTAACCCAGTCCTGTCTGAGCGAAGAACACACGCCCTCCGGTGACCTACATGCAGAGGCGGGGCCAAATCCAAAGCTGAAATCAGGGAGCTGTGCGAACAAAGAAGAGAAAGGGAAATCTCTCCCAGCAGCCTCAGGAGCAGCGGATTAAATCTTCACAATCAACTTGATGTACCCTGCATCTGTGGAATACCTGAATAGATAATGAATCATCCCAAATTGAGGAGGTGGACTTTGAGAGCAAGATTTATTAATTTTTCCCCTTTTCCTCTTTTTGTGAGTGTGTATGTGTATGCTTCTGTGTGAGATTTTGTCTGTATAGCTTTGCTTTCACCATTTACCCTAGGGTTTTTATCCATCCATTTTTGTTTGTTTTGTTTTTTACTTAAATTTTTTTTTCTTAATAATTATTTTTTATATTAATAACTTTTTAAAATTTTACCTTACTTTCTTTTCTTTTATCCTCTTGTTTCTTTCTACATTTTCTCCCTTTTATTCTGTGCCGTGTGGAACAAAGGCTCTTGGTGCTGCAGCCAGGAGTCAGTGTTGTGCCTCTGAGGTGGGAGAGCCAACTTCAGGACGCTGATCCACAAGAGACCTCCCAGCTCCACGTCATATCAAATGGCAAAAATCTCCCAGAGATCTCCATCTCAACACCAACACCCAGCTTCACTCAACGACCAGCAAGCTACACTGCTAGACACCCTATGCCAAACAACTATCAAGACAGGAACACAACCCTACCCATTATCAGAGAGGGTGCCTAAAATTATAATAAGGCCACAGACACCCCAAAACACACCACCAGACATGGACCTGCCCACCAGAAAGACAAGATCCAGCCTCATCCACCAGAACACAGGCACTAGTCCCCTCCACCAGGAAGCCTACACAACCCACTGAACCAACTTTAGCCACTGTGGACAGACAACAAAAACAACGGGAACTATGAGCCTGCAGCCTGCAAAAAGGAGACCCCAAACACAGTAAGTTAAGCAAAATGAAAAGACAGAAAAACACACAGCAGATGAAGGAGCAAGGTAAAAACCCACCAGACCTAACAAATGAAGAGGAAATAGGCAGTCTACCTGAAAAAGAATTCAGAATAATGATAGTAAAGGTGATCCAAAATCTTGGAAATAGAAGAGAGAAAAAGCAAGAAACATTTAACAAGGACCTAGAAGAACTAAAGATGAAACAAGCAATGATGAACAACACAATAAATGAAATTAAAAATACTCTAGAAGGGATCAATAGCAGAACAACTGAGACAGAAGAACGGATAAGTGACCTGGAAGATAAAATAGTGGAAATAACTACTGCAGAGCAGATTAAAGAAAAAAGAATGAAAAGAACTGAGGACAGTCTCAGAGACGTCTGGAACAGCATTAAGCGCACTAACATTCGAATTATAGGAGTTCCAGAAGAATAAGAGAAAAAGAAAGGGACTGAGAAAATATTTGAAGAGATTATAGTTGAAAACTTCCCTAATATGGGAAAAGAAATAGTTAATCAAGTCCAGGAAGCACAGAGAGTCCCATACAGGATAAATCCAAGGAGAAACAGGCCAAGACACATATTAATCAAACTGTCAAAAATTAAATACAAAGAAAACATATTAAAAGCAGCAAGGGAAAACCAACAAATAACACACAAGGGAACACCCATAAGATAAATAGCTGATATTTCAGCAGAAACTCTGCAAGCCAGAAGGGACTGGCAGACTATATTTAAAGTGATGAAGAAGGAAAACCTACAACCAAGATTACTCTACCCAGCAAGGATCTCATTCAGATTTGATGGAGAAATTAACACCTTTACAGACAAGCAAAAGCCAAGAGAGTTCAACACCACAAAACCAGCTTTAAAACAAATGCTAAAGGATCTTCTCTAGGCAAGACACACAAGAGAAGCAGAGGGTGAATTTTATGGCATGTGAATGACATCTCCAAAAAATAATTTTGAAAATGAAAATTGCCAGTTTTCCTATGGTCACTGCCCACGATCCACTGTCTCCATCTATCCATTCGCCCCACTGCATTCCTTTTCACGCCCACCCCCTGCCGCTCTCGCCCATTCTCACTGCCTCAAGCTGCCCCACGAGGCCTCACAGGGAGGCCCTGAACCGCTGGGTGCCGGCGTCCTGTGGCTGTTGGAGCAGCTGCCCAGTGCCCGTGCCCCCACCGCTCTCACCCATGAGAGTGGACGCTTCCATCAGATTTTTCTCGTGCATTTCAGTTGACGGTGATGTTGACAGAAGGCGGCACGCCCCCTGGTCAATGAAGGAAGCCCCTCAAGTTAGTATTTAGGCCTGTCCAGAAGTCTGATCTCGTCCACCAGTAACCTCAGGATGCTGTGCTCTGAAAGCCAAGTTGGCCGCCTATGGTCACTTGCAAATACTGAGGACTTCGGAGGCATTTGGGCCTCAGATTGAGGCCTTGTACCTCACATGCGATGTGACCTCAGCCCTGTGCTGTACATCTCTAAGTGAAGTGGCACAGGAATACTGGCCTTGCCTGTCGTTGCCAGGATTAAGTGAATAGTGCATTAGCTGCCCTGGTGCTTAGGTGTTGAGTACATGGTGATTTACATACCAGGCCCTATTCGTGGGCCTCCTGAGGCAGCAGTTCCCTTGGCTCTGCCTCTGTCGTCAGCTGCCCCTATGATAATTCTGAGGCCTAGCCACCCTTCTGATAGATTTCCCTATTCCTCCACTATAATCACACCTGCATAAGGCAACTCAAACCTTTCAGAGATGTGTCCTGAACTTCTTGTTTTCTTAAATACCTATGTGGTGGTTGTGCGACTTAAGGCCCAACCTCCCCAAGAGACTTTTGTCTATTTCTCCTAGTAAACCTAGACTCACCTTCCATCATCTTCAACTGCACTAAAATTTTGTTCTTTCAACCCTGACCTCTGACCCTGCTTTTTACTTCTGTCATTTCATCCTCAGTCCTGCTTCCTTTCATAAATCCATAAATCTCTTTTAGCCTTCCTAGCCCTGGGCCAAGTTCCTACCACTTTCCTCAGTTTTTACCCCTTTCCTCCCCTTTCCTTCATTCTCCCATCCAACTTTCAGTCCTTCCTTTCTCATGCAGACTTTGATTCCAACCCCATCAAAATAAAAGATGCCACAGATAGCAGCATCTCAAAATTCAAAAGTTTTATTACTCATCTATTAATTCCATTACATTTATTTATTCAGATTTATTGTTTTAAAATATACGAAAATAAATAGAGAAATTTATACCTATCTTATCTATATATGGAAGAAGAGCTGGTAACCAAGGTGGCACCAACAATCCTAGCAGCTCTTACTTTACATATCTGTAGTAGTCAGCAATTTCCATTTCTTTTTTCCTCTCAATGAAAAATTGTAGTTTCCCCAAAGAGGTGTATTTGGCAGCACTCTCACATTGTTTTTGACCGGCCTCTTCATGGCCTCTTGCTATGGCCTCTGCTCTTATTCCTATGGGCTTTGACATTACTGGCTCAGGAACATTGGGTTCCCTCCATGGAATACGTTGCTTGCTGAAGTCATGGAGTAGAAATGGGGTTTGGAGCTTGGGTGGGGACTGGCGCTTAGTCACAGCAGGGGGAACAGGCTCCCGCTGGAGAGAAGTGCAAGATGAAGTTTTGTAGGGTGCAGGCCTAGGAGCAGCAGACTGAGGGACACTAGGATGGATATGGGCGGTCCAACCCGGTTGGGTTGGGTTGGTCACAGTTGGCTGAGCTGGTTTGGCAGGACCTTGCAAAGAGGCAGGAGCTGGCTGCGATGAACTGACTGCAGCACTTTGAGCTGAGTTAGTAGAAGCAGGCTGGGCACGGTCAGCCACAGCAGGCCGATGTGAGGCCAGAGACTGTGGCCTCTGTGGAGCAGGTCGAGCTTGAGCCTTCTCCCAGGCCGAAAAAGGCAGAGGTGTCAACTTGACCTTCCCAGGAGGAGGCAGCTCATACTGGGATGGAGATGGATGGACACTCTTTTTCAACACTCCTGCCTGGTTTCTGGGCTTCGACTTGAGTTTTCTCAGGACTCTTACCCTCACGTGGGGTATGCCGCCATGGCTGGATAGGTGGGGGTGGCTGGCGGTCTTTAGGGTTGCTTGAATTTTCCAAGACCCGACAGGAAGAGAGCCCAGTTTTCTTATCATTCTTCTCCCCCAGTGCATGAAAAACCTTCACAGACTCCAGCATGCGCATGCCTAGGGAGGTTCGAGGCTTTTTAAAGCTCTCTTGGATAAGCTCAGTTTGGTGTTCCTTTCGCTTCATCTGGGGAATTGTTGGCTTCTCTTCTGCCTTGACTTTGTTCCCTGACTGCTTCTTCTCTTCAGCCTTCTTTCTTCCTCTGGTCCTTCTGGTCTTTTCCTGCCCATGGCTCTTAGTTTTGCTGATTTTTCTGGATGGAGCTTTGTGAGGTTGGCCTTTAGAATGCTTGGCCGTGTTCACAGGAGCCCTGTCACTGACTGCAGCATTGCATAGAACCACTTCTCCCCCTAACAGGCACTCTGGATTCTTTGGCTGGATTTTGGCCTTGGGAGCACCACTGATAGGCTCAGAGGCTTTATGTTTGTTCTTCCTGGGTTGATCAGAGGGAACCTTTATGACACTTGGCTTTTCCTGCACCTGATTCACCTTAATGGCTCTGGTGTCTTTGGCTTTGATCATGTTGGGACCTTTGGATTGATGAAGATCTTTCAAAGAATTAAAGGGCTGGGGAAGGTGACTATCCTCCACCAGTGTAGTAATGTCTACAAAATCACTGCTAGATTCCATCCCATTTTCAAGTGTCCCTAGGTCCTCAAGACTCAGGCTGTTCTTTCCCAGATCAGCATTTTCAGAACCAGGCTGCTCCTCTTGGCTGAGGGGATCAGTGAAGGCCAGGAGCTTTGGAATATCAGGGATTTCTAAAGGGAGTAGTGGAGGCTCTTGGTTTTCTCTTGGGATCTGGTAGGCATCCAGAGGCTTTGAAAACTTGGCTTTCATATCCTCCAAGTTCTTACTCTCTATTTGTCCCTGGCTTGGAGCTCCAGGCAAGACCAGGAGACTACTGGCACTCTGGACTGGAGCTGTCCCTGAAATGTCCCCAACTTCAGGTGGTGGTTTACTCTCAAGTACCTGAATATTTCTGCTCCTGCAGGACTTGGGGAGTCCTTGAGGTTGTGTCACACAGATGTCTGGCTTGGAGGTTGCAATCCCAGGGAGTTTTTCATCACCAGGGAAGTCTCCATCCCTAAGAAGCAATCAAGGTAAAAGTCAGTCCATGATAAGTAAGAGGCTCCTCCTAAACACAAACATAGCAATCATGTGCCTTGAAAAGTACATTATTGCTGTGTTCATGTTTAGGGGCAAGATGGGAAAGGCATTTCTACTAACTCTTCTTAAGGATCATGGACAGTGTTCTATGCTACGAGATAAGTGGTGACTGTTGTAATTCTTACTGGTGATCATTTCATGTCACTGATTCTTGGTTTTCTTTGTATTTCACAGGATTGTTATAAGTGAAATAAAAAATGAGTCTTATTTTTCAAAAATGAAATGTTTTACAAAGCCTAGCATTCTCATATAGAGCCCCTTCAATTCTCCCCACTTTCCTGAGAGGCTAAGAACACTTCACACCATGAACTAGGAGAGGGAGTAGAGCCCTTCCTGATGAAATAGATAAACAAAGACAGAGTCTTAGCCTGCTTGCTCTGGACAGGATCTCAGACCCTAAGGTGTTAAATCCTGGTATAAATTAAGGAAGTGAGGACAGTTAAACTGGCACTATCATAACAAGAGTTCTGAAACACCTTCCAAAGAGACTCTAGCAGTAGATTAGGGAAGGGAGAGATACAGTGTGGTAGTACAGGGGGAATGATCGGCTACAGCAGTGAAAAATGTGGTACCTATTGGTATGCTCTCAGGGTTCTTGTACATGGAGCATAGATGACCTTTACAGTGTCCCTCCCACCTTCCCACCTGCATTAGGTGTTCTTTTTTTTCAATTTATTTTCATTTATTTATTTTTTGAACTTATTTATTTTATGTATGTATTTTTATGGCTGCACTGGGTCTTCATTGTTCTGCACGGGCTTTGTCTAGTTGCGGCTAGCGGGGGCTACTCTTGGTTGTGGTGTGCAGGCTACTCATTGCGGTGGCTTCTCTTGTTGCAGAGCATGGGCTCTAGGTGCGTGGGCTTCACTAGTTGTGACTCACGGGCTCTAGAATGCAGGCTCAGTAGTTGTGGCACATGAGCTTAGTTGCTCCAAGGCATGTAGGATCTTCTCAGACCAGGGCTTGAACCCATGTCCCGTGCATTGGCAGGCGGATTCTTAACCACTGCACCACCAGGGAAGCCCTACGTGTTCTTTTGTAGAGCCTAAAAACAGAGAGCACTGAGCGAAGGTAGTGGTTATTAAGGGCTCAGGATCTAAATTCTACCTGTCTATACACCACTTCCCAGCTGTAGATTTGACCCCATTTTTGAATGCTGACCTCATTGTTCAACTTTCTTGCTGTTTGTACTCACCTTGAAAACTTGTTTCTGTGATGCGTTGAGCAGACACAGTGTAGTAGATTCCAGAGGTGGAATCTGGTGGTAAGATATTTGTGGGCTGAATCTCCTTTAGTATCATTACCATTTCTGGTTGCACAGAGGCCCTACCTACTGCCTGTGTATGACACAGAGCCATAGGATTGCAGGCAGGAGCCAAGTTCTCCATACAGTAAAGACCCCAATGTGCCTTGGTTATAGTAATATCCATGGCTTCCTTCCTGGTAGGGAAGTGACAGGCTATGTCCCTGATTTGGAATCTGAGATGGTGTTCCCTGAGCAAGGCTGGCAGAAAGTGATGGATATAGAGGGACCATGTTATTGGTGTCTGCAGTTTTATCATACTGGGCTGCCATAAACATGGAGGAAGCAGCTGTGTGCTGGTCAGTGAGTGCCAGAGTAAAGTCTCCGAGTGAAGAAGAATTCTTTTCAGTGCTTTCTGTGATGTCCCACTCAAAGACACCTGGATAGGAAGCAGCTGAAGTGGAGATCTGGCTCTGGTCAGTAATTCCAGATAACATACTTGTGCTAGAATGTTGGTGAAGGTCGGCACTACCCATGAGTTTCTGGAAAGAGGTACCAGTAGCTGATGCCGAATTGACGGCAGGAGCAGAGACTCTGGAGAAGTTGCAGACACTTCCCGTTAGGGGAGCTGCATTGCTCACCACAGGAAGAGAGTGCTGCAGAGAATTTAGAGTTCCAAGTACAGATGGACTTTGGCAATTTTCTGTAAGAACAAGAGGGTGATGAAAAAATCAGGGAGATTAATAAATTCTCACTATGTTTGAGGAACAGCATTATCTTAAGCTTCTTGCTATCAGGACACCTTTAATGTCAATACTTACTGAGAAACCAAAAATCAGACAGTTATGATGGTTGTAAGGACTGAGCAGTTTTACACTCTTTTGTATTAACTGCCTGTGCTCCCATCTTGGGCACAGATGGGCAGAAGACCCAAGTGGTATGGTTCAGATATTGTTCTCTAGGATGGAAGCAACCTTCTCCCTGCCCTATCTTTCCCTTCAGCCTGCACTAGTATTTACTTCTATGCTATTTCCTAGACTGGAAGCATTTTAGAACTAGGAGGTCTTAGAGAACTTCTATTTTCACAGTCTCATTTCATGATGAAGGAAACTGAGGCTCAGAGAGGTCAGGTTGACTTGTTCAAGTTCTCTCATTATGTTAGTTTCCTTACCAGGTTTCAGAACCTAAGTATCCTGACTTCCTTGCCAGGACGCTACTCTGAGCATGATACTGCCAGAAAGCAGGAGAAATAGAACTTATAATATAGGCATTTTTTTTGGCTGTTAGAAAACAGTACTGCTATTACCATTGTAATCTTCAGTGTCTCACTTTGCTTGTGCAGTTCCCACGCTATTACCTAGAGTTCACATATAGCTCAGTCCAACTGGTAAATTTGAAGAGTCATTTTTACCCTCTTCAAGCCTCAAAATGATTACCCAAAAGTGATTTTCTTAAGTGCTTTTGGAAAGAAAAAAGTTATCTGATTATTTCAGATTGCTCATCTGTAAAGTGGTTATAACACCACCACCAATAATAATAGCAGTAATAATTAATACATGAATAAACTGATATATTGCATATGATTTATATGGAGGAAGATACAATAAGTTCTAGAAAGACAAAGAAAAATCATGAAAGACATATTACATAATGAAAAAGAAATACATAGTTATTAATGAAAACTGGGGTATGTGGCAAGTATCAAAGCATAATGAATTTATTAACAAATGACATTCTGTACCATACAGTCAATATTATGAAAGTGAATTTTGCCCACTCCATTTTCATGAATAGTATTAATCAAAACACACGATAGAAGGTGATTTTGAATGAATTCCTAGCAAATACATACAGACAGAGAAGATACATCAGTAATAATGCATAACAAGGAACAAAATGCAATAAATGTGAATGTATAGGTAGCCACATATATATAGACAAGTATTTCAATGAAAACTGGTACAAAGCAGACAGCAAAATAATAAGTGTAAAAACTTTCATTATTCTGCTCTTACATATTTTTACCCAGCAAGTAACAGGTGTTCAGCCTGCTAGAAATATATATTTCAAAGAATAGAAATATATAATAAGCAGAAAAGAAACTTAAAAAGTATGAAGAAGCTTTACATATTTATCCTAGAACTTAGAATATAATCATCTTCAATATGTAAGAAGATGACATCCCAAAACCTAAAAGAACCATCATCATTAGAATCCAATTAAAAAAGATTTTCAAATGTAAGAAAATCCAGACGACTCCACAATATTGTTTTAGATAAATGGGGAAATTTTTTCTCTTTTTTTGCCGCGTCGCTTGGCCCTGGCAGTGAAAGCACCGAGTCCTAACCACTGGACCGCGAGGGAATTCCCGCAATGTGGTATTAGAGATGTGGGGCTTGACTTTTTCTTTTCCTTCTTAGGTAGCTAAGATATAAAAACGAACGGTGGCTGTTGATCAATGTGCTCTCTGTGTTAGGAGGGAAAGAACTGTAAAGATGAAAAGCAACCTTGCTTTAGAACCTACATATCACACAAAGGAAATAGTCTTTCTGATTCAATTTAGAAGATATCATTTACAATTTTTAATTGGTAAAAAGTCTACATAGCTCAAAATTTAGAAAGAATAAAACATTGAAATGCAAACCCCTAGATAACCACTTTGGTTTCTTGTATATAGGAAGCATCATTTCTAGAACATATTTCTAAAATGTTTACATTCAAAACTGTCAAGTGCCATCTCTATTCAGAGAGGCAATAAAAGAAAAAAAAAACTGAGTATGACTTTTCCGATAAGCTGCTGTTCCTGGTGATACCCTGTTCTGTCCTTACTTTCCTTCTTAGTCTGTTAAAATAAGGATTTGCCACAATGAACTTTGTTTTGCCCTGCTCTGAGCAGAATTCCCTCTATGCTGTTTCTGCTTTAATTTAAAATCTTTGGTTCCCATCAACATTCCATTGCAAACTACGTTTTTCTTGAGAGCTCCTCTATGCTTTCCCTCTTCATTCTTATATTTTTTCCTATCTCTTGGTCCCTGTTGGCCTGTGCTGATGAAAATAATCCTAAAGTTCCTTACGTTTGACTCTGTTCCTCCCTCTAGACCAGTACTCTCCATCCTCTCTCCCTATATTCTCTTTTCAACTAGTCGAATTATTAGTGGAGGGAGACAATTAGAGATGAAACATCTTGGTATATATTGCTAGTTTTCTATGTCACCTGGCTTTTCTGTGTTTATGTTAAAACACGCTTGAGAAGTCTCTGATTTCATTTTCTACATGGGTACCCTTTAAGGCTCAATATTAGAAAAGAAAGGGATCAGAATGATCAACCAGTGTAGTATCCTAACCTCACAGGTAACGACAAAATTAGGCTTTGTGAGACAGTCAATGATTTGTCCAAAGTCACACAGAGAGTAAATGCCAAAGTCAAAAGTGAAATTAGGTCTCCAGATTTCTAGTTCAATACTTTCCCTCATTATTCCATGCTATTTAGAATCTACTACTAAATTTAGGGGCAAAATAAATCTAATGAAAAACTTTATAAAGTTTCTTTCCTTACCTGACATGGTCAGAGAAGAAGAGAAAACGTCAACTGCAGATACAACGGATGAGGAGACAACACCAGAGGATGTCTGAGTGGCTGCAGCTGAACGGAGCATGTGTCCAGTAAAGTGGTCACTGGTTACTTTACTTCCCCCAGGCTCTTACATTAGGGAAAACATTGCAACATTTCTTACACATGTTCATTAATATAATTAACTAACAGTTAACTTGTATTCTACAGAGTATTATATTTTATGTATCATATACTTAGAGCTATATATATATCTATTTAATTAATATCTTTAGGAATGAAAGAGCCATCTACTTTGAACTATTACAGTTGTTCTGAAATCATACCTTCCTAATTCGTGAACGTATAGCAGCTTTTAAGGAGCAAAAGTAGGGATTCAGAAGCTCTTTTTGTAACTTGGTTAAAGAGTAGGGTGCAGTTTGTTGAGTGTACCTTGTGGAGAATGTTGTGGTCCAAGGCTCTTCTCTTTTAGCTTCTTCTCCTTGATTCCTACCTTCCTTGGGCTGCGCTATGCTGGGCCAGGTTGGACTTACATTTCTCTTCTGCTTTCTTTTTTTTTTTTTTCCATTATGTGCATTGTTTCTAGGACAAGCCTTGATCTTGCATTCTTACCCTCGTGGATGTTACTTGCTGTCAACTTCCAGCAGGAGGAGTCTTCTTTTCAGTGCTTGATGCTTCATAAAATAGACTCTGCCCATTGGAAGCAAATAGCAGAGAGCTAGGAGACAGAGCTGGTTGCAGACCTTTCCTCTTCCAGCCTTTGGTTGCAATTCTTTTGCCCATAATTTGCTACCTCTGGTTCCTTGGGCCACACAGGTATCCTACCATCCAGCTCTTTTATATGCGAGAGACATTCTGAATACTGTAACTTTTTCTTTGCACAGAAGTATATACAGTGTGGCAGTACTGTAATCCCCTCCCCCTTGCAAACAGCCACTCTAGAATTTTGGTCCTCTAGGATTCTCTGTCTTGCATGCTTGGGTGCAAGGCCAAGCAAAATGAAGAGGAGAATAATTAGGGAAGGAAGAGGACATTGGTGGAGAACTGGGAGCAGATAAGGTGAAAGGGCCCAGGAGAAAAGAGATTCATGTAGAGTTTTTGGTTTCTGTGGGAAACAAGTTGACACACTTTGGCCTCATTTTGTATAACCAGAACAGACAGTCATAGATATAAGTAGCTCGATATTGCAGCAACTGCCATGAATTCTGTACACTAAAGAGAACAGTCTTACATGTATTTCTCATTTTATTTTATGTCATATTACCTTATTAATAGAATTCACTGGTATGTTTGTAGAATACACATTTTTTACAATGCTCTGGTTTTGTCTACATGGTTATTTCCTTGTCATATTTTTAAGGACTCAAACATTGTAAGACATATTGCATGTTTTTCTCATGACGATTGTTTATCTTGAAGCATCATGAACGAACTTGACCTGTTGGATTTTGTGGAGAAAGTTTAAAAAGGGTCTGTGAAAAAGGCATTGTGGTGAGTCGCATTATGCACCCAAGCGTAAGGAGCAGATATCTGCCATCAGCCCAACTTGGCCTGGATTGCCTCTGTTTTAGTTCCCGTGGTTAGTGCTTTTCTCCCTAAGCACTCTTGTGACTGTGATAATGTGAGTAAGGGCTGAGTTGCTGTTGATTTATATGTGAGGTTAGCCGGTTTGAGGGAGGAAATCTATGGATCTAGTCATTTTCCTTGGTGCTAAGCTTTCAGGGAGGGGTGCAAAGATTGATATTTCTGGGGACTTTTCTAGTACCAGGAAGATATCCCATAGATGGGACCTCCAAAGACACACGTTTAATTTTTAGGCCTGTTTTTCCTATTATGAGATATGAGTTGTTTCACTGATAGGGATGATGCTTATCTGAGGAGAAATTGTGAAAGGTGTTGTAGTATAGAGATGTGGCTTAAGCTTTTAAGTTTTTCTCACGGTTTTTCCCCTAAGCTTCCTACTTCAGATGGCCTACTTGCATGATACTAGTATGTGATGTGAGGCTAACATCTTACTAAATACCTGCAAGCCAGATCAGTGTCTCTTTTCTCTATATTTCCATGGAAATCAAGGGACCCATAGCTACTGCAGGTCAGGGTGGGTGGTGTGAGATTGGGGGAAGTGTGTTAAGACACATTTTGGGATCAGTAAAATGTTTACATATTAAAATATTCAGTTCCAACATTCAATTCTATTGAGGCAAACCCTAAGTTAGGCTTTTCCTGGTTCCAAGCCTACGTAACTTATTTGCTCTCCCTAGTTCCAGCCATTAAACTTTAGCTTGCAGGCTCAGCTTCATCTTAACCTCTAAAAGAATCTTACATGTCGGGGGAAGAAATTAAAGAGCTCTATTTCAACACTTAGGAACATCAGGCCCTACCCTGACCTAAACCTTTATTCTTAGAGTTAGGGTATCGTCTTGTCCCATATACCCACTTCCTGCATTTTGAACCCATCAGGTTAACTGAGACATGTCTTGGTGTAACATCCCCAGTTCATCTATCCCTGAGGCTCTCCTTAATTCTTCCCATTGTCACATTGTGATTTAATTAAATACTGGAATCCCTCAAACCCTTGCATGGTACCTGAGGCCCTATGGGATACTGGTCGATCTTGTTAGTGTCAAATACTTAGCTGTCTGATTCTCCAAATATCCCTTGCTCCTATATTTTCCATCCCAGCATACTACATACCCATTAAGGCATTGTTTCATCTCATGTTGCACCCACTCCCATTGAGAGGCCTACTCTTTGCTACTTCCCATACTTTCTGGAAACCCTGTTATGGCCAGGTCTCGATTTGTTTGTGTTCCCACCCAAAGCCTGTATCTTTTAGCAAGCTGGAACTATAAGGCCAACATAGATTTTCTAGTTTCTGATAGATTTATGTCACAATTTGTACATTGTCATGTCTATAGATATTTCTATCAGTTGTACTTTTTGGCCATTACATGCCTATTGGATATTTTTCATAAATTGCAAAAGAATATTTTATGACTTAGCACCAAATTGAATGTGCCTAATTGTAAGTTTGTAAACTATGTTGTGCTCACTTGTATCTTGTCTTTATCCAAACAGTACTTTACTAGTATTGTCCCATTTGTAATTATGTGGAAGTTTTCAGAATTGTGAATAAATGCTTGTGGATTGAAACTTGATTAGACTGTGACTGTCCCAGATACGTTAAAGCTAGTGATCTTTTTACTCATTCCTTCATTCATTCGTTCATTCAATAATTCTGACCTTCCTGACTCAGTTTACCCAGCTCAAATGGTTGTGAAGATTACTAACAGTGTATGTAAGATACTTTCAGAAATTAGAAACTAAAAGGTAAAACTAACAAAAAAACACTTGTTATTATAAATAAGAATGGAATTTAGTATGCTATTATACCTTCAGACCTACTGTAGGACATGCTGTTTTTTGCTCTCCCACTTGTGGCAGGATTCATAGTTTTTCTAACAGGTACAGATCCCTATGCCTGATACTGTGAGGAAATGTTATACTTGAGCTCCACTCTTATCTCTCTCAGGCTGTTTTTGGTATTGTCTAAAATGTAAATACATACTGTCAACCAACCTCCAGCATGATACCAGGCACATAATAGAAACCCAATAAATGTTTCACTATGAGTGGAGTATAACTTGATAGAATATTTTTGAAGGTTGATTAGGCAGATTAGATTGATTGAAAATCTTTCAATATTTTAAGTTTGCATCTCTTTCATTCCAGAAATTCTACGTCTAGAAATGTATATATAGCTCTACACATGTATATAGAGGTTCACATTGCAGCCTATCTGTAACAGAGGCCAAAAACAAAAAAACAAACAAAATACCCCCAAACTGAAAACAACTAAAAGTCCATCAATATTGGACTGGCCATGTAAATTATGTAATGTGACGCAGCTATTAAAGAGAATAGAATGGATGTACGCAAAAATGGACTGGGAAAATCACTATCCAAGACAGATTGTAGACTGTGTATAGGATACTGCTCTTCTATAAAATACAGGATATCCGTTTCGTAGAAGGACATACAAGATAGAACAAGTGTGAATGTAAGCACTTGGGAAATACCTGAAAGAACCACACAAGAAACTGGGAGAGTGGGACAACTTTCCATGTCCCGTATGAGTGGAATTCTGAAGGGTACACACACGAACTAATGAACTTCTGCGACCGGCCTCTGGCTAACGAGGGAAATTGCAGGTGTCAGAGTCCTCTTTCCTAATGAAGCGTCTCAGTCGGCCAGCGTGAGGACGTCATCTGGACGGGCGGTGGCGCATGCGCAGTACAAGGAGGTGCACGAGCTGTGTGGGCTTGCGCCTAGGCGCTTGTGGCTCGGGGCCTTGTGCTGGCACCGGGGCCGCTGGGTTGGCGACTTTGGCACTCTTGGCGTTGGGTGGGCGGCATGTTGGGGGTGACATGAGCCAGTGGCACCATGCCCGTGGGCACCGGGGTCAGTGTCGCGGCTTTTCCGGAGGTTCGTCGGCCAGGAGGAAGGGCGGAAAGCACATCCCGGAAAGGTAATACGCCTTGGCCCCTGGGCTTTTGCTGGTGGAGCTCAGAGCCCCTGGGCCTGGGCTTCGTCTCTTGTGCTGTCTCCTGTCACTGTTGCCCCCGCGCGCTGCCCCGTCCGCGCTGTGCTAGGGGGTATTGGTCATCTCGTGGCTCAGTTCACAGTGGCTGAAAGGGACAGTGTGAGATGTTCTGATTTCCCCCCCATCATTTTAAAACGGAGGCTCTGGCCATTGCTCCTCGGGTAAAATGCAGAGGGACTGCTTTTTAAGATGGGACTGTCAGTGTTGGGGATGCTCCTTAATTACCAAAATGGAAGCCCCTTCAATTCCTCAAGCTGTGTTGTTTTGGCAGAGAAAGTGTGAGTAAGAGGAACTGGAACTAAGTTTGAGTGAAAAAACGCACGGGTACTGCCGAATTTTCCATCGAAACAGTTGATTTGTGTTGTCTCTAGGAATTATAAAGGGCGTACTGTTGCTTCCTAACCGGTGTCATTTGAGAGATCTACCTCTGTACGTTCAAATGATTAATTTTGAGACTTTGCTCATGTGTGCAGTAAACCCTTTAATTCCCTAAGATCTTCCTTTCCTCCATCTCAAAGCCCATTAAGCCCGCTTCAGTTTATCTCCTGCATTTTTTTGAATCTGTCAACTCTTCCTCAACCTGCTAATACTGAACTTGCCTGTCTGTTGCAATTAGGTCCTAACTAGTGTCCATATTTCTTGTTTCCTTCCAATCCATTCTTCACACAAGAAACCTTAAAAGCAAGTTGGAACATTGCTCATGGACAGCACTCAAAAACATTGTTTTGAGAATAGAAAACAAACTGTTGGCCTTTAAGACTCTGTGTGGTCTAGAATCCTCTCTGCTTCTCTAGCCCCATCTTGTGCCATTATTGCCCTCACTTTCTATGCTTCAGATACACTGAATTAACCTTAGTTCTCACTCATCTTACAGAAGTCAGTTCAGATATTATTGCTCACTGTGATTCCTAGCATTAAGGAATTTTATTATCAGGTTTTGTATGAGGACTAAAACTAAACTGTGAAGTGGAAGAATTGAGTTCTAACTCTTTCAGTCAACATGCATGTATTAATGATACCATAGTAGTCAACACTGGGCTAGATTTTATCAGGGATACAGAAGTTCTGGCCATCGCTGGGTTTAGATATCCCTTATTTGTTTAGACCTTTGCATTGTTTTGTTGCCTTTCATCTGCTTTCAAGATGGGAAAACAGGAACAAGGGAAGCATAGCTTATTACAAGGTGGGGTTGAATAAGTGTAGCAGCAAAATGCAAAGCAGAAAGAAGAGGGACCTACTATAGAGGGATATGATTTCCATTTTCAGGGCGCATTCATCCTATGCAGGGAAACAGCCTAACATAAAATTTGCCTAACAAAGAATATATTAATAGTTGGCAAGACTATCTCCCAGTTGGACAGCGGATGCCTGGGACTCGTTTCATTGCTTTCAAAGTTCCTTTAAAAAAGGTAAGCAAAAGTTAATACCGTATTCTTCCAGAAATCTTTTTTTTAATATTTGTTATATTTTATTGATTGATTTTTTTTTTTTTGGTTGCGCCAGGTCTTCGTTGCAGCCGGTGGGCTCTTTAGTTGTGGCATGCAAACTCTTAGTTGTGGCATGCATGTGGGATCTAGTTCCATGACCAGGTAACGAACCCGGGCCCCCTACATTGGGAGTGTGGAGACTTTAGCCAGTGCACCACCAGGGAAGTCCCCCAGATCCTTTTTTCTGATCCATTTCTTCCAGGGTCATAAACTCCTTTAGGCTGATGCTGTATGAGGCCTATTCTTTTGAGCTATCCTATTTGGTTCCTCTCAGCTGAGTTGCTAGGCGAGTCTGGCTAGGTGTTGGATGGTAGACCAAAACTAGAATTTGATCCAGATATGGCAGCAGCGGCTCCTGATCCAGCTCCGTCCCCTTGCCAAAGCTAGCCCAGTCAGACTTGTGAGGCAGGGAGATGTCATCCGCAGTGGGGGACTTAAGGCACTTCCTCATCTTCCAGGGCTTGAGTGTGTGATCTGTGTGCTGTTTTGAGAGTCTTCCAGCCTCATTCTTCTTTTTTTTTAATTAATTTTTTTTAATTTATTTTTGAATTTTAAAAATTTATTTATTTTTATACAGCAGGTTCTTATTAGTTATCTAGTTTATACATATTAGTGTATATATGTCAA
The DNA here is from genome assembly GCF_964165515.1 of Mesoplodon bidens. NCBI lineage: Eukaryota > Metazoa > Chordata > Mammalia > Artiodactyla > Ziphiidae > Mesoplodon > Mesoplodon bidens. The sequence continues at coordinate 26,473,103 of NC_138170.1, forward strand.
TCCCAATCTTCCAATTCATCTCACCACCACCGACCCCCGCCCTTCCTCGCTTTCCCCCCTTGGTGTCCATACGTTTGTTCTCTACATCTGTGTCTCTATTTCTACCTTGCAAACCGGTTCATCTGTACCATTTTTCTAGATTCCACATATATGCATTAATATACAATATTTGTTTTTCTCTTTCTGACTTACTTCACTCTGTATGACAGTCTCTAGGTCCGTCCATGTCTCTACAAATGACCCAATTTCGTTCTTTTTTATCTCTGAGTAATATTCCATTGTATATACATACCACATCTTCTTTATCCTTTCATCTGTTAATGGGCATTTAGGTTGCTTCCATGACCTACCTATTGTGAATAGTGCTGCCTTGAACATTGGGGTGCCTATGTCTTTTTGAATTATGGTTGTCTCTGGGTATATGCCCAGTAGTCGGATTGCTGGATCATGTGGTAATTCTATTGTTAGTTATTAAGGAACCTCCATACTGTTCTCCATAGTGGCTGTATCAGTTTACATTCCCACCAGCAGTGCGAGAGGGTTCCCTTTCTTCACACCCTCTCCAGCATTTGTTGTTTGTAGATTTTCTGATGATGCCCATTCTAACCAGTGTGAGGTGATACCTCATTGTAGTATTGAGTTGCATTTCTTTAATAATTAGTGATGTTGAGCAGCTTTTCATGTGCCGCTTGGCCATCTGTATGTCTTTGGAGAAATGTTTATTTAGGTCTTCTGCCCATTTTTTGATTGGGTTGTTTGTTTTTTTTAATAGTGAGCTGCATGACCTATTTATATATTTTGGAGATTAATCCTTTGTTGATTTGTTTGCAAATATTTTCTCCCATTCTGAGGGTTGTCTTTTCATCTTGTTTATACTTTCCTTTGCTGCGCAAAAGCTTTTAAGTTTCATTAGGTCCCATTTGTTTATTTCTTTATTTTTAATGCTGCATTGTTCCTTTGCTCACTGATGAACATATAAAAGTCAGAAGTTTTTGATATTATAAAACATGAAAGTAATGAACATTCCTGTGTGAGCACCTTTGAATATATATGCTTTGTCTCAGTTAACTTCACTCAGAATGGGACTTCTGCATCAAAGAGTTTATGCCCTTATGCTTTTGGTGGATGTTGCTACACTGTACCAGTTTTTGGTTGTTCATGCAGGAAATACTTATTGAGCACATGTTCTGTTTAAGCACTGTGCTGGGTGCTAGCAAAAAGACTTGTGAAATTTTGTGAGTGAAGAGACTTGACCTGCCCTTTGTGAATTCTAAGAGTCCAGAGAGGGAACAGATATTCAAGGATCATACTCTGCATGTAGAATTACAACTCTGACAAGTGCCAAGGAGAGGAACATGGTACCATGAGAGCATATTTTAGGGAGGATTTGATCTCATCATGGAGATTAGAGAAGGTTTATTTAGGGATGTTTCAGCTGATATCTGAAGGATGAGTAGGTAGTAACCAGATAGGGACGCTGGGGAGAGATTTCTGAGCATAAGGAATAGCAAAAGACCCTATAAGAGGAAAGCATATGCTGTGTTGGAGGAACTGGCCAGGAAGGTGGGGCTGTTGGGGGAGCATGTGATTATAATGGAGCTACAAGGTGGGTAGGAGCTCGATCGTGCAGGCTTATGTTTAAGGTTTCAGACTTTAAGAGTAATAGAAAACCACTGAACATTTTTTGTTGAAGGTGAGTGTGTGGAACATACCCAACTGCATTTTCAACCTATCATTTTGCTACCGAGTGGAGAATACACTGCAGGGAGAAAGAGTGGAAGCGAGGAAACAAGGTAGGAGACTTTTGTAGAAATTGGGCATAAATGGTGGCTTGGACCAGTGTATGGTGGTCATTTTGGTGGAAAGATGTGGACAGATTCTAGAGGTACGTAGGCAGTATCATTGTTAGCACTGGTGGTGGGTTGAGGATGAGGGCGAGGGAGAAATAGCTGTCAGTGCTGGTGATTCCTAAGTTTCTGGCTCCTATGGTTGGTTAGATAGGGTTTTTTAGATATGATGTTAATATTTATCCTAATTTGTCTTTTGTTATTTGTTGGTTCTTGATGAATACTCTGTCCTATTAAGTCTCCTGTTTTTAGCGTACAGAGCATTTTCACCGAAACTGACTGTTGCATGTTATCACATAACTTTTTACCATCTGCCAGTTTGATCCTGTATTTTATTCTCTTTCATTTATTAATTAAATTGTTGTATTAATGTAAATAGTTATATTCATAGGTTTTCTAAAGTTGCGTTATCCTTGAGTCCTTAGAATAACACCTTTTTGTAGTCATGGCGTATATCATTCTTTAATAATTATTGATTCCATGTTCTGATATTTTCTTAGTATTTTTATATCTATATTTGTAAAGTGAAATTGGACCTTTTTTGCAAAAACTTGATTTTCTTTTCTTTTTATTTACAAATGACTCGAATTTTGTTGTTTTGTAGATATTTGATTGATGTAGAAGGCATGTGGCCAGATGATGCAATTGGATGTAAGTATAAGGGTTGTCACTACTTTTCCATTTTTATAAAATTTGAAGGTAGAAGTGTAGGGGAATTTCTCAAATTTTGGAAAAAGAGAAAAGTTTGTAATTCACTTGTTCTGACATAAGATAACCTTTTACCAAAAATTTTTAAAGGGATGTACCTGGAAATAGTGAGATATAACAGCCTGAATAATTAGTCAGTGGATTTCAGCATTTTCTTTTCTTTTTTAAATTTAATTAATTAATTAATTAACTTTTGGCTGCGTTTTGTCTTCGTTGCTGTGTGGGCTTTCTCTAGTTGCCACAGTCAGAGGCTACTCTTTGTTGTGGTACGTGGTCCTCTCATTGCAGTGGCTTCTCGTTGTGGAGCTCGGGCTTTAGGCACTCACGCTTCAGTAGTTGTGGCATGCAGGCTTCAGTAGTTGTGGTGCATGTGCTTTGTTGCTCCGTGGCATGTGGGATCCTCCCGGACCAGGGCTCAAACCCCTGTCCCCTGTATTGGCAGGTGGATTCTTAACCACTGTGCCACCAGGGAAGTCTCTGGATTTCAGCTTTTATCTGCTTTCTCTGGGAAAGATTTGCTTTTTGTACAGTTATTTCTATCAGTTCATCCGCTCCTCAGTATTTGATAGGAGCCGTGGACATTGCTTAGAAAGACAAAACTACATTGAAGACCCTCAGAATGGTCCCATCAGAAAGTAAATTGCATTTTATATGTGAAATTTGTGGTTAGGAAGATCTATTTTTATGTCATTTAAGTTGCAAATATCCCTTCTTCTTGTAGCTTGTTTACTTGCTCGACGAAACCTAAACAAATAGGAATGGGGGAGGATGGAGTTGTTATTTTCACGGGCCAAAATATTGTCACTAAATTGGCTACTGAATTTGCAGACCAGTAATATTTTGTGGAAACATTCTGTTTCAGGAATCGGGATTCCAGTGTATCCAGAGCAAGTGGTTTTCACGACTCAGCGCATATGATGGAACCAGTTCACACAGCTAATAAGTCTGTTAACCAAGAACAGAAGTATAACCTACATCAGACCCCAGGTTACCCAACATCTCGGCATTTCCATACCCAGACCCAAGATTTTCAGCTATCAGAAAGGTATCTCTGCTTTCCCTTTTTCTAGAATTGAAATAGAAATTAATATTATAAATTAGTGCGAACACATTATAATGTGAAGAATTGGTGTTTTCTTGCTGATCAGTGTCATCCAGGAGGTATTGTTTGTTCCATATTTTGCATTTAGGGCTGGAAAATCAAGTATAGGAGGGGGAATAGGTGATTTTTCAGAGGCAGTTGGGAAGAGGACTTAGAAACTTTCATTGATTCTTTTTTTTTTTTAATGTTTTATTTTATTTTATTTTATTTATTTATTTATTTATTTTTGCGGTACGCAGGCCTCTCACTGTTGTGGCCTCTCCCGTTGTGGAGCACAGGCTCCGGACGTGCAGGCTCAGCAGCCATGGCTTACGGGCCTAGCCGCTCCGCGGCATGTGGGATCATCCTGAAGCAGGGCACGAACCTGTGTCCCCTGCATCGGCAGGCAGACTCTCAACCACTGCGCCACCAGGGAAGCCCCTCATTGATTCTTAAACTTAGTTTAAGCCAATAATTTGTTGTGAGTGTTCACAAAGGATCTCACATTCTTAGGCTGCAGTAATAGTGGTGTAGTTTCCAGAATAAAGAAGGTTGCTTTGTTTAAAGAGTAAATACAAATTATAGGGGAAATGGTAACATTCCTGTAGAGAAACTTGCAAAGGGGTTGAACACATAAATCACAAACATACTTTCACTTGGGAAACAGGAAAAACCTCAGTACAATTAAAACAACAACAGTTTTTGCTATTTTGCTATTACTTTAGCAAGTTTTTGACAAGGTAGTCCAGTGTATTGATTGTCAGGCTGGACCTGGGTTTGCATCCTGGCTCTGCTGTTCACCCTGTATGTGATCTTGAGTAAGATCTCTAAATTCCTATTTTCTTATCAGTTAGATGGAAATTTTAATAATATTATAAATAAAATTTTAATAACATATACCTTGGGATTGTTGTTGATTATTACATGAGTTAATAAAGTACTTTAGCACATTGTAAACTTTCAGTTTTCAAAAAGATGTTTTGGCATTTTTAGCAGATGTAAACATTTCAAAAAGGTGTTGCTTGTGTTGCCAGCGGCACTGAAAAATGGTATAGCCCTTTAGAAACATAACTGTAATAGCCATAAAAATGTTCATACCTGGTAATTCCACCATGAGGCTACAGAAATACTTAAAAATATGGGAAAATCTACATGCATTTAATCATTCAGCACATTTCTCAAACTCCCTACTATGTATCAGACTCTGGACTAGGTGCTTACGATACAGTATATATGTTCTGGGATGTTAATGCCAGCATTATTTACAGTATTGGAAAAATTGGTAGCAGCTTGCATTTCTAACGATGAAGAATAGCTAAGTAAATTATTATATCCATACTATGATATTTTATAAAGCCATTGAAAGTGATAGCTTACTTATGATAAGTGAAAATTATAGGTTATGATTCAGCAGTCAAAAAAAGATGCTGGGGGGCCTCCCTGGTGGCGCGGTGGTTGGGAGTCCGCCTGCCGATGCGGGGGATACGGGTTCGTGCCCCGGTCCGGGAGGATCCCATATGCCGCGGAGCGGCTGGGCCTGTGAGCCATGGCCGCTGAGCCTGCGCATCCAGAGCCTGCGCATCCGGAGCCTGTGCTCCGCGGCGGGAGAGGCCACAACAGTGGGAGGCCCGCATGCCGCAAAAAAAAAAAAAAAAAAAAAAAAAATGCTGGGGGAAAGAGACCAAAAGTAAATATTAACCAGTTTACTTAGATTAAGTGGGATTGAGGGGTTTTTGGGGGTGTTTACTTTTCTCAGATTTCCAAATTTTCTTTTGTCTGATTATATTAGATTTACTGATGTTGCTTTTGAAACAATTAAATTTTAATTTTCCAAATTTGCTGCATATGCCATGGTTAGATTTCTACATTTTATAATTAATTTATATATGTATTTACTTATAAAGTGAAAGTAGGTTCCTGGTTTCAAAAATAAGTAGCTTATTCTGTTTCATGTCAGCCCTGCCACACTTGGAGAGAATGTATCTGATTAGAATAGTATGGGCACTTATCTCTATAGGGAAAGGTGGAAAGGCTTCTGGGAACCTACAGTGTGCCAAGGCATTGTGGTAGGTAATTGAAGTATATCATCTTAATTTACCTTCAAAACAATCCATGAAGATGGAAAGTATTGTTAGCTCTATTTATAAAGAACTAAGAAATCTAAAGATTAAGCAATTTTTTTTTTTTTTTTGCGGTACGCAGGCCTCTCACTGTTGTGGCCTCTCCCATTGCAGAGCACAGGCTCCGGATGCACAGGCCCAGTGGCCATGGCTCATGGGCCCAGCCACTCCGCGGCATGTGGGATCTTCCCGGACCGGGGCACGAACCCCTGTCCCCTGCATCGGCAAGCGGACTCTCAACCACTGCGCCACCAGGGAAGCCCAGATTAAGCAATTTTATCTGCTAAAATCACACAGGTAGAAAACAGTAGAACCAGAGTGTCTATGTATAATTTTATAAAGCTTATTATATATACTTATTAAAACTAATAATGGTGTATTACTTTTGTTTTGTTTAAGAAAATTTTCACAGAATCAGAACATTTACCAGAGAAGCCATATTCCTCCTCCTGTTCCCCATGGAGAGGACTGTTTACAAAGGAGGTACTCTTGGAATGTAGAGCCAAACGCCAGTCAAGCAGCACAGAACAGAAGGTGTTATCCTGGCAGTTACTACAGACTACCCTATCCGACCTATTATAGATGGACCAAGTGACACAAGCCTACCCTGGAAATCTACCTGGAGACAGAACAGGACTGAAGACAGCCAGAGTGACTTTTTATAAGATCAGGTCAAATGAGGTTTATAATCTATTTTAGTGCTCCCTTGTGTGTTCGAGCTTAAGGAAAAATTATATTGATACTTAGCTCTGCTGATAAATTTGCAGTATTTACAACAGTAAAGGAAATAGTCTGTCATTCCAGTCTTAAGTTTTTTTAAAGGAGGATGATATTTTAGAACTGATAAAAAGTAATAAAGAACATGCCTTGTAAATTATTTTTAAAAATTCTATCTTCCTTTTCTGGTGTATTTCCTTCTGACTAGACTTGTAATGTTTGAGTGTGTGTGTGTGTGTGTGTGTATGTATGTATGTATGTATGTGTGTGTGTGTGCACAGAAAATTTTTAGTGTTTCTGTCATGTTCTGTTATTACCCAATCATCAGGGTATCTCCTCCCTGCCAAACTGTTCAAGATTTCTATCAAAATCTACCTAGGAGATAATCTCTTTAGAACCTAATCACTATTTGTAATTAGTTGTAGTATTTTTGTGATTAGACATTTCTTTCTTTCTTTTGGCCGTCTATTGTTGGAGTTGACCAATTTCCTTTCACTGAATTGTCAGATACGCCATCCTACACTGGATAAACTTTTAGGGATTGATTGTCAATTGAGTAGGAGAGACCAGTTGATAAACGTAAATGCTAAATGCTGGGTAATTTACCTGACAGGGTAATTGTTATCAACTGGGTGGAGCTACTCAGAAAACTTGAAAACGTTTATAGACTATAAAGGTTGCTTGATGAACAGAACAGGGTGAGACATTTAAAGCCTGGAATATCTGGGGAGACTTGCATGGCTCCTTGTGTTTTTGCTTCTTTGTTGAACGTAACCTGCCACAGTCTTTCTCCACTTGCCTCTCACAGTGGAATGGTGCCTTGACCTTAACTTTTTCTAAGTTGCCCCTTCTGCTAGTTTTCCTCTGGAACACACAGCTGGATCATGTGGGAGGTGTTAATTATTTTTAGTTGCAGAGGTAGCCAGAAACCTTTGTTTGCTCAAGAAAGGGTCTAACTGTCATGACATCATAAGCCTTGGTAAATATTTGATGAATATTTGGGCAAATTGGCTTCATTGTTTAAGTCTCTGATTTTGAAGCGTTGTATCATGGAAAGTCTGATACTGTATATGATAGTTGTTTTCTCTGTTCTGTGTTATAAATGAACATCATGTGGAACCTGACCCTAAGGAAGTGCTCTAACTCAGCTACTCCCTGGTCTGTGTCTGATGAGCTTAGTCAGGTTGCTACCTTTCATCTAGGTGGTGGCTCAGAAAGTTTTTTCTGCCCACCACATTTAACAGAGATACAAGAGTTCTTCTTGCCAGAGGCTGCTCTGTGGAATTGTTCCTTCGCATACATCATGAACTCTCCCTTGGAAAGATACTGGCGCAGCAAGACAACTGGTGAGGCAAAAAAAGAACCCAGGGACAGGCATGGGAGTCCAGCTAATCTAATAGTTTTAAGGAGTTCCTTGGCAAGCAGTTTCTGAGGAGGACATTGCCAGCAGAAGTGTCATCTTAAGCACTGCCACCTTTGAAAACCTTCTTTGATCGTGTTGTCCTCTCTGTCCTCATCCCATTTCATTTATCAACACAGCTTATTGAAAACCAGTCTCCTTTTTCTATCTCATGTCTCATTTATTCTTCAACACACTGTGTTCCCAGCTTCTGCTCACATCACACCACTGAAAGTCCTCTGGCTAAAGGGACGAGCAACCTTTTTTAAAGGTCTTTAGTGGTCTGTTTAAGCTGTTAAATTTTTTATTTTTATTTAAAAAACACTGGTAAGTATTGGGTTGGCCAAAAAGTTCATTTGGGTTTTTCTGCAGGATGTTACGGAAAACCCAAATGAATTTTTGGCCAACTCAATAGTTGAAAATTCAAATAGTTCTACCGAGATTTCTATGAAAAAGAGTAGTCTTCCCATCAGCACCCCTGCCCTATCCCCTGATTGTCACTCCCCAAAGGCAATCACTTTAAGTATTTTAGCATTATTTTCTAATATTTGCCTCCATATTTAAATACTAGGCTTATATTACCACGTCTTGATTTTTCAGTTTCTGATACTGTCTATTGACTTCCTACTGTGGAAGATGAGAATTTAGCTCTTTCACATCCCCTGTCCACATACACACTTCTGTTCCCCTCATCTTTTCAGGATAGTTATTTCCCAACTTTTGGTTAAATCGGTATTCTGAGTTTATGTTATTTGCTAGGTAAGTATCATTCACCTCTGAACCATCATGTATGAGTATGTCTCCATTCTTACACCATTTTGTCCCCTTCATTTTTGTTTGCGTCTTTTCCTATGAACCTATCACTTATTCATCCTCCAAATCTCTAACACCACTGTAACATTTCTCAGTGTGGATAGGGTAAACACATCAGATTCTTTTTTGTTTGAAATCTTTCCTGGATTGATTGGACTTATTCTCGACCTGTTCTAGGTTGGGCACTGTTTTTAGTTTGCCAGGGCTGCCATAAAAAAGTACCACAGACTGGGTGGCTTAAACAACAAATGTTTTATTTTCTTACAGCCCTGGAGGCCAGAAGTCCAAGATCAAAGTGTTGGCAGGGCTGGTTTCTTCTGAGGCCTCTCTCCTTGACTTGTAAATGGCCGTCTTCTCCCTTGGTCTTCACATGGTCTTCCCTCATGGTCCAGATTTCCTTTTCTTATAAGGATACCCAGTCATATTGGATTAGTGCCCACCCTAATGACCTCATTTAAACTTACCTCTTTAAAGACGCCATCTCCAAGTACAGTCACATTCTGAAGTTAGGACAACTTCAACATAAGACTTTTGCGGGAGCACAGCTCAACACATGACAGGCACGTTGGTTGTTCTCTACACCTGGGGCATAGCTCTTGCCCTGAGATTTCTCTTTGCCTTCACCCTTGTCCTTTCTTATGCCCCTCCTCTGTTTCCTGGATCCACAGCTGCTGCTTTCATGGTTTACTTCCCTGTTTGGTGGAGCATATCCTTCCATGGTTTCCCAAGGATTAATGGGATGTAAATTTTTTGAGGCTTTTGCATGTCTGAAATGGGTTTATTTTATTCTTGCACTGCATTGATAGTTTGATAGACTGTACAATTGTAGGTAAGCACTTTAAAATGCATTTATTCATTGTTTTCCATAGTTCATTGTTGCTGTTTGAAGCCTTGTGCTATTCTGATTCCAGAACTTTTATTTGTGACCTGTAATTTTTCTTTCTGCAAGCTTTAGGATCTTTGTTTCAGGTGTCCTGAAAGTTCATGATATGACTTAGTGTGGGTATTTTTTTAATTCGTAATGCTAGATACTAAGTGAGGTTTTCCAGTCTGGCAGGCTATGTGCATCAGTTCTGGGAAATTTTCTTTTCACTTTATCTTCTCTATTTTCTTTTTGGGGAACTTCTATTAGTTGACTATTGGATTTTCTGAAATGTACCTCTAAGTTATTTATATTTTTTCTTTTATTTTCCATTTTTAATCGTTCCTTTCTTTTTTTTTAAATCACAAGAATTTTCTCAGCTTTATTTCCACCCTTCTGTTGATTGTTTAGGTTTTCTGCTACATATTATATACATATTTTTCTGCTATATGTTTTTTAAAATAATTTTTTTTATTTATTTATTTTTGGCTGCATTGGGTCTTTGTTGCTGCACGCAGGCTTTCTCTAGTTGCGGGGAGCGGGGGCTCCATAGGAGTTTGGGAGTGTTCCTCTCTCTGCTATATTTTGGAAGAGTTTGAGAAGGATAGGTGTTAGCTCTTCTGTAAGTGTTTGATAGAATTCACCTGTGAAGCCATCTGGTCCTGGGATTTGGTTCGTTGGAAGATTTTTAATCACAGTTTCAATTTCAGTGCTTGTGATTGGTCTGTTCATATTTTCTATTTCGTCCTGGTTCAGTCTCAGCAGGGTGTGCATTTCTAAGAATTTGTCCATTTCTTACAGGTTGTCCATTTTATTGGCATAGAGTTGCTTGTAGTAATCTCTCATGATCCTTTGTATTTCTGCAGTGTCAGTTACTTCTTTTCCATTCCTAATTCTATTGATTTGAGTCCTCTCCCTTTTTTTCTTGATGAGTGTGGCTAATGGTTTATCAATTTTGTTTATCTTCTGAAAGAACCAGCTTTTAGTTTTATTTATCTTTGCTATAATTTCCTTCATTTCTTTCTGATCTGATTTTTATGATTTCTTTCCTTCTGCTAACTTTGGGGGTTTTTTGTTCTTCTTTCTCTAATTGCTTTAGGTGCAAGGTTAGGTTGTTTATTTGAGATGTTTCCTGTTTCTTAAGGTAGGATTGTATTGCTATAAATGTCCCTCTTTCATTTGTTTCTAGGTATTTTTTGATTTCCTCTTTGATTTCTTCAGTGATCACTTGGTTATTAAGTAGTGTATTGTTTAGACTCCATGTGGTTGTAGTTTTTACAGATCTTTTCCTGTAATTGATATCTAGTCTCATAGCATTGTGGTCAGAAAAGATACTTGATACGATTTCAATTTTCTTAAATTTACCAAGGCTTGATTTGTGACCCAAGATATGATCTATCCTGGAGAATGTTCCATGAGCACTTGAGAAAAATGTGTATTCTGTTGTTTTTGGATGGAATGTCCTATAAATATCAATTAAATCCATCTTGTTTAATGTATCATTTAAAGACTTGTGTTTCCTTATTTATTTCATTTTGGATGATCTGTCCATTGGTGAAAGTGGGGTGTCAGAGTCCCCTACTATGATTGTGTTACTGTCTATTTCCCCTTTTATGGCTGTTGGTATTTGCCTTATGTTGAGGTGCTCCTATGTTCGGTCCATAAATATTTACAACTGTTATATCTTCTTCTTGGATCGATCCCTTGATCATTATGTAGTGTCCTTCTTTGTCTCTTGTAATAGTCTTTATTTTAACGTCTATTTTGTCTGATATGAGAATTGCTACTCCAGCTTTGTTTTGATTTCCATTTGCATGGAATATCTTTTTCCATCCCCTCACTTTCAGTCTGTATTCGCTAGGTCTGAAGTGGGTCTCTTGTTGACAGCAGGTCTTGTTTTTGTATCCATTCAGCCAGTCTGTGTCTTTTGGTGGGAGCATTTAATCCATTTACATTTAAGGTAATTATCGATATGTATATTCCTATTCCCATTTTCTTAATTGTTTTCGGTTTGTTATTGTAAATCTTTTCCTTCTCTTGTGTTTCTTGTCTAGAGAAGTTCCTTTAGCATTTGTTGTAAAGCTGGTTTGTTGGTGCTGAACTCTCTCGGCTTTTGCTTGTCTGTAAAGGTTTTAATTTCTCCATCAAATCTGAATGAGATCCTTGCTGGGTAGAGTAATCTTGGTTGTAGGTTTTTCTACTTCATCACCTTAAATATGTCCTGCCACTCCCTTCTGGCTTGCAGAGTTTCTGCTGAAAGATCAGCTGTTAACTGTATGGGGATTCCCTTGTGTGTTATTTGTTGTTTTTCCCTTGCTGCTTTTAATATGCTTTCTTTGTATTTAATTTTTGATAGTTTGATTAATATATGTTTTGGCCTGTTTCTCCTTGGATTTATCCTGTATGGGACTCTCTGTGCTTCCTGGACTTGATTAACTATTTCCTTTCCCATATTAGGGAAGTTTTCAACTATAATCTCTTCAAATATTTTCTCAGTCCCTTTCTTTTTCTCTTCTTCTTTTGGGACCCCTATAATTTGAATGTTGGTGCATTTAATGTTGTCCCAGAGGTCTCTGAGACTGTCAGTTCTTTTCATTCTTTTTTCTTTATTCTGCTCTGCAGTAGTTATTTCCACTATTTTATCTTGCAGCTCACTTATCCGTTCTTCTACCTCAGTTATTCTGCTATTGATCCCTTCTAGAGTATTTTAAATTTCATTTATTGTGTTGTTCATCATTGCTTGTTTCATCTTTAGTTCTTCTAGGTCCTTGTTAAATGTTTCTTGCATTTTCTCTATTCTATTTCCAAGTGTGTGGATCATCTTTACTATCATTATTCTGAATTGTTTTTCAGGTAGACTGCCTATTTCCTCTTCATTTGTTAGGTCTGGTGGGTTTTTACCTTGCTCCTTCATCTGCTGAGTGTTTTTCTATGTTTTCATTTTGCTTATCTTACTGTGTTTGGGGTCTCCTTTTCGCAGGCTGCAGGTTCGTAGTTCCCGTTGTTTTTGTTGTCTGTCCACAGTGGCTAAAGTTGGTTCAGTGGGTTGTGTGCGCTTCCTGGTGGAGGGGACTAGTGCCTGTGTTCTGGTGGATGAGGCTGGATCTTGTCTTTCTGGTGGGCAGGTCCATGTCTGGTGGTGTGTTTTGGGGTGTCTGTGGCCTTATTATGATTTTAGGCAGCCTCTCTGCTAATGGGTGGGGTTGTGTTCCTGTCTTGCTAGTTGTTTGGCATAGGGTGTCCAACACTGTAGCTTGCTGGTCGTTGAGTGAAGCTGGGTGTTGGTGTTGAGATGGAGATCTCTGGGAGATTTTCACCATTTGATATTATGTGGAGCTGGGAGGTCTCTTGTGGACCAGTGTCCTGAAGTTGGCTCTCCCACCTCAGAGGCACAGCCCTGATGCCTGGCTGGAGCACCAAGAGCCTTTCATCCACACAACTCAGAAAAAAAGGGAGAAAAAGAAGAAAGGAAAGGAAAGGAAAGGAAAAGAAAGGAAGAAGGAAGAAAGAAAGGAGAAAATAAAATTTAATAAAGTTATTAAAATAAAAAATAATTATTAAAAAAAATTTTTTAAGTAAATTAAAAAAAAAAACAGACAGACAGAAACCTAGGACAAATGGTGAAAGGAAAGCCATACAGACAAAATCTCACACAGAAGCATACACATACGCACTCACAAAAAGAGGAAAAGAGGAAAAAATAATCTATCTTGCTCCCAAAGTCCACCTCCTCAATTTGGGATGATTTCTTGTGTATTCAGGTATTCCACAGATGCAGGATACATCAAGTTGATTGTGGCGCTTTAATCCGCTGCTTCTGAGGCTGCTGGGAGAGATTTCCCTTTCTCTTCTTTGTTTGCACAGCTCCCCGGGGTTCAGCTTTGGATTTGGACCCGCCTCTGCGTGTAGGTCACCTGAGGCCATCTCTTCTTCGCTCAGACAGGACGAGGTTAAAGGAGCCGCTGATTCGGAGGCTCTGGCTCACTCAGGCCGTGGGGAGGTAGGGGTATGGATGCGGGGCAAGCCTGTGACGGCAGAGGCCGGCGTGATGTTGCACCAGCCTGAGGCATGCCGTTTGTTCGCCCGGGGAATTTGTCCCTGGATCACGGGACCCTGGCAGTGGCAGGCTGCAGAAGCTCCCGGGAGGGGAGGTGGGGATAGTGACGTGTGCTTGCACACAGGCTTCTTGGTGGCTGCCGCAGCAGCCTTAGCATCTCATGCCCGTCTCTGGGGTCTGCACTGAGAGCCGCGGCTCACGCCCATCTCTGGAGCTCCTTTAAGCAGCGCTCTTAATCCCCTCTCCTCGTTCACCAGGAAATAAAGAGGGAAGAAAAAGTCTCTTGCCTCTTCAGCAGCTCCAGACTTTTTCCAGAGTCCCTCCCAGTTAGCCGTGGTGCACTAACCCCTTCTGGCTGTGTTCACGCCACCAACCCCAGTCCTTTCCCTGTGATCCGACCGAAGCCCGAGCCTCAGCTCCCAGCCCCCGCCCGCCCCGGCGGCTGAGCAGACAAGCCTCTCGGGCTGGTGAGTGCTGGTCGGCAGCGATCCTCCATGCGGGAACCTCTCCGCTTTGCCCTTGGCAGCCCTGTTGCTGCGCTCTCCTCTGCGGCTCCAAGGCTTCCGCCCTCCGCCACCCACAGTCTCAGCCTGCGAAGGGGCTTCTAGTGTGTGGAAACCTTTCCTCCTTCACAGCTCCCTCCCACTGGTGCAGGTCCCGTCCCTATTCTTTGTCTCTGTTTTTTCTTTTTTCTTTGCCCTACCCAGGTACGTGGGGAGTTTCTTGCCTTTTGGGAGGTCTGAGGTCTTATGCCAGCGTTCAGTCGGTGTTCTATAGGAGCAGTTCCACGTGTAAGATGTATTTGTGATGTATCTGTGGGGAGGAAGGTGATCTCCACGTCCTACTCTTCCGCCATCTTCCTCAACTTCCTACCTGTCTTTTTGTTTAAAGAAAAGTATTGACCAACATGAGCCCCAAGCATAAAAAACATGGAAAATAATTCTCTACAACCTGTTCAGCAGATTACCTCCCCTTTTGGAGGCTGATACACTAAGGATGACAAGTCAAATTTGTGAGCCTGCTGGATGAAGAGGTGGATTCCATTAACGTACTGTCACCTCTCTCTGAAGTACCTCGGGTAGGTCGCCGACTGCGTTCATCTCCAGGAGATCTTTCCCCAGTGAGCGTACCCAGAACAAGAAGCAAACTGAATCCCGCCTGCCTCGAAAAAGAACTGTTGAATCTCGAGCAGCGGAGACGTACGTAGAAGCTCATTGGAGCCAATACTTTTCTTTGCATGGGAAGAAACTGAGGACGTCTCGTCCAATGCCAAGGTGCTTAAGGACCTGGTGGAGACCCACACCCATCCCTCAGCTTCCGGACCCGCCGGAGGAGTCTGGCCTCCTCCCTCGCCCGAAGAGGCGGATGGAGCCCCGGCTCTCCTTCGCGTCCGCTGATGCGAGGCAAGCTGGGGAAAAAGGGTGTGCCGGGAGGGTGGAGAAGGGGCACAGCTGAGGGCGATCTTCTGGAAGTTCAGGGCTTTGTTTCCATGGGGAAGATGTTACGAGAGGAACAGGGACGTGACAGTGAGTCCTTGCTGAGCAAAAGCTGGCCGGGCGGAACGGAAGACACAGTCCCGGCACCCATTTTCTAGACAACAGATGTGATTCTCGGCGTCCTTGTTTATCGAGCACCTCCCGAGGCCTGGCCCTGTGATGCAGCCCGGCAATGATCAGCTTAGTCTCTCCCTGATGTATCAGCTGATGATACATCATCCTGATAAGGCCGCGACTCACCAAAGTTGTGACAGAGGAGCTCCTAGCATAGGGAGCTAGTCCTCAGTTCTGGGCGCGCTGGTAAACGGACTCTTACCGGCAAGTTGAAGCGAACAGGATTGCATCAGGGGAACTGCCTGTCCTAGAGTGAGAGGTTAGTATCCAACGATGATTCGAAGTTTCTGACCTGAGTGAATTATATAAAACAAAACAAACCATTCTGATGTTTGCTAGGGGGCCTTTTTCCCCTAGTGTAAAAACAAAAACCACAAAAAAATTTTTTTTCCTCCCTGGTTATATGTACTCATTATATTTTGTGTGCACACTGCAGAAAATTCAGAACATACACACAAAAATATTTTTTATAGAAAACAATAAAAATTACCTGCAATTCTGCTATACAAGATGGCCATATTTTGGTGTGCTTCCTTTATGTTTTTGCTTTCTGAGTGAATCTTTTTGTATAATTGGGTATACATTCTGTCTGTATCTATTTTTGTTCCATTGGACGTTATCATGATAATAAAGGTTGAACTGCTGTGTGCTAGGACATTATTCACAAATTTTATTATTTCCTGATTGTAACAGAAAAGATCAGATGTAATTCCAGCAAGTCAAGGATAACTTTTTGTTGTATTTTTCTTTCAATATTTTTTTTTGTGTACCTTTTAAAAAACCCACAATTTGTGCCACATTTTGTGTTTTGTTTTCCAATCAGATGTGAAGTACTTAATGTTATTTATTGCTATATTTACACATCCTTAACTACTCTTCAAGACTAGTTTTTAGTGGTTGTTTAGTAAAAACCAGTCCCCTGTTACTAGTTAGGTAGGTTTTCAACTTTTTACTCTTAGGATGATGAGAAGGACATCTTATTACATAAATCTTCAGATTGTCAATTTATTCCTCAAGAAAAATGCTAGCAATGGAACCTCCTAGGTAAAAGGATAAAATGAACCTATAAAATTGCCTCACCCAAATATCTCATTGGAACTTTAATTGAAATTGTTTTAAAGATCAGACTTTTTCAGTGCTTAGTTTTTCCATTTCAAAGATAGATTGTGTCTTTCCAGTTATTTGTCTTTTATGTCCTTTTCTCGTTAAATTTACGTCTATAAAGGGTCAGTATTATTATTTAAGAATTGTACCCTCTTGGCTAAATTCCCATGTGTGAAATGAATATCTTTGAATTGTGTCATACTTTCTTCTATAAGATTATTTTCTTTATATTTGTGTCTAGGTTCTGCTAAAATATAAATAAATGGTGAGATCAGAAAGCTAAAAAGACCAAGTTAGAGTGAGGTTTCCTTAATGCTATAAGTAACCTGTGGTCTAAAAAATTTTTGGTTTTCTGCTCCTAGTTGTCTGTTGGGAAGCTGCCCTTCTTCCATGCATCAGAGCCTGCCTTATCTGCACAACTAGGGGGCCAGGTGTCAACCCTGATCCTTTACCAGGAATGGTAAAGGAAGCTAGAAACAGCTCAGCAGGGTTAGGAAGACAGTGTCTCATGAGAATACCAAATGTTTTGGGGTGGATTTTTCTAGTTTAACAGTTCTACATCTTATTATTCAAGTTACTTTAATATATTTAATTGTTAGTAAGGATATTTGTGACTTACAGTTGTTAACTTTTGGTCTTTTGGTCTTGTGCAATAGAATCTTGCTTATCGATGAAATGCAGTTAACACACCAGCTGGACCTATTTCCCGAATACAGGGTGACACTTCTGTTATTTAAATATGTAAAAAATGCTGGAGACTTGAGAAAAAAGGCCATGGAAGGTGCCATTGATGGCTCATTAATAAATCCTACAGTGGTAAGTACTCGTGGGAATGAGTGAACTATATGGGAGTTTAAAAATATGATGATTTTTCATGACGTTATAGGTTAGCCTAAAATTGTTATCTTCAGGTAAAAAGTTCTTGTCCAAGCTGTAGAGTGGAATCAGATTTGGCCAGCCTTGAATTTAACAGTGAATAGAAGCTGAAGTGCCAGGGTCTGCCCTTGGAGATGTGAAAGGTGGTCTAGCTCTGATGTGATGGCAGAAGCCTGGATCTCCATCTTCTCTTCGGAACTAGAAAATCTCTGTAAAGGAGACATTGCATAGTGCTAGAATCAGCAGGACTTAAATCCCAGATATGCCATTTATTATGACTTTGAGCAAGTGGTAGCCAACCTTTATTAGTGCTTATTTGGTTCCTGGCATTGTTCTAAGTTCTTTACATATACCGCTAACTCACTTAATCTTCACAACCCTGTGAAGTAAGTATGGTGATTATCTGCTTCTACAGATAAAACACTAAGGAATTTGCCCAGGTTCCCTCGGTGGTAAGTGACAGAACTGGAATTCCAACTCATTCTTTTTTTTTTTTTTTTTTGCGGTACACAGGCCTCTCACTGTTGTGGCCCCTCCTGTTGTGGAGCACAGGCTCCGGACGCGAAGGCTCAGCGGCCATGGCTCACAGGCCCAGGATCTTCCCGGACCAGGGCACGAACCCATGTCCCCTCCATCAGCAGGCAGACTCCCAACCACTGCACCACCAGGGAAGCACCCCCAACTCATTCTTTGCCTTGGTTTCCTCATCTATTGCACGTGAATAATGATACAGATGTCATAGGGTAGTTTTGAGAAGTATAGAAAATGAAGGTAAAATGTTGAGAATATGGCCTTTCCCATAATAATAGCCCTCAATAAGTGTTGTTTTAAAACTTTTTACTATTTACGTAAGTTGCTTGCAGCTGTAAAATTCTGTGATTTTCTAAACACCATAGGCCCTTAAGATTTTGAAAATTTTGGAAATGTAGTCCATAGGAATTGTGATGAAGTAAAACCCCCTGACACTGAAGTTAACATGATATAGGGCATACGTCTTCAGAGTACTCCAGATTCTCTGTTTGTAATTCTTTTTGTTCTCTTTGGTAGATTGTCGATCCACTTCAGATACTTGTGGCAGCAAACAAAGCAGTTCACCTCTACAAACTGGGAAAAATGAAGACAAGAACTCTATCTACTGAAATTATTTTCAATCTTTCCCCAAATAACAATGTAATTAATATGGAATTTACTTACTTTATATCTTTTGACCTTGTCATGTTAGCCTTTGTACTCACTGTTGGGTTGGAGCCTGTTGTTAGTAACAAATGAAAATAATAGTGAAGAAAGAATGCTGGACAGAGAGTTGAGGTTTAGCATTGCCTCTTACTAGACAAATAAGCTTTGGAGTCACTTCACATATGAGTACACTAAAGTTTAGCTAAATTAAGTGAGGATAGTTTTATTTGTCCTTCCTGACCATATAGAGTCAGGAAGGTCACTGTAAGTGATATTTAAATCTAATGATAAAAATTAGGCATGGATATTTGTGTGTTATCATGTGTATCTTTTGTTCTCCCCATAAACTCTTTGAAGATAGAACCCATGTCTTTTCCATACACAAGCCTGCCTGGGACCTAGAACAGCCCTTTAACACATGCTCACACACCCATTGCATAGGAAGAGTTTGTGGTTTGAGATACTGATAGTAATCAAAGTTATTGAATTAAAAACATTCTACCTGGGGCACATTTGAAAAAAAATGTAATTTTGCTGACGAAGTTTTAGTATTACTACTACTATTAACAACACAATCAAGTGCTGACATCAAGAGAAAAGTTAGGAAAACCATGGCATAGTTTAAAATACAGATGTTTGAAAAGTTTATAAAATGTGTGGTGATAGAATTCCCCAGTACCTGGGGGAAAATTACTGGGTAACTATCGTTTCTTTGAGATCACTGAAATAACTCAGGAGACTGTACAATTCATAAACATCTGTTGAGCTTGTCCCTGTTCCAGCTGTAGGGGCAGAAGAAACAGATATGTTCCTGAGGAAGGCAGATGAACAAGACAAAGTCCAAATGCCCTAAGATAATTGATATAATGGGAATAATAATGCAAATGTGTGGGAACAAAGAAGCAATTCATTCTGTAAGGAGGAAAGTGCAAGGGGAGTGACATTTGAACTGGACCTTGAAAGATGAGGGCACTCCAGGCAGAGGGCAAAGTGTGAGCCCAGGCAAAAAAAGTATGAAATGACGGGAGCCCCAAACAGTCCCGACTGGCTAGAGGGCAGGAATGCATGGCTAGAGGGTCACTTAGGTCCAGGGGGAGTGGGTGTTTGTGCGCCATGCCAAGTCCAGGCTTGACTCTATGGGAATGAGGTGCAGCTTTGAGCAGGGAGTACTCAAGAGGCAGAGCTGGTAGATATTAGGAAGGGATTGTTGAAAAACTGTAGACAGAGAAAACCATTAGGATATGAAAAATAAGAATCTGACCAGGAAAGAACACAAACGGGGAGAGATATCAGAGGTTGAAACTACTGGTTTTATTGTCTTTTTTCTCCCCCTTAGATTTCAGAGGCCTTGAAAAAATTTGGTATCTCGGCAAATGACACTTCAGTTCTGATTGCTTATATTGAAGAGGAAGAAAAACAAATAAATCAAGAATACCTAATATCTCAGGTAGAAGGTCATCAAGTTTCTCTCAAAAATCTCCCTGAAGTAACAAATATTACGGAAGTCAAAAGATTTGTAAGCCTGTATTTTTAGAAAGAGCATGATAGATGTGGAATAATACTGTTTGCTTATTGAACACCAATGCTTCTATATATTTTAACTTTTAAGAAAAGTTAATGTAATTAAAAGTTACTTTAAAAATAATTATAGATGCAAAGAATTGGAAGTGCAGGTTTATGTAACATATAATTAAACTTAGTTGATGCATTCTTTATATATATATATAAATTTATTTATTATTTGTGGCTACGTTGGGCCTTCGTTGCTGCACACGGGCTTTCTCTAGTTGCGGCAAGCGGGGGCTACTCTTCGTTGCAGTGCACAGGCTTCTCATTGTGATGGCTTTTCTTGTTGCCGAGCATGGGCTCTAGGCACGCGGGCTTCAGCAGTTGTGGCACACGGGCTCAGTAGTTGTGGTTCGTGGGCTCTAGAGCACAGGCTTCAGTAGTTGTGGTGCATGGGCTTATTTGCTCAGCAGCATGTGGGATCTTCCCGGGCCAGGGCTCGAACCCATTTCTCCTGCATTGGCAGGTATCGGATTCTTAACCACCATGCCACCAGGGAAGCCCGATGCATTCTTTTTAAAAGAATAGATAATTTTAAATATCTATATTTTACACAGTACATTTGAAATGTAAAATGTAGTATGAAGTTAATGTCTAGATGAATGCTTTTAAAATTGCATTTCTTTTAAATTTCTTTTAAAATGTATTTCTATGTTTAGAGAGTTATCACCATAACTGCAATTGAAACTTTTTTTTTTTTTTTTTGCGGTACATGGGCCTGTCACTGTTGTGGCCTCTCCCATTGCAGAGCACAGGCTTTGGATACGCAGGCTCAGCGGCCATGGCTCATGGGCCTAGCCGCTCCGCGGCATGTGGGATCTTCCTGGACCGGGGCACGAACCCGGGTCCCCTGCATCAGCAGGCAGACTCTCAACCACTGCGCCACCAGGAAAGCCCCTGCAATTGAAACTTTTGATGTAAGTGATGAATTGTCATCTACTTTCCATACTTTAATCACATTGTGATTTTACACCATTATCCCAATAATTGAGTAATAAATAAATTCACATATACATGCTCGTGTAATGAAAATTAGTAGTACATGAATATGTCAGCATGTCATAATCTGTCTTTTATTTTTACAGATATATAAACTATCTTCACAAGAAGAAAGAATTGGGACATTATTGGATGGTATCATTTGTAGGATGTCAACAAAAGATGTTTTGTGAAATGACAGAAATATTAAAAATTTTCAGCAATTATAAAAAACATTCATTATTTTTTCCAGATTATAAAATCTATTATGTTTGTTGTAGAAAATTTTAAAGCACAGAATGGTAACAAAGGAAAAAAAAAAAACAGTCCTGATCCTATCTCTTAATATTTTAACACATAACCATGGGGGCCTCGGGGCGGCGGCGGCGGCGGACGCGGCCTGAGGGAGCGGCCGGCTGCCGCCTCGCCCACCGCGGGGTCCATGGCCTGAGCGGCCATGTCCGGCGTGGTGCGGACCCTCAGCCGCTGCCTGCTGCAGGCCGAGGCCGGCGGGGCCCACGAGCGCAGAGTGGGCGGCGGCGGGGCCCGCGACGCAGAGCGCGAGGCGTGGCGGCGCAGCCGGGACATCGACGGGGGGCTGGCCCGCGAGCGGCGCCTCATCAAGATTCTGCTGCTGGGCGCGGGCGAGAGCGGCAAGTCCACCTTCCTCAAGCAGATGCGCATCATCCACGGCCGCGAGTTCGACCAGAGGGCGCTGCTCGAGTTCCGCGACACCATCTTCGACAACATCCTTAAGGGCTCAAGGGTTCTGGTTGATGCACGAGACAAGCTTGGTATTCCTTGGCAGTATTCTGAAAATGAGAAGCACGGGATGTTCCTCATGGCTTTTGAGAACAAAGCAGGGCTGCCCGTGGAGCCTGCCACCTTTCAGCTGTACGTACCTGCTCTGAGCACGCTCTGGAGGGATTCGGGCATCAGGGAAGCTTTCAGCCGGAGGAGCGAGTTTCAGCTGGGTGAATCGGTGAAGTACTTCCTGGATAACTTGGACCAGATTGGCCAGCTGAATTACTTTCCTAGCAAGCAGGACATCCTGCTGGCGAGGAAGGCCACCAAGGGCACCGTGGAGCATGACTTTTGTCATCAGAAAAATCCCCTTCAAGATGGTGGATGTGGGCGGCCAGCGGTCTCAGCGCCAGAAGTGGTTCCAGTGCTTTGATGGGATCACGTTGATCCTGTTCATGGTCTCGTCCAGCGAGTACGACCAGGTCCTCATGGAAGACAGGCGCACCAACCACCTGGTGGAGTCCATGAACATCTTTGAGACCATCGTTAACAACAAGCTCTTCTTCAACGTCTCCATCATCCTGTTCCTGAACAAGATGGACCTCCTGGTGGAGAAAGTAAAGACTGTCAGCATCAAGAAGCACTTCCCAGACTTCAAGGGTGACCCCCACAGGCTGGAGGACATCCAGCGCTACCTGGTCCAGTGTTTCGACCGGAAGAGACGGAATCGCAGTAAGCCCCTCTTCCACCACTTCACCACCGCCATAGACACCGAGAACATCCGCTTCGTGTTTCACGCTGTGAAGGACACCATCCTGCAAGAGAACCTGAAAGATATTATGTTGCAGTGAAAGAGGAGGCCCCTCGCTCTAGTGGTCCTTCAGCAGCCTCGCCGGCCACAGGCCAGATCTCCCTGGTGTCCCGGAGTGGGTTTCCCGAATCCGTGCCCTCAACACCTGGCTCAGGGATGCTGTGAGGCCCGCCACGCTCTAGGCCAAAGGACGTGACACTTTGATGTTAGCTACTGAATCCTGGGGACTAGTGAAACTACTGAAAATCCAAGCGATCACTTTGGTATTAACGTGTAATGCCTAATAACACAGCTTTCTTTCTTTTTACAGAAACTATTCCTTCTCTGACACAATGTAATCGAGGACTGCGTGCGTGTGCGCGCGCACTCTGTCTTTAATGACAGAAACACGAAAACCGACATCTTTGCAGATGGCTTTTCTCTCTAACTCGAGAGTGCTTGGTGAGGAGTGTTGCCGGGGCGGGGGGGGGTGGTTTGTAGGAGGTGAAGCGCGGGCTGTCGCCACCACCTCCCTAAGGGAGCGCACTGCCTTTTAAGTCTCCTGTGCCGATGTCCCGAGAGGCCCTGGCCCGGCCGTCAGATGAGAGGGTGGCAGTGAGAGCTAGCGGTGTGGACTTAAGGCCCCACAGCCTGCGCTCTCTTCCTGCCCTGTCCGATCAGCCCGCAGCATGATGGGACACGGGGCGGAAGGTGTGCGCATGGGCGCTGCCGTGAACGGCCCCCTCTCCTCTGCACAGGGCAGTGCCCACTGCCTCTGTGCCCACCCTCCCCGCCCCTTGGCAAAGACTTCAACCAGCTGGCCTTGCAGATGACTATTCTGTCTTCTGAGTCATCTCCGACGCTGCAGTCGGCTGCAGGGAGCCTTTCCTTCTTTGGAGGAAGTGGAGAGCTCCTTTCCTCTCAGGGACTTCCGAGAGCTGGCGGCATTGCCAGCGGAGCCCTCGTTAATGCCCCCAGGCTCCGCGCTGCCTTCTAGTGGCCGAGAATCGAGGTTCTCATTCACGGTCTCTCGCTTCTACTAACGTACACACGTAGCAGGAAAACTGTCGGACGTGGTCTCTTCTGAGTGAAACTTCAGAGGCTGTGAATGTCGATGCGAGCTGGTCAATCTTACACTCAGTTAACTTGTCCGGTTACTCTGTCCAGGTGTCTTTCACTGTGTTTAAAAATACATTGCGGGCTTCCCTGGTGGCGCAGTGGTTGGGAGTCCGCCTGCCGATGCGGGGGACGCGGGTTCGTGCCCCGGTCTGGGAGGATCCCATGTGCCGCGGAGCGGCTGGGCCCGTGAGCCATGGCCGCTGGGCCTGCGCGTCCGGAGCCTGTGCTCTGCAGCGGGAGAGGCCACGGCAGTGAGGGGCCCGCGTACTGCAAAAAAAATAAAAATAAAAAAAATAAATAAAAATAAAAATACATTGCATTCCAAACTGGTCCCCGCTGTGTATTACTCTACTCAAGAGTGTCTGGCGTGTTGAAGACTCTGTCTAGCATTTAAAAGAGAAAAAAGCTTCCTCTGTCAGTGGCAGTAGAATGTTCCTGTGGTTGAGTAACCGTCCCCAGGCCCCATCCCCAGGCCACACTGTTCCCGGTCCTGCATCCCTGGTGAGTGGCTTGCTTGCCTTCACCCAGCAGATAAACAGGGATCTTGTGGCAGATGCTGACCCAGGAGGAAAGGGAGGAAAGAAACTGCTTCTGAGTCAGCCTTGTTATCACAGGGTTTTAATGAGGAGATGACATGAAATCCTGTCTCTCTGGGCGCTCAAGGCTTCCTGTCGATGTTTGCTGGGGTTTCAGCTCTTTTTTTTGGCTGGAGAAAAGTTGCTGTTTTTGTACTGCTTCCTGTGGCTCTTCATAAACTGAGAGGACGTGCCCCGGGATCGGGGCCGATGACCGAGGCTGAAAGGAAAAAGAACATTCTCAACGGGCTGCGTCAGGGCGGCCCAAGACCCCGCTATCGCCGCTCAGAGGACCCTGTCCTGGGGCACGAGCACTCCTCGCCTGCCGGGTTCCAGGTCTCACACGTGTGTCGGGACCCACGCGCTTCCTCACCAGCCTGGAAACGCTCCCTGTGGTCTGGTGGAGGGGGCGGTCGGCGTAGCCAGTGCAGGTGCCCGTCCGAACGGCTTGCTGGCGAGTGGGGTCAGCACGGTCGGCAAGTGCCGTTTGTCCTTTAAACTGTCTGACGCGGCTGCTGGTTTGCTTTCGGAGGCGGAAGCGAGTTGGTGTAGACAGGGAAGCTGAGCGGACTTGGAAGCAGGGGGCACGGCCCGAGGGGGGCCCCTGCCCGGCCCAGAACTGACCCGCTCTCCCCCCTGCGGCCGAGCTCCCCTCTTCACGGTAAGCTGAGTGGACGGCTTAGTCCTGCAGGGCGCCCGGCCCTCAATTCCATGATTGGTCGGCATCCGAGAAGAAGATCGCTCTTTGCAAGGTCAACTGAAACCATTTACAGCCTTTCTACACATAGATTATAGTCACTTTTCTCTCCAAAACCTTAGGCTTTTCTATTTTTTAAATTTTAATTTCACTGTTACCCTCGATTATTGTCTTTTTTATTGAGATAGTTGTGCCTCATCTGTTATTGCAAAAATGTAACAATAAACTTCCTCAAACTAAAAAAAAAAAAAAAGATAACCATGGTTACTGTCATTTGTTATTGTCTTCTAGTCTTCTGTTTCTGTTCAAATATATTTTATTTTTATGTAAGTGGAATAATTGCTTACATTTATTGGGTGTCTACAATGTACTGAGTTTTTGTCTTCATGACTGTATATCCCTCAGCTCATATTCCTGCACTTACTGCTGGCTACTCCAGCATTGCTGTTCCAAGCCTCCTGGTTGCAAGTTTTTACATGCAAGAATTCATTTAATTATCACAGCATCATATGAGGTAGATACTGTTAATACTCCCGTTTTACACAAAGGCAACTAAAAGGTTGTAGAAGTAATAAATAACTTGCCCAAGGTTTTACAGCTAAAAGTCATGTTTTATAAATGCTTTGGGTTTTTTTTTTCTATTTTGTCTTAAAATATGATTGTGTCAGTTAAGATAGAGTAGGTTAGGGGTCCTTTTCTGTTAAGGACAAGGTAGTACGTATTTTCGGTTCTACAGGCCATATGGTGTCTGTTGCACCTACTCAGCTCTTGCTGTTGTAGTGCTGAAGCATCCACAGACAGTATATAAATGATACACACAGCTGTATCCCAGTAAAACTTTATTTACAAAAATAAGTGATGGGCAAGATTTGACCAGAGGGCAGTTATTTCTGGACTCCTGGGTTAGATTAGGCTGTAATTTAGGGTCCCTAAAGCTCATTGGTTTCATACGACAAAAGTTTGTGTCTTGCTCACTCCACATAGCCACTGTGAATTAGTAGGAAGACTCATTGCAGTGACTCAGGAATCCAGTCAGCCGAAGGCTTTATGTCAGCATGCGCTCTGTGGGTCACTGCACAGCTGGAAGTCATGCTGTGAGTTACATGGTGGCTCTTAAAGCTCCCATGTGGAAGTGACAGATATTGCTTATCTCATGTTTCACTGTCCAGTCACATGACCATGCCAACATCAAAAGGGGTGGGGAACTGCGATCCTGCACCATGATAGAGAACGGAGAGGTAGAAATCCTTAGGGGACAAACATATATTTCCATTGTGGTCATAAATAGTAAGGTACCAAAGCACATCATTAGCATTTCTTGCATGTGCTGCACTAAGCTCTTTCTATGCACCGCCTCATATAGTCCTCTCTACAACCCCAAGAGATTTTACCACCTTCAAGGAAGCAAATTTAGTCTCTGAACTCTATTTCAAAAAGTTTC
Source organism: Mesoplodon bidens (assembly GCF_964165515.1). Lineage (NCBI taxonomy): Eukaryota > Metazoa > Chordata > Mammalia > Artiodactyla > Ziphiidae > Mesoplodon > Mesoplodon bidens. Next base: position 26,499,383 of record NC_138170.1, read on the forward strand.
AAGCCTACAGAACAACTGAAAATAATACAATGAACATCCATGTGACTTTCATGTGATTTCACTATTTGTTAACATTTTGCTACATTTGCTTGCTTTTCTGAAATATGAAAGTAAATTGCAGACCTCATGGCACTTCACCCTACATTGTGTTGTCATGTCTCCTTTAATCTAGAACAATCTTTTTTTAAGAATTTTTTTTTGATGTAGACCATTTTTTATAAATATTTATTCATAAGTATTTTTTAAACTATTTATTTATTTAATTTGGTTGTGCTGGGTCTTAGTTGCAGCAGGTGGCTCCTTAGTTGTGGCGTACAGACTCCTTAGTTGCAGCATGCCTGTGGGATCTAGTTCCCTGACCAGGGATTGAACCTGGGCCGCCTGCATTGGGAGTGCAGAGTCTTAACCACTGTGCCACCAGGGAAGTCCCGATGTGGACCATTTTTAATGTCTTTATTGAATTTCTTACAATATTGCTTGTGTTTTATGTTTTGTTTTTTCAGCCACAAGGCATGTGGGATCTTAGCTCCCCGACCAGGGATCAGATCTGCACCCCTTGCATTGGAAGGCAAAGTCTTAACCACTGGTCCACCAGGGAAGTTCCATAGAACAATCTTTCTTTCTTTCTTTCTTTTTTTTTAAGTGATGTTGATATTCTTTGACGAGTACCCTAGATGTGTTTCAGAATTTCAGAATGAGTTTGTTCATGATTCGAGTCAGTTTAAAAATTTGGGGGAATGATAGTAGATATTGTGTCCTTCCAGTTGTGTATTGTTGGGAGGCACATCATGTCAGCTGGCCTCTTCACTGGTGATACAGTTTGGTCACTTCATTAAGATGGTTCCCCACCCCCTGCCAGACCTCTCCATTATGAAGGCATCTTTCCCCCTGAAACTTAGGGAGTCAAAGCTGCCCTAAAGCTCAAAGTGCTTGTGGTCAAAATTAAAACTCAGGTCTATCTGAGTGACCCCTGCTTCTATGCTCCTAACGACTCCATCACACTGCTTCTTCCCGTGCCATCACTCTCAAACATGTTTTTATCAATGTGAAACATCACGTTTGTAATTCTATTTTTATAGAATGACATTGCTTTCAATTTTTCACTTCACTTTTGCAAATAAATCTCTGTACATGTCTCTTTCTTTAGGATAGCTTCCCTGAAGTGGAGTTATTAGGGAAGAGGATATGAATTTTTTAGTACCAGAAAGGTGCCATTTTGCACTTGTAATTGGCACAAGTGTGCCAGTCTCAGCAGACTCGCCAACAATGCCTTTTAACTTTTCAACATTTTCACCATTTTGAGTTGTCAGACTTCTGGTGAAGTTGAACTGTTTATTAGTTTGTTATGAAGAGTGTTTTGAAAGGGTTTATTTCTGTAACTATTTATAATGTTTTCAACTCTTTGTGAGACTTTGGGTGAAGAAGAAAAAAGAAAAAGTAATGCCATTTCCTGGGAAAGAAGTTAACGTAAGCTCCACAAGCTTTTTCTCTAAAAAAATTGATCCAATTTAGGAACAATGTTCTTTGTTCCTTAATTAACCAGGTTGCTTCAGAGCCTAAAGGCCCCCCAGCAAATGCAACCTGTAATTATAGGGACTTTGGTGCTGGCAGAGAAGGGATGCAGTTTGGTAGGACACCATTATCTGGCTCCTTAGTCAAGGGTTGCATGTTAAAGTAAAAAGCCAGCTGTCTCTGGGATAAGGTGAGGGCAGGGGGCTCTGTTACCCAGGCAATCATTGTTGCTCCCCATCTCCCCAGTCTTGGGAACAACTAAGGCTGTAACTACAGTGAAATGGTCTTTAATCCCCTATTCCCCTCCCCACCACACACTCAGAAGAACTACAAGAACTGCTCCCAAGCCCTGCACCTTCTTTTTAGAAGGAGCCTCATGGCTCACAGGCTACTTCAGGCCCCCTGCTGCCATTCTCATTCTGCTTTTGCCCTTGATGACCTTTCCACTTGTCTGCAAACTACAGTAGTCAATTCCTCTTCTCTGGAAACTGTGCTGGGATTGCAGCTGCTTCTCTGCTCCTAGCTTTGTTTTGCTGACTGATGTGCCATCTGTACTCCATGTTACAATATTGAGTAAAGCACAGCTCTTTAGGTTGATTGGGTGCAATGAGCTAAGTTTGTATTCATCAAATTTGCCTGTTCTTGTTTTCATATCCTCTGTGCCAGTAGTCTCTCACTGTTCCCTCCAGGTCACCCTTCATCTTTCTCCACTCTTCTCTCTGCCCTGGAGGCTGACTTACCATGTACCCAGCAAGAGGTCCTCCCTTCCCCTTGGCTTCTACTTGGGTTCGGCCAGTGTATGAAGCGGGGAGGCTAGCAGGAGAACGAGGCCAGGGTATTTATTCTCCTGGTCCCTCCCTGCAAGGACCCCTAGGCTGGCTTTGGCCCTGAACCTCTCAGGGAGATCTGCACTAGTCAACTCCTGTGTCAGGCTCCTGTCACCTCTCCCTCCACCTCGCTTCAGGCCTCTGAGCAATAACATGCCTGGTTCCCCTCTACCCATCCACACCTTCATAATTAGGCCCTTTGGTGATCTATATCTGTAAAATCAGCTCGAATTATCCTAATTTGAGTGCTGATACCATCTCCCTTTTGCTAAATTTGTTAAAAGGTAGGTTAGGTTAGATTAGAAACATTTCTGTAGAGCTGAATCATTGTTCTAGGATTTCTGAACATCCTGCCAAGGACCTATTAGTCCACTTTCTTTCCCCTTGAAATGATTTGCTGTATTTCCTCTCATTCGTCTCTTTTAAGTTATGAGTTCTCAGTGGGAGACCAGGGCATTGACCTGAGGCTAGGTTATTGGGAGCCCCGATGAGAGATCAGGGCAGATAATGTTCTTTCCAGGACATTTTCCTTCTCTTTCTGAGGCTTCTAAAACACTATGAGTCTTGATTGTCTACCTTCCATTTCATTGGCCCATTTCTGGACTGAGCTGGTCTATTAGGCAAGTGTTCTTCATAAATGCAAGCATGGGATTTCATTGACATGCTGCTCTCAAGTCCCACAACTCTGGGAATAACAATGATTCCAAAAATATAATTACCTATTATAATCAGGCTCCTATAGGCAATAGAAGAATAAAATAATTTATCCAGTTACTTGTAACTGTTTAATTAACTGTAATAAGTTAACAGTTACTTGTTAAGCAAGTAACAAATTAACAGTGATATAAGTGCTTAATGAGAAGGGCAAAGGCTTCAAAGAGGGAGCAGATACAAGATCTATCTGCTTGGGAGGGGTCAGAAGTCTTGATGGAGAAGGTAGCACTAAAGTGGATCTTGAAGAAAGAACAGAGCCTTGGTCACGTATTGGAATTTGGTCAAGTATGGTCTGCCCGCTGGTGATAGGGGCGTAATGAGGCTTGGAGGTGAATCTTACATCCCAGCAGACAGAGCTGGTTCTCCTGGAATACAGTGCTTTACACTACTTAATAATTCACTTGTCAGACAGCTGCCTGTTGGGGTCAGCATGTGGTACTGAAAAAGCAAAATGTTCAGGCCTTCAAGTCAGAGCTGCCAAGGCTTGGGTCCCACCCTGCCATGTTCTATGGGGTTGTGGGTAAGATATCTCAGGCTTGTGGGCTTCGGTTTCCCATTTGTAAACTGGAAACAATATCAACCTTAGCTCTTAGGTTGCTGCCAATATCAAATAGTACAGCATGGGAAAAGTGCTTTCTCACAGTGCCAGGCATCTAATATCTCAGTGAGTAACAGCTGTCTGTCCTTCCCTGTATGTACCTGCATAGTGCTGAGGCAGATAGTAAAACCAAATAAGACTCACTGCTAGTGGGAAAGTAAAACTCTGGACAACAGTTTGGCAGTTCCTCAAAATGTTAAAATAGAGTTACCATATGACCTGGCAATTCCACTCCTAGGTATATACCAAAGGAGTTGAAAACAGGTGTTGAAACAACCACTTGTACAGAATGTTCATAGCAGCACTATTCACAATAGCTGAAAGGTGGAAACAATTCAAGTGTCCATCAATGGATGACTGGATGAACAAATGTGGTCTATCCATACCATGCAACATTATTCAGCCATGAAAAGCAATGAAGAACTGATACATGCTAGGACATGGGTGAATTTTGAGAACAAGACTGAAAGAGGCTGAACGTAAAAGTTCACATATTACGTGTTTCCATTTAAATGAAACATCAAGAATAGGTAAATCCATAGAGACAGAAAGCAGGTTAGTGATTGCCAGGGGCTCGGGAGTGGTGGAAATAGGGAGTGAGTGACTACCTACTGACTAACAGGTCTCCTTTCGGGGTAAAGAAAATGCTTTGGAACTAGATAGAGGTGGCAGTTACACAACATTGTGAATGTACTAAATGCCACTGAATTGTACACATTTAAATGGTTAATTAAAAATAAAATAATAGAATAAAGTTACACACCTGCCTTACCTTTAGGAGTTCACAATCTTAGCTGGGTCTCTTTAGACTCTTAAGAGTTGGCTGAGGGAACTTCCCTGGTGGTCCAGTGGTTAAGAATCCACCTTCCGGGCTTCCCTGGTGGCGCAGTGGTTGAGAGTCCGCCTGCCGATGCAGGGGACACGGGTTCGTGCCCTGGTCCAGGAAGATCCCACATGCCGCGGAGCAGCTGGTCCCGTGAGCCATGGCCGCTGAGCCTGCACGTCCAGAGCCTGTGCTCCGCAATGGGAGAGGCCACAGCAGTGAGGGGCCCGCCTAATGCAAAAAAAAAAAAAAAGAATCCACCTTCCAATGCAGGGGACACGGGTTCAATCCCTGGTCGGGGAACTAAGATCCCACATGCCGCGGAGCAACTAAGTCTGCGCCACAACTACTGAGCCTGTGCACCACAGCTGGAGGGAAGCCGGTGCACTGCAACAAAAGATTCCGCATGCCACAACTAAGACCCGATGCAGCCAAAAATAAATAAATATTTAGAAAAAGAAAGAGTTGGCTGAGGCACATTTGCAGCAACATGGATGGACCTAGAGATTATCATGCTAAGTGAAGTCAGAAAGAGAAAGACAAACACCATATGATATCACTTATATGTGGAATCTAAAATATGGTACAAATGAAATCATCTACAAAACAGAAACAGACTCACAGACGTAGAGAACAGACTTGTGGTTGCTAAGGGGGAGGGGGCGTGGGGGAGGGATGGATTGGGAGTTTGGGATGGGCAGATGCAAACTATTATATATAGGATGGATAAACAACAAGGTCCTAATGTATAGCACAGGGAATTATATACGATATTCTGTGATACACCATAATGGAAAAAATCTGGAAAAGAATGTACATATATGTATAACTGAATCACTTTGCTGCACAGCAGAAATTAACACATTGTAAGTCAACTATAGTTCAATAAAATGAATTAAAAAAAAAAAAGAAGTTGGCTGAGGCAGAGACAGGTAGATTCCCAAGCCTCAGTCTCACCATCTGCATGCAGGGCCGAGTCTGGAATGTGCTGAGACTTCCAGACTTCATTTCTTATACAGAGAATTACCCATAATTCTTCTATCCAGAGAAAAATGCTGCCAATGTTTGGTGTAACCATTCAGACTTTTCTCTCTGCATGCTTGTGTGTATAAATTATTTTTGTTATATTTTTCCAAAAATGAATGAAAACATACTGTTTTATAAACTTTATAGCTTGGTGCTATATTTTGACAATTATTTTTCTTGTCAATAAATCCTCCTCATTATTCATGGCTATGAGGAAGGTTGAAAAGCCTGAATGTAAACCAAGGCCATTGGGTGTTGAGGAGGCCACAGAAGCCGGTGAGAATACAGGAAAGAGAGGGCAGGGACAGATCAAGGACCTCTGGCCCCTCGGCTTGACTATTAGGTTTCTGACTGGTTATTAGATAGACTCATTAGGGATACTCAGCTGAACTTTGGAGCCTTCTATTCTCTTTTGACTCTTAGTTCAAGTTTTGCTTAACATTTAAACAAATATTAAAATGTACCGAAAACAATGTAACATACCCATGGCTCACCACCCTGCCTTCATGTTAGTTAAACCCTTGTGGCCTTTTTGCGTGCCGAAGATCTGGAGCCTCAGCAGTCTCCATCACCAGCCCTGGATTCCAGCTGCCAGGATGGCACCTTTGGGGTGGTCATGATCTTTCTCTCCAAGTCTGGTCTCTCTCCAGCGTCTTCTTAGATGCTCTTGCCAGAAATCTGGCTGTCATCTCTGACCACTTCTTCATCCTCACATCAACTCCTGCCGTTTCTGCCCCCAAAGTGCACCTCCAAGTGGGCCAGGTCACACCCATGGCCCAACTCTGGTCCAAGTCACTGCTTTCTCTCGTAGGACCCCTGCTAGCCTAGATGGCTCCTTTGTGAACATAGAACAAGGAACTCCTTTCCTTCACAAAGACACAACTTATTGGAAACACAGTTCAGTGAGCAGCGACACCTTTGAGCAAGTAAGAAAAAGGTGCCTTTTCCTTTGGTCAGACTCAGCTCTGTGCCAGGGCTCATGGATTTTAGTTCCCACTAGCCTTCTTGGGTGAGGTGCTCTTTTACAGTGAGCAGCCCGCATATCTGTATCTGGAGGCCCGTCTTTTGCCTGGACTGCTGTGCTAGCCTCTGGGGGCAGGGGGATATGTGCTTCCATTCCTGGCTCTTCCAATCCATTTTTCACATGTAGCCAGAGTAATAGACACACCCCACACACCCCACCCCTACCTCTGGGTTACTCCTCAGCTAAAAGCATAACAATGGCCTCCTGGTGTTCTTGGAATAGAGTCCAAACTTCCTAACCTGGATGATAGGCCCTGCATGGCCAGGTCCCTGCTGCCCTTATCCAGCTGTGAAGCACCTTGTGTGCTGAGCCAGGGGACTTGGACTCTGGTCTGTGATGACAGAGAACAGGGTGAGAGGCAAATTCCCCAGGGGCATAGCAGCTGTGTGGAGGGGCTGAGGGTGGACATCAGAGAGCACCAAGGTGCTAGGTGAACTGCCATGGTGTGGGGTGTAGGCCGTCCACAAGGGCAAGGACTCCTGAGCTGTTCCAGACCCTGTGTACCCCTCCAGGCTAATTTCCCAGTGATCAGAGAGTGCAGAATGGACTCCCTGCTCCATCATAGTCCAGCTATTTGAGCCTGGGATTTATGATGAACAAATATCCAGGAGCTGGCCAATGAGGTGCCATCCAGGACCTGGCCCCTGGAAGTGGAGCGTGCCCTTGCAGTCTCTCCTGGATGCCAGGTGGAGGCTGAGGGCAGTGGCTGCCCTGGACACTCAAGGCTCTTGTGGTAGCAGGTGAGAGGCTATGGGTGGAAGGACAGTGTTCTTAGGTGTGGCCTGGAGCTCTGGACCCTCCTCTGGCTCTCAAGGCTGGTCTATTTTTTGGTGTTTGGCTCTTATGCCACCTCAACAGCCTGAAAATTTGCAAACAAGTGGGAAGAAGCCTTTGTTGAAACTTGTACTTGGTAACACAGGACTACTGCAGTGTATGATCCCTGGGAGAGGGACACATGCTTGGCTGCTGCATGGTGCCACCCCAATGTATGGAGAAGCTGAGAGAGCCAGGGAAAGGGGAAAGAGGGGGAGGGGAGGGTACTTCATAACCAGAGATTTGTATATGTTATTTTATTTTTTTAGTATATGTTATTTTATTAAAGCCTCTAAACAACTTCAGAAGGCAGGTTCTTAGAGAAGACTATGTTACATGCCCAAGGCCATGCATGGAGACAGGATCAAACGCAGACCTTTCTGCTGACTCTACACCTTCTCTCAGTGGTTGTGGCCTATTTCCTCTTGGGTAGAAGCAGAAAGACACATCCTTGAGCAGAGTCATCCCCGGTTCTGGAGGGTGGGAGGATAGGCCACTCACATGGCTTCTTCTCTCTCCCCCAGGGCTGCCAGGAAGTCATACAGGGACTCCTACCTCTCTCTTGAACTTTGAGATCCAGACACAGAAGTCTTCCATGTGGCTCCTTATCAAATCCACAAATACCAGGAAAATTATCGCAAATGGGTCATGGGCTTGTTCTCCAAGGTGATGACCGAGCACCTTCCCATCACCTTCCACCACATCCTAAAGCTGCCCCGAAACCTTGTGCTCTTGCTTGTGGGGGCCTCTTGCCCTATTCCTGGTCTCTGGCTCCTGGGTCCTGACCTTCATGGCCAGCCTCGCCCTCCCTGCTGCCCTGAGGTTTCTTGCCAAATACCACTGGATCCAGTTTGAGGTCATGTCTTTGCACACAGACATGTCTGACATCACCAAATCCTACTTTAGTGAGAGTGGCTCCTGCTTCTGGGTGGTTGAGTCTGAGGAGCAGGTGGTGGGCATGGTGGGAGCGCTGCCTGTTAAGAAGCCCACCCTGTGGAATGAGCAGTTGCAGCTGCTTCACCTACGTGTGGCTCTGGAGCACCATGGTCAGGGGATAAGTAAAAGCCCTGGTCAGGACTGTCCGAGTCTGCGTGGCACAAGGGCTACAGGGAAGTGGTCCTCAGCACCAGCATGCTGCAGTACTCTGCCCTGGCCCTTTACCAGCGCCTCGGCTTCTGGATGATGGGCTAGTTTTTCTTCTCCACAAGCTATAGGCTAGGTGTTGTCCCTGCAATTCAATTTATCTACCGTCTCCCCTCTGCTCAGGTCTCTCAGGCACTGGAGCAAAGAGGGGGCCTAAGATCTGTGTCGTTGTGGATTAGTTTGGAGGAGTCAGCTCTGCTGCGGTAATAAGCAAACCCTGAAGTCTCACTGCGACGGCACAGGAAAAGCTTACTGCTTGTTCACATTGGAACCCAGTGGCCTTGGTGGTGGGGTGGCTCTGCTCCATTCAGTTTTTGGGGTTGCTACTGTTTCATTTATCTAGTGCCACGAGAATGTTGCATAAAAAACCACCACAAAATAATGATAAACATTTTTTTAGCTCATGAGTCTGTGGGTCGGCAGCTTAGGCTAAGCTCGGCTGGGCCGCCCCTTAGATCTCCAGGTGTCATGCCCTGCCTCTTCAGTGCGAGGAAATGCGAAGTCATGTGGAAAGGGCGTGGAGAAGGAGTGTGAGAAGAATCCACATGAGAAGGATCAGGGCCAATGATGCCATCAGTCTGCTATGGCCCCCAAGGTCTCTGCTGAAGGGGAAGAAGGCAGCCAGGGACAGTGTGGGATTTGACATGGACTAGACCTAGAAGTGGCACAACCCACATCCCACTGGCCAGGACCAGGTCATGATTTAAATCAAGCTTCTGTTGCCTCTTGAGTTGTGTCTACTAAAGGCTAATGGCCCCGAAGGCAGCTGGAATGAGGCTAGGAGGTAGCTCTGGACCCAAGGCATCTGTGTCTGCTGAGAGTCTCTGGGCCCACCTGATGGCTACCCTAACCAGACACTGTCTGACACCAAGTCAACAAAAGGGCTCTCACCGTGTTATGTTGCATTTCTTTTCCTTGACTGGTGCTTTCAGATTGAAGTTCCCCACACACCTCGGGGAGACACTGCATAGCTCCCTGCACCTCTACAGATGGGAAATAAATAACCCTCTGCTGCTGCTTTACTATGAGTCAATCAGAAGTTATTTTCTATAAAAACACAAACAAAAAGGGACTTACTCTTGCCTAGAATTAAGATAATACCATTGTAACAAACATCCCTGTGGGCAAGGCCACTGTGGAGAAAGTATTGCTCCTAAACCATCACTAATCTTAGTCATCATTCTACCCAAGACTCTTTAGAAGGTTACTACTTCTAAATTACACATGGACAACAAGATAAGTTTTATTAAACCAGACTCATAAAAGTAAGGATTGTGCTCCTCCAGGCCGATAAAATATAATTCCAAGGCTCTGAGAAAAATACTCTTATGTCAGTTCCAAGGAACTTTTCTCCCCAAGAGTTGACTGGTCACTTTCTGTGGAAGAAAAGAAAGGCAGGAAAGAAAGTTAGATACTCTTGCTGCTAGAGGCAGACAGCCACTCCTCACCCCAGACATGTTGCTGAAGAGACCAGTGTTCTCCCCAAATCTTGTTTATCTTTCCCAGCTACAGAAACTATGGTAATTATACAAAAAAATACTTCCTGAGTGTTTAGGGAAGATGATCTGTAGTCTATTATAGTCTATACAGAAATATAATATTAATATAATCCTAATAGACTAATCCATCTATCAGTTCACAAACACACAAGCACAATAAGAGGCCTGGCCTTGTGATGCTGACACACCAGACAGGCCATGTACTGCCTGGGGCATCCCCACTTGAGGGAGCCCAGCCTGAGCTGCGGTATGCGCTCCAGAAGCAGCTCTCCAATCCCACATCAGTCTGGTATGAACTTGTCTCTTGGTTTCTGACTTTCAGAGTCCTCTGGGGGTGAAGTGAGGTGGTTGGGAAAGAAATGAGAACACTGAAGGATCTGGACCTTCAGGCATAGTAGCCCATCTGCTTTCTCAAGGAATTAATTGGTAGCAAGTCCCCTGGCCTGTGAGGTTCTGGGACTTGCAGTACCACTGATTCTACTGGGGCTGTGGGCAGGAAATGGTAGTGGCTTCAAGGCTCTGAGTACCCAAACTGCCAACTTGTATGCTACACTTGGACATTTTCCAATTTATTTAAAAAGTTCTAGTGGTATATGATTCACCCATAAGGGGCATAAAACTATCATTTGGGACTCTGGATGAAAACTCATCCGTTCTGAAAGATGTGGGCATTTCCAGCATGGCATCTAAACTGACACCCAAGTATGAAATTTGGTTTCATTCCAAATGTATGCCTGGAAGGTGCCTTATTTATTAAACAATTTTAAAACATTAAAACAATTTTTTGTTTTGGCCGTGCCATGCGGCATGTGGGATCTTAGTTCTCTGGCCAGGGATCAAACCTGTGCCCCCTGCAGTGGAAGCATTGAGTCTTAACCACTGGACCATCACGGAAGTCCTTGGAAGATGCCTTTTTTAGATTTGCCTTTCTAGATTTTCAGATTTGAAATCTAGTTACAGGTGCTTTTATCTTCTAAATTTTAGTAGTGGTACAATGCGTTATGAGCTTAATTAAGTCCACTCTCCAAATGTGGTTAATTCAAACAGGTCAGATGTGTTTTTCTCAATTTCTCTTTCCCCTGATAAATCTCATCAATCCTGCTCTAGGACTGACTGACCTTTTTATATAGCTGGGCTCGCAGCCGGTAGGACTTATATTCCAATCTCCTCTTTTCCTCTTCTCTCTTTTTCTGTACTTCTGGAAGCTGTTCATAAATCCTTAGAAATGGCACCGATGGAAAGACAGAAAGCAGTGAGGCCACCTGACCACAGAGGCACATGATCACTCCTCCCCACATCTCCCTAAGCTCTATTGCTCTCCAGGCACTCAGTCCCTCAGACAGGCTGTGGGCCTGTTGTGTGCCCAGCTTCCTGTTAGACACTTGGACACAAAGAACCCTGGCCTGGAGCGCTCATGATCTGAAAAGGGATATAGATAAAAACATAATAAAATCCTGCTAATAGTGGTTACTTATGGGAAAGAAGTGGAATAAGGGGTGGAGATGAACTTCTTTTCACTCTATATGGAAAAATGTATGGTTTCAATGTAGGATAATGACTTTGTATTACTACCATATTTTAAGCATGAAAAATAATGCAAAAGAAAATAAAATAATCGTCATATCTACAAAATGCTACATAGAGTTATAGGAAAAGAAACAAAACTTATTCTGATTGAAGGAGGTCAAGGAAGACCAGAGAGGAGACTAAGTTTGAGGCAGGTCTTGAAGAATAGTTAGGAGCACAAAGGGGAGGTGGGGAGAAGGGAGTGTTGGTAAGAATGGAGTCAAGGCTTCACGGAGAGAGTGTAGGGGAACAGGAGGGAAGCAAATGGGGTGAAGGTCTCGTAGCCATGTGAAAACCTTGGGCTCTGTCCTATCAGGGACTGGATGCCACTGATTTTAAGTAGGGAGGAACATGATCAAACGTGCATTTGATAAATACACTCTAACTGGAAATAATGTAAATCTCCAACAAAAGAACAGTTAAACAAATTATGGGCTATAATAAAATTATTACAAAGCATAAAATGTTTCAAATAGTTTTTATGCTATGGGAAAACGTTCACAATACAATGTTAACAAGCAAAATAAAGCAGGCTACAAACCTGTACATATAGTATGATAGACAATTTGGGGAGAAAGAAGTGTGTTAACACAGGTCTCTGCAAAATCCCCATAGAAACAGGACTGGTGTTAGTTATGTTTAGATGGAAGAATTACGAGTGACATTTATTTTCTTCTTTCTAATTTTTTCTATATTCTCCAAAGTTTTCTATAATCTGAAAAAAAAATCATTGATAATGATGTAGCGGCTCTGTGGAAAAGAGATTAGAGAAGATAAAGAGCAGGAGTGGGAGAAGAGCAGTCCTCCGAGAGAGGAGGCCAAGCCCGCATCAAGGCAGTGAGGAGAATGGGTTCCAGAGTAATCATGAAGGCGAGTCTCCAGGACGCACTAGCAGGGTGCACGTGCAGTGCGGGGTCATGGAGCTGGAGGCAATAGCTCCCCAGCTTTTCTAGTGGGTGAGTGGGTGGCCCAAGTAAGTGTGGGAGAGGAAAATGGGTAGTTCCACTTTGGACACAGTGAGGATAATCACTAACTGAAAACACAAAAGTGGAGGTCAGGAAAGAGACCAAAGAAGAACAAACATATATTTTAAAAAGTCACTGTTGGGCTTCCCTGGTGGCGCAGTGGTTGAGAGTCCACCTGCCGATGCAGGGGACACGGGTTCGTGCCCTGGTCCGGGAAGATCCCACATGCCGCAGAGCGGCTGGGCCCGTGAGCCATGGCCGCTGAGCCTGCGCGTCCGGAGCCTGTGCTCCGCAACGGGAAAGGCCACAACAGTGAGGGGCCCGCGTACCACACACAAACACACAAAGTCACTGTTGATGAAAACCACAATGAAGATAGCACATCACATCTGTTAGAATGGCTATTATCAAAAAAATATGAGATAAAAAATGCTGGTGAGGAGGTGAGAATGTGCTCTGTTGGTGGGAATGTAAACTGGTGCAGCCACTATGGAAAACAGTGTGGAGGTTCCTCAAAACATTAAAAATAGAACTGCCGTATGATCCAGCAATCCCACTTGTGGGTACATACCTGAAGGAGATGAAATCATGATCTCAAAAAGATATCTGCACCCCCATGTTCACTGCAGCACTATTTACAATAGTGAAGACATGGAAACAACGTACATGTCCATCGATGGATGAATGGATAAAGAAAATGTGATATATATATCTACATGTAATGGAACATACATATAATGGAATACATATAATGGAAAATGTGATATATATATACATATGATGGAATAGCCATAAAAAAAGAAAAAAATCCTGCCATTTGCAACAACATGTATGGACCGTGAAGGCAATGTGCTAAATGAAATAAGTCAGACAGAGAAAGACAAAACTGTATGATCTCACTTATATGTGGAATCTAAAAGCATCAAACTCATAGAAACAGAGAACAGAATGGTGGTTGCCAGGAGCTGAGGGATGGGGGAATGGAGAGATGCCGGTCAAAGAGTATAAACTTCCAGTTTTATGATGAATAAGTTCTGGGGAGCAAATATGCAGCACAGTGACTGTAGTTAACAACACTGCACTGTATACTTGAAAGTTGCTATGACAGTAGAACTTTAACGCTCTCACTATAACAACAACAAGAAAAATAAAATGGTAACTATGTGAGGTGAAGGATTTGTTAACTAACTTTATTGTGGTAAACGTTTTGCAATACAAATGTATGTCGAATCATCACATTACATAGCTTAAACTTATACAATGTTAAATGTCAATTATATCACAGTAAAGCTGGAAAAAAAGTCACGGTTAGGGAAGGGATAACAAAGCCCATTGGAAAAAGACGAGTTATCCAAAGGAGAACATGTGGTGTGCTTGGGCACATCTGCTTGGGCCAGTAAAGGTTGTATTCTAGGGCTGGAAAGCTGGGAGTAGGGCTAATCAGAGTAGCCAGAAATTGCATTTTGTACATGGATCCTTGAAAGCAATTACTACATACTACTGGAACTGTCTGTCTGCTCATGGTCTGGAGTCAACTATCTTTCATTTGTAGTACCTAGTCCAGTGCCTGGCGCATACCCAAATATATGCATTAATAAGTTGGTGAAAACACTTCTCTTAAAGGACACATTGGAAAAAATGTTTCAAGTTAAGAGTCAGGTTCTCTCTTCTTCAAATCTTTTCTCTTATCGGAAACGTATAAACATCTTTGGTAGAGGTAGGTGATGGGAAAAGATGATGAGTAACACAGAGCTCCAAGTCCGCCACATGATACAGTTGAAGGAGAACTGGGTAGGGAGCCTGCTGCCGGACTCTAACCCCAGCTCTGGCCCTGACTTGCTGGCAACCTCTCTCTGGGTTACAGTTTCCTAAAAGTTAAAGGTAGACTAGATGATCTTGAAGATCCCATTCAACTCTATGATTCTCACATGGAAGTAGATGGCTTCTTTGAAAGGGGGCCATATCAGAAATAAAATGGAACAGAAGTACTCTAATGAAAACATATCAATTTAAAACCTGTCTCTTCCTAGAAGATGGGTACTTAATCCACCCCTACAACTATACTTATATTTTAAAGCACAGATACCTTTCAGAAGATGCCCTACCTTCTTGCAGGCAAGCTTCATAGTCCCATAGAGCAAGGACTCCTCTTGCTGAGGTGAGAGTGTTATTAGCTGCCACACAATGAACACTATGTAATTTCCATTAATTAAATTTTGTGACACTCAGAATGAAGCAATAATTCTCAAAGTTTTTGGACTTTCGACACCTTTATACTCCTAAAAATTGAGGGCAATTTTGGTGAACGTGGATTTTATCTATTGATACTTACTGCATTAGAAATTAAAACATTTTTAAAAAATTAAAAAAATACTTATTTCACAACCTAAGTGTCCATCAACAGATGAATGGATAAAGAAGGTGTGGTACGTATATACAGTGGAATACGACTCAGCCATAAAAAGAATGAAATTCTGCCATTTGCAACAACATGGATGGACCTAGAAGGTATTATGCTTAGTGAAACAAGTCAGACAGAGACAGACAAATACTGTATTACATCATTGATGTGTGGAGTCCAGAAAATAAAACAAATGAATGTATATAACAAAACAGAAACAGACTCACAGATACAGAGAACAAACCACTGGTTACTAGTGAGGAGAAGGAAGGAGGGAGGGGCAAAATAGGGGTATAGGATTAGGAGATACAAAATATGTATCAAATAAATAAGCAACAAGGACATATTGTATAGCACGGGGAAACATAGCCATTATTTTGTAATAATTTTAAATGGAGTATAACCTATAAAAATATTGCACTATGTTTTATGCCTGAAACTAATATAACATTGTAAATCCACTATACTTCAATAAAAAAACTTGTTTCTTAATTTATTAAAAGAAATAAGCCTGTTACATGCTAACATATAAAATAAATATACTTTCCAAAACAAAAATAAGAAGAGTGGCATGTTATACATATTTTGCAAATCTCTTTAATGTCTGGTTTAATAGAAGACAGCTGAATTCTTATATTTGCTTCTGTATTAAGTTTGCTGTTATATGTTGTTCTGGTTAAAGTGTACATTAAAAAAATCCAGTTTACACACATATGTAATTGGAAAAGAAAAGAGTATTTTAATATTCTTTTCAGATAATTGCTGATTTTCTTTTTTTTTTTTGGCCACTCAGCTTTCGGGATGCAGGATCTTAGTTTCCCAACCAGGGACTGAAACTGCGCCCTCAGCAGTGAAAGCGCCAAGTCTTAACCACTGGACCACCAGGGAATTCCCTGATTTTCTTGATACTATACCAAATCTTGACAAGTGGTAGTTTAAATGTTGACATATTTACTTATATAATATGAAAAATACTACAATTATTTATGTCACTGCTGATCTCATCAGAAAAGTCTAAGTACTGGGAGATAGTCAATCTCATAGTGGTAGACACAAGTTTTCTAGAATTCTATTCTTTACTTGAAAGCTCAGATTTTCTCTTTGGCAATAAATACTGTCAGCTGTTTTCCTGGAGAAGTGACAGATTCACTTCCTCATTTTCAAGAAAATATCTGTCATATACCCAACTTGGAATAATTAGTTTATCAGTCATTCTTTCAAGTAAAAGCTACGTTCCATGAAAAAGGCAGCTAGTTCAGCTCACTACACAAACCAAGGCTTTTCCTTGAACCAATCATCATATCTTGGTATGCAGCAGAAGTGCTTTATGTGTACTTCCATTACACTGCTGCCATGTGGCTGTGAAGAATAAAATGCCAACTAGACCAGCACAGTTTGGTTCACTGTCTCAAATAGTACTAAGGCATCAGCAGTTTTAGTCCTCCCTTCATTACTTTTGCATCATCTGTACAAATGTCAATACAGTTTAAAAGACACATAATATCCTAGTATTATTTTGAAATTTGTTTTGACCTGGCAAATCCCCCGAAAGTGTCTCAGCAACTTCCAGAGGCCCACGGACCACACTTTGAGAACCACTTGATTAAAGCATCCCTTTGAAATACCTATAAGGAAATGGTTTACTAAATGGAGAGTAAAAAGATTTCAAGAGGAATGCTTTAATTTACCTAAGATAAACTGTTTTCACGCACTATGCCAACTATAAAACTGTTCTTATTAAAGGAAGTCTCCAATGACCCCCTAAGAGGTAACCAAACATTAACTTAGTTATATGGCAGTCTCATGAGCAATATATGCATATTTCTAATTAATTAATTGCTAAGGAATGCAAAGGCACAAAATTTCAAAAGGTAAAAAATTAGTCTTTCTTCAACCTCTGTACCCCAGTCACTCAGTTCCTTGTCCCAAAGGCAACAACTATTACCAATTTTTTGGGTATCCTTCCAGAGATAGTCTATGCATATACAAGTATATGCATCTATGTAAGCACAAATACTTTTTTATTAAAGACTATAAATGGTGGCAGTGTACCCATGCTTCTGAAACTTGATTTTTTTTTAAGCCTAATTTACTGTGTCTTGGAGACTATTCCCCTATCTCTCATTGTACTGGATACAATTCCTAGTAAAAGGATTGCCTAGATGTAAGGCCCCAGGTATTTACTTTTATTTAAAAATATTTTTTATTTATATTTGTTTCTAACAAACACAAGCCTGACTAAGGCAAGCAAATTAGTGGCAATTCTTTGTATTTTTTATATATGAGGCATCCATACCATGATCTTCTATTTTTCATTTCTTTTTTAGTGCCATAAGTGAGAAACTATTTTTATAACTAATTTTCTCATAATGTATTGTTTTTTCTTTTTTTTTTTTTATCTCTCATAATGTTTTAACTAGAGCATAATGCCTTTATTCTGGAGCCAAGCTGTAGCTCCTGACCTTTGGTGGCCTGATTTATACTTTTATAGTTACTTATTCTTTTGGCCTTACCATTTAGACCGCTGAATCATTTCCTTCTTTCCAATAGGCCTTTTCTTTTGGGCAGCCAGGAAGCCTAAGCAAAAGAAGAAGAGGTTTTTTTTAATGGATTGTGTCTTTTTTTTTTAATTGAGGTATAGTTGATTTACAATATTACATAAGTTTCAGGTGTACAACATAGTGATTCACAATTTTTAAAGGTTATACTCCATTTATAGTTATTAGAAAATATTAGCTATACTCCCTATGCTGTACAATATGTCCTTGTAGCTTATCTATTTATTTATTTTTTATTTATTTGCGGTACGCGGGCCTCTCACTGCTGTGGCCTCTCCCGCCGTGGAGCACAGGCTCCGGACGTGCAGGCTCAGCGGCCATGGCTCACGGGCCCAGCTGTTCTGCGGCATGTGGGATCCTCCCGTACCGGGGCACAAACCCGCGTCCCCTGCATCGGCAGGTGGATTCCCAACCACTGCGCCACCAGGGAAGCCCAGCTTATTTATTTTATCTCTGAATCCCCTGCCCCTATCTTGGCCCTCCCCTCTTCCCTCTCCCCACTGGTAACCACTAGTTTGTTCTCAATATCTGTGAGTCTATTTCTTTTTGTTATATTTACTGGTTTGTTGTATTTTTTAGATTCCACATATAAGTGATGTAATACAGTATTTGTCTCTCTCTGTCTGACTTATTTCACTAAGCATAATACCCTCCAGGTTAATCCATGCTGTTGCAAGTGGCAAAATTTCATTCTTTTTTATGGCTGAGTAGCAGTGGTGTCACCCATACCAGCCCCTAAAAACTGAAGGACCTGAGACTTGATTTATCTCTCTGTTTCCATACCAGCCCCTGAGAGCTGAAGGACACTTGCCCTGATTTATCTTTGTGTTCATTTCAAAAGTACCTGGCATTTGGCAGAGATGTTTTGCAGCCGTACTTTGAGAGATACATGCTTTGAGAGATATATAGTGGTGAACTCCCCAAAACCAGTTCTGACTTGACCATAAGAACAAGTGTGCACGGATGAAACCTGGAAGTGTCCAAAAGTTACCTTTGCTTTGTTACCATGCTATGATCTCTGCTCAAAGGGGGCATCTGTACTCTGCTAGGCACAATCTGTGCCATGTGCAAAGGACCATGGAAGACTGTGCATGCCCTGGCTGCCCCCAGCTGCCCCTGAAAATCTCCACCCCTTTCCTTAAGCCCTAATGACCTACCTGCCTCCTAACCCTTAAAATCCCTTACTCTGCTCCCTTCAGGGAGAAAGTATATTTAGAACATGACCTCTCCTTTCTCCATTCCTTGATCAATGAATAAAGTCTATGTTCTGCTATGTCGAACCTGGTCTCATTCAATTGACATTTGTGACTCTAGGCAGAGTACCCATTATGGGGTCCCCGACGCTTAGGGGATCAGTAACAGGGGATTGTGCCTTAATAAGGAAGGGTGTGCTGCTCAAGAACTGTGAGAGGGAGCTGCTAGGACTTTGCGCCCCTACCCTGAGCTGGCAGTGCTGGGTGGTGAGTAATGGCCAAGGCCAAGGCCAGGGTTAGACTATGATGACTATGATAGCAGCCTGAGACTTCTGAAGACACAACACTGTGGCACAGACTAGACAGTGTGCATTGAAACACTGACCAGTTTACAGGTAAGGCTGTGATGAAAGCATTAGGTAGTACTGTATAGTTTTCACAGATTTCACATATTCTTTTATTGAGATCTTGCATCTAGCATAATTGTTAAGAGAACAGACTCTAGCGCCAGCCCACCAGGGTTCAAATCCCAGTTTAACAGGTGTGTAAATCTTGGGCAAGGTACTTAATCTCTCTTTGGCCCAGTTTTCTCATCTGTGAAACAGAGATATTCATAGTATCACCTCAGAGAGGTTCTGCAAGCATTAAACAAGAACAATGTCTGGGCAAAACATAAGGGCTATATAAGTATTTATTATTATTATTATTATTATTATTGCTACCCTATGAGGACGGCAAGCCTGGAATCAGCCCCAAGCCCCTCAAAACATTATACTTTTGGAACTAACTTGCTCATGGTGACAGAGCTGGTTTTTAAAAACACCATTCTTGGAAATTCCCTGGCGGTACAGTGGTTAGGACGCCGTGCTTTCACTGCTGAGGGCCCAGGTTCAATCCCTGGTCAGGGAACTAAGATTCCACAAGCCACGTGGTGCCCCCAAAACAAAAACAAACCCAAACACCATTCTCACTGCACACTCTCATTTTTAAAGTGTAGGCAAGAGTAACTGGGCTTATTTGGATTGTGAAAGTGCTGAGAGCTAAATTGGGCAGGTTCTGCTACCTAAGGAGATTTGAGTCTCAACAAGCAAAAGGTCACTTTCTTACCTGTAACTAGCTTGGCACTGAGCAGTGCTGCCTTGCATGAAGCAGACCTTGCCCTCTCTACCAAGTAATAGGAAAATGAACAGGAAGAGTATACCTCTCTTAGGGAGCAGGTGCATGGCATCCCGGTGGCCCTGCCATTCTCGCACAGTGTTGAACAGTGCCTCCCGTTCACTCTGTAACATGTTCTGCAGCTTCCTCTCCTGGACTATTAACTTCAGGCGCTTTATCCGTTCCCCAGAGCGGGAGATGAAGTCAGGTCTGTGAAGTTGCAGTGATTCCTGAGGAGGAGAAAAAGCCCCCAACCTCACATTAATGATGTACATTTTTCTCCAAGGGCCTAGAAAAAACAGTACCTACCTAACAGGTTTGGAAAGCCTGTTTGTAACTTACAGAAAATATCTAGAGTTGAAGAATTATCTAACAACTCCCTGTGCGGGAAAGCTCTACTAGGAAAATCAGAGGGATCAAAGAAATGCCTTTGGAATAAGCCAAGAACTAAGACTGTGGCAATTACAACTCTCCCCAGTGTTGATGGGATAAAGCTTGGCCCATTGTGCTATTTTTAATTTCCCTTCAAAGAAATACATCATTAAAAAACCATTTTCTGGACTTCCCTCGTGGTGCAGTGGTTAAGAATCCGCCTGCCAATGCAGGGGACACAGGTTCGATACCCGGTCTGGGAAGATCCTACAGGCCACGGAGCAACTAAGCCCTTGTGCCACAACTACTGAAGCCCACGTGCCTAGAGCCTGTGCTCCTCAACAAGAGAAGCCACCGTAATGAGAAGCCTGTGCACCGCAAGGAAGAGTAGCTCCCACTCGCCGTAACTAGAGGAAGCCTGCACGCAGCAATGAAGAACCAACGCGGCAATCAATAATAAATAAATAATAAATAAATAAATAAATGTAAAAAACAAAACAAAAACATTTTCTTTAGCTCCCCAGGTACTTATAAAGAAGAGAGCCGGTGCCTTTAAAACCCTGTGTTAAGCAGAAATCGGAGTTATGTAAATGCAGGAACAAATATAAGGCTGACGCAAACATCAGACCTCTACTGCACGCCACGTGCTGGTATCTATCTACAAACCCAATGAGCAGCTACACAACATCCTCCCTTCTATTGCCTGGCCCCCAGATACTGAGGGTGATGCACGATTTATAACGGCTAACAGTAAGGCAGCCTTTGATTAATGAGTGTGAGAACAGATGAACTGTGGAGGTGCTAGAAACGAGGATCACTTGACTGTACTTCAGAAAGCCAAGTCACAGGTTTAACTCTTTTGTATCTTGCCCCTTCTTCCTCCTTAAACATATGGCTCAAATTAACTCAATGTCATTGTACCTGTAGGGTTGCTCTCACAAATGGCTTCAGTGGATCTCTGCCTGGGCCTGCTAGTGAACTGTGGCTGTCCACGTGCTGTCCTTGCCAGTTCTGTTCCTGTAGTGGCTCCCTCCAAGGTGTGGTGTTGGTTACTGGTGCAAACCAGGAGACACCAGGGCCATGAAACTTGGGCAGGTTTTCCTTCTTAGGACCAGACTTCACATTTTCCACAGGAACAAACCATGAAACTCCTATAGGAATTATTTTTAAGAAAAAAAAAAGATTTTTCACTTTTTTCATCAGAGACGTGCACAATATAGGCTCTCAGGGACTCAGTTGTCAGCAGCCACCAGGATGCCCTGGAGTCTGCTTAACTGCAGGTGTGACTCAGTAATTGTAGTGCTGGATGCAGTCAGCCCTCTGTATCCATGTACACGGAATCCTTGGATTCAAGGGGCAGTACTATGCCATTTTATATAAAGGACTTGAACATCCATGGATTTTGGTATCCATGAGTGGTCCCGGAACCAATCCCCTGCAGATACGGAGGGATGACTGTACTTTGAAAATTTGCCAAGGTGGTGCTGGGGAAAAGATAGGGTCAACATAAAGTCATTTAGAAACAAAGAATCATAGCTTTGCAAAAGACTTGAAATTCACTATTTTTCTACTATGAAAGCAGAATTAGAAACTGACCTTCCCAGCAGCTCTGCTTATTCTTCCTTAACTTTCTGTCCCCAAGATAATTGTTAAGGAACCTTTTCTCTTCTATCTTTTCTTCTGACCAAGAGGTCACATCACTGTCCTCTTCTACTCTAGCCTCGCTAGAACTTGGAGTTGGGAAAGTCATTCCAACATCTCGAGTGTGTTTTCTGACACCATTCACAATCTCCAACGTACCTAAGGGGAAAGATCACAGCTATCTCTGGGAAGAGCCTTGAGACTTGTTTGGCAGGTATATTCAAGTCAGTAAATGAAAACTTAAAAAAAAAAACTAATCATATATTTTCTATTCTGCAAAGAAAAGGAATTGAGAAGATCTATAGTTTTCATATCTAAATCTGGTAAAATAGGGAATTCCTGGCGGTCCTGTGGTTAGGACTCCACACTTCCACTTCAGGGGGCACAGGTTCGATCCCTGGTTGGGGAACTAAGATCCCACGTGCCGCGCAGTGTGGCAAAAATAAATAAATAAATAAATAAATAAATAAATAAATAAATAAATCTGGTAAAATATTGAAAACAATCATTGAGACACATTTTTAACAAGTATCATTATGCAAAAATATTTGTTGAAGATAGTGCTTTGAATGAATGCAAAAGACAATGCAAGCAGAGTTGAAAGGTGATATAAACTGTTTTGGAATCATATTATTGTACTTACTGTATCAAGCCTCTTCAAAGTTTTATTGTAATTTCGGTATGTAATATTTTATATTTCCTTATTTTTTAGAACAAGTTCGAGTTGTATTTTCTCTTATGGTCATCAGAAAGTATCCTAACTATGATAAGTAATATATATGTTTTTCTTATTATGATACCTGAATAAGGAAGGGTAGTTTCACTATTACCATTAGAGTTGGATTTTTTTATTCCACTTCAGTAAATGAAAAAAATTTAAGCCTTCAAAATCGCGGGCTACTGTTTCCTCTTGGGTGGGGTGAAGGGGTATGAGGGAGAGAGAAGAGAGGGAAGACGAGGGTAGAGATAGAGAAATGGAGGGGGTGTGTGTCTGTGACAGAGAGAGGGAGAGACGGTTTTCATTTGTCAGTTTAGATATTAGAGGGAAAGAACTACTAATATGGATTCAATGGGAAAAGGATTTCAGTTCTGGCCCCAAGTGAGAGGGACAGTAAGTGCTTATAGTCCTACTGGCAGTTACCCAGATAAGGAAGAGGTTAACAGATGTAAAGACATGACTCGAAGGGAAAAATAATCAAGGAGCAAGTTTATTTCTGTATTATAAAGTCAAAAGATATAGGAAGTCATAAAGTGAAAAGCTTCCTTCCCACCCTTGTTCTCCATTCATTAAGTTTTTAACCCTGTGATTCCAGAGAATTTTTTGCACACATTCAAGCAATTCTCTTCCTTCATTTTTTAAATACATGTAGTAGCATGCTATACACTTATTTTGTACCTTGCTTTTTCTTTTTAACTATATATCTTGGAGATCTTGACATATTAGTAGCAAGAGCTTCCTCATCCCATGTAGGACTTCATTATATGGATACACAATAATTTATTTAACAGTTTGGCTACTGATGGACATCTAAGTTGATTTTACTTTTCTGCTTATAATAAACAATACTCCAGTGGTTAATTCTGTACACTTGCCATTTTACACATATGCACTGTATATTTATAGGCTAAACTCCTAAAGTAAAAGTGCTGGGTCAAAGTAATTTTGATAGAAACTGTCAAATAGGGGTTGTACTCCCAACTTATATTCCTACTAGAATGTACCTATTTCCTTACAGGCTTGCCCACAAACTTACTATCAAACTTAGATTTTTGTCAATCTGATAGGTGACAAGTGGCATTTGAGTATAGTTTTAATCTTCATTTCTTTTATTGTGAGTGAGGTTGAGTATCTTACCATAGTTTTAAGTGCTACCTGTATTTCAATGGAAATGTTTAAATTAATTTACCTGCTTGTATGCCCTTATTTAACATATGTACATTTTGCTTGTTGCAAAGGGTAGAGCTCGAGCTCCAGAAACTGCTGGTAGAAGACGAAACAGAGTCAGAAGAAATATGGCCGCTCACCTGGAAAAACAAGAGATCCTGTCATCATTACCTGTAGTCAATGGCACAGTTACCCAAGGGATAAGAAAATACTATCACCAAGAGCCCTTTCTAATTCAATTCAAACTGTTGAGATGAGGTTGCCAGGAAGCTTGTGACAATGTGAACATACTACTACACACTTCGGGATGGGGAGGGGGATGCTGCTGCAGTTGGATACGGGCCTGAGCTGTTTTAAGAAGGCAGGACAGACTGGTTATGTTCCCAGGACTTGAAAAAACTCTGAAGAAGATGCGAGACAAAGATTAGCCTGGTGTGCCTTCAGAGTGAAATTCTGAGTTGACACCAGCATAAAATTTTGATGAGAGATAAAGAAGGCAGGGGATAACTAAAGAGACTGAGTGATGAACTGCAGAGAGTGCTTTCCAATAAGATCCGACTTAGAAACTTAAAAGGGTAAATGCCAAAGACCTGAGAGGCGCCATGAGAAGTCCTGAATGAGTGGAATATTGCAAAAAGCACTTAAAGATTTGAGGCCAAAAGGTTGTTTTTAGCAAGTAGAGCAATAAAGGGAGTTGATGGTGGAGTGTTAGTGGATGACAAAAAGATTACCAAAATATAGTCGAACAAATACGATATAAAATAGTATTTCTTAAACTTGTTCATCAGAACAATCTCCTGAGGGAGGGTCCTAACCCAGAACAATGAATTGGAGTTTCTAGGTGAGGGCTCTGGGCATCTATATTTTGAATAAATGTCAGGTGCTTGTCTACTTAAGCACATTTGGTAGAGTAAATTGAAGCTCAAGTCAGGAAAGGAAACAGAGTATCTGCTTCCCTGAACTAGATAAACTATATTTCAGGGTCTTCAGGGAATTTGCAACAGATCCTGGAGGAGACAGGGCTGGCTATGTTAGATGTCTGGGGACAGGAAATACTTTAATTTTTAAAAAGATAAGCATTGCAAACTGCAGGGTTTAATAATGATGACCTGTAAAATTCTAGCATGGATCACAAATTTGATAATTTGCAAGCATTTGGAGGTTAAAGAAAAGATGAGAAAAATTTAGCCAAGGTTCATTAAGGCTGGCAGAATAAGCCCGGCCAGGTTAGCCTTGTTTTTCCTAGTAGACATGGTCACAACTAGATTTGAATAAAACAACAAAATTTCTCATTACATACTTGAGGGCAAGATGGAGTTATAGGGGTTGAAGGATAAGGTTGGTAGAACCAGCTTTCCCACATAATGCACATCTGGGAGGGCCGAAAGGGCTGTCAGGATCCCAAATAATAACAGGCATGACAGGTCAAATCAAACAAGGGGTAATTGTCAGGCCCTACACATCAGGCAGGAGGAATAGCAGCAACTCCGAGGCAGTAGAAAAGGCTCTGAGTCGGGTGTCCAAAGACCTGAACCAGCCTCAGATCTTCCCTTTACTAGCTGTCTCTACTTGAGCAAGCCATAATCTCTGTGCCAGTTTCCCCATCTAGAAAAGGGAACACCTAAATTTCTGAAATTATAGAAGTGTTACAAAGAACAAATGATTTAGATTAAAAAATGTAAAAACCTACTAATATAAAACTATGAGACTATGATGATGTTAAATCAATATGTATGAAAGGGTGGTGAGGAAGATCTGACTGGCAATACACTATAATTTTTCTGCAGCTGTTTTTTTTAAAAAAGAGAGAGAACACTTTGTGCACTAAAATGGACTTTCAATATAGACTGTCAAGTACAAAAAACAAAGGTTGCTGCCATTTTTGTGAAAAGGGAAGAAAACACATGCAGTTACTTGCTTTTTTATGTATAAAATATCTGTGAAAGAACAGAACCCAGATTGGAAAGGAAGAAGTAAAACTTTTTATTTGCAGATGACATGATGCTATCAGTAGAAAATACTAAGGAATCCACAAAGTATTGGAACTAATAAATAAGTTTAGCCAGACTGCAGAATACAAGCAACAAGATAAAAAATCAATTGTATTTCTATATTCTAGCAACATGCAATCTGAAAATAAAATTAAGGAAACAAAATCAGGGAATAAATTTAACAACATAAGTGCAAGGCTTGCACACTGAAAACTATAAAACATTGGTGGGAGAAATTAAAGGTTTAAATAAATTGTGAGACATTCCACATATGTAATTTAAAAATGGACAAAAGATTTGAATAGACATTTCACCAAAGAAGATACAACAGTGGCCAATAAACATATGAAAAGATGTTCAACGTTATCAGTCATTAGGGAAATACAAATTAAAATCACAATGAGATACTACTTCACACCCACTAGGATGACTATAGTTAAGAAAGATGGGCAGTACTAAGTGTTGACAAGTAAGTGGAGAAACTGGAACCTTCACAAACTGCTGCTGAGAATGTAAAATGGTACAGCTACTTTGGAAAACACTTTGGCATTTTCTTAAAAACTAAACATAAACTTACCATATGACTTGGCAATTCCAGTCCTACGTATATATGCAAAAGAAATGGAAACATATGTCCACACAAAACCTTTTACAAAAATGTTCATAGCAGCATGATTCACGTTATCCGAAAAAAAAAAAATCAAACAATCCAAATGTCCAACAACTGGCAACTGGATAAACAAAATGTGGTAGAGCCATACAATGGAATACTAACCAGCAATAAAAAGGAGTACTGATACATACTATAACAAGGATGACTCTTGAAAACATCATGCTAAGAAGCTAGATGCAAAAGACTAGATATTATATAATTCTATTTACATGAAATGTGCAGAAAAGGAAAAAGGCAGATTGGAGGTTGTCTGGGGCTGGGAATGTGGATTGATTGCAAACAGGTATAAGGGACTTTTCTGGGTAACAGAAGTATTCTAAAACTGGACTGTGGTGATGATTGCACAGCTCTGGAAATTTACTAAAAATAATTTGCAAGAACAAGTAACACAGTAGCTCTGGAAAGGAAAGATGGGTGCCTGGGGAACGGGAGAGGGAAGACACTTTATCAAACACTCTTTTATATATTTTTAATGTTGTACCATGTATTATCAGTTTAAGAAATGAGAATAAACAAAACAAAAACTTATAAGGAAGAGTGTGGCAATAAAGGTTTAATGGCTTTGGTGAGTTCAGTAGGGGTAAAACATATGTTAGGCCATAGGAATGTTCTAGCTTACAGAAAGGAAGATGATAAATCGTCTGTCACCATCTGAAGCACAACATGCTTATTTCAAAGGGACATGCTTAAAAACAGGATGTCAACAAATAGACCCAGAAGCTGTCAACTTAGGAAAGGGGAGTAGAAAGGATGACCTGTGAGAAATGGTTCAAAGAGTGAAGACCTGAGGGAAAATACTTCAGGGAAGGAAGTGGGGACCTGAGAGGTAGAAGATTAGATCTCTTTTCTGTGCCTTCAGAGAGCAGACCTGGAAGCAGAGCCAGGAAATCTAGTACAGGCAGATTTTGGATCTTTTAAAGTTTTAAAACCTTTGCCAACTGGAGCCTTAGACAAATGAAACAAGTTGCCAATGAGCGGCAAGTGAGTGGTGGAGCTGTTGAAGAAGAGGCTGGAGCACCCTGGGGAGCAGAGGCAGCAGAAGTGTTGATGGTCCCTTCCAAGAACGAGTCTGAGAACCTCTGGCACTTCCAAAGTACATGGTATGCACCGCTGGGTGTAAAGCACACACGTTTACATCGGATTAAATGAGGAGCCTTGGTGTGTGTGTTTCTGCTTCTAGTTTCAATCTTTCTGATTAAGTTCATTCCTGCCTATAAAATGGTAAACATTTAAAAATAGAAAAGTCTAAAAATAAATTCTTTCTCAACAAAATGTATCTAGTTAGCGCTCTACGATGGTGAAAATCAAAAGGACAGACAAAAACAAGTGTTTTCAAGGATGTGGAGAAATGGGAACCTTCATACATTGCTCCTAGGAATGCAAAATGGTAACAATACTTTGCATAACAGTCTGGTAGTTCCTCAAATGGTTAAATATAGTTACCATATTATCCAGAGTATATCCATTCGTAGGCATATGCCCAAAAGAAATGTAAAATACGTCCACACAAAAACTTGTACATGGGGCTTCCCTGGTGGCACAGTGGTTGAGAGTCCGCCTGCCGATGCAGGCGACACGGGTTCGTGACCCAGTCCGGGAAGCTCCCACGTGCCGCGGAGCGGCTAGGCCCATGAGCCATGGCCGCTGAGCCTGCGCGTCTGGAGCCTGTGCTCTACAACGGGAGAGGCCACAACAGTGAGAGGCCCGTGTACCACAAAACAACAACAACAAAAAAACCTTGTACATGGATGTTCACAGCAGCTTTGTTAATACTAGCCAAAAAGTGGAAGAAATCCAAATTGTCCATTAACTGATGAATAGATAAGTAAAATATGTATATTCATACAATGGAATATTATTTGGCCATAAAAAGGAATGCACACATGCTACAATGTAGATGAACTCTGAAAATATTAAGTGAAAGAAGCCAGTCACAAAAGATCACATATTGTATGATTCCATTTACATGAAATGTCCAGAATAAAGAAATCTATAGAGACAGAAAGCAGATTGGTAACCACAGCCGGGGCAGGGGCTGGGGCAGGGGTGGGAGACTGGGAGAAATGAGTGCCTGCTAATGTATATAGGGTGCTTATGGTAGGTGTTGAAAATGTCTTAAAATTAAATTGGGGTGATGGTTGCACAACTCTGTGAATATACTAAAACACACTTAACTGTACACTTTAAATAGGTGACTTTTATGGTATGCTAAAGATCTCAAGAAAGCTATAACAATGTGTTTATCCATGTACGCAAACTGAAATACATGTAGATTATGAAGCCTTATTTGGAGAAAAAAGCTTCTCATGCTTTCTGTTCTTATATCTTCTGTTACTGAATCAGGCGTACAAGAACAATGGAAGGTGACCAACAGTGTCATTTCCATTTAACAGTGGACAGTCCTAACAAAAATGTGGGCGCTGGGTATGGTACGTATGGTGCAGCGCTACACACACTACGGCTAGCGCTAAGTGCAAACCGTCAGAACCGTGCCGTCACGCTATTTTGACTTCCACAGATTCAATCAATAACCACAATTCACAGGCTTGCACTGTGCCTGACAATTTGTGCTGAGGACCCACCATGGGATAGAACATAATTGCTGCTGAATTCATTTACAGATGCTGTCGGTAAACCACAACAGTCCACTTTCCTTAGTCCCTGGGAGAGTCTCAGGCATTTCCTCTAATGATCTCATCGTCCCTTAGTGCCTGGATGTGAATCAACCCACCCAGTTCTCTGCAACTGGGCTTACACATAAAGACTTAAGTGACTACAAGTCAACTCACATTATCAGCTACCATGGTTTAAGCTTTCTGTTGTAGAGTCTTGAAAGGAGATACACACTGGCTGGCTTCTTCTGTTTTAATTTCTATTATTGTGAGAGTAAACTCACCTGTTAATGCCTTATTACAACTGGGGAAAAAGTAACTGCCACCATCTCAGAGATGTTTCAGGCTTTTTGTAGTACTTTTTAGTTTAATTAAAATCTAGGTGAAATTCATTCCCATATTCACTGATCAGACAAACCATCATAGAGACCCAGAAAGAAAAAAAAAAAAAGCTTTTCAATTAAATAATGACTTTTTAGGTGGAAACTGAGCTTAGGAAAACATATCAAATATAGGAAAAAGGCTATATTTTCTTACATCACCTTATACAACTATTCTTCATGTATGAAGATTGTTATTGCTGACCTTCTGCCGGCAAGGTGCCTGCTGAAAGATGCTTTTCTTTCAGAAAAATGGGTTTATGCTAATTTATTTATAACCACTAAAGTTTAGGGCCAGAGATACACATTGATAAGACAGTCAAAATTAGAAATACAGTCGATGGCACCAAAAGACAGTCTGTTCTTGTGAAAAGTTTTTAGATATGCGCAGATCAAACTGGCAACTGGAGTTTTCAATACTAAAACTTACTAGCCAGTCTGCCCCCAAAATAACATTTTGAAGTAGATTTAATTCTGAGAGGCAAGATTAGAACTTATAAAAGCAGGAACTAAGGTGATAACTGTCTATTATTCACCATCAGAAAATCAGAACTGGTCAATTATTTCTGCAAGTATGGCAGATGATAACTCTAATATATCCTCCCCCTCAAATAAAAAATGCATTGTGCCTGCAGAATGGTCCTCAGAAAATTTCTTTTCATACATGAATGAGTAAAGATTGCAGAGACATAACGAATCTGAATAATGCCAAAATTCAAAGTATGGCCATGAGACTGTATAGTTAAAATGTAATGGAAGTACTTGTCATTAGAACCGAGGTCAAGAAACTAACAGGATGGTAAGGTTTCCCAGATAATGGATAGGTTTGGGGTAGAAAAGAAAGAAAATCAAGAGCTAAAGTCCTCAATTAATATACAGGAAAAACTGGAAGGTTATCAAATGATCATTAAAATCTTGAAGAAAGTGGCAGAGCTAGATGACATAAGTCCCAAAGGATTTGCTATCAGGTTTGAAAAATTATGGTCTGGAAGTGACCCTCTCACTCTCTTTTCTTCTCTGCATTCTCTGAAATCTTTCCTCTTAGCTTTAGTATTTATGAGGATTATGATCACCCTTTTTACATGGATGGCTCTAAAATCTTTATTCCACTCATGACATACTCATGAGGTCATATGTATCTATGTTTTTAGATATTTTCACTTGGATGTTTTGATCTAACTTCAAGTTTAATAAATAAAAATCTTTCATATTTCAGTCAGAATTAGTTTCCTCTTCCAATCTCTCCATTTTGATAGGTGTTTGCATAGTATTTTAGTTGCTTTGGGTAGAAATTTCAAAAGAACCACAGCTATTAATTACCAAGTCCAAGTGATTAGAGTCCAGCTTAGTTTCTTCTCATAAATTAATTCATGAATATCACTTTCTTATTTAAAAATCTCTACTGACAATTAGCTAAACATTTGGCAATAAAATTATATCTAGACACACAAAATAAATTCCATGTGGATTAAGTGTTTAAATGCATTGCCCTCCACCTTAAATAAGTATATAAAAAAAAGGGGAGAATACTTTTTTATAATCTTGTGGTTGGGGACATCTTTCTTAGCATGGAAAAAAGAAATAAAGAAGTTGAGTACACAACAATGCTATTACACTATTAATACAATATAAATAATGCTCAAGAATTAATAAGAAAAATTCTTCAGAGAAAAATGGGCAAAAGGATATAAGCAACTGATTCTCAAAACAAGAAATGTAAAGAGCAATCTGTGAAACCTAATATTTAAAAAATGCAATTTAAAGCAATGAGTTTTTTCACACATCAGATTAGCAAATATTAAAAAGACTGATGCTACCCATAGTTGGCAAAGGAATGAAGAAACACATTCTCTCATACTTTTGGTGGGCACATATATTTGTACAAAATTTCTGGAGGGCACATAGTTAGAGGTGGGGAGGTCTACAGATTACTGACAGTCTAAAATTTCTATTATTAATGATCTACTTAGGATTTAAAACTTCTTGGTCAATTCTGTTAATTTATATTTTCTTAGAAAATCACCCATCTAATTTAGGTTTTAAAATACATCAGCCTAAAGTTGCATACAGTTATCTTTTTTTAAAAAATCACTTCTTTGACTGTGGTTATACCCTTCCATGCTATTAGTGTTGATCCTTTTCCTCATGATCAGAATAACCAGAGATTTGGTCTATTTTTTCTTTTTTTTTTTGAAAGAACCAGATCTTGATTATATCGATCCATTCTGGGGACTGATTCATAGAATGCTTATTTCAATTATTTCCTAGTTGAGTTTGTTGAACTAAAATATCATTTTCCTCTATACATTTTCCTCTAAATATAGATTTAGTCACATCCTGTAAGTTTTGGATATGTGCTTTTACTGTCATTAATGAAAAAAAACTCTATAATCTCAATTCTTAGTTCTCCTATAGCCCAAAAGTTTAGAATGTTTTAAAATATTTAAGGAAAAAGTTATAGTTGTTAAATTCCAACCTTATTGTATTGTGGTCAGAGAATATAAGCTTAGTTAGAAATGTTCTACTTTGGGGATTTATCAACATTTTGCCTAAATGTACAGTTAATTTTTGTAAATATTCCATGGGCATTTGGAACAACTGTGGATGCTGTGTTTTGGGAATAAAGTTTTATATAGATACTTTAAACTTCTTAATATTGCTATTAAAATCTTCCATACCTTTTATCTGTTATATGTCAAAATCTGATTAAAACAATGAAAATATCCCATTCTTGTACTTTTGTCACGTTGTATATTGTAATTATGTCTGGATGAACATATGAATGCACTCTGGTGGAAAGCACAGCAGTAATTTTGGAAGTCTCTGAAAGACTCTTTCTTCCCTTGGATATTACAGAGTGGAGATATGGTAGATTCTCAAGAAAAGTAACATTTATTTAAAAATGACCAAAAAACCCTACCTTTCCATGGTATAGAAACTTGTACTTCTACTTTTTTTTTCTTTTTCTTTTTCTTTTTTGCGGTATGCAGGCCTCTCACTGTTGTGGCCTCTCCCATTGCGGAGCACAGGCTCCGGATGCACAGGCTCAGCGGCCATGGATCACAGGCCTAGCCATTCCGCGGCATGGGGGATCTTCCCGGACCGGGGCATGAACCCGTGTCCCCTGCATCGGCAGGCAAACTGCGCCACCAGGGAAGCCCGAAACTTGTATTTCTAATCTGGCAAAACTATAAATTATTGGCAGAAAGGCGGAAGTATAGGAATTTTCATGCATTGTAGGTAGGAATATAGACTGGAAATTGATTTGGTACTAATGTAGAAAATTAAGTATACATATAGCTTATGATCCAAGATTTCCACTTCTGGGTCTGTGCAACAAAGGTAGTCAGTCTCACAAGGTCCATAAGGCAATATGGACAAGGATGTGCACTGCTGGTGTTTTGCATTGTTGGGAATTGACAGCAACCTGGGTGTCCATTACAGGGAAAGTGCATAGGTAAATTGGTAGATGCACTCAATGGAGTACTATGCAATGATCAGAAACCTGAATTAGATGTATGTATAGCAATGTGATGAATCTTAAAAATACAATGCTTAGTGAAAATAACAAAAATAACGATATACATTTTATATAAATTGAAAATACATGACAAACACAGAATACATATTTTGTAAGAACTCTTGTAAGCCAAAAGATATTTACATAACAAGGTCAGTTCCGATGGGAGGACAGGAATGAGGATGGGATATGGGAATGAAATTTTAAAAAGAGAGGCCATGGATGCCTTAGGGACCAGGAGAAAATGGCGAAAGAGTAAGACCCAGAGATCACCTTCCTCCCCACAGATACATCAGAAATACATCGACACATGGAACTGCTCCTACAGAACACCTACTGAACGCTGGCAGAAGACCTCAGACCTGCCAAAAGGCAAGAAACTCCCCACGTACATGGGTAGGGCAAAAGAAAAAACAGAGACAAAAGAATAGGGATGGGACCTGCACCAGTGGGAGGGAGCTGTGAAGGAGGAAAGGTTTCCACACACCTAGGAAGCCCCTTCGTGGGCAGAGATTGTGGGTGGCGGAGGGGGGAAGCTTCGGAGCCACGAAGGAGAGCACAGCCACAGGGGTGCGGAGGGCAAAGCAGAGAGATTCCCACACGGAGGATCAGTGCCGTCCAGCACTCACCAGCCCGAGAGGCTTGTCTACTCACCCGCCGGGGCGGGCGGGGGCTGGGAGCTGAGGCTCAGGCTTCGGAGGTCAGATCCCAGGGGGAAGACTGGGGTTGGCGGCGTGAACATAGCCTGAAGGGGCTAGTGCACCACATCTAGCCGGGAGGTAGACCAGGAAAAAGTCTGGAACTGCCGAAGACGCAAGAGACTTTTTCTTCCCTCTTTCTTTCCTGGTGCGTGAGGAGAGGGGATTAAGAGCGCTGCTTAAAGTAGCTCCAGAGACAGGCGTGAGCCACGGCTATCAGCATGGACCCCAGAGACGGGCATGAGATGCTAAGGCTGCTGCTGCAGCCACCAAGAACCCTGTGTGCAAGCACAGGTCACTATCCCCACCTCCCCTCCCCAGAGCCTGTGCGGCCCAACACTGCCAGGGTCCCGCGATCCACGGACAACTTCCCCGGGAGAACTCATGGCATGCCTCAGGCTGCTGCAAGGTCACACCAGCCTCTGCCGCCGCAGGCTCTCCCCACATCCATACCCCTCCCTTCCCCCGGCCTGAGTGAGCCAGAGCACCCGAATCAGCTGCTCCTTTAACCCCGTCCTGTGTGAGCAAAGAACAGATGCCCTCAGGCGACCTACACGCAGAGGCGGGTCCAAATCCAAAGCTGAATGCCTCAGAAGCATCGGATTAAAGCTCCACAATCAACTTGATGTACCCTGCATCTGTGGAATACCTGAATAGACAACGAATCATCCCAAATTGAGGAGGTGGACTTTCAGAGCAAGATATATTATTTTTCCCCCTTTTCCTCTTTTTGTCAGTGTGTATGTGTATGCTTCTGTGTGAGATTTTGTCTGTATAGCTTTGCTTTCACCATTTGTCCTAGGATTCTGTCCGTCCGTTTTTTTTTTTTTTTTTTTTTACTTTTTAAGGTTTCGCATTTTTTATTTTAATAACTACTTTATTTTATCCTACTTAGATTTTGTCTTTCTTTCTTTTTCTTCCATCCTTCCTCCCTCGTTTCTTTCTTTCTTTCTTTCTTTCTTCTTCCTTTTATTCTGAGCCATGTGGATGAAAGGCTCTTCGTGCTCAAGTCAGGAGTCAGTGCTGTGCCTCTGAGGTGGGAGAGCCAACTTCAGGACACTGGTCCACAAGAGACCTCCCAGCTCCACGTAATATCAAATGGCAAAAATCTCCCAGAGATCTCCATCTCAACACCGAAACCCAGCTTCACTCAACGACCAGCAAGCTACAGTGCTGGACACCCTATGCCAAACAACTAGCAAGACAGGAACACAGCCCCATCCATTAGCAGAGAGGCTGCCTAAAATCATAATAAGGCAACAGACACCCCAAAACATACCACCAGATGTGGACCTGCCCACCAGAAAGACAAGATCCAGCCTCATCTACCAGAACACAGGCACTAGGCCCCTCCACCAGGAAACCTACACAACCCACTGAACCAACCTTAGCCACTGGAGATGGACACCAAAAACAACGGGAACTATGAACCTGCAGCCTGTGAAAAAGAGACCCCAAACACAGTAAGATAGGGAAAACAAGAATACAGAAAAACACACACAGCAGATGAAGGAGCAAGGTATAAACCCACCAGACCTAACAAATGAAGAGGAAATAGGCAGTCTACCTGAAAAAGAATTCAGAATAATGATAGTAAAGATGATCCAAAATCTTGGAAATAGAATAGAGAAAATGCAAGAAACATTTACCAAGGACCTAGAAGAACTAAAGAGGAAAAAAGCCATGATGAATAACACAATAAATGAAATTAAAAATACTCTAGAAGGGATCAATAGCAGAATAACTGAGGCAGAAGAATGGATAAGTGAACTGGAAGATAAAAGAGTGGGAATAACTACTGCAGAGCAGAATAAAGAAAAAACGATGAAAAGAACTGAGGACAGTCTCAGACACCTCTGGGACAACAGTAAATGCACCAACATTCAAATTATAGGGGTCCCAGAAGAAGAAGAGAAAAAGAAAGGGACTGAGAAAATATTTGAAGAGATTATAGTTGGAAACTTACCTAATATGGGAAAGGAAATAGTTAATCAAGTCCAGGAGGCACAGAGAGTCCCATACAGGATAAACCCAAGGAGAAACATGCCAAGACACATATTAATCAAACTATCAAAAATTAAATACAAAGAAAACATATTGAAATCAGCAAGGGAAAAACAACAAATAACACTGAAGGGAATCCCCAAAAGGTTAACAGCTGATCTTTCACTGGAAACTCTGAAAGCCACAAAGGAGTGGCAGGACATATTTAAAGTGATGAAGGAGAAAAACCTCCAACCAAGATTCTACCCAGCAAGAATCTCATTTAGATTTGATGGAGAAATTAAAACCTTTACAAACAAGCAAAAGCTGAGAGAGTTCAGCACCACCAAAGCAGCTTTACAACAAATGCTAAAGGAACTTCTCTAGGCAAGAAACACAACAGAAGGAAAAGACCTTCAATAACAAACCCAAAACAATTAAGAAAATGGGAATAGGGACACACATATTGATAATTACCTTAAATGTAAACGGATTAAATGCTCCCACCAAAAGACACAGACTGGCTGAATGGATACAAAAACAAGACCCATATATATGCTGTCTACAAGAGACCCACTTCAGACCTAGGGACACATACAGACTGAAAGTGAGGGGATGGAAAAAGATACTCCATGCAAATGGAAATCAAAAGAAAGCTGGAGTAGCAATTCTCATATCAGACAAAATAGACTTTAAAATAAAGACTACTACAAGCGACAAAGAAGGACACTACATAATGATCAAGGGATCGATCCAAGAAGAAGATATAACAATTGTAAATATTGATGCACACAACATAGGAGTACCTCAATACATAAGGCAAATACTAACAGCCATAAAAGGGGAAATCGACAGTAACACAATCATAGTAGGGGACTTTAACACCCCACTTTCACCACTGGACAGATCATCCAAAATGAAATAAATAAGGAAACACAAGCTTTAAATGATACACTAAACAAGATGGACTTAATTGATATTTATAGGACATTCCATCCAAAAACAACAGAATACACATTTTTCTCAAGGGCTCATGGAACATTCTCCAGGATAGATCATATCTTGGGTCACAAATCTAGCCTTGGTAAATTTAAGAAAATTGAAATCATATCAAGTATCTTTTCTGACCACAACGCTATGAGACTAGATATCAATTACAGGAAAAGATCTGTAAAAAATACAAACACATGGAGGCTAAACAATACACCACTTAATAACCAAGTGATCACTGAAGAAATAAAAAATACCTAGAAACAAATGACAATGGAGACACGACAACCCAAAACCTATGGGATGCAGCAAAAGCAGTTCTAACAGGGAAGTTTATAGCAATACAATCCTACCTTAAGAAACAGGAAACATCTCAAATAAACAACCTAACCTTGCATCTAAAGCAATTAGAGAAAGAAGAACAAAAAACCCCCCAAAGTTAGTGGAAGGAAAGAAACCAGAAAGATCAGATCAGAAATAAATGAAAAAGAAATGAGGGAAATGATAACAAAGATCAATAAAACTAAAAGCTGGTTCTTTGAGAAGATAAACAAAATTGATAAACCATTAGCCAGACGCATCAAGAAAAAAAGGGAGAATACTCAAACGAATAGAATTAGAAATGAAAAAGGAAAATTAACAACTGACACTGCAGGAATACAAAAGATCATGAGAGATTAATACAATCAACTCTATGCCAATAAAATGGAAAACCTGGAAGAAATGGACAAATTCTCAGAAATGCACAACGTGTCGAGACTGAATCAGGAAGAAATAGAAAATATGAACAGACCAATCACAAGCACTGAAATTGAAACTGTGATTAAAAATCTTCCAACTAACAAAAGCCCAGGACAAGATGGCTTCACAGGCGAATTCTATCAAACATTTAGGAAGAGCTAACACCTATCCTTCTCAAACTCTTCTAAAATATAGCAGAGGAAGGAACACTCCCAAACTCATTCTACGAGGCCACCATCATCCTGATACGAAAACCAGACTAGGATGTCAGAAAGAAAGAAAACTACAGGCCAATATCACTGATGAACATAGATGCAAAAATCCTCAACAAAATACTAGCAAACAGAATCCAACAGCACATTAAAAGGATCATACACTATGATCAAGTGGGGTTTATCCCAGGAATGCAAGGATTCTTCAATATATGCACATCAATCAACATGATACACCATATTAACAAATTGAAGGAGAAAAACCATATGATCATCTCAATAGATGCAGAGAAAGCTTTCGACAAAACTCAACACCCATTTATGATAAAAACCCTGCAGAAAGTAGGCATAGAGGGAACTTTCCTCAACATAATAAAGGCCATATATGACAAACCCACAGCCAACATTGTCCTCAATGGTGAAAAACTGAAACCATTTCCACGAAGATCAGGAACAAGACAAGGTTGCCCACTCTCACCACTCTTATTCAACCTAGTTTTGGACATTTTAGCCACAGCAATCAGAGAAGAAAAGGAAATAAAAGGAATCCAAATTGGAAAAGAAGAAGTAAAGCCGTCACAGTTTGCAGATGACATGATACTATACATAGAGAATCCTAAAGATGCTAGCAGAAAACTACTAGAGCTAATCAATGAATTTGGTAAAGTAGCAGGATACAAAATTAATGCACAGAAACTTCTGGCATTCCTATACACTAATGATGAAAAATGGAAAGTGAAATTAAGAAAACACTCCCATTTACCATTGCAACAAAAAGAATAAAATATCTAGGAATAAACCTACCTAAGGAGACAAAAGACCTGTATGCAGAAAATTATGACACTGATGAAAGAAATTAAGATGATATAAATAGATGGAGAGATATACCATGTTCCTGGATTGGAAGAATCAACATTGTGAAAATGACTCTAGTACCCAAAGCAATGTACAGATTCAATGCAATCCTTTTCAAACTACCAATGGCATTTTCACATAACTAGAACAAAAAAATTTCACAATTTGTATGGAAACACAAAAGACCCCGAATAGCCAAAGCAATCTTGAGAACGAAAAATGGAGTTGGAGGAATCAGGCTCCCTGACTTCAGACTATGCTACAAAGCTACAGTAATCAAGACAGTATGGTACTGGCACAAAAACAGAAATATAGATCAATGGAACAGGATAGAAAGCCCAGAGATAAACCCATGCACATATGGTCACCTTATCTTTGATAAAGGAGGAAAGAATATACAGTGGAGAAAAGACAGACTCTTCAATAAGTGGTGCTAGGAAAACTGGACAGGTACATGTAAAAGTATGAAATTAGAACACTCCCTAACACCATACACAAAAATAAACTCAAAATGGATTAAAGACCTAAATGTAAGGCCAGACACTATCAAACTCTTAGAGGAAAACATAGGCAGAACACTCTATGATATAAATCACAGCAAGATCCTTTTTGACCCACCTCCTAGAGAAATGGAAATAAAAACAAAAGTAAACAAGTGGGATGTAATGAAACTTCACAGCTTTTGCACAGCAAAGGAAACCATAAACAAGACCAAAAGACAACCCTCAGAATGGGAGAAAATATTTGCAAATGAAGCAACTGACAAACGATTCATCTCCAAAATCTACAAGCAGCTCATGAAGCTCAATAACAAAAAGACAAACAACCCAATCCAAAAATGGGCAGAGGACTTAAATAGACATTTCTCATAAGAAGATATACAGATTGCCAACACACACATGAAAGAATGCTCAACATCATTAATCATTAGAGAAATGCAAATCAAAACTACAATGAGATATCATCTCACACTAGTCACAATGGCCATCATCAAAAAATCTAGAAACAATATATGCTGGAAAGGGTGTGGAGAAAAGGGAACACTCTTGCACTGTTGGTGGGAATGCACATTGATACAGCCACTATGGAGAACAGTATGGAAGTTCCTTAAAAAACTAAAAACAGCATTACCATATGACCCAGCAATCCCACTACTGGGCATAGACCCTGAGAAAACCATAATTCTAAAAAAGTCATGTACCACAATGTTCACTGAAGCTCTATTTACAATAGCCAGGACATGGAAGCAACCTAAGTGTCCATCAACAGATGAATGGATAAAGAAGATGTGGCACGTATATACAATGGAATATTACTCAGCCATAAAAAGAAACAAAATTGAGTTATTTGTAGTGAGGTGGATGGACCTAGTCTGTCATACAGAGTGAAGTATGTCAGAAAGAGAAAAACAAATACCGTATGCTAACACATATATATGGAATCTAAGAAAAAAAAAAGTCATGAAGAACCTAGGGGTAAGACGGGAATAAAGACACAGACTTAGTAGAGCATGGACTTGAGGATATGGGGAGGGGGAAGGGTAAGCTGTGACAAAGTGAGAGAGTGGCATGGACATATATACACTACCAAACGTAAAACAGATAGCTAGTGGGAAGCAGCCGCATAGCACAGGGAGATCAGCTCAGTGGTTTGTGACCACCTAGAGGGGTGGGAGGGAGGGAGACACAAGAGGGAAGAAATATGGGAACATATGTATATGTATAACTGATTCACTTTGTTATAAAGCAGAAAGTAACACACCATTGTAAAGCAATTATACTCCAATAAAGATATTAAAAAATATTTTAAACTTTATCTTGACATAGAAACTGCGTATTAATTCTATTCTTTCACTCCGCTTCTAGAAGGATTTGTTATGACTAGATTGGCGGTTCAAACAGGTACTTTAGGCAGAAACTAAAACACAATGAAAAGCTTGAGAATTCTCTCTTCCAGGTCTTAACTAATGTTTTATGTTTGATCAGTCTGGCTGAGGTCACTTTTTAATTAATGTCACAAAGAAATTTTTATGGTTTCATATTAGAAACATGAAAACAAACATTAAAAATTAAAAAAATGTATAATCCCATAATCTTAAAGTAATCTGCTAATATTTAATTTTGTTCCAGTCATATAAATACATGTAAATATTATATCTTGGTTTTTACATGTTAGCATATAATGAAATTTATCCTTGGGTTCCAAGATACTGCTTTTGACTGTTGTTTCTCTCCATATATGTGTGATTGTGAAGAGTGATACGAAATTAGCCTGTTTTATAAAAATGTAAGAAACACTGGTAAACAATTAAATATTCCTAAAGCTCTCATTTTATTCTCTCATGGAGATCTCTTTGTTTGGTAGTTAGCTTGTGTTGTTCATTTACCCCACTGCTGAAAACATGGGCAACTGGAAATAATGAGAGGTCAAAAATACAGAGAAATCATTCATCTTCAGCTTTTTCTCCATAAACAAAAACTGAATAAATATGACCTCTTTTGTACTGACAGTAGTAAACTATCCCTTTTCTTTGATCCCAATATACACCCAGACATTGAGAGAAAAAGATGGGAAAGGGAGTGGGGAAAGAAAGAAAAAACAGGGAGAGAGAGAAAGAGCACAGAGACAAACACAGCAAGAACATGAGAGAAAGAGAGGAGAAAAGGAGTAACCAGAAAAACAAGAGAGATACACAGCAGAGACAGTGAGACAACAGACAGCATGGGATGGGGTGGAGGAGAGCACAAGTGCACAGAATGTGGGTGCACAGAGGCAGAGAGAAAGAACATAAAAGCAGACAGGGTGCAAAGATACTGTAATAAGAGAAAAGCATGAACTAGAGAGCCTGGGGACAGCCTGCATAGACACAGCAGAGAGAGGCACAGAAAGAATGAGTCAAAGAAAGAGCAGGTGTAATCAAAGGAAGAAGGGAAGAACAAGCAGGCAGTTGCACTTATTCCCTTATATTCACTCTTAACCCCTCAAATGTACATGTCCTGGGTACACATGTACAGGAAAAAAAAAGCATTAGCATATCTAACGAAACCTGGGTTAAAGATAAGATAGGCAGTTCAAAAAAGAAGAAATAGAGTCGATAAACACACAAAAGAAACTAAAAACTCCATGTGATTAAAGAAATGTGGATCAGGATAGATACCATTATTTCTGGCCTATGTGGCAAATATTAACAAGAATGCTATTGGCAGGCATTGACCAAAATATTATTACACATTACTGGTGAACAAATAATTGAATCAACATTTCAGAAGGACAATTTAGTAGTGTGGATTAAACATTTTTAATGCGCACACTTGGTAACCCAGAAATTCCATGTTTAGAAATGTTTCTCAAGGAAATTGAAAAATTCAGAAAGATGTAACAAGACTACCCATTGAAATGCAGATTATGATAAAGAAAAATTTAAAAAAACCCTTAAATATCTGTCATTAGGAACTATTATATTTATACAATGGAACCCATAAAGCTATTAACAATGACTACATAAATTTTTATTTACTGCATAGAAAGATGTCTATGATATACTAAGTGCAGAGCTTCAAAACAATATACATAGTATGATTTCATTTTTTGGACTGTTGTTTCTCTCCTGTTTTATAAAAGTGTAAGAAACACTGGTAAACATTTAAACATTAATAAAGCTCTCATGGAATTCTTCATTTGATATTTAGCTTCACTAGATTGCAGACCTAATAAAATAGATCCAAGATAGGCAGTAGGTATGTGAATCATAAAGTATAAACCTGGAAGCTTATCTATAATGTTAATCATGACTATTTCAGGATGGTGAGAATTATGGGTGGTTTCCAAGGTCTTTATATTTTATATATTATCTAAACTCTTTATATTTAGTTATCTTTTTACTTCTATACTCAAAAGTAATAAAATATCTTTTTTGACAAAAGTATTTAGTAATAAAGAGAAGAGATGTAAAGTGGTAGAAGCATCAACCGCAGGCAAGTCCTCCACTCCACAGTCTATGATAAGGAAAGACATAAGCGTGGTTCTAGCTGAGAGGAAGGAGCCTACAGAAAAGGAAGAAATCGAATATAAAAGAGAGAGAGAAAACAAAACTGAGAAAACAGATAATGGATTTTAGAAAACATGACAGCACAGAGACCTTAATGAACCTTTTCTTTCGTAACTGAAAGACACAAACAAAAAGCATCAAAAAGTAAAAAAATAGGGCATCCCTGGTGGTGCAGTCGTTGAGAATCTGCCTGCCAAGGCAGGGGACATGGGTTCGAGCCCTGGTCAGGGAAGATCCCACATGCCGTGGAGCAACTAAGCCTGTGTGCCACAGCTACTGAGCCTGTGCTCTAGAGCCCACGAGCCATAACTACTGAGCCCATATGCCACAACTACTGAAGCCCACATGCCTAGAGCCCGTGCTCCACAAAAAGAGAAGCCACGACAATGAGAAGCCTGCACACCACAATGAAGAGTAGCCCCTGCTCACCACAACCAGAGAAAGCCTGTACACAAAGACTCAATGCAGCCAAAATAACTAACTAAATAAATAAACAAATTTATTAAAAAAATACTCAGAATCTAGGGAACAGACTCAACTCACACCACAAAATTCCAGAAATAATATCTAAAGAAACAACTGGGAATAAATATAAGGAGCCACCACAAAGCTCTTCCTACACAAAGGACCATACAGAAGGGTAAAAGGTGAGTCAACAATTCAAAATACCCCACTGGTATCTCAGAAAAGGGACTGAGGTAATAAGTGGCCCAGGAGAAAGATAAATGTCCCAATTGGAGACACGTTCCCTGTGAAAAAATAGCTCCTATGCCCTTGCCAGAATGGTTTATTGTATGCCAGCTTTGGCCAGGAAGAAGTCAGAAAAAGGGATGGGAAATAACTTTTTAAGTCTAAATATCTTAGTTTTATTACTAAGATTTGCTAGAAAAAAATAAGGCCTCAGCCATATCACTGCCCACACAACAATGCTATGAAAGCAGCTACCAGGTGACTTTACAGTAGTGTAATAGCAAAACCCCATGGGCATGTGCTATAGAACAAGATACTTTCCTCACCTCCACACTTGATAAGGTGGCCATCAATTTATGACTTTCAAAACAATGGCAGAGAAAAACGTCACCTACTGTAGCTGTCCAGAGTCCTAGAATCAATTACTATCCTTCTGCCTTTCCCAAACTCTGAGGGGCAAAAGAAATGCAAGCCATATACAATCAGCCTTCAAGTTCACATCCTAGGAAGGGGACTCAAGCAATATCTTGTAAATAGGTAATAAGGTCATCAAATGTGATCAAATAAATGGTTGTGATCAAATAAATGGTTTCCACAGAACTGTTTTGAGACAAAGGTAATCTGAAAACAAAAAAGGATTTATGAAAATATTCCATAGCATTAAAGTGGAAGAAAGGGGGCTTCCCTGGTGGCGCAGTGGTTAAGAATCTGCCTGCCAATGCAGGGGACACGGGTTCAAGCCCTGGTCCGGGAAGATCCCATATGCCGCGGAGCAACAAAGCCAGGGTGCCACAATTACTGAGCCTGTGCTCTAGAGCCTGCGAGCCACAACTACTGAGCTCACACGCCACAACTACTAAAGCCGGCGTGCCTAGAGCCTGTGCTCCACAACAAGAGGAGCCACAGCAATGAGAAGCTCGTGCACCACAATGAAGAGTAGCTCCCGCTCACCGCAACTAGAGAAAGCCCAGGTGCAGCAAGGAAGACCCACCACAGCCAAAAATAAATAAATAAAATAAATAAATTTATAAAGAAAAAAGTGGAAGGAAGGAAAAAAAGAAGGGAAAGAGAAAGAATTAATTTTGCCAGAAGGTTTACCCATTTTAGTCAGTAAATAATTTGTACTCTCACTCTAGAGAAAATTTAAAAAGAACATGGACTTAAAAAAATGGATCCAAGATAAGCTAGGACAATAGAGGGAGACTAAAAGTTAGTTGACAAATTAACACACTTCATCAAAAAATTAACAAATGTCTGCCATGTGTTGGAAAAACAAGGACAGGTACCAAAGGAAAAAAACTGACAGAAATGAAGGGAGACATAGACAATTCAAGAGTAATAGCTGGAGACTGCAATATTACACTTTCAAAATGGATAGAAAAACTCGACAGACCAATAAGGAAATAGAAGGCTTGAACAACACTATAATCCAACTAGACCTAAAGACATATACATAATACTCCAACCAACAGAAGCAGAATAAACATTCTTCTGAGGGCACATATAATGTTCTCCAGGAGAGACCATATGCTAGGTCATAAAACAAGTCACAATACATTTACAAATTATATAAAGTATGTTTTCTGACCACAATGGAATGAAACTAGAAATCAATAAGGAAATTTGGGAAATTCAAAAATATAGAGAAATAAATGACACACTCTTAACTACCAATGTTCAAAGAAGAAATCACCAGGGCAATTAGAAAATACTTTGAGATGAATGAAAATGAAAGCAAAACATACCAAAACTTATGGGATGCAGTGAAGAAAGGGCTTACAGA
The DNA here is from genome assembly GCF_964165515.1 of Mesoplodon bidens. Lineage (NCBI taxonomy): Eukaryota > Metazoa > Chordata > Mammalia > Artiodactyla > Ziphiidae > Mesoplodon > Mesoplodon bidens. The sequence continues at coordinate 26,544,274 of NC_138170.1, forward strand.
AATTTGTATCTGTAAATGTCCATATTAAAAGAAGAAAGATTTTGAAACTATAACCTCACCTTCAACCTTAAGAAACCAGAAAAAGAAGACCAAATAAAACCCAAAGCAGGCAAAATGAAGGAAATTATATAGATTAGAATGAAAATAAATGAATCAGAGAATCAAAAAAAGAGAAAAATCAAAGAAATCAAAAGTTGGTTCTTTGAAAAGGTCAACAAAAATGGACAAATCTTTAGCTAGAACTCACTAAAGGAAAAAAGGGGAAAACTCAAATCATTTAAATTAAGAATGAACCAGGGGATGTTACTACCAATCACACAGAAATTAAAAAGGATCATAAGGGAATATTATGAACAATTACATGTCAACAAATTAGGTAACCTAGATGAAACAGACAAATTCCTAGAAAAACAACCTACCAAAACTGACTCAAGCAAAAATAGAAAATCTGAACAGACCTATAATAAGGACAGAGGCGGAGTCAGTAATCAGAAATCACCCCCCAAAGAAAAGCCCAGGCCCAAACTGGTGAATTCTAAAAAACATTTAAAGTAGAATTAACAACAACCATTCACAAACTCAAAAAACAACATCATCATCAAAACAAAATGAGAAGAAGGATAACTTCCCAATTCATTCTGTAAGGAGAGTACTACCCGGATAAAAAAGGCAAAGATACAGTAAAACTACAGACCAATACCCCTTATGAATATAGTAGGAAAATCTACAACAAAATACTAGCAAACTGAATCCAGCAACACAGAAGAGGGATTATACATCAAAACCAGGAGGAATTTATCCCAGGAAGGCAAAGTTGGTTCAATATATGATTATCAATCAACGTAACACACCATATTCATAAAGAAAACATAGGATCATTTCATTATACATAGAAAAAGCACATGGCAAAACCCAAAACCCTTCCATAATAAAAACACTCAACAAAACAGGAATAGAAGAGAACTTCCTCAACCTGATAAAGGGCATTTATAAAAAAACTCACAGTAACATCATGCTTAATGACCAGAAAGATTTCTCCTTAAAATCAGGAACAAGACAAGGATACTCATTCTTAACACTTCTATTCAACACAGTACTGGAGGTTCTAGCAAGGGCAACTAGGCAAGAAAAAGAGATAAATGACATGATATTGGAAAGAAGAAGGAAAACTATCTCTCTTTGCAAATGACAAAATTTTATATAGAAAACACTAAGGAACACATGAACACACACACAAACACATAAACTTATGTGTTATGCTTCCCTGGTGGTGCAGTGGTTGAGAGTCCGCCTGCCGATGTAGGGGACGTGGGTTCGTGCCCTGGTCCAGGAGGATCCTACATGCCGTGGAGCGGCTGGGCCCGTGGGCCATGGCCGCTGGGCCTGCATATCTGGAGCCTGTGCTCTGCAACGGGAGAGGTCGTGGCAGTGGGAGGCCTGCGTACCACAAAAAAACGGCTAGGAAATGACTGTTAAGGGGCACAGGGTTTCTTTTTGGTATGACAAAAAGTTCTGGAATTAGTGGTGATGGTTGTATAACCTCCTCTGAATATACTAAAAACCACTAAATTGTATACTTTACAAGAATGAATTTTAAGGTATGTAAATTTTATTTTTAAAAAATCAATAGAGATTGACCAACACTGAGACATACCCTGGGAAAGTAAGAAAACTTCAATTTTAAAAACCCAACAACAATCCAGAATCCAAGAGGGAAAAAATATTAGGGTTGCCTCTGGCACAGAAATATTAAATGTATGTGCCCAGAAAGGGGGAGCAAATCTGACTGAGTTTTGAATTAAAGATTATTATTCAAAAGTTTTATACCCAAAGAAGTTGTTATTCCTATACAAAGGTTACAGAATGATAATCTCAAATTTATAAGAACTGAAGAGATGCTCACTCCTGAACAACTGTAGAAAAATCTAGTTAAACAATAAAATTATTTAAATTAATAAACTCACAGTTACACTGAAAAGACTCATGATACTGATCCTCTTTAAAAAACACATAAAATGGTGATTTTGCTTATAACATGGAAGTAAAATGGTATACTTCTTAAACATAAAGCTTATCCATACAATAGTAATACTACCATAATGAACTGAGACAACACTCACAAAATATAATGAATATTGTTATGTTGGGGGAAGTGTGTGTAGGTGGGGAGTGGGGAGAAGTAGGGCAAGTGCAACCAGTTTCTTAATTTTTCATATAATGGAGTCAATAGATACTATTTCATATCTGGGAGATACACTGAGACAGTGGCTTAAGCATATTTGTTAATTACATGGCTGCTAAGTTAGCAAAAAAACAACTCAAAGAAAATCATATAGCAATAAAAAAATGAAAACAGTAAGAAATCATTAAAAATGATACGAAACCCTGAAGAACCAAAACAATTTTGAAAAAGAACAACAAAGTTGGAGGATTCACACTTCCTGATTTCAAAACAGTAATACAATAACAGTGTGGTACTGGCAAAAAGATAAATAGATCAATGGACTAGAATAGAGAGCCCAGAAATAAACCTTTGTGCCACATGGTCAAATGATCTCTGACCCTTGACAAGGGGCCAAAACCATTCAACAGGAAAAGAGCAGTCTCCTTAACAAATGGCGCTGGGAAAACTGGATATCCTTAAAAAGGATATCTTAAACTGGATATCTTAAAAAGAATGAAATTGGAAAAGAATGAAGTTGGAGCCTTATCTTACATCATGTACAAAAATTACCTCAAAATGGATTAAAGACCTAAAACCATAACATTCTTGGAAGAACACAGGGGGAAAGCTTCATAGCATTGGACTTGGTAATGACTTCTTAGATATGACACCAAAAGCACAGGCAGCAAAAGTAAAACTCGACAACTGGGACTACATCAATATTAAAAATTTCTGGGCATCAAAGGACACAATCAACAAAGGTAAGAAGGGAACCCACTGACTGGGAGAAAATTTTATAAATCATATATCTGATAAGAGGTTAATACTCAGAATATGTAAAGAACTTCTACAACTCAATGACCAAAAAATAACGTGATTCAAGAAGGAGCAAAGTACTTGAATAGACATTTCTCCAAAGATGATATACAAATGGCCAAGAAGTATATAAAAAGATGCTCAATATAATCATGAAAGAAATGCAAATCAAAAACATATCACTTCATACACATTAGGATGCCACTATAAAGAAAACAGAGAATAACATATGTTGACAAAGATGTGGAAAAAGTGGAACCATCGTGTGCTGTTGGTGGGACTGTAAAATGGGCAGCTGCTGTGGAAAACAGTATGGTCGTTCCTCAAATAATTAAAAATAGAATTACCATATAATCCAGCCATTCCACTTCTGGATATGTACCCCCCAAAATTGAAAGCAGGATCTTGAATGGGTATTCGTACACTCATGTTCATAGCATCATTATTCACAATGGTCTAAACGTGGAAGCAACACAAGTATCTATTAACAGATGGATGAATGAACAAACAAAATGTGGTATATACAGGGCTTCCCTGGTGGCGTAGTGGTTGAGAATCTGCCTGCCAATGCAGGGGAAATGGGTTCGAGCCCTGGTCTGGGAAGATCCCACATACCATGGAGCAACTAGGCCCATGAGCCACAACTACTGAACCTGCGCGTCTGGAGCTTGTGCTCCGCAACAAGAGAGGCTGAGACAGTGAGAGGCCTGCACACCATGAGTGAAGAGTGGCCCACGCTTGCCACAACTAGAGAAAGCCCACGCACAGAAACAAAGACCCAACACAGCCAAAAATAAATAAATAAAAAATTTTAAAAATGTGGTATATACATACAATGCAGTATCATTCAGTCTGAAAAAAAAGACAATCCTGTCAGATGGTACAACACTGATGATCCTTGAGGACATTATGCTAAATGAAATAAACTTGTTACTTAAAGACAAATACTGTATTCCACTTACATGAGGTACCTAGAGTAGTCAAATTCTTAGAATGGTGGTTGCTAGGGGCTTGAGCCTAAGGTGGAACGGGGAGTTGCTATTTGAGTCAGTGTAGAAATTCAGTTTTGCAAGATGAAAAGAGTTCTAGAGATGGGTGATGGTGATGTCTGCACAACAATATGAATGTATTTAATACATTAAACTACCCCATGAACAAAAATAAATTCAAAATGGATTAAAGACTTAAATGTAAGAACTGAAACCACAACCAAAAAAAAAAAAAAGACAAAACTTCTTGAAGAAAACATAGGCAGTAAGCTCTTTGACACTGATCTTAGTAATTTTTTTTTTGGATATGTCTCCTCAGGCAAGGGAAACAAAACCAAAAATAAACAAATGGGACTACATCAAACTAAAGAGCTTTTCCACACTGAAGGGAACTAGCATCTACCAAATGGGAGAAGATATCTGCAAGCAATCTATCTGATAAGGGGTTAATACCCAGAATATACAAAGAACTCATACAACTCAACATCAAAAACCCAAACAACCTGACTTTAAAAAATGGGCAAAGGATCTGAATAGACATTTTTGCAAAGAAGACATACAGATGGCCAAGAGGCACATGAAAAGATGCTCAGTATCACTAATCATCACGGAAATGAAAATCAAAACCACAATGATATATCACCTCACACCTGTCAGAATGGCTATTAGCAAAATACAACAAGTACTGGCAAGGATGAAGAGAAAAGGGACTGTTGGTGGGAATGTAAATTGGTGCAGCCACTATGGAAAACAGTTTGGAGGCTCCTCACAAAATTAAAAACAGAACTATCACATGATCCAACAATTAACATATGAGTATTTTTCTGAAGAAAACAAAAACACTAGTTCGAAAAGATATATACACCCCTATGTTCACTGCAGCATTATTTACAATAGCCAAGATATGGAAGCAACCTAAATGCCCATGGATAAAGAAAATGTGGTGTATATATTTATGAAATGGAATACTGCTCAGCCATAAAAAGAATGAAATCTTGCCATTTGCAACAACATGGATGGACCTAGAGGGTATTATGCTAAGCGAAATCTAAAAAACAAAACAAACAAACATAACAAAACAGAAACAGAGTTATAGATAGAAAAAAAACGGTTGTCAGAGGGGAGATGGCGAAGGGAGGAAAAAAATAGGTGAGGGAGATTAAGAAGTACAAACTTCCAGTTGTAAAATAAATGAGTCACGGGTGTTAAGTGTACAGTGTGGAGAATACAGTCAATAAGTATGTAATATCTTTGCATAGTGACATATAGTAACTAGACTTACCATGGTGTTTGAAATATATAGAAATATCAAATCACTATTTTGTGCACAGGGACTAACATAATGTTGTAGATGAATCATACTTCAGAAAAAAAATAACGAACTCATAGAAAGAGATCAGATTTGTGGTTAACAGAGGCAGTGGGTGGCGGGAGGGAGTGGGAATTGGTTGAGGGCAGTCAAGCTTCCAGTTGTAAGGTAAACAACTGTTACGGATGTAATGTACAACATGATAAATAAAACTAACACTGCTGTATATTATATAAGAAAGTGATTAAGAGAGTAAATCCTAAGAGTTCTCATTACAAGGAAAATATTTTTTTCTATTTCTTTAATTTTGTATCTGTATGAGATGACAGATGTTCACTAAACTTACTGTGATAATCATTTCATGATGTATGTAAGTCAAATCATTATGCTGTACTCAAACAAACAGTGCTGTATGTCAATTAAATCAATAAAACTGGAAGAAAAATAAATAAAATAGAATAAGAAAAAATGGTTAAGATGATAAATTTTGTTATGCATACATTATCACAATTAAAAATAATAAAGAAAAAGAAAGAAAACACAAGAATCAAATACTTAGGAATAAATTTAGACAAGAAGGTATAACACTTGTACATTGGCAACTACAAGACCTTACTGGAAGAAAATAAAGTCCTAAATAAATTGGAAAACATCCTGTGTTTATCAACTGGAAGACAATGTTGTTTAGATGGCAATAAACCCCAAAGCTACATATTAAATGCAATTAATATAAAATTCCCAACAACCTTTTCAGCAGAAATTTTAAAAAGCTGATCCTAAAATTCATATGGAGACACAAGGGCCCTGATTGGCCAAAACAGTCTTTAAAAAGAATAAAGTTGGAAGATTCATACTTCTCAATTTTAAAACTTACTACAAAGCTACAGTAACCTAATCAGTGCAGTAATGGCATATAGATCAGCATACAGATCAATGGAACAGAACTGAGAGCCTAGAAATAAACCCTCATATCTATGGTCAACTGATTTTTGACAAGGGTGCCAAGACCATTCAATGGAGAAAGAACAGTCTCAACAGCTGATTTTGGGATAATTCCATGTGGAAAGAATGTTTGACCCCTACCTCATACCATATAAATAAATTAACTCAATATACATCCAAGATGCAAATGAAAGAACTAAAAGTATAAAATTCTTGAAAGAAAATATATGGACAAATCTTCATGACTTTGGATTTGGCAATGGTTTCTTAAATATGACACCAAAAGCACAAGCAACAAAAGAAAAAATAGGTACGCTGGGGCTTCATTGAAAGTAAACTGCTGTGCTTCAATAAAGAGTAGTAAGTGAGTGAAAACACAACCCAGAGAGTGGAAGCAAATATTTGCAAATTACACATCTGATAATATTCCACAATCCAGAATATATAAAGAACTCTTACAACTCAAAAACAAAAAGGCCAAACAACTTAAAAAGTGGGCAGGGACTTCCCTGGTGGCGCAGTGGTTAAGAATCCACCTGACAATGCAGGGTTCAAGCCCCAGTCCAGGAAGATCCCACATGCCACAGAGCAACTAAGCCCGGGTGCCACACTACTGAGCCCGCGCTCTAGAGCCCACGAGCCACAACTACTGAAGCCCACACACCTGGGCCCGTGCTCTGCAATGAGAGAAGCCACCGTAATGAGAAGCCCACGTGCCACAATGAAGAGTAGCCACCACTCGCCGCAACTAGAGAAAGCCTACGCACAGCAATGAAGACCAAATGCAGCCAAAAATTAATTAATTCATTAATTTCAAAAAAATGGCCAACAAGCACATAAAAAGATACTTAACATCATTAGTCATTATGCAAAGGGAAAGGCAAAACAAACCACAATCAAAATGACAATGAGTATGAGATACCACTTTGTAGCTACTGGGATGGCAAAAAAAAAAAAAAAAGTAAATAAAGAGTGTTGGTGAATGTGGAGAAATTGGAACCCTTAGAAATTGTTGCTGGGAATGTAAAATGGTGTGGCCACTGTGAAAAACAGTTTGACGCTTCCTAAATAAGTTTAAAATAAAATTTCCAAATGACCCAGCATTTTCAACTCTTACGTGTATACCCAAAAGAACTGTATGTAGGTGTTCAAATAAAAACTTGTACACAAATGTTCATATCAGGTCTATTCACAATAGCCAAAAGGTAGAAACAACCTAAACGTCCATGAATGGATGAACAGATAAATAAAATGTGTCTAAACATATAATATTATTCAGCCATAAAAAGCAATGAAGTACTGACAGATGCTAGGACATGGATAAATTTCAGAAAGATTATTCTAGAGTCAAAGAAGCCTGACACAAAGGCCACATATGATATGATTCCAATTAAATGAAATAACCAGAATAGGCAAGTTCACAGGACAAAAAGTAGATTAGTGATGGACAGGGGCTGGTAGGAAGGGGGAATAGAGAGTAACTGCTTAATGGGTATGAGGTTTCCACTAGGGTGGTGAAAAAGCTCTGAAACTAGATAGTGGTGATAGTTGTAAAACACTGTGAATATACTCAGTGCCACTGAACTGCATACTTTAAAATGATAAAACTGTAAACTTTGTTATGTATATGTATTTTAGTACACACACCAAAAAACCCTCTATCTGCATCCTTTCCCCCTACCTCCTCTATGGAACAAAAAGCCTCATTCTGTGTCCTTCCCAATTTTTGGCTTACTTTTAAAAAAGAGTCTTATTGTACTATTTATATGTGTAATTACTGTCATTTAATACCTACCAAAAACTCAATTGAGAAATAATATATATGGCTAAATGTCTGAATGTTTTGTGCCTTCTTTCAGCTAAACCAGTGGTCTCCAAATTGTTTTGATCATGGGGTCCCACTGATAAAACATTTTAAGTACAAATTACTAAAGTAGATATTATTTATAAATTATATATTATTGCTGTACTCATACACTGTAAAACATATACAAAAATATAAACTTTAAAAGGTTCATACTCCAATGAACCATTTTGCAAGTATCCCTATTTGGAGAGCACCTGTCCAAATCAATTTTATCTTGGCTTAAAGTAATGGTCTGCATTTACTGACCCCTTGAAATCTGCCTTTATGGAATTCCCTAATCGAAGGCCATATTAGCCTTATATGATTGTCGTTACTGAGAATGTACTGTAAGGATGCCGTTGAGGATTTTGTTACACCACAATGCCTTCTTTATGAGGACAGACGAGAGAAATTTAAGAAGGCTTAGTACCAGAAATATCTGTAATGCTTTTGAAAATTTAGTTTGCTTTTATTACTAGAGTTATGTAATTGATCACAGATTCTAGCAACACTAATTGCTAGAAAACATAAAGCAAAATTTGTGGCTCATTTTTAGCAACCATATCCACAAGGTATCAACTTGCCTTCCTGTCACTCTTAATTCTTCATGTATTTATTTTTTAAATCATGTTGTAGCTCACCCCTCCCTGGCTTCAGTCTAATTTTCCATCATTCCAATTCTTCATTTACTTAAAAAATAATCATATTACTTATATGTGTGTGTGTGTGTGTGTGTGCTTAAAAGCACCTCAAAATTTCTTAAAAGACAGGGAGGAATGAATAAACAAAAACCAACAGGCAAAAAAAACAGGTAATATTGTTCAGAATGGAGGTCATTCTAAACTTGAAGATGCCCTGTACCAAAGGTATAGACTTTGCAGATTTTGAAGCATTTAGCAGCAAAGCCTTTCATCCAAAGGGTAATTCGTAAATGAGTGTTAATGAAAAGAATGATAACTCAAACAGCACTGTACTACACTTTCTCACTCTTTTCCAGCTGGTAAGAAATGTTATAGTGAGGAAAGGGCAATTGGCTTTTTTTCACCTGTGTGCAAAGCTTAACTAAAAAGTCCATGAAAAATGTAGTCATATTGCCAGATGGAATTTGTAGCCATGTACCTGGACGTGTTTCCTTCTGGTGTGCTCTGAAGTAATTTGGGGATAACCTGTATTCAGTGGTTTCTTGTTTTTCTTGCTCCGCTTCTCAAGGTATCTCCTCTGATGGTCGGTGATGCTGCTGTATAATTTAATTCGCCTGGGTGACAAACAAACTCTTTCATGGCCAAAAGCATGGATCAGTCGGGCAGTATCAATGGTGGAAATAGAGCTGCTCCTCTCATGCAGAGTCACTTCCTTATCTGTTTGGGTCAATATATCTGATTCCACAGAAGTGGTGGTGGAAAGGATGTTGGTGGCAGTATCTGTGAGCAGCTCACTCTCCTCTGAGTGTCTAGAATCTGAAGAAGTGTTATTTATATAATGAAAACCTGGCTGTTTTCTCAGAATATATTTATCAAATTTAATCTGTTCAATTTTAATCTGATTGGACCTCCCAGCTTGATGAGTAGAAAGAACCTTGTTTTTTTTAAGATCGCCTGTATTTTTATGGCATTTCTCCAGGCTTTTATACCGTTTCTTTTTCTGAAGCTTGTTTTTCTGCTGTTGCTGTCTACCACTCCGTTCCTTAACGTCTTGTTCCCCCTTGTTATCATCCTGTGTACTTTCTGAGGACTGGAGAGAATGTGTGATGGGATGCTGAAGAAGTTTAGCCAAACGATCAAGTCGCTCCACCAAGGAAAGTTCCTTCTTGACACTGAACTCAGGAGGTTTCTGTTGCCTCTGTCGCTCCTGATACCTGTTCCAGAGTTCATTTAAACTCACAGTGTGCTGAGTTGTTAACTCTGGGGTGGCCTTATGATCCCTTTTTAGGTCATTAACTTGTTTGTCATATTTTGGGAAATGTCTAGCCTGACTTTTAGTAGTATGCTTTACTTCTTTGTTTTCCAAGTTTACATTGATACTGAGGCTCTCTACTGTGGTATAATCTGACTTTGTCTTTGCCACATTTTGATAAGAGGAAGGAAGACAAGTGTGTTCTCTTTGTTTGTCTGGATGATGCTGAAAGGAATCTTTCCAAGAATGCCTCATGAAAACTCTTCTTCCTAAGGATTCATGGCAAAAATCTTGATCACTTCGTAGGTGCACTGGATGATGAAAGTAAAACTTAGCTGACCTGAAGACAGAATGGGTGGTATTTTCAAATTCTGAATGACATCTGGACTCTGAAAAGGCGAAAAAAAAAAAAGATTTTGAAGGACTTTCAAAATATTTGCATTCCCTTTAGAAATAGTATTCACATTTAATTCTTTAGATACAAAACAAAGACTGAAGGAAAGAATGGTCTATATAAAGATTCAGAAAATTCTTGATTCATGCCTTGTGCCTAGTGGCCAGATTGGCATGGTAATAGTTTAAGAGACTCAGGATCAAAAGACCCAGATTCTGGGCTGGATTCTGCCACAGACTGGCTGTATGACCTTGAGGAGGGCATTTTGGTTCCTGGGATTGTAACAGCAGCTGCTATGTATTATTGCTTGCTATGTGTGTGGTATTATGATATATGCTCTATATCTGTTTTTTTTCCCCTCTTATAAAACTGAGAGAGAGGTATTATTAATCTCATTTTCAGCTAAGAAACCTGAGACTTTATTTTTATCATCAGTAATTAAATGGATGGAATTTTAAAAACTCCAACTCTTTACATGTTTTAGAGCCTTGAAAAATTCTTTTTTGTGAACCATCTTCACACCCCCTCAATTTTTTTTATTGTGGTAAAATATACCTAATATAAATTACCATCTTCCATCTTCACATTTTGACAGTCATTGTATATCAAAATAGGCATTTTAAGATGTAGAACATCTTAACAACTATAAACCGTAATTGTAAACATTAATTCAGTTTCCATACACATTTTTAGAGTTCTAAGTCATGGAAGAAACAGACATACACATGAAACAAAGTATCACTTGTAACTATGGGATCCATTCTACCTTCTCTATAGATTATTGGTAATCAGAATTTTCACTGGGATGAATACTCTGGGAATACTCTGGGAATCCCTAAGACAATTTCTCCAAAATATAGTGGGATACATGGAATCTGCTTTTATATCTAAAGTATAAAAAGACTCTCAAACTTCCCAATGAACAAAAGTCCAGGACCAGGTGGCTTCACTGCTGAATTCTACCAAACATTTAAGGAAGAATAAATATGAAAGATTCTCAAACTCTTTCAATAAACAGAACAGGAGAGAACACTTGCAAACTTATTTTATAAGGCCCACGTTACCCTGTTACCCAGACGTTACCTAGATACCCAGTGTAGATACACTACAAGAAAATTACAAGCCAATATCCCTGATGAACATAGATGCAAAAAAAAAAAAACCAAACTAAACATTAGCACACCCAATTCAATAATATATTAAAAGGATTATACACTATGATCAAGTGGGATGTATTCCAGGGATGCAAGGACGGTTCAACATCTACAAATCAATCAATGTGGTACATGACACTAACCAAATAAAGGATAAAAATCATATAATCAATAGATGTAGAAAAAGCATTTGAGAAAACTCAAAATCCATTCATGATAAAAACTCTCAACAAAGTAGGTCTAGAGGAAACATAGCTCAACGACCATTTCTGACAAGACCATAGCTAACATACTCAACGGTGAAAAATGGGAAGCATTTCCTCTAAGATCAGGAACAAGACAAGGATATCCACTGGCATCACGTTTATTGAACACAGTATTGGAAGTCCTAGCCAGATCAATTAGGCAAGAAAAAGAAGCAAAAGGCACCAAATCAGAAGAGAAGCAAAATTGTCACTATGTGAAAATGGCATGATTTTATATATAGAAAACCCTAAAGACTCCACCAAAAAAAACTGTTACAACTAATACATTCAGTAAAATTGCAGTATACAAAATTATTTAACAGACAAAAATCTGTTGCATTTCTATACATTAATAATAAACTACCAGAAAAAGAAATTAAAACAATCCTATTCATAATTGCATCAAAAGAATAAAATACCTAGGAATAAATTTAACCAAGGAGGTAAAAGACCTGTATACTGAAAACATTGATGAAAAAAGCTGAAAAAGACGTGAAAAAATGGGAAAATATTCTGTGCTCACAGATTGGAAGAATTAATATTGTTAAAATGTCCATACTACTCAAAACAATCAATAGATTCAATGCAATCCCTATCAAAATTCCAGTGGCATTTTCCACAAAAATAGAACAATTCTAAAATTTGTCTGTAACCACAAAAGACTCCAAATAGCCAAAGCAATCTTAAAAAAGTAGAAGAAAACTGTAGGCACCACACTCCCTGATTTCAAACTATATTACAAAGCTACAGTAATCAAAACGGTATAGTACTGGCATAAAAACAGACATGTAGATCAATGGAACAGAATAGAAAGACCAGAAATAAACTCACATATAAGGCCAATTACCTTATGACAAAGGAGCCAAGAATATACAATGGGGAAAGGATAGTCTCTTCAATAAATGGTACTGGGAAAACTGGATAGCCACATGCAAAAGAATGAAACGGAACCATTATCTTACACCATACACAAATATCAATTCTAAATGGATTGAAGATTTAAATGTAAGATCTTAAACCATAAAATTCCTAGAAGAAAACATAGGCAGTTAAGAGCTTTGACAGTGGTATTAGCAATAATTTTTTGAATTTGACACCAAAAGCAAAGACAACAAAAGCAAAAGTAAATAGCAGGAGCACATCCAACTGAAAGGCTTCTGCACAGCAAAAGAAACCATCAGACTACTGAATGGAAGAAGATATTTGCAAATGATATATCTGACAAGGGGTTAACATCCAAAATACACAAAGAATTCAACTCAAATAAAAACAAACAAACAACCCAATTAAAAAATGGGCACAGGATCTTAATAGACATTTTTGTAAAGAAGACATACGAATGGCTAACAAATACAGGAAAAGATGCTCAGCATCAATAATCATTGGGAAATGCAAACCAAAACCACAATAAGATATCACGTCACACCTGTTAGAATGGCTATCATCAAAAAGACAAGAAATAACAACCATTAGTGAAGATTTGGAGCTAAAGGTTCCTTTTTCTGTGCACTGTTAGTGAAAATGTAATTGGTGTTGCCACTATGGAAACCAGTATGGAGGTTACCCAAAGAGTTAAAAATGGAACTACCATATCATCCAGCAATTCTGCTTCTGGGTCTATACACAAAACAATTGAAAGCTTGGTCTTGGAGAGATATTCGTATATCTGTGTTCACTGCAGCATTATTTAAAACAGCCAAGACATGGAAACAACCTAAGTGTCCACTGATGGATGAACAGATAAAGAAAATGTAGTATGGGGGGTGGGAGATTGGGACTGACATATATACACTACTGATACTATGTATAAAATAGATAACTAATGAGAACCTACTGTATATAGCACAGGGAATTCTACTCAATGCTCTCTGGTGGCCTAAATGGGACGGAAATCCAAAAAAGAGGGGATATATGTATACGTATAGCTGATTCACTTTGCTGTACAGTAGAAACTAACACAACACTGTAAAGCAACTATACTCCAACAAAAATTAAAACAAAACAAACAAAAAGAAAATGTGGTATAGAGGAAAGTGGGCAAGATGGCAGAGTAAAAAGACCTTGAGCTCACCTCCTCTCATAAGCACACCAAAATCACAACTATCCGCAGAATAACCATTAAAAAAAAACATACACACACAAAAAAACTGGAACCCACCAGAAAAGATCTCCTACACCAAAAGACATAAAGAAGGAACCACAACAAAACCGGTAGTAAGGGCAGACTCATGATATAATCAAATCCCATAACCCCTATGTAGGCAACCTGAAAACTGGAGAGTAAATATATTACAGAGGTTCTCCCAGGCTGGGGGTCTGGCACTGTTGAGATGAGCCCACAGAACATTTGGCTTTGAAGGCCAGAAGGCTTAATTGCAGGAGCCCCACAGGACTGGGGAAAATAGAGATATTGCTCTTAAAGGGTGCACATGAAATCTCGTATACCCTGGGACATAGGGCCAAAGAAGTAATTTGATAGGAGCCTGGGCCAGACCTACCTGCTGGTCTTGGAGAGTCTCCTGGAATGGCAGGGGTTGGGGGAGGGTGGCTGCAGCTCACCCTAGGGACATAGACACTGGTGGCAGACATATTGGGGAATACTGTTGGTGGATGACATATTGGCTCATTAGCTCCAAAACCTGGCCCCACCCAACAGCCTGCAGGCAACAGTGCTGGGACGTCTCAGGCCAAAGAACTAACTGGGTTAGGACACAGCTCCACCCATTAGCAGACAGGCTGCCTAAAGACTAAAAAGCACACAGCTGCCTTTGGACTCACCCCTAGACATGGCCCAGCCCACCAGAGGGCCAAGACCCAGCACCACCCACCAGTAGACAGGCACAGGACTCTCCCACCAGGAAGCCAGGCAAAGCCTTTAGACCAGTCTCATTCACCAGGATGCAGGCACCAAAAGCAAGAAAACTATGATTCTGCAGTGCAGGCCAGAGCCTACCCTGGGACCAGCTGGGCCCTGGACTGGCCCACTAGCAGGCCAAAGAAACCTTCAGGACACTCCAGACCCTGTACCCAACTGTGTCAGGAACTGACACCACCCCCACAACAATCTGAAATGCGCTCTGGGATCCCAGGGCCCTGCAGCTGGACTCCAGGGGCCAGCTCTGCCTGCCAGTAGACCAGCACTAACCCCAGGATCTGGCTTCAACTACCAGTGGGTAGGCAACAACCCTAGGGTCTTCAGGACCCTGACTCCACCCACCAGTGAGCCAGCATTAGCCCCGGGGCCCCTAGGATTCTGCAACCAGCCACATTGTGACCAGGCCCTGCTAAACAGCAGTCAGCAGCATCCACACAAGGTAGGACCTGGCAACCAACCAGACTAGGGGCCTACCAGACTGCCCACATAGTTAGCCCACCACAACACAAGGCCCAAGTAGCCCTCTTAGGGTGAACCCCTAGAGCACACAGCTTGGGTAACAAGAGGGGAGTGTACTGCTGGAGTGCACAGGATGCCTCCTACAGAGGGCCACTTCTCCAAGGTTGAGAGATGTGACTTACCTACTACATACATAAAAATACAAATAGCAAGTTATTGACAAAATGAGATGGCAGAGGAATATGTTTCAGATGAAGGAACAAGATAAAATCCCAGAAGAACTAAGTGAAGTGGAAATAGGCAATCTACCCAAGAAATAGTTCAGAGTAATGAGCATACAGATGATTAAAGAACTCAGGAGGAGAATGGATGCACAGAACGAGAAGTTATAAGCTTTAAGAAAAGAGTTAGAAAATATAAAGAACAACCAGAGATGAAGAATACAATAACTGAACTGAAAAATACAGTGGAAGGAATCAAAGTAGACTAAAGGATTCAGAAGAATGGATCAGTTAGCTGGGAGACAGAGTAGTGGACATCACTGCCACTGAACAGAAAAAAGATTAAAGAAAAAATGAGGACAGTTTAAAAGATCTCTGAGACAACATCAAGAGCACTAATATTCACATTACAGGGGTCCCAGAAGAAAAGAGAAAGAGCCTGGGAAAATATTTGAAAGAAAGAGCTCAGGAAAATGTCTGAAGAGATAATAGCTGAAAACCACCCTAACCTGGGAAAGGAAATAGTCATCCAAGTCCAAGAAGCGCAGAAAATCCCATACAGGATAACCCAAAGAGGAACACACCAAGACACGCTGTAATCAAAATGTCAAAAATTAAAGATTCAAACTGATTCACTTTGTTATAAAGCAGAAACTAAAAAAAAAAAAATTAAAGATACAGAGAAAACTAAAAGCAGAAAGGGGAAAGCAACAAATAACATACAACGGAACTCCCATAAGACTATCAGCTGACTTTTCAGCAGGCACTCTGCATGTTGGAAGGGACTGGCATGATATATTTAAAGTGATGAAAGGGAAAAACCTACATCCAAGAATACTCTACTCAGCAAGGCTCTTTTTCAGATTTGACAGAGAAATCAAAAGCTGTATAGACAAGCAAAGGCTGAAAGAATTCAGCACCACTAAACCAGCTTTACAACAAATGTTAAAGGAACTTCTCTAAGTGCAAAAGAAAAGGCCACAACTTGACATGAGAAAATTATGGAACAAAAAAGCTCACCAGTAAACATACAGTAAAGGTAGGAAATCATTCATAAACAAAGCTAGCAGGAAGATTAAAAGACAAAAGTAGTAAAAATCATCTGTATCCATGCTAAGCAGTTAAGGAATACAAAAAACAATTTGATGTAAAACATGACATAAAAAACAGTAATTATGAGGGAAGGAGAGTACACATGTAGGGTATTTAAGATGCATTTGAAATTAAGACATCAGCAACTTAGAAGAATCACATATAGAGAGAGAGAGACTGCTATACAATAACCTCAAGGTAACCACAAGCCAAAAATCTATAACAGATACACACATACACAAAAAAGGAATCTAAACATAACACTGAAGATAGTCATCAAATCACAAGAGAAGAGAACAAAAGAAGGGGGGAAAAAGACCTACAGAAGCAAATCCAAAACAATTAACAAAATGACAGTAAGAACATACATATCGATAATTACCTTAAACGTAAACAGACTGAATGCTCCAACCAAAAGACACAAACTGGATGAATGGATACAAAAACAAGGCCCGTTTATTTGCTGCCTACAAGAGACTCACTACAGATCTAGAGACACATACAGACTAAAAGAGAGGGGATGGAAAAGGTATTCCACACAAATGAAAATCAAAAGAAAGCCAGAGTAGCAATATTTATATTAGATGAAATCAACTTTAAAATAAAAACTGTTACAGGAGACAAAGAAGGACACTACAGAATGACCAAGGGATCAATCCAAGAAGATATAACAACTGTAAATATGTATGCACCCAGCATAGGAGCACCTTAATACATAAGGCAAAATATTAACAGACATAAAAGGAGAATTCAACAGTAGCACAATAATAGTAAGGGACTTTAACACCCGACTTACATCAATGGACAGATCATCCAGACAGAAAATCAATAAGGAAACACAGGCCTTAAATAACACATTAGACCAAAGGGACTTAACCGATATTTATAGAGCATTCCACCCAAAAGCAGCAGAATACACATTCTTTTCAAGTGCACATGGAACATTCTCCAGGATAGATCATATGTTAGGCCACAAAACAAGCCTTGGTAAATTTAAGAAAACTGAAATCATATCAAGCTTCTTTTCCAACCACAACTCTATGGAACTAGAAATCAACTACAAGAAAAAAAAACTGCATAACTCATAAACACGTGGAGGCTAAACAATATGCTACTAAACAACCAATGGATCACTGAAGAAATCAAAGAGGAAATCAAAAACTACCTAGAGACAAATGAAAACGAAAACATGATGATCCAACACCTATGGGACACAGAAAAAGCAGTTCTAAGAGGGAAGTTTATAGTGATACAGGCTTACCTCAGGAAACAAGAAAAATCTCAAATTAACAACCTAAACTTACATCTAAAGCAAGTAGAGAAAGAAGAATAAATAAAAACCAAAGTTAGTAGAAGGAAAGGAATCATAAATATCAGAGCAGAAAGAAATGAAATAGAGACTAAAAAAACAATAGGAGGGCTTCCCTGGTGGCGCAGTGGTTGAGAGTCCGCCTGCCGATGCAGGGGACACGGGTTCGTGCCCCGGTCCAGGAAGATCCCACATGCTGCGGAGTGGCTGAGCCCGTGAGCCACGGCCACTGAGCTTGCGCGTCCGGAGCCTGTTGCTCCGCAACGGGAGAGGCCACAACAGTGAGAGGCCCGCGTACCACAAAAACAAACAAACAAACAAACAAAAACAATAGGAAAGATCAATGAAACTAAAAGCTGGCTCTTTGAAAATATAAACAAAATTGATAAACCTTTAGGAAGACTCATCAAGAAAAAAAGGGAGAGGGCCCCAATCAATAAAATCAGAAATGAAAAAGAAGTTACAACCGACACCACAGAAATACAAAGGATCATAAGAGACTACTATGAGCAACTACACGCCAATAAAATGGACAACCTAGAAGGAACTGATGAATTCTTAGAAAGGTACAACCTCCCAAGACTGAATCAGGAAGACACAGAAAATATGAATAGACCAATTACCAGAACTGAAATTGAATCAGCAATTTAAAAATTACCAACAAAGAAAAGTCCAGGACCAAATGGCTTCACAGGTGAATTCTACCAAACATTGAGAAGAGTTAACACCCATCCTTCTGAAACCGTTCCAAAAATTTGCAGAGGAAGGAACACTTCTGAACTCATTCTAGGAGGGCACCAGCACCCTGATACCAAAACCAGACAAAGATATTGCAAAAAAGAAAACTACAGACCAATACCACTGATGAACACAGATGCAAAAATCCTCAACAAAATACTAGCAAACCGAATCCACTAATAAACTAAAAGGATCAGACACCATGATCATGTGGGATTCATCCCAGGGATGCAAGGATTTTTCAGTATCTGAAAATCCATCAGTGTGATACACCACATTAACAAACTGAAGAATAAAAACCATATGACCGGGCTCTCCTGGTGGCACAGTGGTTAAGAATCCACCTGCCATTGCAGGGGACACGGATTCGAGCCCTGGTCCGGGAAGATCCCACATGCCGCGAAGCAACTAAGCCTGTGTGCCACAACTACTGAGCCTGTGCTCTAGAGCCTGTAAGCCACAACTACTGAGTCCGCGTGCTACCAACTACTGAAGCCTGTGCACCTAGAGCCCGTGCTCTGCAACAAACAGAAGCCACCGCAACGAGAAGCCCGCACACCGCAACAAAGAGTAGCCCCCGCTCGTTGCAACTAGAGAAAGCCCACGCGCAGTAATGAAGACCCAACACAGCCAAAAATAAATAAATAAAATAAATTTATTTAAAAAAACATATGATCATCTCAATAGATGCAGAAAAAGCTTTTGACAGATTTCAACACACATTTATGATAAAAACTCTCTAGAAAGTGGGCACAGAGAGAACATACCTCAACACAATAAAGGCCATATATGACAAACCCACAGCTAACATTATACTCAATGGTGAAAAGCTGAAAGCATTTCCCCTACGATCAGGAACAAGACAAGGATGTCCACTCTCGCCACTTTTATTCAACATAGTTTTGGAAGTCCTAGTCAGGGCAAGCAGAGAAGAAAATGAAATAAAACGAATCCAAATTGGAAAAGAAGTAAACTGTCCGTTTTTACAGATGACAAGATACTATAAAATCCTAAAGATGCTACCAGAAAACTACTAGAGCTCATCAATGAATTCGCTAAAGTTTCAGGATATGAAATTAATACACAGAAATCTGCTGCATTTCTACATACTAACAATGAAAGATAAGAAAGACAAATTAAGCAAACATTCTCATTCACCATTTAGAACTAATAAACGAGTTCAGCATGGTTGCAGGATAAAAGTTAAATATTAAAAAAATCAATTGTATTATTATATACTTGCAATTAACAAACTGAAAATGAAATTAAAAAAACCATTCTGGGGGAATTCTCTGGCGGTCCAGTGGTTAGGACTCTGCAATTCCACTGCAAGGGGGCATAAGTTAGATCCCTGGTTGGGGAACTAAGATCCCTCAAGTCAAGCAGCACAGCCAAAAACAAAATCAAAAACTAAAACAAAAGCAAAAGAAAACCATTCTGTTCACAACAGCCTCAAAAAAATTAAAATATTATATTAATGTAAATTTAACATAAGAAGAGAAAAACTTCTACTCTGAAAGCTACAAAAAATTATTGCAAGAAATTAAAGAATATCTAAATAAATGCAAAACATCCCAAGTCCATGGACTTAACTGTTAAGAAAGCCATTCTCACCAAACTGATCACAGATTCAACACAATCCCTATCAGAATCCTAGCTGATTTTTTAGTAGAAATTTTGCAAGCATATGGAATCGTAAAGGACCCAGAATAGCCAAGACAATCATGAAAAATAAGATAATGTTGGAGGACTAATACTTCCCAATTTTAACTCACAGAATGGGAGAATATATCAAAATCAAAATTTTGATAAGAATGTGTATCTAGAATCCATAGAACTCTTAAAACTCAATAAAAAAGAGAAATAACCCAAATGAAAACCAGGCCAGGATCTTAATACACATTTCTCCAAGGATAACACACAACTGGCCAATAAACACACAGAAAGATGTTCAACATCATAATCATGAGGCAAATGCAAATCAAAAGCAAGATGAGATACAAATTCACATCCACTAGAATAGATCCAATGAAAAAGTCAGATAATAAGTGTTGGTGAGTTTGTAGAGAAATTGAAATCCACATACATTGCTACTGGGAATGTAAAATGGTGCAGCCACTTTGGCAAACAGTCTGACAACTCCTCAAATGATTAAATATAAAGTTATCACATGATCTAGGAATTCCATTCCTGGGTACATACCCAAGACAAATGAAAACATACTGTCCATATAAAAACCTGTACATGAATATAAAAGCATTTATATTTTATAAATATAAAATCATTATTTTATAAAAGCATTATTCATAGTAGCCAAAAGGTGGAAACAACCAAGTGTCCATCAACAAACAGATAAACAAAATGTGATACATACATACGATGAAATATTACTGAGCCATTAGAAGGAATAAAATAATGATACAAGCCATAACTTGGATGAACCTGAAAACATCATGCTGAGTTAAAAGAAGCCAGTCATAGAAGTCCACACATTAAATGATTCCATTTGTATTAAGGTCTAGAATAGGAAAATTTATAATAGAGACAAAGTAGATCAGTGGTTGACTTAGGGCTTGGGGGGAGGTTTCTTTCTGAGGTGATAAAAATGTTCTAAAATCAACTGTGTTGATGGTTGCACATATCTGTGAATAGGGTAAAAATCATTAAATGGTACACTTTAAGTGGGAGACTTATATATATGTGCATTACATATCAAAAAAGCTGTTGAAAAAAATGTTCTATGAGCATTTGAAAGGTTTTTTTTTAAAAACATACAAACATTTATACACATCAACCTCACTATTTCCAGATGTTTCTCTAACTCTGCTTTTTTTTTTTTAATTTCATATCTATGGTCTGTCATGGGCTAAATATGTGTGTTCAAGCTCCCTAGTGTTCTGTATAATCCATTTCTCCTTGAGGGTCCTCTAGGGCAGCGGTCACCGACATTTTTGGCACCAGGGACCAGTGCCATGGAAGACAATTTTTCCACAGATGGGGGTGGGAGGTAGGGGGATGGTTCAGGTGGTAATGTGAGGAATGGGGAAGGCTAGGGAGCTGCAGGTGAAGTTTCTCTCACTTGCCCGCCACTCATCTCCTCTGGGCAGCCTGGTCTAGAGTATGCTTCTGCAGGTTATGTTTCCATCTTTCTTTTCCAAGCTATGTCTCCTAGACTACCCACTGAAGAGTTGCAATGTTGTTTTTTCATCTTATACATTCTTTTTTGTGTGTGATAAACACAGAAGATTAAATTTACCATCTTAACCAATTTTTAAGCATACAGTTCAGCAGCGTTAAGTATGTTCACACTGTTGCACAACAGATCTCTAGAACATCTTCATCTTGCAACACTGAAACTCTATACCCAATAAATTCTCCCTCCTTTCTCTCCCCAGCCGTCGGCAGCCACTTTTCTACTTTGTTTCTATGATTTTCACTATTTCAGATACTTCATATAGGTGGAATATACAGTGTTTATCTTTTTGTGACTGGCTTATTTCACTCAGCACAAGGTCCTTGAGATTCACCTATGTTATAGCATGTGACAGGATTTTCTTTTTTTAAGGCTGCATAACATTCTATTGTATATATATCACATTATATTTATCCATTCATCTGCTGATGGACATATCTTGATTATTGTGAGTAATGCTGCAATGAACATGGGTGTGCAGATATCTCTGAGATCCTGCTTTGAATTCCTTTGGATATACACCCAGAAGTGAGATTGCTATATCATATCGTCATTTTATTTTTAATTTTTTAGGAACCTCCATACTGTTTTCCATAATGGCTGTGCCATTTTATATTTCCACCAACAGTGCACAAGGGTTCCAATTTCTCTGCATCCTTGCCAACAAATGTTATTTTCTGTTATTTTGATAGTACCCATCCTAACAGGTGTGCAGTAGTATCTCATTGTGGTTTTGATTTGCATTTCTCTGATGATTAGTGATATTAAGCATCTTTTCATATACTTGTTGACCATTCATATATACTCCCTGGAGAACTGTCTATTCGAGTCCTTTACCCATTTTTAAATTGGGTTTCTTTGTTGTTGAGTTTTAGAAGTTCGATCACTTATCATGATTTGCAAATATTTTCTCCTATTCCACAGGTTGCCTTTTAACTCTGTTGATTGTGTCCTTTGAAGCAGAGTTTTAAATTCTGACATAGTATAATTTATTTATTTTTGCTTTTGTTGCCTATACTTTTGATGTCATATCCAAGAAATCATTGACAAATCCAATGTCGTGAAGCTTTTCCCCCATGTTTTCTTCTAAGAGTTTTATAATTTTAGCTCTTCTGTTTGGATCTTTGATCCATTTTGAGTTAATTTTGTATATGGTAAAAGGTAATGGTCCAAATTAATTCTTTTGCATGTGGATATCCAGTTTTCCAATACCATTTGTTGAAGAGACTATTCTTTTCCCACTGTGTAGTCTTGGTGCCCTTATGGAAAACAATCCAATACATTCTTTTTTTTTTTTTGGTGGGGGGGTACGTGGGCCTCTCACTGTTGTGGCCTCTCCTGTTGCAGAGCACAGGCTCCGGACGCGCAGGCCCAGCGGCCATGGCTCACGGGCCCAGCCGCTCTGCGGCATAGGGGATCTTCCCGGAACGGGACACGGACCCATGTCCCCTGCATCGGCAGGTGGACTCTCAACCACTGCGCCACCAGGGAAGCCCCATCTAATACATTCTGGATGTTAGCAGCTGCACAAGGACTATCTTCAAAATACAGTATCGATAGATTAGCTTCTTGACTCCTTTCTTTTCTTATCTGGATACTGTTCTATATTCCTCTAAGACATAAAGTTTGACAGCTAGGTAGTAACGGCTTGTGTCCTGTACACTTTTCTTTTATGTTATTAGAAAAAGGGAGCCATGGGTAAACATAAATAGATTTGATCTTGGGTCTTTTTTATTTTAATTTTTAAGAAGTTTGTATTGAGGTTCTTTCTGTCTTTGTCACAGTCATCTGGAATGCCTTAGCTTTCCCCTGTTTCAGTGTTGAGACATGATGCTTCACTTCTAATACTATCAGCCTTGGGTATTTAATTGTAATTTTATTTCTAAATTGCCAGTATCTTTTCCCAGAAGTAACAATTATCTTACAAATAAATACATACATCCACACAGACAAAGAAGCACTGAAGTGATATGCATAACAAAGCAAAAAATTTAAAAATGGAAGTCTGTTTAAATTGTGAGACTATAGTCTCATCAGAATTAAGTGGAAACACGTAGACACAGGTGTTGCGTGTGCGTGCTCTCTCTCTCTCACATCCCCTACCCCACTCCCCATTACCTGCAATACCTATTTGCAAGGATTTCTTCTCTTCGGGCCAGCCTTCCTTAGGAACTGTCCTCTTACTGTGAATCTCCTCTTTCTGTTTAGTGGCTGTAGTGTCTGGTAGACTATCAATCTTCATGTCTTGTAGTTGAGCTGACTGCTCTGAAGCAGCAGCAGCACTGGAACCTAAGAGAAGGAAATCAAGATTCAGACAGGAAGCTGACAAAAATTATTTCAAAATACCTCTCAAGCATCTACTAGTGTGAGAAGATAGTTATGCTGGATAAACAGTGAGATGGATGCAGGACAGGAATAAAGAAGCAGACGTAGAGAACAGACTTGAGGACACGGGGAGGGGGAAAGGTAAGCTGGGACGAGGTGAGAGAGTGGCACGGACTTATATACTACCAAATGTAAAATAGATAGTTAGTGGGAAGCAGCTGCATAGCACCGGGAGATCAGCTCAGTGCTGTGTGACCACATAGAGGGGTGGGATAGGTAGGGTGGGAGGGACATGAAAGAGGGAGGAGATATGGGGATATATGTATATGTATAGCTGATTCACTCTGTTATAAAGTAGAAACTAACACACCATTGTAAAGCAATTATACTCCAATAAAGATGTTTAAAACAAAAAAATGTGAGATGGAGGGCTTCCCTGGTGGCGCAGTGGTTGAGAGTCCGCCTGCCGATGCAGGGGACACGGGTTCGTGCCCCGGTCTGGGAAGATCCCACATGCCGCGGAGCGGCTGGGCCCGTGAGCCATGGCCGCTGAGCCTGTGCGTCCAGAGCCTGTGCTCCGCAACGGGAGAGGCCACAACAGTGAGAGGCCCGCGTATCGCAAAAAAAACACAAACAACTGAGATACAAAGAGAAAAGCGTTTTGGGCAAAGGTTACTACATATGAAAAAAATGTAATCAGGAAAGCAACTGAACATCTAAGAAACAGTGCAAGTATATAATTATAGAATTTGTAAGGAAAAGAGAGAAAAATTAGCATTTGAAAAGTTCTTTGGGAGCCCATTCTACTGTTGTGAAAGACTAGGCTAAAAAAGTTTCGCTTTCATTCTTTTTTTTTTTTTTTTTTGCGGTACACGGGCCTTTCACTGTTGTGGCCTCTCCTGTTGCGGAGCACAGGCTCCGGACGCGCAGGCTCAGCTGCCATGGCTCACGGGCCTAGCCGCTCCGTGGCATGTGGGATCTTCCCAGATCAGGGCACGAACCCGTGTCCCCTGCATCGGCAGGCGGACTCTCAACCACTGCACCACCAAGGAAGCCTTTTTTTAAAAAATAAATTTATTTGGTTGTATTGGGTGCTCATTGCTGTGCGCGGGCTTTCTCTAGTTGCGGCAAGCGGGGCTACCCTTCATTGTGGTGCACGGGCTTCTCATTGCGGTGGCTTCTCTTGTTGCGGAGCACAGGAGGGCTCGAACCCGTGTCCCCTGCATTGGCAGACAGATTCTTAACCATTGCACCACCAGCAAAGTCCTAGTTTTTATTTTCAAGGCAATGAAAACTTTTTGATGAGATTAACATGATCAAAACTTTTTCTGAAGCATCTGTTTAAAAACAGCAAAAAAGGTGTCTCTAAGGACCCGGGTTGAGAAGCAGATTTTAAAAGCAGTTTCTCTTCAAATCATCTTTCATACCACCTGATAAGCATCTTGATTCACCATGGCATTGGCAGCAGTAAAATGGGCTATATCAAGCAGAACTATCTTGAAACATTTATTTCCAATTCAAAATGGAGCCTTATATTGTGTTTGTCATAAAACTACGTATTCTTCTCTTCCAGATGACTATAATTGCAAAGTAGAGCTTGCTTTGACATCTCATGGCAGGACAATAGTATGCTATCACCCTTCTGTGGACATTCCGTATGAACACACAAAACCTATCCCTCGCCAGATCCTGTGCAGAATAATGAAGAAACACACGATCTAGTGCTGAAAACCAGATTAGAAGAAAAGGTGAATACTTAGAGCAAGGACCCATGATAGAACAACTTAGCAAAATGTTCTTTACTACTAAGCACCATTGGTATCCTCGCAGACAGTATCATACATAGATGTCGTAGGAAACTGAATCCTCCAAAAGACAGGTGATATTGAGGTTTTCAGGAATCAAAGAGAAATGTTATCCTGCGTCTCATTTGCCATTTGAGAAAATACAATTGGGTATATTCACTAATATGTTACATAGTAAAATAATAAAATATCTTCTCATATTAAAAAAAACAGCAAAAAAGCGGGTAAACTTTCGAATACAATATTTGCCCAGAATACAATATAACTTCTGAAAAGGAAGCAATACACAAAAAAAGAGAAGTGGCTAATTATACTCCAAAATATGTTTCTATTTATACTTGTGGCAGACTACCAGCTGTCCTGTGAAATCCACTGTCCTTTTCCTCTAAAATAGAACCTGACTTAGCTGGGCATACCATAATAGAGATTATATTTCCCAGCCTCCCTGGCCACATAGGTTGGTGTGACCATGTGAGTAAGTCTGGCCAATAGGATGGAAGGGGAATGGTACATTTAACTTTTGAGAAGTATTTAAAAGAAGAAATACACTTTTTTCTTTTTCCTTTTTTTTCCTTTTTGCTGGCTGGAATACGTGTCTGATAACTACAGCATGAGAATGGAGGCTAAAATGTTGAAGCAACAGGAGAGAAAGAGCTTTGTTCCCTGATACTCTTTTCTGTCTTCTTTAAGCCAATGTCATTTTGTTTTTGTTTTCATCTCTCAGAGCCGAAACTATCCTAAACTAAACACACTTTTACAGGCATTTTTAATCAGCACAGTCCTACCGAAGTAAATTAACTGGGTAGGTAGTTAGGAAGTAAACAAGCTAAATTCCTGAAGAACAAAGGCCTATGTAAAACAATTTTATTAGAGAATTAGCATCTCATGGTAACAAATGTTTTTATCAGTAGAGTTTTTAAAAGTCCATTATGTGAATTTCTGGCAATGAGATTAATTTGTGTATAATATTCATAAAGTTCTCCAAAAATATCTCAAAGGGCTTTAAAAATGTTAGTTTTACCTGCCAGTGTATACCAAAAGTTGCTGCTAACACCCTATTTCACATATGAACAAGATGGAGGGTTGAAGAGAGCAAGAATATATAATACTTTTCTATTTATATTCATTTTAGAAGGTCAGAATAAAACAATAGGCAGATAATTCAGTTCCACTACCTGTAGTGTCTTTCTGCAAGGATTCTTTTTCTTCAGATAGAGCAGCCTCGGTCACTGCCCTTTTACTGTAGATCTCCTTTTTCTGGTTTTTGTCTGAGAGGTCCTCATCCCCAGTGATGAGAACCTGAGCTTGAGCATCTGGAATAATGAAGTCATTTGATCCCAGGGAGAAGGAAAAGGTAATACAAGCAAGTAATCCACCCCCTCTACCCCAAACAAAAACAAAAACAAAAACCTCTTTATTATATATTAGGAAAAAAAGCATCTCTTAGGCTCAACCATATAAAAGCTGTGACAGTTTTAAGGACTTTATAACATATGACAGTTTTGGGGGGTTTGGAAAGTTTTCCATATTTTTCTGTGTACAATCACTTTAAACAAAATCTGTTCTTTGCTGATTTGATGCAACAGTTAAAAAAAAAATCCAGATCAGGTATCTTTCAAAGTAGAAAAGTACATCAGAACAAACCTATTCAAAATTTTTGTCACTTAGGGGGCAAATTCTGATATTTCATATAATCCTAGAAAAGCACCTATAGCATCTAGATTTTATATATAGTATTTATATAATTTTTAAAAATCTCCTGAGGTTAAATTTGTCTAATGTTTTCTATTTTCTTTCTGTTTTTCTTGGTCATACTTGCTAGAGAGATTTATCTACCTTATTGGTTTTTTAAAATCAGCTTTTTTTTTTTTTTTTTTGGCGGTACACGGGCCTCTCACTGTTGTGGCCTCTCCCATCGCGGAGCACAGTCTCTGGACGCGCAGGCTCAGTGAACATGGCTCACGGACCCAGCCGCTCCGCGGCATGTGGGATCTTCCTGGACCAGTGTCCTCTGCATCGGCAGGCGGACTCTCAACGACTGCGCCACCAGAGAAGTCCTCTTTTCTTTTTTATTGTATGAGAAAACGCCAAGTGCAAAATAATAATGTTGGTAAATAAATTAAAAATCACCCATACAACAACTAGGATACAGTTATCAAGCAGTTAATATGGTTATGTTTTTTACAATGGATTGACAAGAGATTCATCTCCTATCTCTAAGAATGAATATTTTTCAACAAAGCAGTCAGAAAGGCAATAGTGATTACTAAAAACAACATAATGAACACCAATGTGTCTACTATAGAGCTTAAGAAATAAAACATTACAGATATAATGATATAATGATAATGATACCCCGTGTAAAGTCTCAATACCATTCTCTTTTCAGCAGCAACCTTAAGCTCAATTTAGAGTTCGTCAATCTCAAGGATGTTCTTGAACTTTTTACTATACAGTGCTGCATGTATTAGTCAACAACGTACTGGATTGTTTTGCATGTCTTTAAACTTTATATAAAGGGTATAATAATCTGTGTACCTTTAAGTAACTTGCCTTTTACACTCAGTATTACGATTGGGGGATTTACTCATAGTGACTCTAATTAACTCATTCTCAGTGTTATGTAGAGTTCTATGGAATTAATATATCAATTTTCACCTATTGGTAAACTTTAGGCTATTTCTAATTTTTTAATATTGAAAAGCATTACAATGAACATTACTATAAATTTCTTTGTAGGTTGTATGAGTTTCAAATACCTTCTCTCAGTCTGTGTCTTGTCTTTGAATTATTTATGATGTCTTCTGGTGCACAAAATTTTCCATTTTAATAATACCATTTATTTTCTTTTTCCTTCATAGTCTGTGCTTTGTGTGTCTTATTTAAGAAATCATTCTTTCATGGTCAAAGGACAGTCATCTAAATTCTAAAAGCTTAAAGTTTTCCTTTTTACATTTAATATCATTTGGACTACACTTTTGTTTAATGTGCAGCAGGGATCTGATTTTATTTTTTCTTACATATATAATCAATGGCCCAAACACTACTGAATAGATCACCCTTTCTCCAGGATTGTTATGTCATCTGTATCATATATTAGTTTCCACATTCATGGGTGTGTTTCTGGATCAACACGTTCCACATTTCTTTGTTTATTCCTTTGCAAGTGAGGTCTTAAATATATATATTTTATATATATATAAATTATATATAAATTTTAAATATGTATATATATACACACACACACACACACACACACACACACACACACACACACACACACACAGTTTTTTGATGTCTGGTATGGCAAGTTCCCTTACCTTATTCTTTAAAAATACTTCTTGATTTTCCAAAAAATTTTGGAATCAGCCTGTCAAGTTCCATGAAAAAATCTACTGGAATTTTGAGTAGCGATTCACTGAATTTATGTAAGCTTTCCTTAATATATTTCAATGAAGCTTTATCATTTTCTCTACATTAGTTTTGCATGTCCTTTGTTAGATTCATTTCTAAGTACTTATTTTTTGTTTTTTAAAAAAGTATCTTAAAAAAATCTTTTGCGGGCTTCCCTGGTGGCACAGTGGTTGAGAGTCCGCCTGCTGATGCAGGGGACACGGGTTCGTGCCCTGGTCCAGGAAGATCCCGCATGCCGCGGAACGGCTGAACCGGTGAGCCATGGTCGCTGAGCCTGCGCATCCAGAGCCTGTGCTCCGCAACGGGAGAGGCCACAACAGTGAGAGGCCTGCGTACCGCAAAAAAAAAAAAAATCTTTTGCATTATGTATCAGAAGACATGTATCAAAAAATGCACAGAGAACTCAGTGAATTGTTAAAAAGTAAACATGTACCCAGGTTTAAAAAAAAAAAAATCTGCCTAGAACCCTATATGCTCTCCCCTCATTCTTTCTATCTCCCCCAGGCTGAGCATAACACCCCATTTTAAATTTAACAAATTACTTATATTTCTGAACTTTATATAAATGAAATAATATAGCACATTGCCTTTATGTCTTGCTTTCTCCTCTTACATTATATTTGTAAGATTCGTTAAGTGCTAAAACATATATTTGTCTTTTACTCAGTCTCATTCACTGGTTACTATTCAACAGTGTTAATATGGTACAACTCACTCATACTACTGGAAAAATAATGGCATAATAAATATAAAAATAATGGCATCTGGGTAATTGCCAGTTTGGAGCTGTTACAAAAACTGCTGTAAAGAATATTCATGTGGCAGAGGACACACCGCTGCAGTTGCCGCCACCTCACCTCTGGGATTTCTGGTTCTTTTCTCTTCGCCTTAAATTCGGGTGTCTTTTATGAATAATCAAAAGCAGCAAAAGGCAACGCTATCAGGCCAGCGTTTTAAAGCCAGAAAAAGAGGGCATCCCTGGTGGCGCAGTGGTTGGGAGTCCGCTTGCCGATGCAGGGGACACGGGGTTGTGTCCCAGTCCGGGAGGATCCCACATGCTGCGGAGCGGCTAGGCCCGTGAGCCATGGCCACTGGGCCTACGTGTCCGGAGGCTGTGCTCCGCAACGGCAGAGGCCACAGCAGTGAGAGGCCTGCGTACCGCAAAAAAAAAAAAAAAACAGAAAAAGATGAAAAAGAGAGGTTTGACCCTACTCAGTTTCAAAACTGCATTATTCAAGGCTTAACTGAAACTGGTACTGATTTGGAAGCAGTAGCAAAGTTTCTTGATGCTTCTGGAGCAAAACTTGATTACCACCGATACGCAGAAACATTCTTTGACATTCTGGTGGCCGGTGGAATGCTGGCTCCAGGTGGTACACTGGCAGATGACATGATGCGTACAGATGTCAGTGTGTTCGCACCACAAGAAGACCTAGAGACCATGCAAGCATTTGCTCAGGTTTTTAACAAGTTAATCAGGTGCTACAAATACCTGGAGAAAGGTTTTGAAGATGAAGTTAAAAAGCTGCTGCTGTTCTTAAAGGGTTTTTCAGAGTCGGAGAGGAACAAGCTGGCTATGTTGACTGGTGTTCTTCTGGCTAATGGAACACTTAATGCATCCATTCTTAATAGCCTTTATAATGAGAATTTGGTTAAAGAAGGGGTTTCAGCAGCTTTTGCTGTAAAGCTCTTTAAATCATGGATAAATGAAAAAGATATCAATGCAGTAGCTCCAAGTCTTCGGAAAGTGAGCATGGATAACAGACTGATGGAACTTTTTCCTGCCAATAAACAAAGCGTTGAACACTTCACAAAGTATTTTACTGAGGCAGGCTTGAAAGAGCTTTCACAGTATGTTTGGAATCAGCAAACCATAGGAGCTCGTAAGGAACTCCAGAAAGAACTTCAACAACAGGTGTCCCGTGGTGATCCATTTAAGGATATAATTTTGTATGTCAAGGAGATGAAAAAAAACAACATCCCAGAATTAGCTGTCATCGGAATAGTATGGTCCAGTGTAATGAGCACCGTGGAATGGAACAAAAAAGAGGAGCTTGTAGCAGAGCAAGCCATCAAGCACTTGAAGCAATACAGCCCTCTACTTGCTGCCTTTACAACTCAAGGTCAGTCTGAGCTGACTCTGTTACTGAAGATTCAGGAGTACTGCTATGACAACATTCATTTCATGAAAGCCTTCCAGAAAATAGTGGTGCTTTTTTATAAAGCTGAAGTTCTGAGTGAAGAACCCATTCTCAAGTGGTATAAAGATGCACATGTTGCCAAGGGGAAAAGTGTCTTCCTTGAGCAAATGAAAAAGTTTGTAGAGTGGCTCAAAAATGCTGAAGAAAGTTTGTAGAGTGGTTCAAAAATGCTGAAGAAGAATCTGAGTCTGAAGCTGAAGAAGGTGACGAATTTGAAACTACACCCTCAGTAAAGCAAACAGGAGTTGTAGATAAAATGTCATGTCTCATGTGTCCTGGTTCTTACATCTTCCTACCTCCCTATATCAAGCATGATATAAGGGCTTTCATGGCAAATTTTATTTGAACTGTTTCTATGGTTACTGGAAATGTTGGACTTAGTTTCTGAAACCATGTTTTAAGTAGCTACAGGAGCTATAGATTTGAATTTAATGTTGCATTAGTCTTTTCAGTTATCTTCTACCTCCTGTATTTTCTACTGTAATAATGTAATTTAAGGCCTTCCACAATGAATAGTTCACTTTTTCCCTGGGTTTTCTATATAAACAGTTTTCAAGATATGATTTGGTTAAAAATAATGTTATAAAAATTCTGTTTGCAAATTAAACTGTAAAAGTAAAAAAAAAAAAGAATATTCATGTGTGTCTCGGTGCTCATGCAAATCCTTTTCTGTGGAGTATATAGTTAGGAACAGAATTGCTCTGTTATGCTTTTGTGTAACTTAGTAGATAATGGCAAATTGCTTTCCAAGGTCACTCTACCAATTTACATTCTTACCAGCAGTGAATAAGTACTGTTTGTTCTATATTCTTACCAACACAGTATTAACTTTTTCATTTCAGTCATTTTAATGGGTATGCAGAGATATCTTATTGTGGTCTTAATTTGCAATTCCTTGTTGATGAATTAAGTTGAATATTTTGCATATGTTCATTGGCTATTGGACAGTCTTTTATAAAAAGTACCTATTCAAGTCTTCTGTCCTTTTTAAAAATTGGACTAACTTTTTCATATTGATTTGTATGAGTTCTTTTTATATTCTGGATAGAAGTCCTTTATGAGATATGTATTGCAAATATCTTCCCCACTCTGTGGCTTGCCTTTTACTCTCTTATTTGGTGTTTAATTAATAGAATCCCTTAATTTAATGTGGCATATTTGTCAGTTTTTTCTTTTATGGCTACTATTTTTTGGGGGTAGGGATCCAATTTAATAAATGTTTTCCCATTCCAAGATTGTGAGGACATACTCCTCTGTATTTTCTTGCAGAAGACTGACCTATCCATCTATCTATGCCTTTCATATTTAAATCTAAAGTATATGGAATTGATTTTGGTGTACAGTGTAATGTAGGGGGGTCATAGTTCTTTTTTATCCCTAACATCCAATTTACCTAACATCATTTTACTGAAAAGATCATCTTTTCCCCCACCATATTGCAGTGGTACCTTTATTGTAAATCAGGTGTCCATATATGTGAATCTGGAGTATTCTCTTCTATGGTCAGCCTGTTTATTCTTGTGCCAACATCACACTGTCTTAATAACTAGTTTTATAATAAGTTTTGATACTTGGTAGTGTAAATCTTCTAGATTCTTTTTCGATTTTTTATTATTTGTATTTAAGGGTGTAACATTACCCCTAATCACTTTGGCTACCTTCTATACATTTTGATAGCAGAATTTTATTATTATTTAGTTTTAAATATATTGTAACTTCCAGTATGACTTTAACTTCTGAGTTACTTAGAATTACATTTTTAAATTTTCAAATACACGTTTATTATATTAGTATATATATATAATATTTACATATTAGGTATATTAGTTTCCTAGGGCTGCCACAATAAATTACTACAAACTGAGCGGCTTAAAACAAATTTATTCTCCCACAGATCTGGAGTCTATAAATTGAAATCAAAGTGTCAGCAGGAACATGGTCTCTCAAAAGTCTATCTGGGAGAATCTTTCCTTGTCTCTTCCAGCTTCTAGTGACCCCTAGTGCTCCCTGGCTTTGGACAGAATAATTCCAATCTCTGCTCCTGTCTTCATGTGGCCTCCTCTCCTCTTTTTTTAAGTACACTAATCATTGGATTTAAGGCCCACCCTACATCCAGGATGATATAACCTAGAGATCTTTAACTAATGACATCTGCAAAGACCCTATTTCCAAACAACATCACATTCTGAAGTTTCCTGTGGACCTGAATTTTGGGGGGATTACTACTTAACCCATAAAACAGATTTTTGTTTCATTTTGTTATTCCATGTTTTTATTGTTGAGTTCTAATTTAGCTACACTGTAGTCAAAGAAGCTGTTCTGTTTGAACATCAATTCTTCAAAACCAACAGCTTCATCAATTTTTCTAAGTGTTCCGTGTGTTCTTTAAAAAATGAAAAGTTCTCTATAGTAAGTCAAACTTTTAAATTCCATTTTAAAATCTCGTCTACTTTAATTTTCTTTCCTGGTCTGTCTCTCAGTTTCTGATAGATATGTATTGTTGGGTTTACCTATATTTTCCTGTCATTTTTCCTGCATACAAGTTTGAGTAAAAGAAAATAAACTCAAATTTTATCTTATTGGTATATTTGAGCCTTTTGTTATTACACGGTAAACTCATAATATATATTAATATTTTTTGGCCTGGAATTTTATTTTGTCAATATTAACATTGCTCATTAGCTTTATTTTAGTTAGTATTTGCCAAATATATCATTTTCTATCTCTTCCATGTTTTGGGAGGTAAGGCAAAATAAACTGTAATCTAATCAAAAGAACATATACAAATGGTTTTGAAAGTCAAATAGTTCCAGTAAACTTATAACAGAAATCAACAGTTTTCAAAAACCACCGATTTATTTAGCCATTTCTTCTAGTATCACTATCCTTGCTTCCAAATAACATGCCTTTATATTGCTGTATCCTTTTTAGTTCCAGAAATTATTTTTTTATTTCCTTTTATGATCAATATGGGTTTACCTTTTATAGAACTTTCCTGTCACACCCATATTCCCTCAATATATCTTCTGAAAAGTTTTAGCCCTATATTAATGTTCACTGTTTATATATTATGTAAGTTGTAGTCATGATGATTAAATCAATATTCAGTGATTGTGTTATGTTTCTATTATTCACAGTTAAACCAACTAGTATACTGTAATCATATTTATTTTCTTTTACAAAGTTTTGCTTTTACTGAGGAGTTAATAATTGCCTATTTTTGCATTTGCTATGTTTCTATATACCAATCCCTACATCATCCTCATAAATGTAAATAGAATTGAAAATCTCTTCTAAATACAGTCAACTACATAAGGTATTCTATCAACTGGACCTTTTTCTTAGTCCTCAATCTGAACTTGTTCTAGATCTTCTGTACCACTGCTGCAATGGCAATTCCTTTCCCCTCTCTTCTATATTGGCCCCATTTCCTCCATCCCATGTTTTCCTTTAAAAAAAGTTAAATCTACTCCTTCGTTTTATTTAGTGAAATAATTTTCCCTCAGAATTTCAAGGCATTACTCCTTTGGTTTCTAGTTCCATGTATGATTTTTGAAAAGCTTAATGTCAGTCTAATTTGCATTTCTTTATATGGTAGCTGCTTTCTTTCTGGAAGCTTTCAGAATCTCTTTCCTTGCCAGTGTTTCAAAATTTCAAGGTCATGTGCCTTGGTGTGGATTTTTATGTACATGACAGTTCCTATTAACATGGAAATTCATATCCTTCAGTTTTGGAATTTGTTCCTATACTAGTCCTTTGAGTTTTTCTTTTCTATCTTCTCTATTATCTCCATGGAACACCTGTTCTTTGATGTTGTCCCTCTGGGGCCAATCTTGAATTTTTTTTCCTTTTCCCTTCTTTTTATGTTCTGTTTCCTAACAGATTTTCTCACTTTTATATTCCAATCCTTCTACTGAGATTTTTACTTCTGATATATTTAATGGGCCCACTTAGCTATTATACAAAAGTCACTATTCAATTTTCCCCAGCAGGTACCTTCCCTCTATTCTTCTTAATCCTTTAAAGTGAGAGGCTCTGAGGCTGGGCTTCTCCAACGGTGAAATAGGAGGACTTTTCCTTAGGATGTAAAGTCTGGAAATAGACCAACAATAATAGTAGCAGTAGACCCACATAACACGTGGGAGGTTATAGGGGTCCCTCAGTGAACAAAGCCCAACTTTATTTCACACACATCATCCTTACCAAATGCACACTAGAGGGGAGTTATATTTGGTAAGTTCATTGTGCAGACTTCTGATGGAGTTCCCTTAGTCTATCACTTTGTTCCCTGCCAATTTTTCCATATCCACCTCCTTCTCAATTGTCTGACAGTGGGATCACAGGGTTATCTATATGTACCAAATTGCCACTAGTACATAGCTAGTATATGAGAGTTTTCATTTATGAACTACATTTTGCAAAAATATTTGCCTTTCTATTTACATGGCAGCCTCAATGTTAACTGGCAGATGTGCTTCTTTTATCTTATTTCAAAAGACTTCAAAATGCTTTTCAGTGCAACAAAAAGTTATGTGGAAGAATAAATGTGTGCACTTTAGCAAGCAGTCTTTCATTCGGTTTCCTCATAAAAGCATTAACATCACATGAAGTCATTAACACTATGCCAAAACCGGAACATAGAGCCAGCCTATGTTTGAATACTGCCCCGGGATCAGTAGGTCCTACTTGGCTAATAGCTATGCACAGGAATAAAAAACTGTAAATGCAACAAAGCAACACACGCAAGTATACATGTAGAATTTTCAGTGGCTCCTGGAATTTTCATTTAATAAATACTATTGTGCATCAGTTAAAGAAGCACAATGTCAGGGATGCAAAGGAAAAAAATCATGCAGATTCCTAAAGATTAAAAGCTTTTATAAAACAGTGGGACCTGTATCTGGGGGCAAGGATGAAAACTCAAATACCCACAGTCACCAGACTGACAAGGTAGATGTATGAAGTGGATTGAGTCCGAGACTCGTGGGGACTGAAGCCAACAGGAGAATGTATGTCCTCTCTGCAGAGGACAAGCATGCCTCAGGGTCAACTGATAACTGCCATGGAGGAATACAAGTTGAGTGCAACTACATATGCTGACTTCTCAAGGGAAGCCCAAAATCTTATTTTTAGATCTTGGCAGCAAAATTTAAAAAAATTTAAAACACCATGTGAGCCATACACTTTCCTGCAGAATCCAACCTATGAGACATTAGTTTGTACCATCTGACAGATAAATTCATGAGGCATTTTAATCAAGATTTTCTACGAATTTTAGTCTTTAAAACATACTTAAATGGATATTATTTCATTTCAAAAGTTGCAATATGTTTCCCATAGTGAAAATAAAGTCTACAGTTTTAAAAAATCTAAAGCATTTAAAAAGATTTTATATTTTACTTCTTGTACATATCCAATAAAACAGCTAGGAGAAAAGTTTGCATTAACAAAGCAGAAAAAAAAAAGAAAGCCTGGACAATACTCTCATTTAAGATGAACAGGAAAAAAAAACGACACAGAGGGCTTCCCTGGTGGCGCAGTGGTTGAGAATCTGCCTGCCAATGCAGGGGACACGGATTTGAGCCCTGGTCTGGGAAGATCCCACATGCCCCAGAGCAACTGGGCCCGTGAGCCACAACTACTGAGCCTGCGCGTCTGGAGCCTGTGCTCCGCAACAAGAGAGGCCGCGATAGTGAGAGGCCCATGCACCACGATGAAGACTGGCCCCCGCTCGCCACAACTAGAGAAAGCCCTCGCACAGAAACGAAGACCCAACACAGCCAAAAATAAATAAATAAATAAATAAGTAAGTAAATAAAGGAGTTCCTTTAAAAAAAAAAAAAAGCCACAGAATACACAAAGCCAATCCAGTCACCTGCATTATCTTTCTGAAAGGTTTTTTTCCCCATTGACAAGGATGCCTTAGTTACCACCCTCTTACTGTAGATCCCCTCTTTATGTTTAATGTTAACAGTGTCTGCCAGGTCATCATTCCTTGTGCCTAGCACCTGAGCCGGGAAGTCTGGAGCAATGGCATCATTGGATCCTACAGAAAAATGGAAAAGTAGTACAGTTAACACAAGTACAGATTGAAGAAAGACAAAAAATTTACCTCTTAAACCACTTCTATAAAAAAGGCACTACCATGGGAGTGTTACAGGGTAATCAGAAGGAGACATCAGTCAAACTGAAGCTGTCAGAAATGTACAATATTGCAACAATATACTAGAGAAGCAAATGACATAAGAGGAGACATATAAATTAGAAGGGAACATATAAATTAGATTATAAACATATAAAACATATAAACAAAATTAATTTATAAACATATAAATTAGAAGGGAACGTTTTCAGGAGGAGAAAATAGTGAGAGGCCCGCATACCGCGAAAAAAAAAAATTGTTTGGGACAAAATTCAGCAGGGCATGGAATCCCAAGCTAAAGGGGTAAAGAGTGTAAATTTTACTGTACATGAAATGCAACATCATTAAGGATTTTTTAATAAAGGGAACTGCAATCAGTTACATTTTAGGAAGCTTAATCTGACAATAATACAAAAGACAAAACATTGTAAGGAAAATTTGATAAAGTAATACAAGATTTGAAAGTAACTTTATTTTCTTTAAAATATATTTCAATATTCTTAAATCCACTA
This sequence comes from Mesoplodon bidens, assembly GCF_964165515.1. Taxonomy (NCBI): domain Eukaryota; kingdom Metazoa; phylum Chordata; class Mammalia; order Artiodactyla; family Ziphiidae; genus Mesoplodon; species Mesoplodon bidens. The sequence goes on from NC_138170.1 coordinate 26,582,312, forward strand.
ATATAGGAACTGATAAGAGAAGTTTATCCATGTTACATATAAGAGGCAAAAGAACATCTCTGGATGTACAAGAGTTTATAGTAACTATAGAATTATCTTCTACAAAGATGCTTTTCTTTCTTAACTGGTACTCCATACTTCATGAATTTTCTAAGCACCTAAAATGTGTATGGCAATAAAAGCTGGATAAGTATCAGTTCATTTGTACAGTATAAATATAAATAAGTCATGAGTTATATTTCAGGACAGATTGCAAGGATCCTATTAAGCCTTCTGAGTCATATGTACACTCAGCTTTTCTTTGCTTCCATGGCATCACGTTCTTTTATTTGCTCCCTACCTCTCTGGTAAATCCTTAGTGTCCTTTCCTCCACCAAATCTCTCAATGCTGGAGTTCCTCAAGGGGTCAGAACTGGGTTCTCTTCTCTTCTTGGATGAACTCATTGATCATCAATGTATGGAACACTACATGTGGATGACCAACAAATATATATCTCTAGCTGGAACCTGTTTTCTGAGCTTCAGATTCTAGCATTCAGGACACAGCTAGCCTCTAAAGCATTTGGAGGAAAAATCAGAAAAAGATGTCCCTTCCTCATAAAAAAAAAATTTGTTTTATATATTATGATACAACACAAACAACTATACGTGAGAGTCTCTTCACCACCTCCCTTTATTCTCCAAGAGAGGTGATTATGTCAGGTTCAGAGTTAGGTAAGGAAGAATAATTAAGTTCCTGAGAGCAGTGAATGGATGTACAAGAGAATCAACCTCCTTGGAGCTGAGAAGCAGTTGAAAGAGAGTGTAGCCACACATATGTGTATATGCTATTGAATGTATGTGTAGTTATTTTCCTGCATCTGTGCACAGCTGCAGAATGTGTGAAGATTTACGTTTCGGGCAGGAAGAGAGTTAACATTATTGCTCCAGAACTCTAACAGGAGATTTGGAATCTTCACACCTGGATGTTTTCATAAAAAATGGCATATGTTTATGACGTGAACAGAGCCACCTTCTAGATAGTGCCCTTGCATACAAATTCAACTGTAAACCGACTTTGTTTACATTCAACTGCAGGTTTAACATCTCTACATGGATGTGGAACAGAAATCTCATTTTTAACATGTCCAAAGCAGATATTTTGACCATCTTCTCCAAATCTGCCTCTTCCTCAGGCTTCTCCATTTCAGTAAATGGCACCTTTATTTACCCAGTTGCTTATTCTAGAAAACTAGGAATCTTTTTTTTTTTTCACTTCCTTCTCCCTTACTCTCCATATTCTACTACCAAGTCCAGGAAGAACCATTTCCTAAAAATAAGTTGAATGTGTCCACTCTTCTCCATCTCTGTCATCATCACTCTAATCCTAGGTGCTACCATCTCTGACACTAATTACTGCAACAGCCTTCAGCTAACTGGTATCCTCACTTCTACTTCTTGACCCTCCCTGCACCTGGGCTCCCTGCCTTTCCATCCACAAGCTATTCTCTATATAGCAGCCTGAAAAAAATTTACAAATGTAAATCAAACCACAGTTGCCTACTAGAAGAAAGTTCAAATGCCTTAATATGGTTTACACAACCCTGGATCATCTTGAACCTACCTATCTTTAACCATGTATAGCAACAGCTCTGCTCTACCCACACTGCCTTCTTCTCACTTGTCAAATGCATCAAACTTTCCTGTTTCTGGAGCTCCTCCCATTCTGTTCCCTTCCGCCAGAACACTCTCACTCCCCACTCTCTGCTTGCCTAACTTATCTATAGCCTCTAGATCTCAGCTCAAAAGTTTCTTCTTTGGAAAGGCCTTCATGGGCTCCTAAAACTAAACTGGATCCTTTTACTTTCTTAAAACTCTTCTTTATTTTCCTAACTCATCATTTGTAATTATGTACTTATTTGTATCTATTTGTTAATATGTGTCTCCCCACTTGAACATGATCATAGGGGGCATGTTTATTTTGCACAGCCTTATAAATGTAGCACCTAGCATAGTATCTGCCAGAAACACGATAAGAACTTTAATACTTTTTTGGTTGAAGAAAAGATGAACATAAGCTGAAAGTTTCTGTGACCTTAAAAAAAAAAATAACCTGGTCATTGCAGAAAATTCAGAAAAGTAAGCAGAAAACAAACAAACCAAAAAACTCGACCATACTTTGGTTATAGATCCTTCTAAATGAATGTATAGTGGGATCAAAATGTATATAGTTTCAATATCTTTTTTTCACACTCAAATAGAGATATATTTTATTTAAATGGAATTTAAAGTCAGCATATAAAGTGAAAAAACATGCAGGGTCAAAATCATCCTTGAAGGTTGAAATTGACATCTTGTCTGCTCAATAAATCCATCAGAGCCCACTTTTTCCCCCTGGCTTGTAACAAATCACTGTGCCTGCATCTAAGCACCTGATGAAGTACCTGACTTGTGTTTAGAGACCACATTGTACTAAAAACACTTAAACTCTAGAATCACACTCAGGGAAGCAAGTTAAAAGATGCTTAAACTATAAAAGTTAAATGTGGACACTGAACTTCGAGAACTGAGGTTTCCCACCTCTCATTTCAAACTCTCTCATGATAATATGCTGATAAGAGTGTGGAGGAAAAAACAAAAGAGTGTGGAGGGTACAACACACTTGTACTTTTAAGATTCATTCTCCTCTTCTCTTTTTGTTAAATACATGTAATTGAACTTGTTTAAATGTATGTGTGACATAATGCCAATGTATGCCAAAATTACTTATCATAGTTAAAGATATTTCATCGTAATCCATTCATCTGACTTATTTATGCTATCTTAAAGTATCTTGTTTCCTGTTTTTGTTTTTTTTTTGGCTGCGTTGGGTCTTTGTTGCTATGTGTGGGTTTTCTCTAGTTGCGGCAAGCAGGGGCTACTCTTCCTTGTGGTGCGCGGGCTTCTCATTGCAGTGGCATCTCTTGTTGCAGAGCATGGGCTCTAGGCTCGCAGGCTTCAGTAGTCGTGGCATGCGGGCTCAGTAGTTGTGGTGCATGGACTTAGCTGCTCCACGGCATGTGGGATCTTCCTGGACCAGGGCTTGAACCTGTGTCCCCTGCGATGGCAGGCAGATTCTTAACCAGTGCACCACCATGGAAGCCCCTCGTTTCCTGTTCTTGTTCTATGTTATTTTGCTAATTTTATATACTCAACAATAATTTGGAAGACAGATATCTAGTTTTAAAATTCTTTTTGAGTTTTTTTTTTGGTAGCTTTTTTCCATTGTGGTAAAATATACATAAAATTTACCATTTTAAACATTTTTAAGTATAGAAGTTAAAGCATTAAGTATATTCACATTGTTGTGCAACCATCACACCATCCATCTCCAGAATTAACTCATTTTCCCAAATGGAAACTCTGTACCTACTAAACAATAACTCGCTTTCCCTCCTCCTCCAAACCTTTTGTGACTGGCTTGTATTACTTAGCACAATGCCTTCAAAGTCCATCCATAGTGTAGCATGTGTCAGAAATTCACTCCTTTTTTTTTCTTTTTTCTTTTTTTTTTTTTTTTGCGTTACAAGGGCCTCTCACTGTTGTGGCCTCTCCCGCTGCGGAGCACAGGCTCCGGACACGCAGGCCCAGCAGCCATGGCTCACGGGCCCAGCCGCTCCATGGCACGTGGGATCTTCCCGGACTGGGGCATGAATCCGTGTCCCCTGCATCGGCAGGCGGACTCTCAACCACTGCGCCACCAGAGAAGCCCCAAAACTTCACTCCTTTTTAAGGCTGAATAATATTCTATTGTATGTATGTATCACATTGTATTGATCCATTCATCAGTTGATAGACATCTGGATTGTTCTCACCCTTTGGCTATTGTTAATAATGCTGCTATGAACCTGGCTGTTCAAAATCTGTTCAAATCCCTGCTTTCAATTCTTTTGGTTATATACTTAGAAGCAGAATTGCTAGATCATATAGTAATTCTATGCTTAATTTTTTGAGGAACCACTACACTGTTTTCCACAGTGGCTATACCATTTTACATTCCCATCAGCAATACACAAGAGTTCCAATTTCACCATATCCCTGCCAACCCGTGCTCTTTTTTATTTCATAAAAGCCATCCTAATGGGTATGAAGTGGTATCTCTTTATAGTTTTTATTTGCATTTCCTTCATGACTAATGATGTAAAACATCTTTTCACGTTCTTTTTGGCCATCTGTATCTTTCCTGGAGAAATGTCTCTTCAGATTCTGTACTCATTTAAAAATTAGATTGCTTTTTGCTGTTGTTGAACTGTAAGACTTCTTCATATATTATGGATAGTCATCTCTCATCAGATATACGAATTGCAAATGTTTTTCCCAATTCCGTGAGCAACCTTTTTACTATGTTGATAGTGTGTTTTTTGGTGCACACAAGTTTTAAATTTTAATCAAGTCCAATTTATTTTTTATGAACACTTCTTTAACCTATCTGATCACCAAGTCATGAATAAAATGACACCTCTTTAGTCAAAAAGACAAAAAATACAATTGTTTTTTCTTTTCATGCCTTTCATTCCAAAATTAACTTTTGGCCTTTTTTTTTTCCACCTTGTAACTAAATTTTCTATTTAGATGAGTGTTGTGTTAAACTGACTTCAAAGTTCACCACTGATCACTTTCAGCATTGCTTCATTTCTCTGTAATGAATTCTTCATTTTGATTCATCTCTTCAGCTGGGTGAGTCTTCAAGTGAATTTTTCAAGAAGGTACAGAGGTTGAATATACTTTCTAGCTGCTGTGTACTTGTGAAATGGAAATAAAAACAAAGATAAACAAATGGGACCTAATGAAACTTCAAAGCTTTTGCACAGCAAAGGAAACCATAAACAAGACCAAAAGACAACCCTCAGAATGGGAGAAAATATTTGCAATGAAGCAACTGACAAAGGATTAATCTCCAAAATTTATAAGCAGCTCATGCAGCTCAATAACAAAAAAACAAACAACCCAATCCAAAAATGGGCAGAAGACTTAAATAGGCATTTCTCCAAAGAAGATATACAGACTGCCAACAAACACATGAAAGAATGCTCAACATCATTAATCATTAGAGAAATGCAAATCAAAACTACAATGAGATATCATCTCACACCAGTCAGAATGGCCATCATCAAGAAATCTAGAAACAATAAATGCTGGAGAGGGTGTGGAGAAAAGGGAACACTCTTGCACTGCTGGTGGGAATGTGAATTGGTACAGCCACTATGGAGAACGGTATGGAGGTTCCTTAAAAAACTAAAAATAGAACTACCATATGACCCAGCAATCCCACTACTGGGCATATACCCTGAGAAAACCATAATTCAAAAAGAGTCATGTGCCAAAATGTTCATAGAAGCCCTATTTACAATAGCCCGGAGATGGAAACAACCTAAGTGTCCATCATCGGATGAATGGATAAAGAAGATGTGGCACATATATACAATGGAATATTACTCAGCCATAAAAAGAAACGAAACTGAGCTATTTGTAATGAGGTGGATGGACCTAGAGTCTGTCATACAGAGTGAAGTAAGTCAGAAAGAGAAAGACAAATACTGTATGCTGACATATATATGGAATTTAAGAAAATAAAATGTCATGAAGAACATAGGGGTAAGACAGGAATAAAGACACAGACCTACTAGAGAATGGACTTGAGGATATGGGGAGGGGGAAGGGTAAGCTGTGACAAAGCGAAAGAGCGGCATGGACATATATACACTACCAAATGTAAGGTAGATAGCTAGTGGGAAGCAGCCGCATAGCACAGGGAGATCAGCTCAGTGCTTTGTGACCGCCTGGAGGGGTAGGATAGGGAGGGTGGGAGGGAGACGCAAAAGGGAGGGGATATGGGAACATATGTATATGTATAACTGATTAAATTTGTTATAAAGCAGAAAAAAAATAAAATAAAATAGAAAAAAAAAGTTCACCACTGATCACTTTCAGCATTGCTTCATTTCTCTGTAATGAATTCTTCATTTTGATTCATCTCTTCAGCTGGGTGAGTCTTCAAGTGAATTTTTCAAGAAGGTACAGAGGTTGAATATACTTTCTAGCTGCTGTGTACTTGTGAAAATGTCTCTTCATTGTCACATTGCTTAATGAAAATGCACTGGGTCCATAAATCCTTGAATTTTCCCATAAATACAGATTTGGTTCCATTATTTTTACATTTATTATTTTAAATAAACCTGATAGAATAAATTTTGTTCTCTTAACTTTTTTTTAAATTGTGTATTTATGGGATTTTTTTCTTTTTATTTTGACTCAAAAATCTTTTTCTGATATGTATCTCAGTCTCTGATTTTTCCCTGAATTTTTATGACAACTTTCAATCTGCATATAGTGTTCCCCTTTTCAGGAGAGGGATGTTTTAGTCAATTAAGTGTTTGAATATTACTTTCTTCCTCAGCTACAGATATAGTTCTTGGTTTGGTTTACTTAGCTATGTTTCTTATGTCTCTCATCATCTTTCACAGCATTTTCATTTTCTTCTTTTTCCTCTGTAATTTTGCAGACTCTCAGATTTGTCCTCATCACTAATTTAACTTCCTTTATGTTAATTCCACCCTTTCTTGCCTGCAAAATGTATTTTAAATCTGTTACCAAATCTTTACAGTTTTAGGCAGTCTTTTCCTTCATATGTTCATTCCTGCCCCCCCATTTTTTTTCAAAATTGAGACAAAACATAAAATTCACCAATTAAAGTAATTGTACAATTCACTAGTTCTTAGTATTTTCACAACCAATATTGCTATCTAATTCCAGAACATTTCTGTCATGCTCCCACAAAGAAATCTTGTATACGTTAGCTGTTACTCCCTATTTTCCCCTCCCCAACATCTCCTGGCATCCACTAATCTACCTTCTGTCTATATGGATTTGCTTATTCTGGACATTTCATATACATGGAATTATACAATATATGACCTTTTGCTGGCTTGAAATATTTCTCCCTTTAATAGTGTCAGTTTTTTGGACTTCCCCGGTGGTACAGTGGTTAAGAATCCACCTGCATATGCAGGGGACACGGGTTCGAGCCCTGGTCTGGGAAGATCCCACATGTGGCGGAGCAACTAAGCCCGTGCGCCAAAACTACTGAACCTGCGCTCTAGAGCCCAAGAGCCACAACTACTGAAGCCCATGCACTTAGAGCCTGTGCTCCTCAACAAGAGAAGCCACCACAATGAGAAGCCCGCGCACCACAACTAAGAGTAGCCCCTGCTCGCCACAACTAGAGAAAGCCCGCCCTGCACACAGCAACGAAGACCCAACGCAGTCAAAAATAAAACTATAAATAAATAAATTTATTTAAAAAAATAGTGTCAGGTTTTTTCATTTTAATTCTGTTAGTTTTTCTTTATGTATTTGGGACTTGCTTATACTGCATTTGTCTTTTTAAGTCATATAGGAGAAAAACTGAATTACAAACAAAAATACATTTATACTGTCTTTTGTATTTACTTATGTAGTTACCTTTAGTACTTTTTTCATGTGGATTTAAGTTACTGTCTGGTGTCCACCATTTCATCTTGAAAAGAATCTCTTTAGTATTTTCTGTGGTTCAGTTTGCTAGCAGTGGAGTCTTTCAACTGTTGTTTATCTGAGAATGTCTTAATCTCTCCTTCATTTTTGAAGGGTAGTTTTGCTAGGTACAGAATACTTGGTAGGCAGGTGTCTTTCCTCAGCTCTTTGCATATGTCATTGCAATGCCTTCTGGCCTCTATGGTTTCTGATGAAAAATCAGCAATTAGTCTTATTGAAGATTCTTTGTACATGATAACTCTGCTCTTGCTGCTTTAACACTGTTTTTGTCATTTGATGGCTTATGATGTATCTAGATGTGGATCTCTTTGACTGTATCATGCTTGGACTTCCTTGAGCTTTTGGGATGTGCAGATTAACAGCAGTCATCAAATTTGTGAAATTTTAGGCCATTATTTCTCCAAATACTCCTTCAGTCTCTTTTTCTGTCTCTTCATCTGGAACTCCCATTATGTGTATAATAGGATGCTTGAAGGTGTCCCATAGGACTCTGAGATTCTGTTAATTTCTCTTCATTCTTTTTTCTTTCTGTTTCTCACACTGGATAATCTCAATTGGCCTATCTTCAAGTTCACTGATTCATTCTTCTACCTGCTCAAATCTGATACTGAGCTTTCTCCAGTCAATTTTTTATTTCAGTTATTGTACTTTTCAACTACAGATCTTCTATTTGGTTCTTTTTTGTAATTTCTCTTTATTGATATTCTCTATTTGGTAAGACACTGTTCTTATACTTCTTTAGACATCGTTTCATTTAGTTCTTTGAACATATTTTAAATAGCTATTTTAAAGTCTTCATTTAGTAAGTCCAATGTCTGAGATTCCTCACAGACAGTTTCTAAACTGCTATTTATCTTTTGTATGGACCATATATATATATTTTTTATTTTGAATTTCCATATCTTGTAACTTTTTGTTGAAAACTGGACATCTTAAAAAAAATAATGTGACAACCCTGGAAATCAGAGTCTACTACCTCCCTAGGGTTTCCTGCTGTTGCTTTATGCTGTTTTTTTAAAGTAACTTTTCTGAACAAATTATATAAAGTCTACGGAAGCTGCCACTCAACTAGCTTAGTGGTCAGCTAACACCTAGATGGAGATATCCTTAAACATCTAGAAACAACAAATCTCCCAGTCTTTGCCGAGGGACTACATGCACATAGCCATCAACACTGAGGGCAGGGAGTTACCAATTCTGCCTTAGCCTTCCTTTTCTTCTTGCCCAGAGCCTCAAGGGCAGCCAAAGTAAAGGGTAGGTCCCTCTCAGGTCTTTCCTCAGCATGCACTCAGGCCTGTGCACATCTGTGGTCTTCTAGAGTCCTAGGAATATGTTAATGCTTTTCAAAATATCTATGGACATCTCATCCTCAGTTCTTCCGTTAAAGCTTTTGGTTAGTCTATCGTTTGTCTCAAGTGTTATCCACTGCCTCATGCACTGTGACATTAAAACACTTGCCTGGGGACTTCCCTGGTGGTCCAGGGGGTAAGACTCCGAGCTCCCAATGCAGGGGGCCCGGAATCAATCCCTGGTCAGGGAACTAGGTCCTGCAACTAAGGAGTCCACATGCCGCAATGAAGATCCTGAGTGGTGCAACTAAGACCTGGCGCAGCCAAAATAAATAAATAAAATAAATAAATATTTAAGAAACTAAAATAAAACACTTGCCTGTAAGTGTTTTTTGACAAACACCTCACACATAGACACAGAGGCTCATACACACTGGATAGCTCTGAGTAAGGTCAAATAAAGATAAGCCTTTTAAGTGGAGTCTTCCAGAGCGCCATCAGACAGGTCAAATACTGACAATTCTTTGGGAATGAAATTTTGAAAGAGGTCCAGCTCTGTTCTGCTCCCTCCAGTCCTGGGAATGAAGGCTGATATTTTTCAAGGTTATCACTGAGCTGAGTGTGGCAATGAGAATAGGGCAAGTTAAAATGCCACAAGCCTACTATTCTTATCAAGGTTCAGCCATTTTTCTTGAATAAATGCTTACCACAAAAGCTACAAGCCTTTGGCTAATTTCCAGAGTTTTGGAAAAGTTTTCCATAAAGTTTTGCCAAAATTCTGTTGCTTTTATTACAGGGCAAAATTTTGGAGGTCTTTACTCCACCATTTTTTTCTGCTATTAACTCCTCACTCTGTTTTTAAAATCCTAGCCAGTTCTCTCCCCATGGCTTTTTGCTCCTGTTGACAGTAAGTATTAGTACATAAAGTATTTAAATGTCTTTAAATGAATATAAAAATAACATCTAAATTACATATTGGTATGAGGTATAAAATGGCTTAAAAAAAAAAAGACATAGTACCTAACTTCACAGAACTTACCGTCAGATATAAATGAAATCCTGTTACTACTTAAGAGTGTTACTTGGGGCTTCCCTGGTGGCACAGTGGTTGAGAGTCCGCCTGCCGATGCAGGGGACACGGGTTCGTGCCCCGGTCTGGGAAGATCCCACATGCCACGGAGCGGCTAGGCCCGTGAGCCATGGCCACTGAGCCTGTGCGTCCGGAGCCTGTGCTCCACAACGAGAGAGGCCACAACAGTGAGAGGCCCGCATACCGCAAAAAAAAAAAAAAAAAGAGTGTTACTTGTCCTAATGAGTAAATCTCTAACATCTATCGTACCTATATTCACAGAACTTACTCTCAGATATAAATGAAATCCTGTTACTACTTAAGAGTGTTACTTGACCTAATGAGTAAATCTCTAACATCTATCTCTTTCTTTGCAAGATTACCTTTGCCTTGCATTTTTGTTTTGTTTTTAATTTATTTATTTTTATTTTTGGCTGTGTAGGGTCTTCAGTGCTGTGCACGGGCTTTCTCTAGTTGTGGCAAGTGGGGGCTACTCTTTGTTGCAGTGCGTGGGCTTCTCATTGCAGTAGCTTCTCTTGTTGCGAAGCACGGGCTCTAGGCGTGCAGGCTTCAGTAGTTGTGGCACATGGCTCAGTAGTTGTGGCTCACAGGCTCTAAAGCACAGGCTCAGTAGTTGTGGCACGCGGACTTAGTTGCTCTGTGGCATGTGGGAACTTCCCGGACCAGGGCTGGAACCCATGTCCTCTGCATTGGCAGGCGGATTCTTAACCACTGTACCACCAGGGAAGTCCCTTTGTTTTTGTTTTTAAAAGAATTTTATGAGTTCAATTGTTTACTCATTCTCAACTGAAGAGAAATTATTTGGTCCAAATATCTGCAATGGTTTATGACTTGCCCTTGGCCCCAAACTCTAGTTGGATCTTTCTAATACCTATAGAATCACAACATACTAACAGACAATATCTATCAGAACAATTCCTAGGCTTTCATCTAGAACAGCTCTACTGGTCTAAGAAACTATTATTTTCTACTGTCAACTCCCTCACTCTCAGAATAGATGCAGAACATGAAAAATGACAACCTCAAGTGTATATAGCTAACAGATCTCTTCTTGTCTAATTGATGCATTCAGTACTTTATTTATAGGGACAGTATTTCTCAGGATACAATGTACCATCCCTGAGTCATTTTCTCTTCCCACTACTGTCTAATTTTTCTCAAAGTTAATGTCTCCAAAGGGAAGAGTTAGGATGTAAATGAATAGAAGTACACAGGAGGCCTCAAAAAATATTGGAACACCTGATTAGACTTCTATTAGTACATTCTGTCTTCTGAACTAGGCGGCTGAAAGTGAGACTGATATAAAAGATTTTCCTACCTACAATCAATTAAGTAAGCTTGTGTAGCCATTAAGTGTGTTTTTAAAATCATAGCCACGCAGGTAGTGAAAATTTCTTCCAGTTCCTGGTTACAGGCTTAATAAGCAATCCTAACATATGAGCATTTTGTGGTTCTTTTTTTCAGTGGCATCACAGTGGGAAATCAGGAGCAATTATACCAGGGGCTTTAACTCAGTTACTATTAGATACTAGTTGGGTCCTCTTAAAATTAACAGAAAATCTGCGTAAGACCGGGGACAACTTCTTTCTTTTTAATTTCTACACCTATAAAGATATCTTATGACAAATCATGAACAATTTATATCTAAACTGAACCGACTCAACGCCTGTGGACCAATCAATATGTTATCCCAACAATCAAAACCCCACACCATACCAACTCAGTATCCTTATCTCATAATTTTCCACAGAAAATATTTATTCAGTTCCTCTACGGGATGCTATTCATTTTCTAAATCTGCAGTTCTATTGTGGTGATCTCACAGGGATGCTGTGGGATATTTTAAAATTCTAGGGAAACAGTGATATTTAATATCTGGTGTACAGGACAAAAACTAATAGCTAAAGATAGTTTAAAGTTCCAACATTAGATACTGCTACATTCCTTTCAATGCTGCTGTCTGTATCTCTGCAGAGTTGGATTTTTGACAGTTTCTATAACAAAAGCAATAAATGAGGGTGGTTGTGTCCAATTTCATCTCAAGGTTTGAGAAACTGTGCCCTAATAGCCAAACATATCTCATTAGCAAGTAATTATGCATATTTATGAACAAAGTAAAATGTTTTCTTTCAAACACAAAACCAAAAATATTTTGTTTATTAAGTTGTAAGATCAAAACGGTAAATATTTTTATGTTCTAATAACATAATAGCTTAGTATCTGAAAAAGTACTTCACGTATTTATATGCTGCTGATGATTTATATCCCCATGATGATGAGAAAAGAAATCACCCAAACACTAAGGTGACTGTGAACAGAGAAAACTTGGAAACCTTTGTCCTAGATGGAGCCCACTAACCCAAACAAGTAACTGTTCATACAATTTTCTTCAAATATTTATCAAATGTTTGAGTGCACACAATACATCTGACCAAATAACTCACCTATCAGAACCAGAGACTGAGTCATGAAAAGCTCCATGTTTCACTTAAAGATTAAATAGCCCTGAGCTTTCATATGTCATCCAGAATTAAACAGCCAATCCACAAATGAAATTTCAAAAAATAAAATTTTGAATAATTTCTGCATAATACCTGAGTGTGAGCTCTCAATGGTGGTGTCTGACTTGGAATCCAGAGATGAAGGAATTTGTCTTAATTGGGGAACATAGTACATCTTCGTACTACCAGAAGGCTTATATGGCAACAGTAAAGGTTGGCCTAAGGAGATAAAGATCAGAATAATTAATAAGAAAACATTTATTAATTAACTGAACATATATTAAGTACCTTTAATGTGCCAAGCAGTGGTCAAGATTCTTGGAATATATCAGTAAACTAGCATTCTAGAAGAGGGAGATATATAGTAAACAATTAGCATACTAAGTAAGTAAATCATCTAGTATTTTTATAAATTATTAGTGACATAAAAAATTAGAAAATACGGGGCTTCCCTGGCGGTGCAGTGGTTGAGAATCTGCCTGCCAATGCAGGGGACACGGGTTCAAGCCATGGTCTGGGAGGATCCCACATGCCGCGGAGCAACTAGGCCCGTGAGCCACAACTACTGAGCCTGCACGTCTGGAGCCTGTGCTCCACAACAAGAGAGGCCGCGACAGTGAGAGGCCCACGCACTGCAATGAAGAGTGGCCCCTGCTTGCCACAACTAGAGAAAGCCCTCGCACAGAAACGAAGACCCAACACAGCAAAAATAAGTAAATTAATTAATAAACTCCTACCTCCAATATCTTCTTTAAAAAAAAAAGAAATAAGAAAATACCAGGACTTCCCTGGTGGCGCAGTGGGTTAAGAATCTGCCTGCCAATGCAGGGGACACGGGTTCGATACCTGGTCTGGGAAGATCTCACATGCCGTGGAGCAACTAAGCCCATGCGCCACAACTATTGAGCGTGCGTGCCACAACTACCAAGCCCATGTGCCACAACTACTGAAGCCCGCCCGTCCTAGAGCCCGAGCGCCACAACTACTGAGCCCATATGCCACAACTACTGAAGCCCACGTGCTCTAGGGCCCTCGTGCTGTGAGTACTGAGCCCTCGTGCTGCAACTACTGAAACCTGCACGCCTAGAGCCCGTGCTCCGCAACAGGAGAAGCCACCACAATAAGAAGCCCGTGCACCGCAACAAAGAGTAGCCCCCACTCGCCACAGCTAGAGAAATCCCGTGTGCAGCAACAAAGACCCAAAACAGCCACCCCCCCACAAAAGAATTAGAAAATGCTGAGGAAGATTAGAAGTATTTGGGAAATTGCAACAGGATGCAGTTTAAATAGAGTGGTAAGGGTAGGATCCATTGAGAAGATGACTTGTTAGCAATCTATTCCATATTTAGATGGCTCTAACTAAGAAACACTTTATCTTATCTATCTTATATTGAACCCAAACCTGGTCGTTGTTAACCCCTACTACTGATCTTTGGAGGTTCTCCCTCCAGAGTCATAGAAAGTAAATCTAATTCTCTTCTATGTGGCAGATTTTCAAAATAAGTTTTCCATTATAAAAGTATAAATTCTCAATATTAAAAAAATACACAGAAATAAAAAAGACAAAGCCTTACCACTCAAAGATAACTATTATTAATATTTTAATGTATTTCTACAGGTCTTTCCTCTGTATTTCTTATTTGCTTACATAGTTGTGTATAGTATGTATAATTTGGAATTCAGTTTTTCTACTTTACATTAATAAAAGATTCATTTTATTTCCTATCTTCACATTTTTTATCATTATACTACAGATAAAGTGCATTTAACCCTTCTCATAATGTTAAAAATTTAGGCTGAATTAAATTTTCAATAATAAAGAATTCTGTAAATAAAGACTTCCTGTTTATAGCATACCCATTCTCCCCTGCTGCCCCATCTCACATAAATTTTCTGATTTCAGAGTGAAAAATTATGTCATTTATAAAGTTTCTTTTTTTTAAATACTAACTGCTAAAATTCTTTCTAAAATGTCTGTGACATGGTAGCAATTTGATTATTATAGAAGTTGAAATCTTTTTCTTCTTTTTTTTTTTTGCTTCATTGGGTCTTCATTGCTGCACGTGGACTTTCTCTAGTTGTGGAGAGGGGGGCTACTCTTCGTTGTGGTGCACGAGCTTCTCACTCTTATCATTGCAGTGGATTCTCTTGTTGTGGAGCACAGGCTCTAGGCACGTAGGCTTCAGTAGTTGTGGAGCATGGGCTCAGTAGTTGTGGCTCACGGGCTCTAGAGCACAGGCTCAGTAGTTGTGGCACATGGGCTTAGTTGGTCCGAGGCATGTGGGATTTTCCTGGACCAGGGCTCGAGCCTGTGTCCCCTGCACTGGCAGGCGGATTCTTAACCACTGTGCCACCAGGGAAGTCCCTGAAATCTTTTTCTATATACTTGTTTTTCTTTCATGATATGGTAGAAACTCTCTCTCTGTAACAGCATTTTGATATTTAGCTGGGTACATACTGCTCATCTGTACACTGTACTTCCCAATCTCCCTTGCAGACATGTATGGACATATGACTAAGTCTGGGCCCATAGGTCAAGGGTGAGAATAATGTCTGCAACTTCCAGGCATCCCATTAAAACACTCCACTGGCTGCTGCTAAACTTTATCCTCCCCATTACTCTTCTTTTCCAGTATTTTATTATTCTTCCTGAAAAAATTTAAGATCCATTAAACAAGTTCAAAAGAACAATTCCATTAGAATTTTTTAGTAGAATTACGTTAGAGTTTAAATTCATTTGGGAATAAATGACATCTTTACAATATTCAATTTTCCCATTCAGAAATATCCCATCCCTTCTTTTAGTCTACTGTCCTTTTCTATGCCTACACAAAGGATTAGTATTTCCATCACATGAGTCTTATAAAATTCTTGTTTAGGTTACTCCTGAGTATTTATGGGGTTGTACTGCTCATTCAAATAGAATTTTGTAGATAGCTACCACTTCTCCTGATTAAACACAACAGCTTCTTCAGTTTATCCTTATAGACCATGGTCTTCTCTTGCATCCTGTAATTACCGCTAAGAGATGGACTCCTAGTTGCCCATGTCTAGTTTATAAAAATCAGAATACTCTAGACAGAGTCTGATAGTCCCAGAAAAGAATGAGATCCCCTTCATTCTGGACACAATAACAACTTTTACATTACTTAGAATTGTGCTACCATCCTTGACCACTCCATCATTCTGATGATTTGACATGGAATCCATATTATTAGTACCCTGCTTCCAACCAAGGAACTGACTTCATAGTGAAGGAAATGAGACAAAAGGCTGATGCTTAAAGGGAGTCACTGTTCTCATCACAAGCCTGATCACCCATAACTATGGTAAACTCAAAAAAAAAAAAATGAGTGAACAATTTACTGATAACTGTTATGGCACAAGCTGGGAGGCATCACTTTCTGAGGTCAAAATGCTAGCTTACAGAATATGGCATGTGCTCAGAACCATATATGGTACTTGCCTATCCCACAGACAGAATGCGTGTATTTAGGAACAAAGGCAGAAGCCTTTAAAATCTTTTGCTTTCTATCTCTGTGATTCTGCTTTGTTTGATGGAAGATCTTAGAAATAAGGGAGGGGCACTTCTACCAGGAGACAGGAGCCATCTAGCCATTTTACATTCTTCATGTCACTGAAACAATACAGGGAATAGGATGCCATAGTGTTGACTAAAACTACAATTGACCTTAACTATCAGGGAGAAATAAGGTTACCTTAAAAAAAGAAAGTCAATAGGAGTATGGCTTACACCTAGGGGACCACTTTACCAAGCCTGGTCATAGAAATTAACAAAAAATTACCTTAAACCTATGCAGGGCTAGCAAAGTCTTAGACTACTTAGGAATACTTGTACCAACCTATCAGGTAAAACCCCAGCCAATGAGAACCTGGCTGAGTTCAAGGAGAATGAAGAAATGTATAGAGGAGGGAAGAATTTAAATAACAGAAAAAATAGGCTGTAGCCTCTACTTCTACTTGGACGTTGCTGTAGTCATTATTGTTAGAATATTGATTTATTAGTTTTCTTCCTCCACCAGTGTATATAAAGCTTGGTAGTGATGGTTAAATTTACCATTTAGTTCAAAGTTTGCAGAAAATGAACAACAACAATTGGGCAGAATTACAATGGACCCAGAGCAAGAATGGCTACCATGTGGAGATGGAGAATTCAGAGACAAGATAAGTGGCTTTTTGAAATTCTCAACAACTTTATGTTTGGATGCACAAGTCTTAAAGTTACTTTGGATTGCCTACTCTGGGGGAAGAAGCGACTATTCAGCAAATAATGGTTGTTCCTGGGAGGGAAAGAAAGGACTGGAGAAGGGTAAAGAAGAAAAGTCCAACCATAAAATTTATTTCTTAAAAAAACTTGAAAATGGAACTAAATATAAACATATAACGTATTACTCTTAATTTGTTAATTCAGAGCAATGGACACATAGTCATAAATTCAACATACTATTCTGTATACTTTTAAAATATTTTTAAAATTTTTACTTCTGAATCCACAGAGTTAAAAATAATATTTTATTAGTAAACCAAATAATATTTATCTTTTAAAGGAGTCCTTTCTACCAAGTACCTATATGTAAAGATAAAAACATGAACTGTGGCCTCCATATAGACTGATCCATTTGCTGTCAGAAGAGGTATAAAATACACTTTTACAGTTGGATTTCCTCTCCTGTGCTCTGCTACCAACATGAAAACAACATAGCCCAGAGTAGCCTGGGTTTCAGTACAAGCATGTGGAACAGACCCAAACCATTTTTGCATCCTGATGCCAAACTCCAACTGACTCATAAGCCCATGAGTAAGGAAAGCAAATGTCTGTTGCTATAAAGCACTGAGATTTTCGAGGTTCTTATACAGTATCACGGTGGCAATAGGTAACTGACACATTAAAGGTGTTCTCTGTGATATTTATTAGACTCTACATTTGGGGGGCATAATTTTATTTCACAATAAAAATGTATAAGAAATATAACCATCTCGGCCTTCCCTGATAGCGCAGTGGTTAAGAATCCGCCTGCCAAATCAGGGGACACGGGTTCCAGCCCTGGTCCAGGAAGATCCCACATGCCGCGGACCAACTAAGCTCATGTACCATGACTACTGAGCCTGCGCTCTAGAGCCCGCGAGCCACAACTACTGAGCCCATGCACCACAACTACTGAAGCCCACGCGCCTAGAGCCCGTGCTCCTCCACAAGAGAAGCCACCGTAATGAGAAGCCCGTGCACCGCAATGAAGAGTAGCCCCCGCTTGCCGCAACTAGAGAAAGGCTGTGCGCAGCGATGAAGACCCAACACAGCCAAAAATAAAATAAATAAAATTTTTAAAAAAGAAAAGAACTATAACCATTTCAACATATAAATGTATTTATTCAAATTAAAGTCAGTGCAATTTAAATGTGGAACTAAGCAATTTTCTTCATACATTTAGACATATTCCATTTATACCTACAGACAGATAAACTTTTTGCATAAGTAGGAAAGCTTAAAATATATTTTGAATAGATTTGTACAAACTACAGAATACTTTAAAATTAGTAATTTAAAGTTCCCACCCTCATTTGGAGGTAGAATGGGAACTTAACTTTCCAGTTACTGGTCTGAAAAAGAAAATAACTTGCTATAATTTTGAATGCTATATAGTATAAGCACTATAAAAATATCACTGTCATGATAGCATGTGAACACTCTAAATGTAGACCTTATGGTAAAGATTGCTAGCTGTTCACCAAAACTCATTTCTTCTTCATCCTGGAAAGCACAACTAAACTATTCCTAGTCAGTGGAAAGTGATGTGGGCCACAACTAGGGCTAGCCCATAAAAGCCTCCCAACATGTGCTCCTCCATGCTTTTCGTCGCTTCCAGTTGACTATGATGATGAATCCAAGGTTCCATGTTTTAAAGAAAGCAGGGTCACAGTCAACCTGGGTCCCTGGTCAACATTTCTTGAGCAAGAAATAGACTGCTATTGTGTTTGCTATCTGTTCATTGTATCATGCAAAACAATAGTAAAACAAACAATGCCTTAATAATTATCTACCTCCCTAAAATTGAACCTCTATAGTTTTTATGTTTTCATGAACTACTTGCATTCTTATGACAAGTATTATGAGTTGAAAATACGTCAACCACAAGTAGCATGAGTTTCACATAGGTTGTTGACTTCACTAGAAATTGAAGTAAAAACATAATAAATTATATTCTCTTCATAGCTATGTAAATAAAAGATGATATAATCATGTACAACCTAATGCTTAAAGTTAAAATTAGGTTTTCTAACTAGAAAGACCCAATCAAGAAATTTCTTAGTTAATTACATACAAAAGTTGGTAATATGATCTAAAATTCTCTTACCATCTGTGCCATGAGGAACAGTAATCTGTTGGACTGAAGATGATGAAGCAAACTTAACAGGAACTTTGCCCAACCTCCGTGTACTGAGCTCTGGAATATCATGTCCACGATCTTCAGCATTAACAAAAATCTCAGATGAAAACATGGCTTTTCCTGGACTTTCTGTTGTTATCTGAGTGACTGCATCAGATGATAATTTTCCAGAGAAGGGAGAAAACGGGGTCTTAATCTCCTTTGGTGATCTGAACAAAAAAGAGAAAGCACACAGCAGGTCATATCCTTGGCTTGTCAAATACTGTAATTTCTTTCCAAACGTGGCTTCAATATTTTTTGGAGACACATCCAACTCAAATGGTTAAGTTATTTCTGCAGTACCCTTTGCTTTTTTACATACTTATTACAGTGTGATCATGCATGAGTTTACTTTTACTTATTTTAAAATCTACTTTTATTTTGGATTTAGAGTGCTATTATATAAGGAAAGGGTACTTTTCAGTTGAAGTGAAAAGATATCCATTAAAAAATAATTACTGGAAGTCCACTATAAATTAGGGGACTATGCTAAACGCATAGAGTGTACAAAAATAAAAAAGAAACAAAGCCTTTCCTCAAAAAGTTTATATGTCAGTGGGGGAACCAGAGGTTTTTAAGGTTGTAATTATGTATATAGATTATAAAGAATCCATATTAAAACATAATGGAGTAAATAAATGAGTGTATAAATAAATAAATAATAGGAGGGAGGGAGAAGGCAAATCTTGCCAACATAAGAATTCCACGCAGACCTACTTGAGAATGGAGTTGAGGATATGGGGAGGGGGAAGGGTGGGCTGTGACAAGGCGAAAGAGAGGCATGGATGTGTATACACTACCAAACGTAAGGTAGATAGATAGTGGGAAGCAGCCGCAGAGCACAGGGAGATCAGCTCGGTGCTTTGTGACCGCCTGGAGGGGTGGGATGGGGAGGGTGGGAGGGAGGGAGATGCATGAGGGAAGGGATGTGGGAACAGATGTATATGTATGACTGATTCACTTTGTTATAAAGCAGAAACTAATTAAAAAAATAAATAAATAAACTTAAAAAAAAAAAAAAAAAAAAAAAGAATTCCATATGTAGGTAACCTCACCCCCGGCATCCATCTCCTCCCCAAGGAGGTGGAGGTGAAGCTTAATCTTCCCCTTAAGTCTAGTCCTGGGCTGGCCTTAATGACTGAATTCCAAAGAGAGTATAAAATAGGAGAAAAAGTAACTTTACAGTGGAGAAACCTAGCAAACACCATGTGTGCAAGTGATGATGTTTCACATCACCAGTGATGGCACGGAGACACTACATACTCTCTGTTAATGATGTGATGAGGTTACTTCGCTTCTGCGGTATTCTTTGCCAAAACCTATAACTCCAGTCTAATCATGAGAAAAACATCAGCCAAATCCAGATTGAGAATATCAGACCAATATTCCTCAAGACTGTCAAAATCATGAAAAACAAGGAAGGAATGAGGAACTGTCATAGACCAGAGAAGACTAAGGAGACATGACAACTAACTAAGTGGAATGTGATACACTGGATTGGGTCCTAGAACAGAAAAAGGTCATTAACGGGAAAACTGGTGAAATCCAAAAAAAGTCTTAAGTTTAGTTAACAGTAATGTATAAATGTTGGCTTTTTAATTTTGAAAAATATACTATGGTAGTATAAGATGTTAGCAGTAGGAAAAACTGGGAGAGAGGTAAAGGGAACTCTATTATGTTTGTATCTTTTCTGCAGGTTTGAAATTATTTGAAAATAAAAAAGGTCATTTTTTAAAATGGAGTAATACTGTATTGTATTATATCACACAAGAAGAAAACCTTTTAAGAGGTCTTTTAAATCTCTACCCTCTATATACTATTTACTAATTAAAAGGACAATTATGAGAAAAGAAAATAGGCCCATCTCCCTTATGTATACAGAAGCAAAAATCATAAACAAAATGTTAGACAATCAAATGTAGAGTGTGAGTGAGTGAATGTGTGAATTCCTACCAAGCTGTTTTACTCCAGAAATGCAAGGTGAGTTAACATTCAAATATCAATAAATGTCATGCACCACACCAATAAAATAAAGGAGAAATGTATATGATATCAGTATAGTCAGATAAAACATTTGACAAAATTCAATAATTATGTATGATTAAAAACTCATAGCAAAGGGAAACTACAAAAAACTTTAGAGCCACCATCCTATTTATAGTGAAATGTGGAGAATGTCCACTGTAAGATTAGGAACAAAATAAGAATGTTAACTCTTACCTTTTCTATTCAACATGTTAGTAAAAGTATTAAATGGCATTAGCAGTAAGGCAGGAAAAAGAAATCAGAAATATAAGGATAAGAAAGGAAAAAATAATACTGTCACTTTCCATATTTGATATAATTAAGGATACAGAAAATCCAAAACAATTTACAGATAACTTATTAGAATATCAGTTAGTTTTTAGAAGAGTTGCCAGATAAGAGACCAAACTTTAAAAAATTCCACTAACGGGGGGACGGAGGAAGATGGCGGAAGAGTAAGACGGGGAGATCACTTTCCTCCCCACAGATACATCAGAAATTCATCTAGGGGCTTCCCTGGTGGCGCAGTGGTTGAGAGTCAACCTGCCGATGCAGGGGGACGCGGGTTTGTGCCCCCGTCCGGGAAGATCCCACATGCCATGGAGCGGCTGGGCCCGTGAGGCATGGCCGCTGAGCCTGCGCATCTGGAGCCTGTGCTCCTCAACGGGAGAGGCCACAACAGTGAGAGGCCCTCGTACCACAAAAAGAAAAAAAAAGAAATTCATCTACACATGGAACAACTCCTACAGAACACCTACTGAACGCTGACAGAAGAACTCAGACCTCCCAAAAGGCAAGAAACTCCCCCACATACCTGGGTAGGGCAGAAGAAAAAAGAATAAACAGAGACAAAAGGATAGGGACGGGACCTGCACCAGTGGGAGGGAGCCGTGAAGGAGAAAAGGTTTCCACACACTAGAAGCCCCTTCGCAGGCGGAGACTGCAGGTGGCGGAGGGGAAAAGCTTCGGAGTAGCGGAGGAGAGCACAGCAACAGGGGTGTGGAGGGCAAAGCGGAGAGATTCCGGCACAGAGGATCGGTGCCCTCAGGCACACACCAGCCAGGTAGGGCGGAGCTGGGAGTTGAGGCTCGGGTATCGGGTTTCAGTCGGAGCGCAGGGAGAGGACTGGGGCTGGCGGCAGGAAGAGAGCCTGAAGGGGTTAGTGCACCACGGCTAGCCCGGAGGGAGTCCGGGGAAAAAGTCTGGAGCTGCTGAAGAGGCAAGAGACTTTTTCTTCCCCTTTGTTTCCTGGTGCGCGAGGAGAGGGCATTAAGAGCGCTGCTTAAAGAAGCTCCAGGGTTTCCCTGGTGGCGCAGTGGTTGAGAATCTGCCTGCCAATGCAGGGGACATGGGTTGGAGCCCTGGTCTGGGAGGATCCCACATGCCGCGGAGCAAAGCCCCGTGAGCCACAATTACTGAGCCTGCGCGTCTGGAGCCTGTGCTCCGCAAAAAGAGAGGCCGCGATAGTGAGAGGCCCACGCACCGCGATGAGGAGTGGCCCCCAGTTGCTGCAACTAGAGAAAGTCCTCGCACAGAAACGAAGACCCAACACAGCCATAAATAAATAAATAAATAAAATTAAAAAAAAAAAAAGTAGCTCCAGAGACGGGCGCGGACTCCAGAGGCGGACTCCAGAGACGGGCGTGGGACGCTGGGGCTGCTGTTGCCGCTGGCACAAGACTGTGTGCAAGCGAAGGTCACTGTCCACCCCCCCTTCCGGGGAGCCTGTGCAGCCCGCCACTGGCGGGGTCCCGGGACCCAAGGACGGCTTCCCGGGGAAAGCGCACGGAGTGCCTGGGGCTGGTGCAACACCATGCTGGCCTCTGCCGCCGCAGGCCCGCCCCGCACTACGTGCCCCTCCCTCCCCTCGGCCTGAGTGAGCCAGAGCCCCCGAATCAGCGGCTGAGCGAATAACGGATGCCCTCCGGCGACCTACGCGCAGAGGTGGGGCCAGGTCCAAGGCTGAGACCTGGGAGCTGTGACAGCAGAGAAGAGACAGGGAAATTTCTCTGTGTAGCCTCGGAGGCAGCGGATTAAAGCTCCACGGTCCACTTGATGTGCCCTGCATATGTGGAGTGCACAGCGAATTATCCCAAATTAAGGAGGTGGACTTTGAGGACAAGATTTCAGACTTTTTCCCCTTTTCCTCTTTTTACAACGAATTATCCCAAATTGAAGAGGTGGACTTTGAGAGCAAGATTTTCGATTTTTTTCCCCTTTCTTTTTTTGTGAATGTGTATGTGTATGCTTCTGTGTGAGATTTTCTCTGTATAGCTTTGCTTCCACCATAGGTCCCAGGGTTCTATCTGTTTTTTTTTTTCAATACTTACTTTTTTATTTTAATAACACTACTATATTTTATACTTTATTCTATTTTACTTTATCTTCTCTCTATTTTTTTCCTACCTTCCCTTCCTCCCTCCCTCCCTCCGCCCCTCCTTTCTTTCTTTCCTTCCTCCCTCCCTCCCTCCCTCCCTCCCTCCTGTCTTTCTTTCCTTATTTCTTTCCTTTTTTCTTTCTTCCTTTCTTTCTTTCCTTCCTCCCTCCCTTCTTGCTTTCACTCTTTTTCTTTCCTTCCTCCCTCCCTCCCTTCTTTCTTTCTTTCCATCCTTCCTCCCTCCCTCCTTTCTTTCTTCCTTCCTTCCTTTCTTTCTTTCTTCCTTTCTTTCTCTCTCTCTCTCTTTCTTTCTTCTACTAATTCTTTCTTTCTACATTTTCTCCCTTTTATTCTGAGCCGGGTAGATGAAAGGCTCTTGGTGCTGCAGCCAGGAGTCAGTGCTGTGCCTCTGAAGTGGGAGAGCCAACTTCAGGACACGGAACCACAAGAGACCTCCCAGCTCCACATAATATTAAGTGGCGAAAATCTCCCAGAGATCTCCATCTCAACACCAACACCCAGCTTCAGTCAACGACCAGCAAGCTACAGTGCTGGTCACCCTATGCCAAGCAACTAGCAAGGCAGGAACACAACCCCACCCATTAGCAGAGAGGTTACCTAAAAACATAATAAGGCCACAGGCACCCCAAAACACACCACCAGACGTGGACCTGTCCACCAGAAAGACAAGATCGAGCCTCAACCACCAGAACACAGGCACTAGTCGCCCCCCACCAGGAAGCCTACACAACCTACAGAAACAACGTTAGCCACTGGGGACAGGCACCAAAAACAACGGGAACTACGAATCTGCAGCCTGCAAAAAGGAGACCCCAAACACAGTAACATAAGCAAAATGAGAAGACAGAAAAACACACAGCAGGTGAAGGAGCAAGATAAAAACCTACCAGACCTAACAAATGAAGAGGTAGTAGGCAGTCTACCTGAAAAAGAATTCAGAATAATGATAGTAAAGATGATCCAAGATTCTATTTCAAGATCCAAACTCTTGGAAATAGAATAGACAAAATGCAAGAAACAGTTAACAAGGACCTAGAAGAACTAAAGATGAATCAAGCATCGATTAAAAACACAATACATGAAATAAACAATACTCTAGATGGGATCAATAGCAGAATAACTGAGGCAGAAGAACGGATAAGTGAGGTGGAAGATAAAATAGTGGAAATAACTGCTGCAGAGCACAATAAAGAAAAAAGAATGAAAAGAACAGAGGACAGTCTCAGAGACCTCTGGGACAACATTAAACGCACCAACATTCGAATTATAGGGGTTCCAGAAGAAGAAGAGAAAAAGAAAGGGACTGAGAAAATATTTGAAGGGATTATAGTTGCAAACTTCCCTAATATGGGAAGGGAAATAGTAAATCAAGTCCAGGAGGCACAGAGAGTCCCATACAGAATAAATCCAAGGAGAAATACACCAAGACACATATTAATCAAACTGTCAAAAACTAAACACAAAGAAATCATATTAAAAGCAGCAAGGGAAAAACAACAAATAACACACAAGGGAATCCCCATCAGGTTAACAGCTGATCTCTCAGCAGAAACTCTACAAGCCAGAAGGGAGTGGCAGGACATAATTAAAGTGATGAAGGAGAAAAACCTGCAACCAAGATTACTCTGCCAAGCAAGGATCTCATTCAGATTTGATGGAGAAATTAAAACGTTTACAGACAAGCAAAAGCTGAGAGAGTTCAGCACCACCAAACCAGCTTTACAACAAATGCTAAAGGAACTTCTCTAGGCAAGAAACACAACAGAAGGAAAATACCTACAATAACGAACCCAAAACAATTAAGAAAATGGGAATAGGAACATACATATCAATAATTACCTTAAATGTAAATGGACTAAATGCTCCCACCAAAAGACACAGATTGGCTGAATGGATACAAAAACAAGACCCATATATATGCTGTCTACAAGAGACCCACTTCAGACCTAGAGACACATATAGATTGAAAGTAAGGGGATGGAAAAAGATATTCCATGCAAATGGAAATCAAAAGAAAGCTGGAGTAGCAATTCTTATATAACACAAAATAGACTTTAAAATAAAGACTATTAGAAGAGACAAAGAAGGACACTACATAACGATAAAGGGATCGATCCAAGAAGAAGATATAACAATTGTAAATATTTATGCACACAACATAGGAGCACCTCAGTACATAAGGCAAACACTAACAGCCATAAAAGGGGAAATCGACAGTAACACACTCATAGAAGGGGACTTCAGTACCCCACTTTCACCAATGGACAGATCATCCAAAATGAAAATAAATGAGGAAACACAAGCTTTAAATGATACATTAAATAAGATGGACTTAATTGATATTTATAGGACATTCCATCCAAAAACAACAGAATACACATTTTTCTCAAGTGCTCATGGAACATTCTCCAGGATAGATCATATCTTGGGTCACAAATCAAGCCTTGGTAAATTTAAGAAAATTGAAATTGTATCAAGTATCTTTTCCGACCACAATGCTATGAGACTAGACATCAATTACAGGAAAAGATCTGTAAAAAATACAAACACATGGAGGCTAAACAATACACTACTCAATAACGAAGTGATCACTGAAGACATCTAAGAGGAAATAAGAAAATACCTAGAAACAAATGACAATGGAGACACAACAACCCAAAACCTATGGGACGCAGCAAAAGCAGTTCTAAGGGGGAAGTTTATAGCAATACAATCCCACCTTAAGAAACAGGAAACATCTCGAGTAAACAACCTGACACTGCACCTAAAGCAATTAGAGAAGAACAAAAAACCCCCAAAGTTAGCAGAAGGAAAGAAATCATAAAGATCAGATGAGAAATAAATGAAAAAGAAATGAAGGAAACGATAGCAAAGATCAATAAAACTAAAAGCTGGTTCTTTGAGAAGATAAACAAAATTGATAAACCATTAGCCAGACTCATCAAGAAAAAAAGGGAGAAGACTCAAATCAATAGAATTAGAAATGAAAAAGGAGAAGTAACAACTGACACTGAAGAAATACAAAAGATCATGAGAGATTACTACAAGCAACTCTATGCCAATAAAATGGACAACCTGGAAGAAATGGACAAATTCTTAGAAATGCACAACCTGCCAAGACTGACTCAGGAAGAAATAGAAAATATGAATAGACCAATCACAAGCACTGAAATTGAAACTGTGATTAAAAATCTTCCAACTAACAAAAGCCCAGGACCAGATGGCTTCACAGGCAAATTCTATCAAACATTTAGAGAAGAGCTAACACCTATCCTTCTCAAACTCTTCCAAAACAGAGGAGAGGGAGGAGCACTCCCAAACTCATTCTACGAGGCCACCATCACCTTGATACCAAAACCAGGCAAGGATGTCACAAAGAAAGAAAACTACAGGCCAATATCACTGATGAACATAGATGCAAAAATCCTCAACAAAATACTAGCAAACAGAATCCAATAGCACATTAAAAGGATCATACACCATGATCAAGTGGGGTTTATTCCAGGAATGCAAGGATTCTTCAATATACGCAAATCAATCAATGTGATACACCATATTAACAAATTGAAGGACAAAAACCATATGATCATCTCAATAGATGCAGAGAAAGCTTTCGACAAAATTCAACACCCATTTATGATAAAAACCCTGCAGAAAGTAGGCATAGAGGGAACTTTCCTCAACATAATAAAGGCCATATATGACAAACCCACAGCCAACATTGTCCTCAATGGTGAAAAACTGAAACCATTTCCACTAAGATCAGGAACAAGACAAGGCTGCCCACTCTCACTACTCTTATTCAACATAGTTTTGGAAGTTTTAGCCACAGCAATCAGAGAAGAAAAGGAAATAAAAGGAATCCAAATCGGAAAAAGAGTAAAGCTGTCACTGTTTGCAGATGACACGATACTATACATAGAGAATCCTAAAGATGCTACCAGAAAACTACTAGAACTAATCAATGAATTTGGTAAAGTAGCAGGATACAAAATTAATGTACAGAAATCTCTGGCATTCCTGTACACTAATGATGAAAAATCTGAAAATGAAATCAAGAAAACACTCCCATTTACCATTGCAACAAAAAGAATAAAATATCTAGGAATAAACCTACCTAAGGAGACAAAAGACCTGTATGCAGAAAATTATAAGACACTGATGAAAGAAATTAAAGATGATACAAATAGATGGAGAGATATACCATGCTCCTGGATTGGAAGAATCAATATTGTGAAAATGACTCTACTACCCAAAGCAATCTACAGATTCAATGCAATCCCTATCAAACTACCACTGGCATTTTTCACAGAACTAGAACAAAAAATTTCAAAATTTGTTTGGAAAAACAAAAGACCCCGAATAGCCAAAGCAATCTTGAGAACGAAAAACAGAGCTGAAGGAATCAGGCTCCCTGACTTCAGACTATACTACAAAGCTACAGTAATCAAGACAGTGTGGTACTGGCACAAAAACAGAAAGATAGATCAATGGAACAGGATCGAAAGCCCAGAGATAAACCCACGCACATATGGCCAACTTATCTTTGATAAAGGAGGCAGGAATGTACAGTGGAGAAAGGACAGCCTCTTCAATAAGTGGTGCTGGGAAAACTGGATAGGGACATGTAAAAGTATGAGATTAGATCACTCCCTAACACCATACACAAAAATAAGCTCAAAATGGAATAAAGACCTAAATGTAAGGCCAGAAACTATCAAACTCTTAGAGGAAAACATACGCAGAACACTCTATGACATAAATCACAGCAAGATCCTTTTGGACCCACCTCCTAGAGAAATGGAAATAAAAACAAAGATAAACAAATGGGACCTAATGAAACTTCAAAGCTTTTGCACAGCAAAGGAAACCATAAACAAGACCAAAAGACAACCCTCAGAATGGGAGAAAATATTTGCAAATGAAGCAACTGACAAAGGATTAATCTCCAAAATTTATAAGCAGCTCATGCAGCTCAATAGCAAAAAAACAAACAACCCAATCCAAAAATGGGCAGAGGACTTAAATAGACATTTCTCCTAAGAAGATATACAGACTGCCAACAAACACATGAAAGAATGCTCAACATCATTAATCATTAGAGAAATGCAAATCAAACTACAATGAGATATCATCTCACACCAGTCAGAATGGCCATCATCAAGAAATCTAGAAACAATAAATGCTGGAGAGGGTGTGGAGAAAAGAGAACACTCTTGCACTGCTGGTGGGAATGTGAATTGGTACAGCCACTATGGAGAACGGTATGGAGGTTCCTTAAAAAACTAAAAATAGAACTACCATATGACCCAGCAATCCCACTACTAGGTATATACCCTGAGGAAACCATAATTCAAAAAGAGACATGTACCAAAATGTTCATTGCAGCTCTATTCACAATAGCCCGAAGATGGAAACAACCTAAGTGTCCAGCATCGGATGAATGGATAAAGAAGATGTGGCACATATATACAATGGAATATTACTCAGCCATAAAAAGAAACAAAACTGAGCTATTTGTAATGAGGTGGATAGACCTAGAGTCTGTCATACAGAGTGAAGTAAGTCAGAAAGAGAAAGACAAATACCGTATGCTAACACATATATATGGAATTTAAGAAAAAAAAATGTCATGAAGAACCTAGGAGTAAAACAGGAATAAAGACACAGACCTACTTGAGAATGGACTTGAGGATATGGGGAGGGGGAAAGGTAAGCTGTGACAAAGCGAAAGAGAGGCATGGACATATATACAGTACCAAACGTAAGGTAGATAGCTAGTGGGAAGCAGCCGCATAGCACAGGGAGATCAGCTCGGTGCTTTGTGACTGCCTGGAGGGGTGGGATAGGGAGGGTGGGAGGGAGGGAGACGCAAGAGGGAAGGGATGTGGGAACAGATGTATATGTATGACTGATTCACTTTGTTATAAAGCAGAAACTAATAAAAAAAAAATTCCACTAACATTTTTCGGTGTCTGCAAAGTTATAAAATTAAAAACTAAAAAATATGCTATATACGTTATCATCAAAACATCATATACCTAATAATAAGTATAATAAAAAATGTAAGAACCCTAAACAGAAAACTATTAATATATCATTGATATAAAGTAAAGGTGATCTAAATAGGATTTCTACTTTGAGGCAGGATGTATAGGTATACCTCACTTTATTGCACTTCACTTTATTGTACCTTGCAGATAATATACATATATTTTTTTTTAACAAATTGAAGGTTTGTGGCAACCCTGTGTCAAGCAAGTCTACTGGTGGTGCCATTTTTCCAACAGCATTTGCTCACTTTGTGTCTCTATGTCACATTTTGGTAATTCTCACAATATTTCAAACTTTTTCATTAATATACTTGTTACATGATCTGTGATCAGTCATCTTTGATGTTACTATTGCAAAAAGATTACAACTTGCTGAAGGTTCAGATGATGGTTAGCATTTTTAAAGCCTACTTTCAAATTAAGATATGTACTTTTTTTAGACATAATGCTATTGCACACTTAACAGACTACAGTATAGCATAAACATAACTTTTACATGCACTGGGAAACCAAACAACTCCTGTGACTTGCTTTATTATGATATTCTCTTTCTTGTGGTGTCTGGGACCAAACCCATATCTCCATAATAATATGCCTGCACTAGGTAGGCACAGGCCATCACTCCTGCTGCAACAAGCAAACAAAATTGAATAAAAGATCATAGAGCTAAGGAAGAAATCAAGAAACAATATCAACTAATATGCTAGAGAGGGACATTTAGAGATTTGGAGCAGGGTTTGGTGTAGGGAGACATACTCCACTGGAAAAGAGGAATCACCAGAGCTTCTGATGAACTCATTTGCTGGCATGATGGAATGAAATCTAGCAGAATGTCAAGCCAATTTCCCCCACAGGACATTTCCTTGGTGTCAGGGTGGTACAGGATGATGGGGGACTGAGCCAAGAAAGCAGAGTGAAATTTCCTGCACAGTCATGGCACTAACAAACCCAATCCCTCTAGATAAAGGGGTCTGTGACAATCATTAGGTCTCCTCTTCAAGACATTTGCCAGTTTTTGAACCTATATAAAGCAGGAAGCTAAACACCTAATGCCTGAGGGAGAGAACTTTCAAAAGTGAGGAATTAGAGACCTACCAGACTCACAGTAAAAACCCACAAGTGCCATCACCAAGAAGGGGGCTGAGTCAGAAAAAGTGAAATCATCTGCAATGTTTCAGTGTTTATGAGACAAATTTTCATTGAGAAAGTGTAACGGCAACAAATACATAGCTGGTCTCTCCTTACATTTGCCATACTCTGAAGCTGTGATAACTCAGAGCCTAAAGAGCTGAATTCAAACATCTGAAAGACTGAAGTCAATAACTGACTGCATTTATTGAAGAATCAAAGACCTGTCAGGTTACAGCAAAAATCCAGGGAGGCCACAAATTAGGAAAAATCATAGGTAGGATGAGACAACTAAAGCTCCAACCCAGTTCTGATCTAGTAAGATTCCTGAAATGACTGAAATGATCAGCCACTCTGATTAACAGAGAAAAGGGTAAATCTTCTCTGGTGCAAAGTAATAGCATCTTCAGTCTCTATGATTTTTTTATTCACAATGTCCAGCACACAATAAAAAATTATGAAATTCGTGAAGCAGGAAAAAGTGACTAAAAATTAAGACAAAAAAACAAGAAAAATTGATTTAGAGGGAATTCAGATTCTGGAGTTAGCACAGAACTTTAAAATGACTATATTGAGAGTAAAAGATGGGGATTAATAGATAAAAATATGGAGAATCTAGGGCTTCCCTGGTGGCGCAGTGGTTGGGAGTCCACCTGCCAATGCAGGGGACACGGGCTCGTGCCCCAGTCTGGGAGGATCCCACATGCCACGGAGCGGCTGGGCCCGTGAGCCACGGCCGCTGAGCCTGCGCGTCCGGAGCCTGTGCTCCGCAACGGGAGAGGCCACGACAGTGAGAGGCCCGTGTACCACAAAAAAGGAAAAAAATAATAATAATATGGAGAATCTCAACAGAAAATTGGAATCAATTTTTAAAAATCAAATACAGATAAATGAAAAATAAGAAAATTGGGTGGCGGAGGGGGAAAGCTTCGGAGTAGCGGAGGAGAGCACAGCAACAGGGGTGCGGAGGGCAAAGCGGAGAGATTCTGGCACAGAGGACCGGTGCCCTCAGGCACACACCAGCCCGAGAGGCTTGTCTGCTCGGCCGCCGTGGCGGGCGGGGCTGGGAGCTGAGGCTCGGGTATCGGCTTTCAGTCGGAGCGCAGGGAGAGGACTGGGGCTGGCGGCAGGAAGAGAGCCTGAAGGGGTTAGTGCACCACGGCTAGCCCGGAGGGAGTCCGGGGAAAGGGTCTGGAGCTGCTGAAGAGGCAAGAGACTTTTTTCCCTTTTGTTTCCTGGTGCGCGAGGAGAGGGCATTAAGAGGGCTGCTTGGGGAAGCGCCGGAGACAGGCACGAGCCGCGGGTAAGGCACGGACCTCGGAGACGGGCGTGGGCCGCCGCCGCCGCCGCCCACCGCCGCCCGCCGCCGCCCACCGCCGCCCGCCGCCGCCGCCGCCGCCGCCGCCGCTGCCGCCGCCGCCGCGGGGCCTGTGTGCGAGCGCGGGTCACTGTCCGCCCCGCCTTCCGGGGGGCCTGTGCACCCCGCCACTGCCGGGGTCCCCGAGACCCGGGGACGGCTTTCCCGGGAAAGCGCACGGAGCGCCACGGGCTACTGCAACGTCACGCTGGCCTCTGCCGCCGCAGGCCCGCCCCACACTGCGCGCCCCTCCCTCCCCTCTGCCTGAGTGAGCCAGAGCCCCCGAATCAGCGGCTCCTTTAAACCCGTCCTGTCTGAGCGAAGAACGGACGCCCTCCGGCAACCTACGCGCAGAGGCGGGGCCAGGTCCAAGGCTGAGACCCGGGAGCTGTGAGAGCAGAGACAGGGAAATCTCTCTGTGCAGCCTCGGAGGCAGCGGATTAAAGCTCCACGGTCCATTTGATGTGCCCTGCGTCTGTGGAGTGCATGAATGGACAGCGAATCATCCCAAATTGAGGAAGTGAACTTTGAGGACAAGATTTAAGACTTTCCCCCCTTTTCCTCTTTTTACAACGAATTATTCCAAATTAAGGAGGTGGACTTAGAGAGCAAGATTTCAGACTTCTCGCCCTTTTCCTCTTTTTACAACGAATTATCCCAAATTGAGGAGGTGGACTTGGAGAGCAAGATTTTTGATTTTTCCCCCTGCTCTCTTTTTGTGAATGTGTATGTGTAATCTTCTGTGTAAGATTCTCTCTGTATAGCTTTGCTACCACCATATGTCCCAGGGTTCTATCGGTCCGGTTTTTTTTTTTTTTCAATAATTACTTTCTAATTTTAATAACGCTACTATATTTCATACTTTATTCTATTTTACTTTACCTGCTCTTTCTTTTTTTCCTACTCTCCCTTCCTCCCTCCCTCCCTCCGCTCCTCCTTTCCTTCTTTCTTTTTCTTTCCTCCCTCCCACCCTTCTTCTTTCCACTTTCTTTTTCTTTCCTTCCTCCCTCCCGTCTTTCTTCCTTTCCTTCCTCCCTCCCTCCCTCCTTTCTTTCCTTCTTTCTTTCAATCCTTCCTCCCTCCCTCCCTCCTTTCTTTCTTCCTTCCTTCCTTTCTTCCCTTCTTCCTTTCTTTCCCTCTCTCTTTCTTTCTTCTACTAATTCTTTCTTTCTACTTTTTCTCCCTTATTCTGAACCGGGTGGATGAAAGGCTCTTGGTGCTGCAGCCAGAAGCCAGTGCTGTGCCTCTGAAGTGGGAGAGCCAACTTCAGGACACGGGTCCACAAGAGACCTCCCAGCTCCACATAATATCAAGCAGCGAAAATCTCCCAGAGATCTCCATCCCAACACCAGCACCCAGCTTCAGTCAACGACCAGCAAGCTACAGTGCGGGTCACCCTATGCCAAGCAACTAGCAAGGCAGGAACACAACCCCACCCATTAGCAGAGAGCCTACCTAAAAACATAATAAGGCCATAGGCACCCCAAAACACACCACCAGACGTGGACCTGTCCACCAGAAAGACAAGATCGAGCCTCAACCACCAGAGCACAGGAATTAGTCCCCCCCACCAGGAAGCCTACACAACCTACTGAAACAACCTTAGCCACTGGGGTCAGACACCAAAAACAACGGGAACTACGAATCTGCAGCCGGCAAAAAGGAGACCCCAAACACAGTAACATAAGCAAAATGAGAAGGCAGAAAAACACACAGCAGGTGAAGGAGCAAGATAAACACCTACCAGACCTAACAAATGAAGAGGTAATAGGCAGTCTACCTGAAAAAGAATTCAGAATAATGATAGTAAAGCTGATCCAAGATTCTATTTCCAAGATCCATAATCTTGGAAATAGAATAGACAACATGCAAGAAACAGTTAACAAGGACCTAGAAGAACTAAAGATGAATCAAGCATCGATTAAAAACACAATAAATGAAATGAAAAATACTCTAGATGGGATCAATAGCAGAATAACTGAGGCAGAAGAACGGATAAGTGAGGTGGAAGATAAAATAGTGGAAATAACTGCTGCAGAGCAAAATAAAGAAAAAAGAATGAAAAGAACAGAGGACAGTCTCAGAGACCTCTGGGACAACATTAAACGCACCAACATTCGAATTATAGGGGTTCCAGAAGAAGAAGAGAAAAAGAAAGGGACTGAGAAAATATTTGAAGAGATTATAGTTGAAAACTTCCCCAATATGGGAAAGGAAATAGTTAATCAAGTCCAGGAGGCACAGAGAGTCCCATACAGAATAAATCCAAGGAGAAATACACCAAGACACATATTAATCAAACTGTCAAAAATTAAACACAAAGAAATCATATTAAAAGCAGCAAGGCAAAAACAACAAATAACACACAAGGGAATCCCCATCAGGTTAACAGCTGATCTCTCAGCAGAAACCCTACAAGCCAGAAGGGAGTGGCAGGACATAATTAAAGTGATGAAGGAGAGAAACCTGCAACCTAGATTACTCTACCCAGCAAGGATCTCATTCAGATTTGATGGAGAAATTAAAACGTTTACAGACAAGCAAAAGCTGAGAGAGTTCAGCACCACCAAACCAGCTTTACAACAAATGCTAAAGGAACTTCTCTAGGCAAGAAACACAACAGAAAGAATATACCTACAATAACGAACCCAAAGCAATTAAGGAAATGGGAATAGGAACATACATATCAATAATTACCTTAAATGTAAATGGACTAAATGCTCCCACCAAAAGACACAGAGTGGCTGAATGGATACAAAAACAAGACCCATATATATGCTGTCTACAAGAGACACACTTCAGACCTAGAGACACATACAGATTGAAAGTAAAGGGATGGAAAAAGATATTCCATGCAAATGGAAATCAAAAGAAAGCTGGAGTAGCAATTCTTATATCAGACAAAATAGACTTTAAAATAAAGACTATTAGAAGAGACAAGGAAGGACACTACATAACGATAAAGGGATCGATCCAAGAAGAAGATATAACAATTGTAAATATTTATGCACCCAACATAGGAGCACCTCAATACATAAGGCAAATACTAACAGCCATAAAAGGGGAAATCGACAGTAACACAATCATAGTAGGGGACTTTAACACCCCACTTTCACCAATGGACAGATCATCCAAAATGAAAATAAATAAGGAAACACAAGCTTTAAATGATACATTAAACGAGATGGACTTAGTTGATATTTATAGGACATTCCATCCAAAAACAACAGAATACACATTTTTCTCAAGTGCTCATGGAACATTCTCCAGGATAGATCATATCTTGGGTCACAAATCAAGCCTCGGTAATTTTAAGAAAATTGAAATTGTATCAAGTATCTTCTCCGACCACAATGCTATGAGACTAGACATCAATTACAGGAAAAGAGCTGTAAAAAATACAAACACATGGAGGCTAAACAATACACTACTCAATAACGAAGTGATCACTGAAGAAATCAAAGAGGAAATTAAAAAATACCTAGAAACAAATGACAATGGAGACACGACGACCCAAAACCTATGGGACGCAGCAAAAGCAGTTCTAAGGGGGAAGTTTATAGCAATACAATCCCACCTTAAGAAACAGGAAGCATTTCGAGTAAACAACCTGACCCTTCACCTAAAGCAATTAGAGAAAGAAGAACAAAAATACCCCAAAGCTAGCAGAAGGAAAGAAATCATAAAGATCAGATCAGAAATAAATGAAAAAGAAATGAAGGAAACGATAGCAAAGATCAACCAATCTAAAAGCTGGTTCTTTGAGAAGATAAACAAAATTGACAAACCATTAGCCAGACTCATCAGGAAAAAAAGGGAGAAGACTCAAATCAATAGAATTAGAAATGAAAAAGGAGAAGTAACAACTGACACTGCAGAAATACAAAAGATTATGAGAGATTACTATAAGCAACTCTATTCCAATAAAATGGACAACCTGAAAGAAATGGACACATTCTTAGAAATGCACAACCTGCCAAGACTGACTCAGGAAGAAATAGAAAATATGAATAGACCAATCACAAGCACTGAAATTGAAACTGTGATTAAAAATCTTCCATCAAACAAAAGCCCAGGACCAGATGGCTTCACAGGTGAATTCTATCAAACATTTAGAGAAGAGCTAACACCTATCCTTCTCAAACTCTTCCAAAATATAGCAGAGGGAGGAACACTCCCAAACTCATTCTACGAGGCCGACATCACCTTGATACCAAAACCAGGCAAGGATGTCACAAAGAAAGAAAACTACAGGCCAATATCACTGATGAACAAAGATGCAAAAATCCTCAACAAAATACTAGCAAACAGAATCCAACAGCACATTAAAAGGATCATACACCATGATCAAGTGGGGTTTATCCCAGGAATGCAAGGATTCTTCAATATACGCAAATCAATCAATGTAATACACCATATTAACAAGTTGAAGGAGAAAAACCATATGATCATCTCAATAGATGCAGAGAAAGCTTTCGACAAAATTCAACACCCATTTATGATAAAAACCCTGCAGAAAGCAGGTATAGAGGGATCTTTCCTCAACATAATAAAGGCCATATATGACAAACCCACAGCCAACATTGTCCTCAATGGTGAAAAACTGAAACCATTTCCACTAAGATCAGGAACAAGACAAGGCTGCCCACTCTCACTACTCTTATTCAACATAGTTTTGGAAGTTTTAGCCACAGCAATCAGAGAAGAAAAGGAAATAAAAGGAATCCAAATTGGAAAAGAAGAAGTAAAGCTGTCACTGTTTGCAGATGACATGATACTATACATAGAGAATCCTAAAGATGCTACCGAAAAACTACTAGAGCTAATCAATGAATTTGGTAAAGTAGCAGGATATAAAATTAATGTACAGAAATCTCTGGCATTCCTGTACACTAATGATGAAAAATCTGAAAATGAAATCAAGAAAACACTCCCATTTACCATCGCAACAAAAAGAATAAAATATCTAGGAATAAACCTACCTAAGGAGACAAAAGACCTGTATGCAGAAAACTATAAGACACTGATGAAAGAAATTAAAGATGATACAAATAGATGGAGAGATATACCATGCTCCTGGATTGGAAGAATCAATATTGTGAAAATGACTCTACTACCCAAAGCAATCTACAGATTCAATGCAATACCTATCAAACTACCAATGGCATTTTTCACAGAACTAGAACAAAAAATTTCAAAATTTGTTTGGAAAAACAAAAGGCCCCGAATAGCTAAAGCAATCTTGAGAACGAAAAACGGAGCTGGAGGAATCAGGCTCCCTGACTTCAGACTATACTACAAAGCTACAGTAATTAAGACAGTCTGGTACTGGCATAAAAACAGAAAGATAGATCAGTGGATCAGGATAGAAAGCCCAGAGATAAACCCACGCACATATGGCCAACTTATCTTTGATAAAGGAGCCAGGAATGTACAGTGGAGAAAGGACAGCCTCTTCAATAAGTGGTGCTGGGAAAACTGGACAGGGACATGTAAAAGTTTGAGATTAGATCATTCCCTAGCACCATACACAAAAATAAGCTCAAAATGGATTAAAGACTTAAATGTAAGGCCAGAAACTATCAAACTCTTAGAGGAAAACATAGGTAGAACACTCTATGACATAAATCACAGCAAGATCCTTTTGGACCCACCTCCTAGAGAAATGGAAATAAAAACAAAGATAAACAAATGGGACCTAATGAAACTTCAAAGCTTTGGCACAGCAAAGGAAACCATAAACAAGACCAAAAGACAACCCTCAGAATGGGAGAAAATATTTGCAAATGAAGCAACTGACAAAGGATTAATCTCCAAAATTTATAAACAGCTCATGCAGCTCAATAGCAAAAAAACAGACAACCCAATCCAAAAATGGGCAGAAGACTTAAATAGGCATTTCTCCAAAGAAGATATACAGACTGCCAACAAACACATGAAAGAATGCTCAACATCATTAATCATTAGAGAAATGCAAATCAAAACTACAATGAGATATCATCTCACACCAGTCAGAATGGCCATCATCAAGAAATCTAGAAACAATAAATGCTGGAGAGGGTGTGGAGAAAAGGGAACACTCTTGCACTGCTGGTGGGAATGTGAATTGGTACAGCCGCTATGGAGAACGGTATGGAGGTTCCTTAAAAAACTACAAATAGAACTACCATATGACCCAGCAATCCCACTACTGGGCATATACCCTGAGAAAACCATAATTCAAAAAGAGACATGTACCAAAATGTTCATTGCAGCTCTATTCACAATAGCCCGGAGCTGGAAACAACCTAAGTGTCCATCATCGGATGAATGGATAAAGAAGATGTGGCACATATATACAATGGAATATTACTCAGCCATAAAAAGAAACGAAACTGAGCTATTTGTAATGAGGTGGATAGACCTAGAGTCTGTCATACAGAGTGAAGTTAGTCAGAAAGAGCAAGACAAATACCGTATGCTAACACATATATACGGAATTTAAAAAAAAAGAAATGTCATGAAGAACCTAGGGGCAAAACGGGAATAAAGACACAGACCTACTTGAGAATGGACTTGAGGATATGGGGAGGGGGAAGGGTAAGCTGTGACAAAGCGAAAGAGAGGCATGGACATATATACACTACCAAACGTAAGGTAGATAGATAGTGGGAAGCAGCCGCAGAGCACAGGGAGATCAGCTCGGTGCTTTGTGACCGCCTGGAGGGGTGGGATGGGGAGGGTGGGA
The DNA here is from genome assembly GCF_964165515.1 of Mesoplodon bidens. Lineage (NCBI taxonomy): Eukaryota > Metazoa > Chordata > Mammalia > Artiodactyla > Ziphiidae > Mesoplodon > Mesoplodon bidens. The sequence goes on from NC_138170.1 coordinate 26,620,874, forward strand.
GGGAGGGAGATGCATGAGGGAAGGGATGTGGGAACAGATGTATATGTATGACTGATTCACTTTGTTATAAAGCAGAAACTAATTTTAAAAAAATAAATAAATAAATAAATAAATAAATAAATAAATAAATTAAAAAAAAAGAAAATTGATCCCCAGCAGACCTTAGGGAACACTAGAAGAAATTTTTTTAGGCTGAAGTAAAATGGCCCAACATAGAACGGAACTGCAGGAAAGAACAAAGAGCACTTAAAGTGTGTGTGTGTGTTTAATATATACATGTACATATACTCAGGTACATACACCTTTATATTTATATGTTGTTTTATAAATAAATGACAATAATAATGTCTTGTGAGGATGTAGAACAGAAATATACAGCAAAAGCACAAACAGCAGGAGGGGGGCAAATGGAGTTAAACTGTTGTGAGATGCTTCATTTTTCATAAAATGGTGAGAATACTAATTTAAGGTTAATTGTAAAGTCAAGAAGTATAATCTCTAGAATAATCACTAAAAGGATGATAGAGAAAAAGTGTAACAAAAAAAATCCAGTAAAGGAGATAACATGAAATCAAGATAATTGATTAAAATAATAAAGGACAAGAGTTAACAGAAAACAGCAAAGTGGCAAAACCTAAAATCAACCCCCTGAATGATTACATTAAATATAAATGAACTAAATATCCCAATTAAAAGACAAAGGTTGTCAAGATGAATAAGACCCAACTATATGCTATTCACAAGAGACACACTTTAATATAAGGTCATAGATACACTAAGTTAAAAGAATGGAAAAAGATATCCCAAGCAAACACTAATCAAAAATAAGCTTCCCCTTATCTTTCTCTTCCTCCTGGCTTTTTATTCTCTCCTTTTACCTTTCCCTTCCTGAACAACTGAATCTTAAAACCATTAGGTGGACATTCACAGTGGGTGGGGCAACAGTGGCCCAGAGTAAGGTATAAGAGCCTCATCAGGGTGAGGAGGGTGCCCACGTAAAAGAGTAGCTTTAGCACGTAGTATCACAATCCAATCAGGGCAAAGAGAATCTGGGGAGGTGTGGCTTGTTATGCAATATCAGAGGAGGATGAGGAGGGTTTCCATGAAGAAGAAGGTCCAGCTTGGCATGTGAACTTACTGCCCAGCCAGAATGAGGAAGGTGTCTCTACAGTGGAGCAGCCTAACATAAAGTGGCAGAACTAGAGCAGAGTAGAGAAAATAATCTTCACAGACAGGCAGCCTGGGCTGGTAAGTCAGATCCCCTGCAGAATGAGAAGGGTGTCGTCCAGGGCTTGGGAGTAGCCCGGTTTGGTGAGTCAGAGCTCAAGCAAGGTAACAGCAATATCTACCATACAGGATAAGGGGAGGTAATCTGACCTGAGAGGTCAGCCTGGGTGATGAGGGTGTCCAACAGGGTAGCGAGGCATCTTGAGTCAGATCCTAAACAGGATGAGGGCATCCAAGCAGAGAGGAGGCCCAATGTGAGATACCAAAAGTCTAAGCAGGATGAGGAAGATGCTCCTGTGAGGAAGTAGTCCATCTCAGGGAGTTAAGAGTCTAAGTGAGGTGAGGAGGGTGTCCACATACATGGAGTGAGCATTCTGATGGGAAGAAGTCAAAAACCAAGTTGGGGGATGTTATCTATGTTTAGGGGTAGTCTAGAATGGAGTGTCAAAGCCCCAGCAGGGTAAGAAGAACATCCACACAAAAAGGTAGTCTGAATGGAGAGTCAGAATCCAAGTAGTGAGGGAGGGCAATCCTAGCTAGGGAGATGGCAGGAATGATGGGAGATTAGTTACACAATGACAGATTGAGCAAATAAATAAATATATAAAGCACATAAGAAGTGAGGGTTCTCACTATTGGATAAGGGAGTTACAAACACAGAAAGAGAAAAAAAAGTAGAATAAAACTGAATTAGAATTGTATACATGGGTGTGAACTTATGGTTTTTAATATATACAGACAGATACAGAAATAAATGTAAATAAGTGTGTGTGTATGTATTTATGTATGTATGTATGTACGTATGTACATAAATCCACTAAGAAGGCTGGGAGCAGCCAGATAGCAATACTCAAATCTTGGCTTCTAAATATCACTTTCCTCTAAAAGAAAGCAGGTTCCTTGGAAAAATGGCCAATTTCAGAGCTGGGGAGGAAAAAGCTATGAGCCTGAAGTATCTTGTTGCGCCAGAAGGCAAAGACATGCACAAAAGATGACAAGAACATGTAAAAAGGATACAGAAACCAGCTTGAAGGAGCTGCCACTGGTCAGTAAATCAGTGCCATTTTGAGCATGAAAACAAATTATAATAGTAACACTGAATATAAGAAAACATAACTTTGTATAAGAGCTCATATCCAACAAAAAACTTTTATACAGAATAGATTAAAACTCTCTAAATTCAACAGTAAAAAAAAAGTGCAGTTAGAAAATAGCAAAACTTAAACACACACTTCACCAAAGATAATATACAGAAGACAAACACATGAAAAAATGTTCATCCTCATTAGTCATTTAGAGAAATGCAGATTAGAACAACAATGAGATATCCCTATATACTTATTAGGATGGCTAAAATAAAAAATACTGACAATAAGAAAAGCTGACAAGGATGTGAAGAAACTGGATCCCTCATATATTGCCAGTAGAAATGCAAAATAGTACAACCACCCTGGAAAACAGTTTGGCAGATTCTTAAAAAATAAACATATACTTACTATACAACCCAACAATCACACTCTTGGGCATTTATCCTAGAGCAGTTTCTCAACCTTGGCATTACTAAAATTGAACCAAATACTTCTTTGTTGTGGGGGACTGACTACTCTTGTGTATTCCAGGGTATTCAGCAGCATCCCTGATGGCAACAGCAAAATTCCTTCCCAGTTGTGACAATCAAAAATTACTTCAGATGTTGCTACTGTCTCCGGGGAGCCAAACTCACCCCTGATTGAGAATCACTGTCTGAGAGAAAAAGAAACTTCATTTGTGTAAAAAACAAGTATATGAATATTCACAGCAGCTTTATTAATAACAGTCAAAAGTAGGAAACAACCCAAATGTCCTTCAACAGGGAAATGGTTAAATAAACTGGTATGTATCCATACAATGGAATGCTACTTAGCAATTAAAAAAAAAAACTATTGATATACACAACAACTTGGATGGATCTCCAGGTCATCATGTTAAGTAAAAAGAGCTAATCTCAAAGGTTACATGTTATATGATTCAATTTACAAAACATTCACAAAATGACAAAACCATATAGTAGGAAAACAGGTCACTAGTTTCCAGGGTTTAAAGAATGCAGAGTGCAGGGGAGAGGAGTGTGACTACAGAGGGGCAGGCATAAGGGAATTTCTTTGTGGTGACAGAATATTTCTGTATCTTGATTATAGTAGTGGTTATGTGAAATCACAATGTGATTAAATTTCACAGAATTATACACATATGCATTCAAAAAAACCTGAGTTCATGCAAAACTTGGTGAAATCTGGTTAAGTTCTGTAGTTTAGTTAATTATATTGTGCCCATGTCAATTTCCTAATGTCATTTTGAAAATGTACTACAGTTATATAAGACATTACCAATGGGAAAGCTGAGCGATAGATACCTGGAACTCTCTGGACTATTTTGGTAATCTCTTGTTAAGTCTATGTATTTTTAAAATAAAGAGTGAAGAAAAGATAGTAATAAATCATAACCCACTGAATGAAAGCATGATTCTGTACAGATATAAATAAACTAAAAGTCTGCTGAGGACTGAGATACTTACATAATTTCAAAGTTCCTCCCCATAAAACACTTAGTTACAAAGTGGAAAACAGTAACTTTCCAGTTGAGGAACCTAGCCCAGAACCTTATTAAGTAATTAAAGTGATCACTGTTAGCAGTGGGACAAATAGAAGTGTACGACAGCTGCTAAGATGTTATAAGAAGAATTCAATGTCAATTCTGTGATACCCCTACCAAAAATATCTCACCTGAACTTAATCATGAAGAAACATCAGAGAAACCCAAACTGAAAAACACTCTACAAAGCAACTGACCTGTAACCTTCAAAAGTGTCAAGGTAGGGCTTCCCTTGTGGCATAGTGGTTGAGAATCTGCCTGCCAATGCAGGGGACACCGGTTCGAGCCCTGATCTGGGAAGATCCCACATGCCGCAGAGCAACTGGGCCGGTGAGACACAATTACTGAGCCTGCGCGTCTGCAGCCTGTGCTCTGCAACAAGAGAGGCCGCGATAGTGAGAGGCCCGTGCACCGTGATGAAGAGTGGCCCCCACTTGCCACAACTAGAGAAAGTCTTCACACAGAAACGAAGACCCAACACAGCCATAAAAAAATAAATAAATAAATATTTTTTTTTAATGTGTCAAGGTAATGAAAGTGAAGGAAAGACTGAAGAACTGTTCCAGATTAAAGGAAATTAAAGAGTCATGACAACTAAAGCAACATGTGATTTTGAATGGCTCCTTTTTGTTATAAAAAATCTTACTGGGACAATTGGAAAAACTGGAATAGTGTCTATAACACATTCATATCAATTTCCTGATTTTCACAGCTTTACTGGTTATGTAGGAGAATGTTCTTTTCATAGGAAACGATGAGAGTGATGGGGCAGTAGGTCAATAACTTACTACCACACGGCTAAGGAGAAAAAAGGAGGTATTAACATGCTGTTCTCAAACGCTGATTAAACAAGCAGACAAAAATTCAGCAAAAATGAAGATTTCAACATAACAGCTGACCAAATGGACCAAAGTAACATACACAGAATATCACAAGAAGCAATGGCAGAATACACATTTCTTTCAATTGCACACTGATCAAAATAAAAATATATCATATCATAAAGCAGTTCTAAATAAATTTAAGTATACTAAGATCATTCAGAATATAATCTCAATGACAAAAAGAGTTAACTAAAAATAAAAAATCATTTATATGTTCTTATATAATTGGAAATTAAGAAACACATCTCTACATAACCATGGATCAAAGAAAAAGTTATGATATGAGAAAATATTTTGTACAAAGATGATGATGAAAAACTACATAAAAATCTGTGTACACTAGAAAAGAAAGCTAAAAATTAATGAATATGTAAAAAAAGTATCTATTCTCAGAAAGACAGAAAAAGTTAAGTTAAACCCAAAACAGAAAAAAAGAAAAAAAGATACAGCAGCAATTAATGAAACAGAAAAAACACATCAGAGGATCATAAAAACCCAAACTGCTAAAGCCCTAGCAAGAGTGACCAAACAGAAAAAGGATAAAACACAAATTACTAATATCAGACATAAGAAAGCTAGTATCACTGGAGATTCAGAAATTGAAAGGATATGAGGATATTGTGAAAATAACTCATGCCAACAATTTTTGACAACTTATTTAACTGAAGAATACTTTCCAAACTGACACGAGAAAAAAAAATCTGCATAGTCAAATCTACTAAAGAAATTGAACCTATAATAAAAACTCCAGGCCAAAATGGTGAATTCTGCCAAATATCTAAGAAAGAAATAGTACCAATCTTACACAAACTCTTTCAGAGTGTTCCGATATACTTATGAGGTCAGCCCAATGCTCATACCAAACTCAGACAAAGACATTGCAAGAGAAGAAAATTATAGCTGAATATCCCCCATGAACACAAATGTACAATTCCTAACAAAATATTAATTAGGTAGATTGTATCTAGCAAGAAGGATATTACATAAATTAGGAATACATATGATAATCTCTACAATAACTATTGCAATAGTCGGACACAATTTTTGATTACTGACTTCTTTTTAAGCCTCACCTTTTACTCTACATCTGGAAAGGCTGATAAGAAAGCCTGAGTATGACTGCCTCCTCCTTTGGCACCAGCAGAAAATTTAAACTGCCCATATATAGACTTTTTTCTCAGTTCCACCCTACAAAGCCCTCTCTGCTATGCCCAAGCCAGCCTGGACCTGCTTGTGCCCACCCAACTCTTCCCAGGGGTCCCCGTGTGAGTAATAAACTTCGTCTCAAATTCTCTGGGTTTGAGGAGTGTCCTAAGCCTAGGTATCTGAACAAAATTTTGGGTGGGAGTCCATCCCACTTCTGTGGGATGGCCACAACCACTAAAAAATAAACAAAAATGTATATTAAAACAGCCAATAAGGAGAATAAAACGGAATAATAAAAGATAAATGATTAATACAAAAGAAGGCAAGAAAGAACAAAAACCATATGGTACAAATTGAAAGCAAAATGTAATATGGTAGATTTAAATCAAATAATACCATTCTGACACAAACTCAGAAAATGAGAAAGAGGTTTTTTTCTTAAAAGCCACTGTAACTCTGCTATCCGGACACTCCAAGAAGATTATAGACCAATATTAGCAAGTTGAATTCAGCAATAAATATAAAAAGGGACAATATATCATAATCAAGTGGGATTTATCCCAGTAAGAATAATATTTGAAATCTAATCAATATAATTCACATCAACAGAAAGGAGAAAACAAATATGATCATAATACAGCAGGAAAAAGCATGTGACAAAACTCAACACCCACTCACAGAACTCACAGCAAACTAAGAATATAAGAGGTCATCCTTAATCTCATAAAATGCATCTAATAAAAATCTACAGCTAACATCAAATTTGATGAAACACTAAATCCACTCCCCCACCCATGCAAAGATGGGGAATAAGGTAAGATGACTGTTCTTACTACTTCTGTTTAATATTATACTGAATGTCCTAAACAGTGCGTTAGGCAAAAAAATAAAGACATGAAGATTGGAAAGGAAGAAGTAAAACTGCTGTTCATTCCCTGGCAACATGAGTGTCTATGAAGAATAGACATTAAAGTTGAGGATATCACTAAATTTAAACAAAGCACTCCCTAAAATCTTAGGGAAGTTACTAGACACAAATTGAGGACAAATAGGTATGCCTCAACTTAACCACCAGAAGTATTACCTTGCCTAAATTCCCTATGGTCACTGCACACAAATTGCCTAAATTATCCTGCAGTAAGCAAGGAAGCTCTGACCCAGTGAGTAAGAAATTAAAATTAAAATTAACTTGTTGGTATTGGTAAACTGGTTTGACAACAGCATTTGTATATACAAGCAACAAATAACTAAAAAATACAAAATCTAAAATACCATATACAAAAGTGTCATAAAACAAAATAATGAGGAATAAATTTAATGAAAAATGTGCAGGCCTACACACTGAAAATTACAACATCTTACTGAGAGACATTACCTAAGTGGAGGGAAAAACATGTTCATTCATGGGGAGAGTCCATATTACTAAGATGTCAATCATTCACAAAATGATCTATAGATTCAATGCAACATTGAACAAAATCTCAGGAGGTTTTTTTGGAGAAACTGAGAAGACTATTCTAAAATTTATACGGAAATGCATAGAAGCTAAAAGAGCAAAAAATATTGTTGAAAATAAAAAAAAGGCTGGAGGACATAACCTGATTTCAAGACTTATTATAAAGCTACAGTAATCAAAACATCATGGTATGGGTGTAAAGACAGACAGTTCAAAGGAACAGAGTAGAAACTCTTAAAAATAAACCCACATGTAAAAGGCCGATTGATTTTTGACAAAGGTGCCAATTAAGTTCAAAAAGGAAATAATCATTATTTCAAAGATGGTGCTGGAATATCCAGTGAAAGAAAATGATCCTAAACTGTGTAAATTACAGTATATACAGAAATTAATTTGATATAGATCACAAACTTAAAAAATAAAGCTAAAACTATAATTCAAGATGAAAATATAGGAGAAAATTTTCATAACACTGGGTTAGGCAGTATTTTTAGACAAGACACAAAACAGTGCTAACCATAAAAGAAAAATTTAGAATGTCCATTAACTGATGAACACACACACACACACACACACACACACACAATGAAATACTACTCAGCCATAAAAAGAATGAAATTTGCAACAACATGGATGGACTTGGAGAGTATCATGCTAAGTGAAATTAAGTCAGAGAGAGATAAACAAGTCCTGTATGATATCAATTACATGTGGAATCTAAAAAATACAACAAACTAGTGAATATAACAAAAAAGAAACAGACTAACAGATATAAAGAACAACCTAGTGGTTACCAGTGGGGAGAGGGAAGGGCGAGGGGCAATATAGGGGTAGGGAATTAAGAGGTACAAACAATTATGCATAAATTAAGCTACATAAGCTGTATATATTGTACAACACAAGGAATATGCCCAATATTTTATAATAACTATAAATGGAGTATAACCTTTAAAAATTGTGAATCACTATATTGTACACTTGTAACCTATACAATATTGCACATCAACTATACTTCCAATAGAAAAATTAACAAACTGGATTTCATAAAAATTAAAACTTTTTCTTCATCAAAAGACACCAGTAAGAAAATGAAAATCAAACCACAGATTGTGAGAAAATATTTGCAATATACAGAGAATCTGTATCTTGAATATATTAAAAATTCTTAAAGTCATGAGACAATCCAATGGAAAAATTAAACAGACACTTCATAAAAACATAAAAATGGCCAAGAAGCACAGAAGCAATGCTCAGCATCATGAGTCATCAGGGAAAAACAAATTAAAACCACAATAACATACCATTTCACACCACATTTAGAATGGCTAAAATTAAAAATAATGAGGGACTTCCCTGGTGGCGCAGTGGTTAAGAGTCTGCCTGCCAATACAGGGGACACGGGTTTGAGTCCTTTTCTGGGAAGATCCCACATGCTGCGGAGCAACTAAGCCCGTGCGCCACAACTACTGAGCCTGTGCTCTATAGCCAGCGAGCCACTACTGAGCCCACGTGCCACAACTACTGAAGCCCGTGCACCTAGAGCCCATGCTCTGCAACTAGGGAAGCCACTGCAATGAGAAGCCCACGCATCACAATGAAGAGTAGCCCCCGCTCGCCGCAACCAGAGAAAGCCCGCACGCAGCAACAAAGACCCAATGCAGCCAAAAATTAATTAATTAATTAATTAATTATTTAAAAACCCTGGAAATGCCAAGTGTTGCAATGGAACTTGCATATGCTGTTAATGAGAATGAAAAATAGTACATTCAGCTCCAGTTTGGGGTAATCAATCATAACCCATTCTGTCTCTCCCACTAAGCGCAGCTATAAAACCTAGACAAACTACATGGAGCAGCTATTAGAAGACTCTTGAAAAATAGGAGCAGGCAAATTGGTGAAGACCAGCAACATCTGAAGTACCATTAAATTGGTGATGAGTTAGTTTATCATTGTGTCCTTTAGTATTCAATGACCTGAACTCAATAACAGAGTCTGACACTTAGAAGTGGACATTAGCACAGACAGAAAGACCTCCAGAAGCCCTCTATTCAGGCATGAGGAGTGGAAGCAGAAAAAGTGTGAAAAAAATCCCTGTTTTTCTTTTCTCCCTTTCTAGTAATCTCAAGCACTCAAGTAATCTCATGGAGGCAGTGGTACAGCAGTAACAGGGACCAGAAGAAGTTTAAAATTCTGAGGTAGGGAAACCCTCCTCTTTTACCAGAGAAGTTGTGGTCTCAAGAGGGTGAGGTGAACCTGTGTTGATTTTTTTTTTCTCTTTACTGAGCCACCTGGCATTGACACAAAGTAGCCACAGGAAGCACATAAAAGAGAGGGGTAAATTAAGCCCTTGCTTTCTGTTCTGAGGACCAAAAAAGGGGAGCTCAAGACGAAACATATAGAGGAAAGTCCCTATTATAATAGTTAAAATATACTGACAATACCACAAGTTAGGGAGGATAGAGAGTAACTGAAACACTTGTATATTCCTAGTGGAAATACAAAGATACAGCCACCCTGGAAAAAGTTAAGCATAATTTACTTCTAAACATTTCTTGTAAAGTTAAACACAAACATATACCACATGACTCAGCAGCTCTAACTGTAATCACCCCAAACTGGAAACAACCCAAATATCCTTCCAAGAGTGAATGTATCGATAAACTGTATTTTTTTTAACTTTTTATTGCTTTATGCTTGTAATAAAGCATCAAAAAGTAAAAAACTGATTCATAAAATGAGATGGATAAATCTTAAATATACTTTGTAAAGTAAAAGAAGCCAAACCCAAAGGGCTATTATATATTTCATGATTTCATTTACATGACACTCTGGAAAGGTAAAACTTGGAAGAAAACAGACCAGGAATTGCCAGGGGTCAGGGGAGGGACTGTCTATAAAGGGATGGCATGTAAGAATTTCTGGACTGACAGAAATGCTTTGTATGGAACTGTGATGTAGATTTATCAAAACTGATAGAACTATACACCACAAAAAGTAAATTTTAGAGTATGTAAATTTTATAGTATGTAAATTTAAAAAAAATTAACCAAGATATTGGGGCAAAATGGAATATAGGATATAAGGAATGAATCTAACTGTATTATAAATGAATCACATCCTCATGCTGAAGTCTATAAGGAAGAAAAAAGCTAACCCAGGAAACAGCAACAATGTCTGGACTGGATACTATACATAAAACCTGTACTCTAGTTGGAAAATTTGCTTCTCACCTGGGTATGGGATAAGAATTCTGAAACTTTATTTATATACTAGGGTAAATATACTGTAAATAATGAGAGCCATGTTTATCACCATTGGAGAAAGAAGTTATAAATAAAGAAAGGGAAAAGGCTAGAATCAACCCTGTGGTTTTGGACTAGTTGGAGGTATCAACATCGACTTGTGGTTTAAAAAAAAAATACACATACATATATATATATATACACACATATTATAATAGAGATGGAAATGAATATAGGTGTACATATATGCATGAGCTAATACCTATAATCTTTAGTTTTATTCACTCAGAGGGGCAAGAAGCAGTGTCATCCTAGTAGCAATGAGCAAACCTCATTGGTTTCTAAACACCACTTTCCATTGTTGAAAGTGGGGTACTGAAGTCCTCGATTATTACTGTATTGTTGTTTACTTCTCCCTTTAGATGTTAGTATTTGCTCAATATATTTAAGTGCTTTGATGTTGGGGGTGTTTGTGTATGTGTACTGTGTGTGTGTGTGTATGACTGCTATATCATCTTGATGAATTTACCCCTTTATTATTATATAATGACCTCCCCTTTGCCTATTGTTACTATTTTGTCTGCTACAAGTATAACCAGCCCTGCTCTCTTTTGGTTTCTACTTGTAAGGAGTATCTTTTTCCATTCCTTCACTTTGAGCTCACATGTCTTGGTTTTGTATCCATCAAGTCTTTTGATTGGAGAATTCAATTCATTTACATTTAGAGTAATTATTGATAGGTAAGGTCTTACTTATACCATCTTATTGTTTTCTGGCTGTTCTGTAGTTTTCTTGTTCCTTTCTTCCTCTCTTGCCGCCTTCCTTTGTGAACTGGTGATTTTCCGGAGTAATATTTTCTGATTGCCTTCTTTTTGGTGAATCTACTATACATTTTTGCTTTGTGGTTACCCTGAGGCTCACATAAACATCTTACAGATAACAATATATTTTATATGATAACTTAACTTCAATCACATACAAAATCAATACCCTTTTACTCCTCCCACTTTTATGTTTTTAAACACCCTACTTTTCAACAATGGATAGATCACCCAGATAGCAAAATCAACAAGGAAACATTGGACTTGAAGCATACTTTAGACTAAATGGACTTAACAGACACATACAGAACATTCAACAGCTGAATACATTCTTATCAAGCATACACAGAACATTCGCCAAGTTAGATCACATATAGGCTGCAAAACAAATCTTAGCAAATTTTTTTTTTTTTTTTTTTTGCAGTACGCAGGCCTCTCACTGTTGTGGCCTCTCCCGTCACAGAGCACAGGCTCCAGATGCGCAGGCTCAGCGGCCATGGCTCACGGGCCCAGCTGCTCCGCAGCATGTGGGATCTTCCCAGACCGGGGCACGAACCCGTGTCCCCTGAATCGGCAGGCAGGCTCTCAACCACTGCGCCACGAGGGAGGCCCCAAATCTTAGCAAATTTAACAAGATTTAAATCATACCAAGTACCTTTTCTGGCCACAATGATATGAAACTAGAAATCAATACTGGGGGGAAGCAGGAAATTCTACAAATATGTGGAAATTAAACAACACAGTACTGAATACAAATATGCCTAAAAAATCAAAAGGAAAAGCAAAAAATATCTTGAAACAAATGAAAATGTGAACACAACATATCAAAACCTATGAGACAAAAGCAGTTCTAAGAAGGACATTTATAGTGCTAAATGCCTTTATTAAGGAAAAAGAAAGGCCTCAAATAAATAACTTTACATCCCAAGAAATGAGAAAAAGAACAGACTAGCCCAAAGTCAGCACAAGAAAGGAAAATAACAAAGATCAGAGCAGAAATAAATGAAGTAGAGACCAGAAAAATAGAAAAGGTCAATAAGATTAAGAACTAGATTTTTGAAGATAAACAAAATTGACAAACCTTTAGCTAGACTAAGAAAAAAAGAGAGGACTCAAATACATAAAATCAGAAATGAAAGAGAAGACAAAGCAAATGATACCACAGAAATATATAGGATCATAAGAGACTACTATGAACAATTATATGTCAACAAATTGGATAACCTGGCAGAGATGGAAAAATTGCCAGAAACATACAACTTACCAAGACTGAATCAGGAGGAAAGAGAAAATATAAACAGACCCATGGAGTAAGGAGATAGAATCAGTAATCAAATCTTCTCAACAGAGAAAAGTCCAGGACCAGATGGTTTAAGTGGTGAATTCTAACAAACATTTCAAGAAGAATTAACACCAATCCTTCTCAAACGTGTCCAAAAATTGAAGAGGGAGGAGCATTTGCAAACTCATTTTATGAGGCCATCGTATTACCATGATGATCCAAAGCTAGATGAAGACACTACAAGAAAACTACAGACCAACAGCTAATGAATACAGACATAAAATTTCTCAACAAAATATTAGCAAACCGAATTCAACAGCACATAGAAGAATTATACACCATGATCAATTGGGATTTATCCCTAGGATGTAAGGATAGTTCAACATATATGAATCAATAAATACAATATGCTTCTTTAATAGAATAAAAGATAAAAATCATATGACTATCTCAATAGATACAGAAAAAGCATTTGATAAAATACAACATCCTTCAATGATACAAACTCTCAACAAATTGAGTATAGAAGAAACATCATTCAACATAATAAAGATCATGTATGACAAACCCTCAGCCAACATCACACTCAATGGTGAAAGGTTGAAGCTTTCCCTCTAATATCAGGAACAAGATAAGAGTGCCCACTGTCACCACTTTTACTCAACATAGCACTGGAAGTCCTAAGCAGAGCAATGAGCCAAGAAAAAGAAATAAAAGGCATCCAATTAGAAAGGAAGAAGTAAGTTGTCTTTGTTTGTACATGACATGATCTAATATCTAATAGAAAATCCTAAAGATTCCACCAAAAACTGTTAGAAATAATGAATTCAGTAAAGTTGCAGGATGCAAAAATCAACATACAAAAATCAGTTGTTTCTATACACTAACAACAAAATATCTGAAAAGAACTAAAGAAAACAATCCCATTCACAACAGCATCAAATCAATAAACACCTAGAAATAAATTTAACCAAGGAGCTAAAACATCTGTTCACTGAAAACTAAGACTTTGATGAAGGAAACTGAGGAAGATGCAAACAAATGGAAAGACACATGAAATGTGTTCATGAACCAGAAGAATAAATATTGTTTAAACATCCATACTACTCAAAGCCATTGACAGAGTCAATGCAATCCCTACCAAAATTCCAATGCCATTTTTCATAACAAGAGGAAAAACAATTCTAAAATTTATATGGAACCACAAAAGACTCTGAATTGCCAGAGCAATTCTGAGAAAGAACAAAATGGAGGCATCATGCTTCCTGATTTCAAACTATACTACAAAGCTATAGTGATCAAAACAGTATGGTGCTGGCACAAAAATTGATACATAGATCAATGGAACAGAACAGAGAACCCATAAATAACCCCCCACATATAGAGTCAACTAATATTTTACAAGGGAGCCAAGAATACTCAGTAGGGGAAGTATAGTCTCTGCAATAAGAGGTGTTGGGAAAACTAGATAACCACATGCCAAAAAAATGAAATTGGACTCCTACTTTTACCACTCACAAATTAATATGAAATGGGTTAAAGACTTAAACATAAGACCTGAAACCATAAGCTCCTAGGAGAAAACATAGGGAAAAACTCCTTGACATTGGTCTCACCAGTGATTTTTTTGGATGTGACACCAAAAGCACAAGCTACAAAAGCAAAAATCAGTAAGTAGGACTCCATCAAAGCCCAAATTCTCTGTACAGCAAAGCAGTCAACAAAATGAAAAGGTAACCTACAGAAGAGGAGAAAATATCCGCAAACCATATATCTGATAAGCAATTAATATCCAAAATATATAAAGAACTCATAAACTGAATAACAAAAAAACAACCTGATTTAAAAATGGGCAGAGGAACTAGAACTGAATAGACATTTTTCCAAAGAAGATATACAAATGACCAACAGGTAGATGAAAAGGTGCTCAACATCATTATGTATCAGGGAAATGCAAATCAAAACCACAATGAGATCACCTCACACCTGTCAAAAAGGCTATGATCAAAAAGACAACAAATAACAAGTGTTGATAGGGATGTAGAAAAAACAGAACCCTTATGCACTGTTGGTGGGAATGTAAATTAGTGCTGCCACAATGGAAAACAGTAGGGGGGTTCTTTAAAAAATTAAAATAGAACTACCATATAATCCAGCAATCTCATCTCTGGGTATACATCCAAAGGAAATGGAAACAGGTATCTGCACTCCCATATTTGTTGCAGCATTATTTACAATAGCCATGGTATGGAAACAACCATATCTTGTGTCCATCAATGGATAAATGGATAAAGAAGACATGGTGTAGGGACTTCCCTGGTGGTGCAGTCATTAAGACTCCACACTCCCAATGCAAGGGGCCCGAGTTCGATCCCTGTTCAGGGAACTAGATCCCACATGCATGACGCAACTAAGAGTTTGCATGCCACAACTAAGGAGCCTGTGAGCTGCAACTGAGACCCGGCGCAATAAAATGAAATGAAATGAAATGAAAGACATGGTGTATATATACACAAAGGGATATTATTCAGCTGTTAGAGAGAAGGAAATCCTGTCATCTACAACAACAACATAGATGGACCTTGAGGGCATCATGCTAAGTGAAATAAACCAGACAGGGAAAGAGATATACTGTATGATACCATTTACATGTGGAACCTAAAAAAGCCAAACTTGTGGAAACAGAGTAGAATGCTGTTTACCAGGGGCTGGAGGGTGGGGGAAATGGGGAGATACTGGTCAAAGGGTACAAACTTCCAATTAGAAGATGAATAAGTTCTGGGGATCTATGCACAGCATTGTGATGACAGTTAACAATAATGTACTATATAGTTGAAAGTTGAGAGTAGATATTAAATTTTCTTAATACAAAAACAGAAATGATAATTATGTGACATGATGGAGGTGTTAGCTAATGCCATGATGGTAATTATTTTGCAATATAAGTGTATCAAATCAAAGCACTGTATACCTTAAACTTAAACAATGTTATATGTCAATTTTATCTAATAAAGCTAGGAAAAACAATCTTATTCTCCAAAAAAAAAAAAAAAAAAGAGGGTTCTTTGGGGAAATAGTTGATTTCAGGGTTCTGGCAAGGTACAGGAGCCAACATGAAAATGTTCTCAATAGCTAAAACTAAAACAATTTGAGTAGTATTGGATTGTAATCCAAAGAATGAAATAAATACCCCTGAGTTCATACTAATGTACATGGAAAACTAAAGGAATAAATAAATGGGGGAGGAACAACAGCTCTTGCTTACAGAAGAATTCCAATTAATAAATGTAGAAGGAATAAAGGAAATATGAAAACTCCATTAGAATACCAGAGTAATAATTGCTACAAGCAAGATCCACTGAAGGATGCTTAAAATTAGTGGTCAAAGTTTAAGCAGAAACAGGACATTTGCATAGTCTATCAGTATCTCCCTTAAATATTTAGTATCAAAAAAATTTAATATCTACAAAGGAAAAACATTAAGTTTACAGTGGAGAATCTTGGTAGATACTACTTTAGCCAAGTGATCAAGGTTAACATCACTAGTCTTGCGTATCAACTTAATGTGCTCCCTGATGAAATGCACTGAAAGCGTATAACCTCAATCTAATCTTGAGACATCATCAGACAAAGCCAAATGGAAAAGACTTTCTCCAAAATAACTAATTCTCTTCAAAGTGTGAAGGTTAATGAAAAACAAGGAAAGTCTGAGAAACTGACACAGATTGGAGGAGATTAAGGACACAACTACATGCAAGGTGAGATTATGGGATGGATCTGAAACAAAAAACGTTCATTTGTGGAAAAGCCAGGTGAAATCCAAATTGGTCTATACATTTAATTATAATTTTATATGAAGGAGAATTTCTTAGTTTTGGTAAATGTTTTATGGTTATGATGTTAGGGTAAGATGTTAAAACATAAGGGGAAGCTTTAGCAAAGGGTATATTGGCAACCTCTAAAATATGCCCCCAATGGGACTTCCCTGGTGGTCCAGTGGTTAAGATTCCACGCTCCCAATGCAGGGGGCAAGGGTTCGATCCCTGGTTGGGGAACTAAGATCCCATCCCTCATGCCACACGGCGTGGCCAAAAAAAAAAAAAAAAAAAATCCCCCCAATGATCTCTGCCTCCTGGTATTCATGCACTTGTGTAATCCCTAACCCTTGAGGGTTGGCTGGAAATAGTGATTCATTTCTTTCTAGTACAATGTGGCAGATGTGGTGAGATTCACTTCCAAGGTTAGGTTACAAAGTAATGACGGTGGGTTTTGTCTTCAGCACCTTCTCCTGCAGTCTCAATTGCTCACTCTGAGAAAAGCTTTGCTGTCATAGCTGCCACATGGAAAGAAGAAACTGATTATTTCTGGCCAATAACTGCGTGAGTGAGCTTGGAAGGACATTCTCTTAGTCAAGCCTTGAGATGGGACCACAGCTGTAGTCAATACCTTGTTTGCAAACTTGTGAGAGACCCTAAGCCAGAAGCACCCAGCTAAGCCATGCCTAGATCTCTGACCCACAGAAACTTTGGGATATTTATTGTTTTGAGCTGCTACATTTCAGGGTAATAGGGACACTGCAATAAATAACACAGGAACTCTACTATTTTTTGCAGCTCCTCTCTAAGTCTAAAATTATCTCAAAATAAAAAAGTTTAATACATATATAAATGTTTTATGCATATATATATGCACACATACACACACACATAGATAAGTGTGTATACGTATATACAGTTTGAATTATTTACGGACTCTGGAGTCAGACAAACCTAGGTTCAAATGCCACCTCCAACACTTAATGGCCATGTGATCTTGGACAAAACATTTAATTTCTCTAAGTATTAGGTTTTTAAAATCTATAAAATTGAGGTAATAATATCTACCTCTGGATGATTATACTAAGTATAAAATGATATACACATTGACTACAATGCCTGGCATTTAGTACATTCTGAACAAACAGCAATATTATTAGTTCATATTTAAAATCATCTATAATTTTCTTCTCATTCAAGGAATTCAGCTCCAATAACTTGGCATTTTATCACTTAGAAGAGTTTAAGTATTGTATGTAAACTTGTCAATCTTTTAATTTCTAAACATTTTTCACACACAGTACTGATCTCTATAACACTCTACTATTTATAATAGTATGGAAATCAGAGACTGACCTTGTTTTTTCCTGCCCCAATCCAATTCTCAACCACTAATTTTTTAAGCTGTAATGGACGTTTAAGCTTTCCAACCCTTTCCTTCCATCAATCATCCATATATGAGTGCCAAAGATATTAAATGACTTGTCCAAGAGGACAGTTGATAGAATAGTTTAAGTAGGGTTTAGGATTTGGGAGAGACAGTACCACGTGGTGAACAAGCTCTTGCTTAGACTGAACAGACTGCATTATTTGAGACAATGAGGTTTGCTGAAAAGGTAGCAATGTCAGTGTCTCAGTTTCCCAGAGGGCAAATAAGGATACCACCACCTACCTCATAGGGTCATCACAAGTATTAAATGAGATAACATATTTAAGTCCCTCACTGCAATGACTACCACATGCGGATGAGGATTAAACATCTTTTCCCTCTTTGTAAGGCCAGTGCTCTCCACTATGAAATACTACCTTCTCAACTATAAGGTGGAAACATTAAACACAGACGGTAATTCGTTTAGCCATATGGTAAAAGACTCATTAATGTAAAACTGAATCAATGACAGCCTTAAAATCAATCTGAACAGTATAAATCTAATGCATTTATCCCTGAGTTGGGTTTCCATTCCTACAATCATTGTGAAGTAATAAGGCATCATATCAGGGACCACATTAGGTTGACGTGCATTACTGGTGATGTTAACCTTGACAACTTGGCTGAAGTGATGTCTGCCAGGAAATTTCACTTTTTTTCATTCTAAGTACTAAATATTTGAGGGGAATCATGAAATGGAAACAAAGAGAGAGGGGGAGAGGAAGCAAAGCCTGGTCTTCAGCATATTTCCAATGTAATAAATAAGGAATTAGTAAATTGTACCACTCAATGATCAAAGATTCTTCTTAGAGTAATTCAGTGTTTTAAAATACTTGATGTCAAGTCATTTTCCAAAAGCTCTTTGAGAGTATAAATACATTACTCTCAGGTGTTTTCTCTTAGTTAGGTGTTTATTCCTTGAAAGAGTTCTAGTTTAGGCAGATACAATCTCCCCTAAGAGAAATCATACTGCCTCTCCCCAAAGAACTTACACTTGCTTAAGTATTTTAAACCCTTTATCATAAATTCCATCAGCTTGCTTGCAATCACAATGAGACTCACCGAACTGCAGATACCGGAGTCCCTTCTGGATTGGAATATCCTTCCAAATCTGAAATGTTCACTTGTGTTTGCCTGGAGGTTACTATCTGGCTATTCTGAAAAGGTATGGTTTTCAGGTCCTGAGAAATAATATTACTATCTGGAAGAGGAGACTGTATGACTTGGAAGTCCGGTGAAGATTTAGGTCCTAGAAAACCTAAAGATTCTTGATCCTGTGCTACAGGTTTACTGGTCAATAATTTGGAGGTTGGTTCCAATGATTCTGAAGATATAGTCTGTAGGTCAGAGTTAAACTCACTATTCATCCTTGTTTTAGAGGCAGGATCCAATGAATGAAATCTTTTATCTAAGGTTCCACTACCCAACTTGGAAGGAGTCTTGGGACAAAGAGTTATACGAACACAAGAAAGTGCTTTTCTATTTGAAGGTGGAGTAGATGCAGATGTTACTACTGTACATTGATTTGGGGCTGATGGGGAGGCCACATCACTGAATTCGGCTTCAACATTTATCATATCAGAAATGTGTAATTTAGGCTTATGTTCATTATTCTTTTCTACTATACAATCCTGACCTTGAGGAAAGGGAGAATGGTGTTTTCCCATGTGGTGATCTACATCTGGGGCTTTGCTTTGTTCAAAGAGCTGACGTTGTTCAAGAAAAATGGGAGAAGGAAGGTCTGAAGCTATATAATCCTGACTTTGAGGAAGGGGAGAGTGGTTTTCTCTCAACAGATTTTCTTTATGTTGGGTCTTGCTTTGTTTAAAGAGTTCTCGTTTTTCAAGAAAAATACGACAAGGGAGATTTGCAGCTACATAATCCTGATGTTGAGGAGGGGGAGAATTGTGTTTTCTCACACGGTGATCTGCATGTGAGGCTTTGCTTTGTTCAAAGAGCTCTTGTTCAAGAAAAATGTTCGAAGGAAGATCTGGAGTTATAGTTACATTCTTCTCTTTTACTCCTAGTGTGGAACTTGGTCTGCCCATGCTAATGAGAGCATCGTTATCAGAAAAATGAACTTCCTTGAAATTGCTATCATTTGCACTGGTACTGGGCTTAGAATGACTGCCTTTAAAATCTGATCTTTCTAAGGGTTTTTCTTCTTGGTGAGAATGTTCAACAGATAATTTTTGGCTTTGCCTACTATTTTCTGCTAAAATAGTCACAACTTTATCTGGTGACTGACTAATGATTTTAAATGATGAAGGGGAAGAGATTTTCTCTTTTAGATCTCTAGGAGGATCTTGCTCTTCAGTGATATGAGAATTAACTAGCCCCACAGATGCTCCAGTACACTGGCTACCTTCAGTACCACCAACCTTAAGAAAAGAGGAATCTGAAAAGCATTTAGAATGTCGGTGAGATGAGAAAGTGATGGAGGTAGTAAACTTTTTCATGGGTTCTGGGGGCAGCATTTGTGATGAAGACTGACAATCCATTTCTTCAGGTGACATACAAGCAGGTTCTACTAATTCTGACAGCCAAGGGTCCAACTTTTCACGGAATGGCATTCGAAGACCCTTGCTAATTTTCAAGTCATCACCTACAAAGTTTTGAAATGGGGAATGACTTTGTAACTGCAATGAATTCCAAACTTTGAAATGGGAGTTGTTCTGGTCCAGTGACTTGGCAAGGTTGATGTGCCTGGTTGTCCATGATGATGGGCTCCGTGGTCCTCTGATCATTTCTGAGGGTTCAGCAGATCTGAAAACACAAGGGTGGCTGTCCAATTGTGGCCGTTCAACTGTTAGAGTCCTGAAACATCCTTTTTCATGGCTCTCAATAATAATGTGACTACATACAGCTTCTGGCTTGCATCCTATTCCCTGTGGACTCTGTAAACCCTAGAAGATATAAACAAATTCTTACTTGACGTAGTCCAAATAGTTATATAAAAATTAGATTCCTATCTAGGATTAGATCTGACCATGAAGGTAATGTTGATCTTTTATAATGAAACAGGTAAGAACACAACAAGAAAAAGACAGCTAAATATACAATAAAATGGCTCATGATAAATAAGACCACACAGTTAATTTCTTCTAAAAATTTTCACTGAAGTAACAAAAGCAAAGACTCACCTTTTTTGTTTTAGTAACAGAGGTCTCTTACCCCAACTTCTGCTGGTCACATGACTACCAGCAGAGACATTTCCAGTTTCTTCTGCAGCCAGATGTGACCATGTGACTACGTGTAGGCCAATGGGATGTGAGCAAAAGCAGTAAGTACAACTTCTGGTTCCTGTCCTTAAAAAAATCAAGTTCCTGACCTCTATGTTTCCCTACCACAACCATCATTACCATCACCATTACCTTTGCCAACTGAAAATGGTGATGTCTAGAACAACCTTGGGAAGCCAAATGTAAGGATGGCTCAGCTGCCCACCCAGTTTGGTTCCTCAGAAGACCTCAAGAAGCAGAGCTTTCTTTCCTACCCTGGATATGAGAGAAAAATACAGTTCTACCTTATTTGAGCCATTGTATTTGAGTCTCTTTGTTACAGAAGCTTGGCCTACAACCTAATATTTACCATTAACAATAGGAAAAAGAACTAGTACCTCTTTCTGGGGTATAGGATCAGTGCCTAAAGATAAATATAACATTTCTTTGAGATTTCTGTGTTTTACCTATAAAATTATAACCTGGCATTCTATTTAATTTTAGTGCCACATTTGATTTCATATAAAAATATTTTAAATTATGGTGCTATCTCTCACATAATGGAGGAGATGTACTTTTCCCTATTCCTCCTGCTAAGCACAACTAAAAATCCTGGATATTATATACACAACAAACTTAAAAAGAATCTGAAAGGTGTAGAGAAAAAGGCAAACTGGCTAGGGACCTTGGGACCTGAGGAGTAACAAGGTAGTGAGATCCCTGGGTTTTCTTTTTACTTCAAATATCCCAGACTTGGAGGTGAAGACAGCGACCCATGTACAAAGAGCACAGAAGAGCACAAAGAGCACAAAAGCTCTAACAAAAACCTGCTCTCATTAGCTTAAAAACAAGCAAAGGTAAAGTTTAGCAAGACACAAAACTTTTAGACAATAACCGCTCTCTTCCAGCCAAATATCACAGAAAAACACTGTGGCCTCACCCACACGCACACCAGCAAAAGCCAAGTGAGGAGCTTGAGATCTATCCTTTCAAAACTCTAATAAGGAACCCCAACATCCAGGCCAATGTGGAATTAGAGATGGTGAAGCAAGATCCCAGAACTATTTTCACCCCTGATGGCTAGTAATGAGCTGCCCCTCCCTGTGATGTCAGTAGAGACGACATGGGGAGACAGCTTTCATTCCCACTTAGCAGTAATGAGGTGCCTCTCTCTCTCCCAGGTGCAGACTGGAAGAAAAGATTTGCAAATTTCATATCCAATAAAAAACTTACAAAGAACTCTCAAAATTGAGGAGTAAAAAAAAAAATTTTTAAACAATCCAGTCCCCCAAAAGGGGCAAAAACATATACATTTCACTGAACAGGACAGAGATGGGAAATAAGGGCATGAAAAGATGTTCAACACCATTAATCATTAAGGAAATGGAAATTAAAACCACAATGAAGTATCACAACACACCTATCAGAGAATGGCTAAAATAAAAAATAACGACAGGACTTCCCTGGTGGCGCAGTGATTAAGAATCCGCCTGCCAATGCAGGGGACACGGGTTCCAGCTCTGGTCTGGGAAGATCCCACATGCCGTGGAGCAACTAAGCCCGTGCACCACAACTACTGAGCCTGTGCTCTAGAGCCTGTGAGCCACAACTACTGAGCCTGCGCTCTAGAGCCCATAAGCCTAGAGCCCACACTCTGCAACAAGAGAAGCCACCACAATGAGAAGCCCACGCACCACCTCAAAGAGTAGCCCCTGCTTGCTGCAACTACAGAAAGCCCGTGCAGCAACGAAGACCCAACGCAGCCAAAACATAAATAATAAAAATAGAATAAATTTTTTTAAAAATGACAACATCAAATGCTGGTGTGGCTGTGGAGTAATGAGATCACTCACACATTACCAGTGAGAATGTAAAATGGTACAAACGCCAAATGGTACAAATGGTGTGGAAGTTCTCAAAAATTTAAAACATACAATTACCATATGACCCAGCAATAGTAATAAAGACCTATGTTCATCAAAAACCTGCAGAGGAATGTCTATAGCAGCTTTATTTGTAATAGTGAACAACTAGAAAACTACCAAGTTGTCATTCAACAGGTACATATTTAAACAAATTATAGTACATCCATACCATGGAATACTACACATCAGTAAAAATGAACAGACTGTTGATACTGAATATTCTGCAGAGAATTATGCTGAGTGAAAAAGAAGTCAATACTGAATGACTGCACACTGTATGATTTCACCAATATGAGTCTTAAAATGACAAAATTATAGAAATAGAAACTAGATTAATGGTTGCCAGGGGTTAAGAAAGGAATGGGAATAAGAGAGAAGTGGATGTAGCTATTACAGGGCAACATAAGGGACCCTTGCGGTGGTGTAAACATTAAGTAGCCTGACTGTATCAATGTCATTATCCTGGTTGTGATATATTGTTACAGATTTGCAAGATGTCATTGTTGGAAACTAGGTAAAGGGGAAAAGCAATCTTTCTATATTATTTCTTACTACTTTATGAGAATCTACAATTACTTCAAAGTAAAATGTTTAAATTTTTAAAAAGCCAACAAACTAATTAAAACACCATTGGACAAAAAACCCTTTAAAAATGTGATATTTATTCCAGGGCTTCTTATTACCCTGACACTGCCTGACATATCACTGGGAAATAAATATTACAATTGGAAATAAATACTCCAATGACTAAGAATCATAAACTTAGTCCAGCCTCTTAAAACAGGGCATGATTAGATTTATATTCATCCCAAAAGGCATTTCTTCCTCCTTTCCAATAATCCGTATCTTACAATTCTTTGAAACACTCCAAACCCTACAGCCTTCCATCATCTCTTTCAAGCTTTATAATAATTATAAACAGCTTTCAAATAACTTTTCCATTTAAAAAATTCTTATAGCTTTGGTATTTGGCAAATAAATTTTAGTATTTTCATATAACCTTTTCCAGATAAGCCGTAAAAACTTATCTTATATCCCAACAATGTATCACATGTTAAAAGCTACTATTTACCTCAACAAAATCCAACACTCTTTAATGATAAAATCATTCAGTAAACTATAAGTGAAAGGGACTTCCCCAAACAGATGAATGGCATTTACAAAAGATGCACAGCTAACATTATACTGAATAGTGAAAGAGCAGATGCTCTTTCCTTAGGATAAGGCCAACACAAGTATGTCCATACTTCCTCTTATCATCTGGAGGTTCTAGCCAGGGCAATCTAGAAAGCAATTTAAAGAAATCCAGAAAGGAGAGGAAGGAGTATCTCTATTTGCAGATGACATGATCTTCTACACAGAAAACAGGAAGGAAATCATACAAAAACCAACTAGGACGAATAAGCAAGTTCATTGAAGTTTAGGATGTGAGCTCAACAGACAAAAATCAATTGCATGTCCATACACAGTGAACAATCCAAAAATGAAATAGAACAATTCCATTCACAACAGCATAAAAAAGAATAAAATACTTAAGAATATATTTATCAAAATAAATAAATAAATAAAACTAGTACACCACAAAACATTATTGAAAGAAATTATAGAAGATCAGAATAAATGGAAAACTGGCCCAATGGATTGGAAGACTTAATATTGTTAAGATGGCAATATTCCCATATTGATGTACAGATTCAAGGCAATTCCTAACAAAATGCCAACTGGCTTTTTTTCTTTGCAAAAATTGACAAGCAGATCCCAAAGTTCATACAGAAATTCAAGGGACCCACTGTAGCCAAACCAATCTGGAAAATGATGAACAAAGCTGGAGGACTCAAGTTCTGATTTCAAAACTTATCACACAGCTACAGTAATCAAAACAGGGTGGTACTGGCACAGGAACAGATATATAGATCAAGAGAATAGAACTGACAGTCCAGAAATAAACACTAACATTTATGATGAATTGACAAAAAGGCCAAGAAAATTCATAGGGAAAGAACAGTCTTTTCAGCAAACATTGCTGGGACAACTAAATATCCATGTGTAAAAGAATGAATTTGCACTCCATATATTTAAAAATGCCTCTAAGGGGACAGGCAACAAAAATAAAAATATATACATGTAGTTCTCCAGTTTTCCCAGCACAACTTATTGAAGAGACTGTCTTTTCTCCACCGTATATTTCTGCCTCCTTTGTCATAGATTAGGTGGCCATAACTGCATGGGTTTATTTCTGGACTTTCTAGAAAATCAATAGTTCCAATGACCTATATTTCTGTTTTTGTGCCAGTACCATACTGTTTTGATTACTGTAGCTTTGTTGTATAGTCTGAAGTCAGGGAGCCTAAGTCCTCTAGCTCTGTTCTTCTTTCTCAAGATTGCTTCCACTATTTGGGGTTTTTTGTGTTTCCATAAAAAGTGTAAAATTTTTTGTTCTAATTCTGTGAAAAATGTCCTTCGTAATTTGATAGGGATTGCATTGAATCCGAACACTCCCTAACACCATACACAAAAATAAACTCAAAATACTTATTTGCAAAGCAGAAATAGAGTCACAGATGTAGAGAACAAACGTATGGTTACCAAGGAGGGAAGGGGGAGGTGGGATGAACTAGGAGATTGGGACTGACATAAAAACACTACTATGTATAATATTGATAACTAGCGAGAACCTACTGTATAGCGCAGGGAACTCTACTCAATGCTCTGTGCTTACCTAAATGGGACAGAAATCTAAAAAAGAGTGGATATATATATACATATAGCGGATTCACTTTGCTGTACAACAAGAAACTAACACAACATTGTAAAGCAGCTATACTCCAATAAAAATTAATTTAAAAAATACAAACCAAATTAAAAAAAATACAGGTGCATATAATCAGTGAAAGACCCTTCTCAAAGAAAACTAATGTTAATACTTCTCTTGTTTTTTTAAAGAGAGAAATCTTAATTACATAAGCTCTGGTTTGGTTATTTTTCAGTAAATTTGAAATATTAAAGATCTCTAGATTAAAATAAAGACAGGTACAATTTGAATCTTTCATATATAATTTAGTTTTAACAAGGAAATTTACAAATTTGAGTTTAAATCCATCACAGCATTCAATGGTAAAGGGTTTCACCAGAACTCAGATTAACTCTTTTGATTCACTTCAGTAGGAAAAATAAAAACTGGAAAATAAAAAAATAAATTAAAAAAAGTAATAATATATAAATTAGACATCAAAACTTAAAACTCTGTATCAAAATATACAATCAAGAGAGCTAAAAGGCAACCTACAGAATGGGGGAAAGTATCTGCAAATCATGTAACTGATAAAGGGTTAATATCTAGAATATATAAAGAATTCTTACAACTCAAACAAAAAAAAACCCAATTCAAAAATGGGTAGAGGTCTTGAATAGACATTTCTCCAAAGAAGATATACACCTGGTCAACAAGACCATGAAAAGTTGTTCAAATCAATAATCATCAGCAAAATGCAAATGAAAAGCACAATAAGTTGTCACTTCATACCTGACATGGCCATTATTAAAAAAAACACACACACACAGAAAAAAACAAAACACACAGAAAGTATTAAGTGTTGGTGAGAAGGTGAAAAAATTTAAATCCTTATGCACTATTGATGGTAATGTAAAATGGTATGGTTGCTATCGAAAACTGTATGGCAGTTCCACAAAAACATAAAAATAGAATGACCATATGATCTAGCAATTCCACTTCTGGGTCTATACCAAAAGAATTTAAAAGCAGAGTCTCAAGGAGATATATTTATATGCTCATATTCACAGCAGCACTATTCAGAAGAGCCAAAAGGTGGAAGTTACTCAAGTGGCCGCTGATGGATGAATGGATAAACAAATGTGGTACATACATACAATGGAATATTATTCAGCCTTAAAAAGGAAGGAAACTCTGACACATGCTACAACATGGATGAACTTTGAGGACGCAATTTAAGCAAAATAAGTCGGTCACAAAAAGAAAAAAAATGTATGATTCCACTTTTATGGAGCTATCTAAAGGAGTCAAATTCAGAGACAAATTAGAATGGTGGTTGCCACGGGTTGGAGAAGAGGGGGGATAGGAGATTGTGGTTTAATGGATATAGAGTTTCAGTTTTATAAGAAAAAGAGTCCTGAAGATTGGTTGACAACCATGTTAATACAGTTAACACCATTCAACTTCAGAGTTAAAAATGGTTAAGATGATAAATTTTGTTATGTATTATTTTAGCACAATTTTTAAAAACAAAAAGAAAATAATTTAAAATTGCCTCAAAGAGGATCACAGACCTAGATATAAGAACTAAAACTAAATCTCTTTGAAGATAATGATGAATTTTTGTGACTCTGGGTTATGCCATGATTTCTTAATATGACACCAAAAGCACAAGCAATAAAAGAGAAGTATAATTCGGACTTTGTCAAAATAAAAAACTGTGGGACTTCCCTGGTGGCGCAGTGGTTAAGAACCCGCCTGCCAATGTAGGGGACACGGGTTCAAGCCCTGGTCCTGGAAGATTCCACATGCCGTGGAGTAACTAAGCCCGTGTGCCACAACTACTGAGCCTGAGCTCTAAGGCCCGTGAGCCACAACTACTGAGCCTGCGTGCCACAACTACTGAAGTCTGTGCATCTAGAGACTGTGCTCCACGACAAGAGAAGCCATTGCAATGAGAAGCCCGCACACTGCAATGAAGAGTAGCCCCCGTCTGCCACAACTAGAGAAAGCCCGCGTGCAGCAATGAAGACCCAATGCAGCCAAAGATAAATAAATAAATAAATTTATAAAAAAATAAAAAACTTGTGTTTCAAAGGTCAGCATCAAGAAAGTGAAACGACAGTATAAAGAATCAGAGAAGGGGCTTCCCTGGTGGCGCAGTGGTTGAGAGTCTGCCTGCCAATGCAAGGGACGCGGGTTTGTGCCCCGGTCCGGGAAGATCCCACATGACACGGAGCAGCTAGGCCCGTGAGCCATAGCCGCTGAGTCTGCGCGTCCGGAGCCTGTGCTCCGCCATGGGAGAGGCCACAACAGTGAGAGGCCCGTGTAACACACACACACACACACACAAAAAAAAAAGAATCAGAGAAAATACGTACAAGTAATATATCTGATAAAATCTAATATTCAGAATATACAAAGAACTCTTACAATTCAACAGTAAAAAGACAATTAAATTTTAAAATGGGCAAAAGATCTGAATAGAGATGTTTCTGCAAAGAAGATAAATGACAAATAACCACATGAAAAGACACTCAGTATCATTAATCATTAGGAAAATAAATTAAAAACAAGATGAGACACCACTTCATACCCATCAGAATAACTATAATCAAAAAGGCAGAAAATAGTGACATTGAAAAGGTTTTCTAGTATGAGAAACTAAAACCCTCATACACTGTTGGTGGGAATGTAAAATGGTACAGTTACTTTTGAAAAATAGTTTGGCAGTTCCTTAAGATGTTAAACATAAAGTTATTATATGTCCTAGCAATTCCACTTCTAGGTATATATAGCCAAGAGATAGGAAAACATGTCCACTCAAAAACTTGTACACTTAGACTTCCGGGTAAGATGGCGGAAGAGTAAGACGCGGAGATCACCTTCCTCCCCACGGATACACCAGAAATACAGCTACACGTGGAACAACTCCTACAGAACACCTACTGAACGCTGGCAGAAGACCCCAGACCTCCCAAAAGGCAAGAAACTCTCCACATACCTGGGTAGGGCAAAACGGAGAGATCCCCACACAGAGGATCGGTGCCGAGCGGCACTCACCAGCCCGAGAGGCTTGTCTGCTCGCCCGCCGGGGCACGCAGCGCTGGAAGCTGAGGCTCGGGCTTCGGTCAGAGCGCAGGGAGAGGACTGGGGCTGGCGGCGAGAACTCAGCCTGAAGGGGGCTAATGTGCCACAGCTAGCCGGGAGGGAGTCCGGGAAAACTCTGGAGCTGCCGAAGAGGCAAGAGACTTTTTCTTCCCTTTTGGTTTCCTGGTGCGCGAGGAGAGGGGATTAAGAGCGCTGCTTAAAGGGGCTCCACAGACGGGGGCGAGTCGCGACTGAAAGCGCGGAGCCCAGTGACGGGCGTGGGACGCTGGGGCTGCTGCTGCCGCCGCCAAGAAGCCTGTGTGCGAGCGCAGGTCACTGCCCACACCGCCCTTCCGGGAGCCTGTGCAGCCCACCACTGCCGGGGTCCCGGGATCCAGGGGCGGCTTCCCTGGGAGAACGCACGGCACGCCTCGGGCTGGTTCAACGTCACGCTGGCCTCTGCTGCTGCAGGCTCGCCCCGCACTCCGTGGCCCTCCCTCCCGCCCGGCCTGAGTGAGCCAGAGTCCCCGAAGAGGCTGCTCCTTTAACCCTGTCCTGTTTGAGCGAAGAACAGACGCCCTCCGGCGACCTACACGCAGAGGCGGGGCCAAATCCCAAGCTGAGACCCAGGAGCTGTGAGAACAAAGAAGAGAAAGGGAAACCTCTCCCAGCAGCCTCAGAAGCAGCGGATTAAAGCTCCACAATCAACTTGATGTACCCTGCATCTGTGGAATACATGAATAGACAACACATCATCCCAAATTGAGGAGCCCGGAGTCAGTGCTGTGCCCCTGAGGTGGGAGAGCCAACTTCAGGACACTGGTCCACAAGAGACCTCCCAGCTCCACATAATATCAAACGGCAAAAATCTTCCAGAGATCTCCATCTCAACACCAGCACCCAGCTTCACTCAACGACCAGCAAGCTACAGTGCTGGACACCTTATGCCACACAACTAGCAAGACAGGAACACAACGCCACCCATTAGCAGAGAGGTGGCCTAAAATCATAAAAAGTCCGCAGACACCCCAAAACACACCACCAGACGTGGACCTGCCCACCGGAAAGACAAGATCCAGCCTCATCCACCAGAACACAGGCACTAGTCCCCTCCACCAGGAAGCCTACACAACCCACTAAACCAACCTTAGCCACTGGGGACAGACACCAAAAACAACGGGAACTACGAACCTGCAGCCTGCAAAAAGGAGACCCCAAACACAGTAACATAAGCAAAATGAGAAGACAGAAAAACACACAGCAGGAGAAGGAGCAAGATAAAAACCCACCAGATCTAACAAATGAAGAGGTAATAGGCAGTCTACCTGAAAAAGAATTCAGAATAATGATGGTAAAGATGATCCAAGATTCTATTTCCCAGATCCAAAATCTTGGAAATAGAATAGACAAAATGCAAGAAACAGTTAACAAGGACCTAGAAGAACTAAAGATGAATCAAGCATCGATTAAAAACACAATACATGGGCTTGCCTGGTGGCGCAGTGGTTGAGAGTCCGCCTGCCGATGCAGGGGACACGGGTTCGTGCCCCGGTCTGGGAAGATCCCACATGCCGCGGAGCGGCTGGGCCCGTGAGCCATGGCCGATAGGCCTGCGCGTCCGGAGCCTGTGCTCCGCAACGGGAGAGGCCACAACACTGAGAGGCCCGCGTACCACAAAAAAAAATAAATAAATAAATAAAAATAAAAACACAATACATGAAATAAACAATACTCTAGATGGGATCAATAGCAGAATAACTGAGGCAGAAGAACGGATAAGTGAGGTGGAAGATAAAATAGTGGAAATAACTGCTGCAGAGCAAAATAAAGAAAAAAGAATGAAAAGAACAGAGGACAGTCTCAGAGACCTCTGGGACAACATTAAACGCACCAACATTCGAATTATAGGGGTTCCAGAAGAAGAAGAGAAAAAGAAAGGGACTGAGAAAATATTTGAAGAGATTATAATTCAAAACTTCCCTAATATGGGAAAGGAAATAGTTCATCAAGTCCAGGAGGCACAGAGAGTCCCATACAGAATAAATCCAAGGAGAAATACGCCAAGACACATATTAATCAAACTGTCAAAAATTAAACACAAAGAAATCATATTAAAAGCAGCAAGGCAAAAACAACAAATAACACACAAGGGAATCCCCATCAGGATAACAGCTGATCTCTCAGCAGAAACTCTGCAAGCCAGAAGGGAGTGGCAGGACATAATTAAAGTGATGAAGGAGAAAAACCTGCAACCAACTACCCAGCAAGGATCTCATTCAGATTTGATGGAGAAATTAAAACGTTTACAGACAAGCAAAAGCTGAGAGAGTTCAGCACCACCAAACCAGCTTTACAACAAATGCTAAAGGAACTTCTCTAGGCAAGAAACACAACAGAAGTAAAAGACCTACAATAATGAACCCAAAACAATTAAGAAAATGGGAATAGGAACATACATATCGATAATTACCTTAAATGTAAATGGACTAAATGCTCCCACCAAAAGATACAGATTGGCTGAATGGATACAAAAACAAGACCCATATATATGCTGTCTACAAGAGACCCACTTCAGACCTAGAGACACATACAGACTGAAAGTAAGGGGATGGAAAAAGATATTCCATGCAAATGGAAACCAAAAGAAAGCTGGAGTAGCAATTCTCATATCAGACAAAATAGACTTTAAAATAAAGACTACTAGAAGAGACAAAGAAGGACACTACATAATGATCAAGGGATCGATCCAAGAAGAAGATATAACAATTGTAAATATTTATGCACCAAACATAGGAGCACCTCAATACATAAGGCAAATACTAACAGCCATAAAAGGAGAAATCGACAGTAACACACTCATAGTAGGGGACTTCAATACCCCACTTTCACCAATGGACAGATCATCCAAAATGAAAATGAATAAGGAAACACAAGCTTTAAATGATACATTAAACAAGATGGACTTAATTGATATTTATAGGACATTCCATCCAAAAACAACAGAATACACATTTTTCTCAAGGACTCATGGAACATACTCCAGGATAGATCATATCTTGGGTCACAAATCAAGCCTTGGTAAATTTAAGAAAATTGAAATCGTATCAAGTATCTTTTCCGACCACAATGCTATGAGACTAGATATCAATTACAGGAAAAGAGCTGTAAAAAATACAAACACATGGAGGCTAAACAATACACTACTTAATAACGAAGTGATCACTGAAGAAATCAAAGAGGAAATTAAAAAATACCTAGACACAAATGACAATGGAGACACGACAACCCAAAACCTATGGGATGAAGCAAAAGCAGTTCTAAGAGGGAAGTTTATAGCAATACAATCCCACCTTAAGAAACAGGAAACATCTCGAATAAACAACCTAACCTTGCACCTAAAGCAATTAGAGAAAGAAGAACAAAAACATCCCAAAGTTAGCAGAAGGAAAGAAATCATAAAAATCAGATCAGAAATAAATGAAAAAGAAATGAAGGAAACGATAGCAAAGATCAATAAAACTAAAAGCTGGTTCTTTGAGAAGATAAACAAAATTGATAAACCATTAGCCAGACTCATCAAGAAAAAAAGGGAGAAGACTCAAATCAATAGAATTAGAAATGAAAAAGGAGAAGTAACAACTGACACTGCAGAAATACAAAAGATCATGAGAGATTACTACAAGCAACTCTATGCCAATAAAATGGACAACCTGGAAGAAATGGACAAATTCTTAGAAATGCACAACCTGCCAAGACTGACTCAGGAAGAAATAGAAAATATGAACAGACCACTCACAAGCACTGAAATTGAAACTGTGATAAAAAATCTTCCAACAAACAAAAGCCCAGGACCAGATGGCTTCACTGGTGAATTCTATCAAGCATTTAGAGAAGAGCTAACACCTATCCTTCTCAAACTCTTCCAAAATATAGCAGAGGGAGGAACACTCCTAAACTCATTCTACGAGGCCACCATCACCTTGATACCAAAACCAGACAAGGATGTCACAAAGAAAGAAAACTACAGGCCAATATCACTGATGAACATAGATGCAAAAATCCTCAACAAAATACTAGCAAACAGAATCCAACAGCACATTAAAAGGATCATACACCATGATCAAGTGGGGTTTATTCCAGGAATGCAAGGATTCTTCAATATACGCAAATCAATCAACGTGATACACCATATTAACAAATTGAAGGAGAAAAACCATATGATCATCTCAATAGATGCAGAGAAAGCTTTTGACAAAATTCAACACCCATTTATGATAAAAACCCTGCAGAAATTAGGCATAGAGGGAACTTTCCTCAACATAATGAACGCCATATATGACAAACCCACAGCCAACATTGTCCTCAATGGTGAAAAACTGAAACCATTTCCACTAAGATCAGGAACAAGACAAGGCTGCCCACTCTCACTACTCTTATTCAACATAGTTTTGGAAGTTTTAGCCACAGCAATCAGAGAAGAAAAGGAAATAAAAGGAATCCAAATCGGAAAAAGAGTAAAGCTGTCACTGTTTGCAGATGACATGATACTATACATAGAGAATCCTAAAGATGCTACCAGAAAACTACTAGAGTTAATGAATTTGGTAAAGTTGCAGGATACAAAATTAATGCACAGAAATCTCTGGCATTCCTATATACTAATGATGAAAAATCTGAAAGTGAAATCAAGAAAACACTCCCATTTACCACTGCAACAAAAAGAATAAAATATCTAGGAATAAACCTACCTAAGGAGACAAAAGACCTGTATGCAGAAAATTATAAGACACTGATGAAAGAAATTAAAGATGATACAAATAGACGGAGAGATGTACCATGTTCTTGGATTGGAAGAATCAACATTGTGAAAATGACTCTACTACCCAAGGCAATCTACAGATTCAATGCAATCCCTATCAAACTACCACAGGCATTTTTCACAGAACTAGAACAAAAAATTTCACAATTTGTATGGAAACACAAAAGACCCCGAATAGCTAAAGCAATCTTGAGAACGAAAAATGGAGCTGGAGGAATCAGGCTCCCTGACTTCAGACTATACTACAAAGCTACAGTAATCAAGACAGTATGGTACTGGCACAAAAACAGAAAGATAGATCAATGGAACAGGATAGAAAGCCCAGAGATAAACCCACGGACATATGGTCACCTTATCTTTGATAAAGGAGGCAGGAATGTACAGTGGAGAAAGGACAGTCTCTCCAATAAGTGGTGCTGGGAAAACTGGATAGGGACATGTAAAAGTATGAGATTAGATCACTCCCTAACACCATACACAAAAATAAGCTCAAAATGGATTAAAGACCTAAATGTAAGGCCAGACACTATCAAACTCTTAGAGGAAAACATACGCAGAACACTCTATGACATAAATCACAGCAAGATCCTTTTTGACCCACCTCCTAGAGAAATGGAAATAAAGACAAAAATAAACACATGGGACCTAATGAAACTTCAAAGCTTTTGCACAGCAAAGGAAACCATAAACAAGACCAAAAGACAACCCTCAGAATGGGAGAAAATATTTGCAAATGAAGCAACTGACAAAGGATTAATCTCCAAAATTTATAAGCAGCTCATGCAGCTCAATAACAAAAAAACAAACAACCCAATCCAAAAATGAGCAGAAGACCTAAATAGACATTTCTCCACAGAAGATATACAGACTGCCAACAAACACATTAAAGGATGCTCAACATCTTTACTCATTAGAGAAATGCAAATCAAAACTACAATGAGATATCATCTCACACCAGTCAGAATGGCCATCATCAAAAAATCTGGAAACAATAAATGCTGGAGAGGGTGTGGAAAAAAGGGAACACTCTTGCACTGCTGGTGGGAATGTGAATTGGTACAGCCGCTATGGAGAACGGTTTGGAGGTTCCTTAAAAAACTACAAATAGAACTACCATATGACCCAGCTACTACTGGGCATATACCCTGAGAAAACCATAATTCAAAAAGAGACACGTACCAAAATGTTCATAGCAGCCCTATTTACAATAGCCCGGAGATGGAAACAACCTAAGTGTCCATCATCGGATGAATGGATAAAGAAGATGTGGCACATATATACAATGGAATATTATTCAGTCATAAAAAGAAATGAAATTGAGCTATTTGTAATGAGGTGGATAGACCTAGAGTCTGTCATACAGAGTGAAGTAAGTCAGAAAGAGAAAGACAAATACTGTATGCTAACACATATATATGGAATTTAAGAAAAAAATGTCATGAAGAACATAGGGGTAAGACAGGAATAAAGACACAGACCTACTAGAGAATGGACTTGAGGATATGGGGAGGGGGAAGGGTAAGCTGTGACAAAGTGAAAGAGCGGCATGGACATATATACAGTACCAAACGTAAGGTAGATAGCTAGTGGGAAGCAGCCGCATAGCACAGGGAGATCAGCTCGGTGCTTTGTGACCGCCTGGAGGGGTGGGATAGGGAGGGTGGGAGGGAGACGCAAAAGGGAGGGGATATGGAAACATATGTATATGTATAACTGATTAAATTTGTTATAAAGCAAAAAAAAAAAAAACTTGTACACTTATGTTTATAGCAGCACTATTCACAATGGGCAAAAAGTGGAACATGTCTATCAACTGGTG
Source organism: Mesoplodon bidens (assembly GCF_964165515.1). Lineage (NCBI taxonomy): Eukaryota > Metazoa > Chordata > Mammalia > Artiodactyla > Ziphiidae > Mesoplodon > Mesoplodon bidens. The sequence continues at coordinate 26,656,412 of NC_138170.1, forward strand.
AATGGATAAATAAAATACAATATATCTATACAATGGTATATTATTTGGCAATCAAAAGTACTGAAGTACTGATTCATGCTACTATGCAACATGGATGAATCTTGAAAATACTATGTTAAGTAAAAAGAAGGCAGTCACAAAAGATCACATATTAAATGACTCCATTTATATGAAACGTCCAGAATAGGCAAATCCATAAGGAGAGAAAGTAGATTATTGGTTGTCTAGGGCTAAGGGAATGGAGGTGGAGGGGTAGAATGGTAAAAATGTTCTAAAATTTAGTTATTGGCCAATTCTGTAAATAAAGTAAAAATGATTGAATTTTATATTTTAAATGGGTGAGTGTTACTGTATTTAAATTGTACTGAGATAAAGCTGTTACAAAAGTAGTTTTAGCTGATATGTCCTTTATGAATTTCCAGACTATTTCTTAATTAAAATTTTCACCTAACAGAGCTACTTCAGTTTTGTCAGATTATTCACTCATTGCTCAGCTTAATATCACAAGTCACAGACCTCATGTAACAAACCAGAAAGGAAATAATAGTTCCTCCCTGTCACATAAAACAAAACTAAACACACACATGCACATGTGCACACACACACACACAGCCACACATACAGAGTCATCTAGCACTAAAAGTAAAAATCCACTCTCTACAAAGAAATGAAACATGGATTACTATTTCATGCAAAACTCCCTTGAGGTAATACCCTCACAGTCCAGTGGTTAGGGCTCCGTGCTCTCACTGCCGAGGGCCCTGGTTCAATCCCTGCTCGTGGAGCTGAGATCCCACAAGCCACACGGTGCAGACAAATTAATTAATTAATTAATTAATTAATTAATTAATTAATTAATTAATAACTAAGTAAGTAAAGCTTTTAAAAATAAAAATTATTTTAAAAACTCCCTTGAAAATCAATAAATTTATGGAAACAAATGTTTTAAAAATAAATAAGGGTTATTATAAGCTTGAGTGTAAAATTTCAGAAAAATCTATAAACTACCACGGAATTACTTGACAGGATTAATTTTCTAAGTTGTTCATAATTTTATATTTTAGGACCTCAAAGTCAAAACTTAAAAAAAAAAAAACTACAACAGTTAAAGCAATTTCTACTTGCATTAGAACCAATGAGTATGCTAAGTCTTCTTTTAAAATGTTTTCTGGAAAAACCTGAAAATCTTGCTATACATTTAAAATCAACCCTAAACCTACTGGGATGAGAACTTCATTATTTATATTCAAAACAACAGTAAGTCTAAGCAACAATACTTTGTATGTGTGTGGATATTTTACAGCTCTGTAAAATACATTCTTTCAGAACAATGTTTAATGTAAAAGCAAGCACAACATACACAAAAGATCAGAGACAGAATATAAAAACATATTAGTCAACTTATATGCAAATGTTTTATAGAGGTAAAATTCACATAACATGAAGGTAACCATTTTAATGCGTATAACTTGTTAGCATTTAGACCACCTCTATCCAGTACATAACCATCGCCTCTATCTAGTTCCAAAAGTTTTATCAACCCAAAATGAAACCCATATCCATTAAGCAGCTACCCCTTCTCCCCTCTCTGCTCAACATTTGCCAACTATTAATAAGCTTTCTGTTTCTGTTAATTTACCTATTCTGGATATTTCATATAAATGGAATAATATGTGACCTTTCATATCTGGATTCTTTCACTCAGCATAATGCTTTCAAGGTTCACCTATACTGTAGCATGTACCAGAAATTCATTGCTATTTATGGCTGAATAATATTCCATTATATTGGATATACCACACATTCTTTATCTATTCATTAATTGATGGACATTTAGCTATTTCCAACTTTTGGCTTTTGTGAACAGTGCTATTATGAAAACTTATGTAAAATTTGTTTGAACACCTGTTTTCAATTCTTTTGGGTATACACCTAGTAGTGGAATTGCTGGGTCATTATTATTATTATTCCACACTATTATTATTTGTTACTCTATGTTTAACTAATTGAGGAACTGCAAAACTGGTTTCCACAGTGACTGCACTATTTTACACCCCCACCAGCAATGTACAAGGGTTCCAATTTTTCCATACCCTTGCCAAGACTTTTTATTTTCCATTTTTTAAATACAGCTATCCTAGTAGGTTTGAAGTGGTACCACTGTTCTTTATTTCTTCACATGGCTTTGAGTTGCTGTCTAGTGTCCTTTCATTTCCCCTGGATGACCGACTTCCTGTAGCATTTTTTGCATGACAAACTTCCTAGGTTAACATTTATCTGGTCTTAAATTCTCATATATTTTTAAAGATAGTTTTGCCAGATGTAGAATTCTTGGTTGGCAGTTTTTTCCTTCAGCACTTTAAATATATCATCCCACTTCCTTTAGTCCTCTTAGGTTTCTAAAGAGAAGTTCACTGCTAATCTTATTGAAGATCCCTTGTAAGTGATGAGTTGCTTCTCTATTGCTGCTTTCAAGATTTCCTGTCTTTGGTTTTCAACAATTTGACTATTCACTTGACCCCTGAACAACACAAGTCTTGAACTATGCAGGTCCACTCATATATGGATGTTTTTCAATAAATATGTACTACAGCACTAAACGACCTGCAGTTGGTTAAATCAGAGGATTCAGAACCATGGATATGGAGGGATGACTGTAAAGTTACATGTGAATTTTTAGCTGTACTGGTGGGGGTTGGGGGCGGGGGGGTCGGAGTCCCTAACCTCTGCATTGTTCAAGGACCAACTGTAATGTGTCTCAGTGTGAAACTCTTTCAGTTTTTCCTGCTTGAAGTTCATTAAGCTTCTTGGATGTATATATGCATGTTTTCCATCAAATTTGGAAAGTTTTCAACAATTACGTCATCAAGTATTATTTCTGTCCATTTCTCTTTTCTCTCACCCTAGGACTTCCATTATACACATGTTGGTATGCTGGTGGTACCTCATGGCTCTGTTAATTTTTCTTCATTCTTTTCTCCTTCTGGGCTTTCAAACTTGGTAATCTCAACTGACCTACTTTCAAGTTCACTGATTCTTTGTTTGACCTGCTCAAATGTGCCCTTCTAGTTGGACTTTTCATTTCAGTTATTGTACTTTCAGCTCCAGAATTTGAATTTGGATCCTTTTTCTAATTGCTATCCCTTTTTTGACATCTCTGTTTGGTGACACATCCTTTCTTGGTTTTCTTTAGATTGTTGACCATAGCTTTCTTTAGCTCTTTGAGCACATTTAAGACAGCTGATCGAAAATCTTTTTCTTATAATTCCTGGGCTTCCTCACGGACAGTTTTTATTAATTACAGTTGACCTTTGAACAACTTGGATTTGAACTGTGAGGGTCCACTTGTATGTGGATATTTTGAAATAGTAAATACTACAGTACATCGTGGTTTGTGGTTGGTTGAATCCACATATGGGGAAAAAATATCACAGAAATGGAGAACTGAGGGGCTTCCCTGGTGGCGCAGTGGTTGAGAGTCCACCTGCCAATGCAAGGGACACCGGTTCGTGCCCCGGTCCGGGAAGATCCCACATGCCGCAGAGCGGCTGGGCCCGTGAGCCATGGCCGCTGAGCCTGCGCGTCCAGAGCCTGTGCTCCGCAATGGGAGAGACCCGCATACCACAAAAAAAAAAAAAAAGAAAGAAATGGAGAACTGAATATAAGTTATATGTGACTTAATCCCTGTGTAGTGTTACTGTAAACTGTATTTCTCCTCCTGACAAGAGCCATATCTTGTTTCTTTAAGTGTTTCATAATTTGTTGAAAACTGGACATATCAAATAGTCTGGAAACTCTGGATACTAGATTCTCTCCTCTACCTGGAGTTTGGTGTTGCTGCTTGTTGTGGGTTATTGTTTGTCTCTTTGATACTTTTCTGAACTACTTTTGTAAAAAGTTTGTATTCTTTGTTGTGTGTGGCACTGAAGTCTGTGTTCTCTTAGCTTAACTGTCAGCTATTATTTTGACAGTTTCCTTAAACACCTGCAGCCAAAAAAGAAAAAGAAAACAGAAAACAACCTCTCCCAATCTGTTCTGATTTTCTCTATGTTGAAGCATTCCAACACTTAGTTAGCAAGGTCCTTCAACCTTCACTTACAGCTTATGCAATGCAAAGCCTGAAAGGTCGGCCAGAGGTGAAAGCTTAAGGTCTTCTTAGGCCTTTGCTGAGAATGAGTCGAGCTCTAGGCATGCACATGGCCTCCTAAATTCCCCAGTATAAGCAGGACCTTTAAAAAGTCCTATTCCCCATGTATCTCCTTTCTCAACTGCTTCCTTCCCAAGCTTTTCAGTGTGCCTACTGTTTATCCTGACTGTTATCCCTAGACCCAGACTGCTGCAGCCGATGCTTTGGCCATTAAATGCTTTTGTCAAACACTGGCAGGGAAGCTGCCTCAGCCTTGGGAAAGCTTTTAGTTGAGTAAAGCAAAGGGAAGTTCCTGCACTAGTCCTTCAGGGAGCTGTCAGACAGGTTGAAACACTCAATAACAATTTTTTAAGAATAAGGTTTGTATTGTGCCCTCTGTAACTATTAACCTGCATCAGGAGTGTGGTCTGTCATCATCAAAGCTACGATTTAAGATACCTCAGTCAATGCTCTCCTACTATAGTACAACAGCTCTTTACTTTAGTAATCATTCCCTATTTTTTTTTTTAATTCTGACTAGATTCCAGAGATCTACAAAAGTTGGTTCTGACAGATTTTGCCAGCTTATTCGTTCTTTTTGTGCAGAAATGGAGCCCTGGAGTTCCCTACTTGACCATTTATGGTAACATCACTCACAAATGTTTTATATGTACAAAAAAAGTATATGACCTTTGACTATGCTGACTGCTAATTTCAAATACATATTCTTTATTATACTGAGGCATTATTGCTCTACTCTAATTTAGAGAAGTATTTTTAATTGGGAACAGATTTTTACTTTTTATTTTTATTCCTAAATACCTTTTTGGAACCTACTGAAATAACTACAGTTTTCCTGCTAATGTAAAATGTATGTTTATAAATTTCCTAAGACTGAACTATCTGCTTTGCTGGCTTATGCTCTACCTGTTCATGATACATTATTTTAAAAAATACGATACTGAATACCAAATACTAATATTTATTTAAACATTTTTCATCTATTTGACACATTACATTCTTTTTTTAATATGTATATTGTGTTAAGAACACTTAATATGATATCTGTCCTGTTGACAAAGGGTCCACTTTTTTAAGTGCACCATGTTGGGGAATAGGTATCTCTCTAGGATTCATTTATCTTACATAACTGAAACTGTACACTAATTTCCTACTTCCTACTTATTACAGCCCTGGCAATCACCATTCTACTCTGTTTTTATGAATTTGGCTATTTTGGAAACCCCATGTAAGTACAATCATGCAGTTGTCCTTCTGTAACTGGCTTACTTCACTTAGCATAACATCCTCCATATTAATCCATGTTGTTGCATATGGCAGGATTTTCTTCTTTTTAAAGGCTAATATTCCATTATACATATTTACCACATTTTCTTCATCCATTCATCCATCAATAAACATATAGGTTATTTCCATATCTTGACTATTGTGAAATCTTGACTACTGTGAATAATGTTGCAAAGAACAAGGGAGTGCAGATATCTCTTTGAGATCCTGATTTCAATTCTTTTAGATATCTACCCAGAAGTAGGATTGTTAGATGATATAGTAATTCTATTTTTAACTTTTTGAAAAACCTCCATACTGTTTTCTATAGTGGCTGCACAATTTTACATTTCCTCCAACAATGTACAAGGGTTTCAACTTCTCCACACCCTCTCCAACCCTTGTTATCTTTTGGGGTTTTTTTTTTAATAAATTTATTTTATTTATTTATTTTTGTCTGCACTGAGTCTTGGTTGCTGTGCACGGGCTTTCTCTAGTTGTGGTGGGGGGGGCGGTACTCTTCATTGCGATGCACAGGCTTCTCATTGTGGTGGCTTCTCTTGTTGCGGAGCATGGGCTCTGGGCACGTGGGCTTCAGTAGTTGTGGCACGTGGGCTCAGTAGTTGTGGCTCACAGGCTCTAGAGTGCAGGCTCAGTAGTTGTGGCGTATGGGCTTAGCTGCTCCATGGCATGTGGGATCTTCCCGGACCAGGGCACAAACCCATGTTCCCTGCATTGGCAGGCAGATTCTTAACTACTGTGCCACCAGGGAAGCCCTCTTTTGGCTTTTTGAGCCATCCTGATGCGTCTGAGGTGATATCTCCTTGTGGTTTTCATTTGCATTTCCCTTTTGATTAGCGATGTTGAGCATATTTTCATGTACTTGTTGGAGAGCTGGATATCTTTGGGAAAATGTCTATTCAAGTCCTTTGCCCATTTTTTAATCAGGTTGGGGTGGTTTTTTTGGCTATTGTGGTATAGGAGTTCTCTGTGTATTTTGGATATTAACCTCTTTATCAGATACATAGTTTGCAAATATTTTCTCCCATTTCATAGTTTGTCTTTTCAGTCTATTGATTGTTTCTTTGCTGTGCAAAAGCTTTTCAATTTGATATAGTCCCAGCTGTCCATTATTGCTTTTGTTGTCTATGCTATACCCATAACATGTTTTATGTAGTCTCATGATAGCCACGAAGAAAATACCACAAAAGATAAAGAAGAGAAACAAAGAAAACAGTCAAAACATATCCCTACAAAAAAATTTTACAAATCACAAAGCAAGACAGATTGTTATCATGGGGAAAAATTTGATGCTTTCAGCTCACAGGACAATATAATTTACATTTTCCCCAACATTTTTGAATCCCCTTACAGATTTTAAAATGTCAATCATCTTGTCTTCCAATACTCACCTGCAACCGGACTGAGGATGGGTGGTTAGCTATGACCCACCCTGGTCAGAGACAGTCCTGGCCCATTAGAGGAACACAGACCCACTAGGTTACTACTGGACCACACTTATCCACTTGATATGCAAATTCCCACTGAAATTCCAATGTATAGTGAGTGCCTTTAGTGGATGGCTCCTTTCTCCTAACTATACCTCCCCACAGGAAGTAGAAATAATTAAACTTGGGCCCAGTGAAAGACTGGTGTGGATGGAACTCCAAAAGGGGGGGAAAGGCACTCAGGTTGACACCAGCAACATTAGAAGATGACATCATAGTGATACAATCACAGCACCTGGCCCTACCTCACTGTGGAGGAGGCTGCCAATGAGATATTGACCTACAAGAGCCCAATAACAAATCATCACAAGGGGCACACAGCAGGCAGGCACAAAACTGTAAAATGTAGATGCCTGCTACTGTTGTTCCTACTCTGTGCCATCTGGGTCATGGGGCTTTCTCCATGACCCCAAAGAGGAAACACCAGAAAGTTACTGGAAGACGACAGCACTCGCCCACAACTGAACCCCAGGATGGGGGCATGGTGTATGTTGGAAGTCAGCCCTAGAGGGGCTGGGCCCAAAATGCCACCAGGTATAGATACTAGCTGGACAATTCAAACCCTCTATCTTAAATGGGACCAAGGGCACAAATGCTTAATTGCCACCAGCCATTACACTGCCCTAATTTCAACACTAATTGGCTGATAAGATTATGCAGTTCAGACCCATCTCTGGTAACACAAGACTAAACATTAAATTGTCATGAGCACATAACTAAATATTCTTGGGCCTCTAATCTTTACTATTTATGATGGAGACTTCCTATGCCTTGCAGAACGGCACTGCTTAATCATATGCAAGGGGCACACCCAAAGACCCTTAAAGTTTACTGAGAATTTGAGATACCAACAGACACTCCCAATGGTGCAAGCAAACCTTAATCAGAGCATCCCAAATCTACGCAACCCTATTAGACCCCTTGGCCCCTCAGTTCCCCTCCTGGGTGGCTGGAGAACCACCCACTCTAGAATGGCTCCCTTCACCTGCAACAACACTGCTGATGACAATGCCCCAGCCCATGACAGCGCAGGACACAACTTCATCACAAATGCCGCCTCCGCAACCTTCCACTATAAAAGAGGTGACACCCGGGAAAACATGGCAGCTGATAATGGCAAGCACTCCCCAGGACTTGGTTGCTGAATGGAATGCTTATCTAAATTCCCTGCTGATGACCCACTTCAGTGGCATTTTGTAGAGTTAAATATTATTTACCCCAAGGTCCCCTTGCTTATTATTATGCTTGCTGCTCAAGTGTCCAGTGGCACTATGACTGCCAGGCTGCTCTCCACTGCACCTTTAAATTTTGATAGGCCAAGGTACATGTCGAGTCTCATAACCTTACAGAGGTCTGATTAAATGCTTCATTTAATTGCTTGCCCTCACTACACACACTAGATTGTTCCACATTATGTGAGCTACTGAGGGTTAGTGAATTTAAATTCTGTTGGGAGGCCCCCTCCCTGGCTACAGATGCTACAACCACCAGAGGACCTCCCCAACCCCCACACACATACACCCTCCACAACTGCAGCCAGAGTCATCTCCCTACACCACCCCAAGGGGGTCCTTTCCCACTGTCAGCACTCTGGGCTCTACAATCTTCTCATTCAAGCCCTCCCACAGTCTTAATATTTTTATGCAATGGGCAGAAACCAGTGCTCATTTTTTGGGCTGCTGTAATTGCTGAACATATTATCAAACTCAACAAAGGCTTCTTCCTGAGTTAGTGGCCTACCTGGCTAATTTCTTGACTCTGCCCCATTTGCCCAACAGAGGCATCCCATGCATCCCTGTGGCTTACCCAGCTACTCTCTATGGTGCTCAACAGCCCCCATGCAACACTTTGCAATACAGTATGTAGCATCTGGCAGGAGCCCCCACATGCCCTTTATAATCTCCCATATCTGTCCAGGCACTAACACACTCCACCTGTGACACGACATGGATGAATACGACCTATACCTCTCATCCCAAGAAGCACAATCCCCACGGTCTTAGACATCCCCAATCCAACAGTCAGTGTCCACTGTGGGTCCAGTACCCAAGAGCCAGCATATATACATGATTCCCCATATGCGCACTTCTCCTTTCCTCAGCCTCCAATGCATTTGCCTCCTCCTGTCTTGTTCATACCAAGGTACTTTAGTCTTGCTGGGACTACCCTTACAAATCACTGAATAGGATCCCCAAACTGTATCTCTTTATGCCACCTCATGTAAAAAATCTTCAGTACTCATCCCCAATATGTTGGGAGTAGGGCTGAGACAATCCTGCATGGGAACTGGGTTAGGCACCACCACAATAGGCATGCAACAACAAATTATTAAGGCAAACACAAAACTGTCAGCTACCCTGGCTAAACACATTGGGCTGTTACATGAAAGCCCAGCCCTAATGCAACAACAACATGATTCTTTAGTGCAGATGGTTTTGGATAACCATTTAGGTTACTAATGGCCAAGGAAGGGGGAACTGTAAAGGGCACCTCTTGCTGCATGTATATTAATAATTCTGGACAAATTCTAGTAAATTTACAAAAGATGGCCCAACAGGTATTCCATAATCTCACCCAAGTTTTAAATCAAATACCTACCTTAATCTTATCCATGGACTTTCATTTATTTTCTTGTCTGGACCCCAAAAATGGGAGGAGATGGTTACAGACAGGATTTCAAACTACCATTTGCCTACTGATATTGCTGAGTGGCATTTTTGCTTTGTTCAGATGTTTCATGTGCTGGGTGACCAAAACCCCGCCAGTGGCTTTTAAAATCTCCACCATCTAAACAGTGCCCATGACTTTCCCTAAAGACTAATGCCTAGGCATCACAGAGTCAATTGTGATGAGAAAACAGCTACTCTGAGTTGTTACCTAAGCATTTTACAGTATGACAACCCTGCTCACACCCAGAGTCTAGATAGTTAGATAAGGACCTGAGCTTAGGATTCCTGCCACAAGCTCCTGCTTGCTTTTTCTCAGGGAGCCTTTTAAAATAACCACTTAGAGTTGAATTTCGAAAAAGGTAGCAAAATCTGCCCCAAACACTTTACAAGTAATAGGTGCTTGCTACTCTGCTCTCTATCTCCTGTTCACTTGTGACCTGGGACGGAGGACTGCCCTTCCCAGGCTCTTGCACACCCCACCCCCACTTCTGGGATCGTAATTAATAAATCTTGTGACTTTCCTTCCTTGTGTGAGTGTACTGACATTGTGCCTTCAATCAAAATGACCCACTATTTGCACTTCCCCAAAGTGAAAGCTCAGATGCTAAGAGAACAACAGTATGCCAACCCCATGTGGATGGCTTGTGCCTATTCATTCAGCAAGTCATAATGTTCTTAATATTAAGAATATTCTTAATTTAATATACAAGCTACAGGCCCCACAACACAACATATTTAAAAAGCAAAAAAACTACATATTTAAAAAGCAAAAAAACTACCTGAAGAGACAAACAACCATCGAAACCAGATATGGCAAAGATGCTGGAATTATAAAATTGGAATATAAAACAACTATGATTAATGTGCTCTAATGGATAAAGTGGAAAGCATGCAAGCATGCAAGAACAAAGGGACGATGTAAGCAGAGAGATGAAAACCCTAAAAAACAACAAAAAACAGATGCTAGAGATCAAAAACACTGTAACAGGGGCTTCCCTGGTGGCGCAGTGGTTGAGAGTTCGCCTGCCAATGCAGGGGACGCGGGTTCGTGCCCCGGTCCGGGAGGATCCCACATGCCGCAGAACAGCTGGGCCCATGAGCCATGGCCGCTGAGCCTGTGCATCCAGAGCCTGTGCTCTGCAACAGGAGAGGCCACAACAGTGAGAGGTCCGCGTACCGCAAAACAAAACAAAAAAACACTGTAACAGAAATGAAGAATGCCTTTCATGGGCTTATTAGTAGACTGGACATGGTCAAGACAAGAAACTTTAAGCTAAAGATATCTCAATAGAAACCTCTGAAACTGAAAAGCAAAAAGAACAAAGACTGGAGGAAAAAAAAAAAGCAGAACAGAACATCAAACAACTCTGAGAAAGCTCCAAAAGGTGTAATACATGAGAATGAAAATACCAGAGAAAGAAAAGGACAGAAGAAATATTTGAAGCAACAATGAAGAATTTTCCCTAAATTAATGTCAGACAACAAACTGCAGATTCAGGAAGTTCAGAGAACATCAAAGCAGAATAAATGTCAAGGAAAAAAACACTATGCCTAAGTATAACATTTTCAAAGTACAAAAAATCAAAGATAAAGAAAAAATCCTGAAAAAAGCCAAAGGGGAAAAAAAAAACTAAAGAGAAACAGACAATTGCTCCCAACTTCTCCACAGAAACCATACAAGCAAGAAGAAATAGAGTGAAATACTTAAAGTGTTGAGAGAAAAATCCCTCCAACTTAGAATTCTATACCCTCCCTATGAAATTATCTTTTAAACTGATAAAGAAATACATTCTCAGACAAACAAAAATTGAGGGAATCTGTTACCAGTAGGTCTGCTATGCAATAAATGTTAGAGGAGAAAACATAGTTCAGAAACTCAGATCTACATGATAGGGAGAGCATCGAAGAAGAAACAAGTGAAGGTTAAAAAAAAAAAACACTTTTTTTCCCTTATCTCTAATTGTTCTTAATAGTTTTTTCAACGAATTTCTCATGCACCTTTTCTGACCACAATGGCATGAAACCAGAAGTCAACCACAGAAAAAAAAAACAAGAAAAAAACAATTACATGGAGACTAAAAAATATGCTGCTAAAACAACAATGGGTCAACAATGAAATCAAAGAGGAAATCAAAAATACCTCAAGACAAATGACTATGAAAACACAACTATACAAAATCTATGGTATGCAGCAAAAGCAGTCCAAAGAGGGAAGTTCATAGCGATACAGGCCTTACTCAAAAAAACAAGAAAAATCTCAAATAAAAAACCTAAAAATTAGAAAAAGAAAAACATGGACTTCCCTGGTGGTCCCGTGGGTAAGACTCATTGCTCCCAACACAGGGGGCCCAGGTTCGATACCTGCTTAGGGAACTAGATCCTGCATTCATGCCACAACCAGGAGTTTGCATGCTGCAGCTAAGAAGTCCGCGTGCCGCAACTAAGAGTCTGCATGCTGAAATGAAGATCCTGCTAGCTGCAAATAAGACCCAGTGCAGTCAAAATAAAATAATTAATTAATAAATATTAACAAAAAAGAAAAGAAAATCATTTTTTAAAAAAAGAAGAACAGGGCTTCCCTGGTGGCGCAGTGGTTGAGAGTCCACCTGCCAATGCAGGGGACACAGGTTTGTGCCCCGTTCCAGGAAGATCCCACATGCCGCGGAGCGGCTGGGCCCATGAGCCATGGCTGCTGAGCCTGCGTGTCCGGAGCCTGTGCTCCACCACAGGAGAGGCCACAACAGTGAGAGGCCCGCGTACCGCAAAAAAAAAAAAAAAAAAAAAAAAAAAGAACAAATAAAACCTAAAGTCAGCAGAAGGAAGCAAATGATAAAGATCAGAGGGAAATAAATAAAATAAAGATTTTAAATTATATTAAAAAATCAATAAAAGCAACATCTGGGTTTTTGAAAGGATAAACAAAATCAACAAGCCTCTAGCCAGGCTCACGAAGAAGAAAAGAGGACCCAAATAAACAAAATAAGAAATGAAAGAGGAGAAAAAAACACCCAACATCACAGAAATACAAAATATCATAAGAAAATACCATGAACAGTTATATTACAGGATGGACAACCTAGAAGTGGAAAAGTTTCTAGAAACATACAGACTGCCAAAACTGAATCAAGAAGAAACAGATAATTTGAACAGAAAAATCACTAAAAGTGAAGTACAATCTGTAATTTTTAAAAAATCCCTACAAACAAAAGCTAAGGACCAAATGCTTTCAGTGGGGAATTCTACCAAACATACAAAGAAGAACTTACACCTATCCTTCTCAAACTCTTCCAAAAGATCGAAGAGGAGGGAATACTCCCAAAGTCATTCTGTGAAGTCATCATCACCCTGACAACCAAAACCAGACAAAGACAATACCAAAAAAGAAAACTAAAGGCCAATATCTTTGATAAATATAGATGCAAAAATCCTCAACAAAATATTAGCAAACCAAATTCAACGACACATAAAAAGAATCATACACCATGATCAAGTCGGATTCATCCCAGGGTCACAAAGATGGTTCAACATACACAAATCAATCAGTGTGATACACCATATCAACAAAAGAAAAGACAAAAACCACATGATCATTTAAATAGATGCAGATATAGCATTTGATAAAATTCAACATCCACTCATGATAAAAAACTCTCACCAAAGTGAGTATAGAGGGAACAAATCTCAACATAATAAAAGCCATTTATGACAAACCCACAGCCAATATAATACTCAACAGTGAAAACCTGAAAGCCTTCCTGCTAAATTCTGGAACAAAACAAAGATGCGTACTCTCACCACTTCTATTCAACATAATATTGGAAGCCCTAGCTCCAGCAATCAGACAAGAAAAAGAAATAAAAGGTTTCCAAATTGAAAGGGAAGAGGTAAAATTGTCATTGAATGCAGACGACATGATAGTGTATAAAGAAAACCCTAACGATTCCACATGAAAACTATTAACTATTAGAACTAATAAATGAATTCAGCAAGGCAGCAGGATACAAGAATATATAGAAATCTATTGCATTTCTTTAACTAAGAAATAACAAAAAGAGAAAGTTAAAAAAGCAATCACATTTAAAACTGCATCAAACAAAGAAACAAAAAAACCTAGTGACAAAACGTAACCAAGGAGATGACAGACCTATATGCTGAGAACTATAAAACACTGATAAAGATAATAGAAGATGATTCAAAGAAATGAGATATCTCATAGTCTTTAATTGGAAGAATTAATACTGTTAAAATGGCCATATAACCAAAAGCAATCTATAGATTTAATGTGATCCCTATCAAATTACCTGACATTTTTCACAGAACTAGAACAAACTATCCTAAGATTTATATGGAATCACAAAAGATCCAGAAATGCCAAAGTAATCCTGAAGGAAAAGAACAAAGTTGGAGGCATAATCCTCCCAACTTCAGAGAAAACTACAAAGCTACAGTAATCAAAACCATATATATCAATAGAAAAGAACAGAGAGCCCAGAAATAAGCCCAGGAACCTACAGTCAATTAATCTTCGACAATGGAGGCAAGAATATACAATGGGGAAAAGACAGTCTCTTCAGCAAGTGGTGCGGGGAAAGCTGGATAGTCAATAAAGTTAGAACACTCCTTCCCACCATATACAAAAATAAACTCAAAATGACTTAAAGACTTAAATATAACACATGACACCATTAAACTAGTAGAGAACATAGTCAAAACATTCCCTGACATAAATCACAGAAATATTTTCTTAGATCAGGCTCCCAAGGTAAAAGAAATAAAAGCCAATGCAAACAAATGGGACCCCATCAAACTTACAAGCTTTCGCACAGCAAAGGAAACCATAACAAAACAAAGACAACCTACGGACTGGAAGAAAATATTTGTAAATGATGAGACCATCAAGGGATTAATTTCTAAAACATACAAACAACCAATAAAACTCAATATCAAACAAACAAACAACCCAATCAAAAACTGTGTAGAAGACCTAAATAGACATTTATACAAAGAAGACATATAGATAGCCAACAGGCACATGAAAAGATACTCAACATCACTAATTATCAGGGAAATGCAAATCAAAACTACAATGAGGGCTTCCCTGGTGGTGCAGTGGTCAAGAATCTACCTTGCCAATGCAGGGGACACGGGTTCGAGCCCTGGTCTGGGAAGATTCCCACATGCCACAGGTTCGAGCCCTGGTCCAGGAAGATTCCCACATGCCACAGAGCAACAAAGCCTGTGCACCACAACTACTGAGCCCATGTGCCACAAATAATGAAGCCCGTGCACCTAGAGCCCATGCTCTGCAACAAGAGAAGCCAGTCCAATGAGAAGCCCGTGCACTGCAACGAAGAGTAGCCCCCACTCACCACAACTACAGAAAGCCCACGTGCAGCAACAAAGACCCAATGCAGCCAAAAATAAATTTAAAAAAATAAATTAAAGATTCTCTACCATTAAAAAAAATGAAGAAACAAAAAACTACAATGACCTCACACCAGTCAGAATGGCCATCATCAAAAAATCTACAAATAATAAATGCTGGAAAGGGTGTAGAGAAAAGGAAACCCTCCTACACTGCTGGTGGGAATTTAAATTGGTGCAGCCACTATGGAAAACAGTATGGACATTACTTTAAAAATAGAGTTACCGGGACTTCCCTGGTGGCTCAGTGGTTAGGAATCCACCTGCCAATGCAGGGGACACGGGTTCAAGACCTGATCTGGGAAGATCCGACATGCTGCGGAGCAACTAAGCCCGTGCACCACAACCACTGAGCCTGTGCTATAGAGCCTGCAAGCCACAACTACTGAGCTCACGTGCCACAACTACTGAAGCCCACGTGCCTAGAGCTCGTGCTCTGCACGCAACAAGAGAAGCCACTGCAATGAGAAGCCCACGCACCACAATGAAGAGTAGCCCCTGTTCGCCACAGCTGGAGAGAGCCCGTGTGCATCAACGAAGATCCAACGCAGCCAAAAATAAATTAATTAAATTAACTAAGCAAAAAATAAATTAAAAAAATAAAATAGAGTTACCATATGATCCAAAAATCCCACTCTTGGGCATATATCCAGGAAAGACAAAAACTCTAATTCAAAAAGATACATGCAGGGCTTCCCTGGTGGCGCAGTGGTTGAGAGTCTGCCTGCCGATGTAGGGGACACGGGTTCGTGGCCCGGTCCGGGAAGATCCCACATGCCGCGAAGCGGCTGGGCCCGTGAGCCATGGCCGCTGAGCCTGTGCTCCACAACGGGAGAGGCCACAATGGTGAGAGGCCCGCATACCGAAAAAAAAAAAAAAAAAAGATACATGCACCCCAACGTTCATAGCAGCACTATTTACAATAGCCAAGACATGGAAGCAACCTAAATGTCCATCGACAGACGAAAGGATACAGAAGACGTGGCATATATACACAATGGAACACTACTTAGCCCTAAAAAGAAAAATGAAACAATGCCATTTGCAGCAACATGGATTGACCTAGAGATTATCATACTAAGTGAAATCAGATGCAGAAAGACAAATATTATGACATCACTTACATGTGGAATCTAAACAATAATACACATGAACTTATTTACAAAACAGAAATAGACTCACAGACGTAGAAAACAAACTTATGGTCACCAAAGAGGAAAGGAGGGGAGGAGGGATAAATTAGGAGAATAGGATTAACAGATACACACCACTTAAACTGATACAGCCACTATGGAGAACAGTGTGGAGGTTCCTTAAAAAACTAAAAATAGAACTACCATACGACCCAGCAATCCCATTACTGGGCATATACCCTGAGAAAACCATAATTCAAAAAGAGTCATGGGGCTTCCCTGGTGGCTCAGCGGTTGGGAGTCCGCCTGCCGAGGCGGGGGATGCGGGTTCGTGCCCCGGTCCGGGAGGATCCCGCGTGCCGCGGAGCGGGTGGGCCCGTGGGCCGTGGCCGCTGTGCCTGCGCGTCTGGAGCCTGTGCTCCGCGGCGGGAGAGGCCACAGCGGTGAGAGGCCCGCGTACCGCAAAAAAAAAAAAAAGAGTCATGTACCAAAATGTTCATTGCAGCTCTACTTACAATAGCCAGGACATGGAAGCAACCTAAGTGTCCATCAACAGATGAATGGATAAAGAAGATGCGGCACATATATACAATGGAATATTACTCAGCCATAAAAAGGAATGAAACTGAGTTATTTATAGTGAGGTGGATGGACCTAGAGTCTGTCATACAGAGTGAAGTAAGTCAGAAAGAGAAAAACAAATACCGTATGCTAACACGTATATATGCAATCTAAAAAAAAAAAGAAAATAAAATGATCAGAAGAACCTAGGGGCAAGACAGGAATAAAGATGCAGACCTACTAGAGAATGGACTTGAGGATACGGGGAGGAGGAAGGGTAAGCTGGGACAAAGTGAGGCAGTGGCATGGACATATATATACTATCAAATGTAAAATAGCTAGTGGGGAGCAGCCACATAATAGCACAGGGAGATCAGCTCGGTGCTTTGTGACCACCTAGAGGGGCGGGATAGGGAAGGTGGGAGGGAGGAAGATGCAAGAGGGAAGAGACATGGGGACATATGTATATGTATAACTGATTCACTTTGTTATAAAGCAGAAACTAACACACCATTGTAAAACAATTATACTCCAATCAAGAGGTTAAAAAAATGTTTTTAATAAAAAATAATAATAATAATAAAGATACACACCATTATATATAAAATAGATAAACAACAAGGGTTTACTGAATATAGCACAGGGAATTATATTCAATATCTTATAATAACCCATAATGAGAAAGATTCTGAAAAAGAATCTATAAAGGGAAAGAATTACGAATATGTATGAATTACTTTGCTGTATACCTAAAATTAACACAATACTGTAAATCAACAATAGTTCCAGAAAATTTTTTTTTATAAATTATAAAATAAATGCCCAGTGATAAAAAAAAAATAGTTGAGTAAATTAAGGTATATTGATGAGACATTATACTGTATTACACTATAGTTCAAACTATGGCCTGTGGGCTGAGTCCAGTCTACTGCCTGTTTATTTTTTCCTGCTTTTGTCAATAAAGTTTTATAACAAAACAGCCACATTAAAAAAAAATAAAATTACATCTTCATTATATACTACTCAAAACTGATTAAGTGATCTTTAAAATTCTTTTGTAGCTGGGAGGAAAAAAAGATATATATAGAGAGAGGTTGTGCATGTGTATGTGTATATGAAATGAATGGCAGCAATGATATAAGAAATAGGAGGGAAGAATTGGGATTATTTTGGTATTAGAAGGTGCTCAATACTATCTGTGAAGTGGTGTAGTGTTATTTGAAACTAGACCTAGATTGGGTGCAAATGTATTTTACAAATTCTAGAGATTGGTTCAAGATGGTGGAGTAGAAGGACGTGCACTCACCTCCTCTTGCGAGAGCACAGAAATCACAACTAGCTGCTGAACGGCCATCAACAGGAAGACGCTGGAACCCACCAAGGAGGATACCCCATATCCAAAGACAAAGGAAAAGCCTCAATGAAATGGTAGGAGTGGCGCAATCACGATAAAATCAAATCCCATACCCACAGGGTGGTCAACCCACAAACTGATGAACCATTATACCAAAGAAGTCCTCCCACTGGAGTAAAGGTTCTGAGCCCCATGTCCAGATTCTCAGCCTGGGGGTCCAGCAACAGGACTGGGAATCCCCAGAGAATATGGCTTTGAAGGCCAGCGAGATTTGACTGCAGGACTTCCACAGGACTGAGGGAAACAGAGACTTCACTCCTAGAGGGCACACACAGAGACCTGTGCACACCAGGACCCAGGGGAAAGGAGCAGTGACCCCACAGGAGTCGGAACCAAACCTACCTGCTAGTGTTGCAGGGTCTCCTGCAGAGGCAGGGGGCAACTGTGGCTCAGCATGGGGACAGGAGCATTGGCAGCAGTGGTTCTGGGCAGCACCCATTGGCATGAGCCCTCCTGGAGGCTGCCATTGGTCCCACCATACAGCCTGTAGGCTCCAGTGCTGGGTCACCTCAGCCAACAACTAAGAGTAAGGGAACACAGCCCCACCCATCAGCAGACGACCAGGTTGAAGTCTTACTGAGAATGGCTCTCCCCACCAGAGCAAGACCCAGTTCTATCACCAGGCCCTCCCAACAGGAAGCTTGCACAAGCCTCTTAGATAGCCTCATCCACCAGAGGGCACACAGCAGAAGCAAGAACTACAATCCTGCAGCCTGCAGAACAAAAACTGCAATCACAGAAACTTAGACAAAATGAAAAGGCAGAGAATTATGTTGCAGATGAAGGAACAAGATAAAACCCCAGAAATATAACTAAGTGAACTGGAGATAGGCAACCTTCCAGAAAAAAGAATTCAGAATAATGATAGTGAAGATGATCCAGGATCATGGAAAACAAATTCTAGGGCAAATACTAAAAAAAATTTAAAAAGAGAAAAAGCTATAACATATATGCTAAGAAATGAGGGAAAACGTAATCACATAAATGCTCAACTAAAACCATAAAAGGCATCCACCAGAGGGAAGATAGCAGAAGCAAGAACTACAATCCTGCAGCCTATGGAATGGAAACAACAATCACAGAAAGTTAGTCAAAATGAGATGGCAGAGGAATTTGTGAAAGGACAAGATGAAACCCCAGAAGAACAACTAAGTGAAGTGGAGATAGCCAACCTACCAGAAAAAGAATTTAGAATAATGATAGTGAAGATCATCCAAGATATAGGAAAAAGAATGGAGGCAAGGATAGAGAAGATTCAAGAAATGTTTAACAGAGACCTAGTAAAACTAAAGAACAAACAGAGATTAATAATATGAGAACTGGGCTTCCCTGGTGGTGCAGTGGTTGAGAGTCCGCCTGCTGATGCAGGGGACACGCGTTCGTGCCCCGGTCCGGGAAGATCCCACATGCCGCGGAGCGGCTGGGCCTGTGAGCCATGGCCGCTGAGCCTGCACATCCGGAGCCTGTGCTCCGCAACGGGAGAGGCCACAACAGTGAGGGGCCCGCGTACCACAAAAAAAAAAAAAAAAAAAAAAAAAAAAAGTGAGAACTGAAATGAAAAATACAGAAGGATTCAATAGCAGAATTAAGTGAGAAGAACGTGACCTAGAAGATAGAATGGTGGAAATCACTGCTGCGGAAAAGAATAAAGAAAAAAGAATGAAAAGAAACGAAGACCATCTAAGAGACCTCTGGGACCAACATTAAACACACCAACATTTGCATTATAGGGGTCCCAGAAGCAGAAAAAGAGAGAAGGGCCCTGAGAAAACACTTGAAGAGATAATAGCTGAAAACTTCCCTAACATGGGAAAGGAAACAGTCACCCAAGTCCAGGAAGTGCAGAGAGTCCCAGGTAGAATAAACCCAAGGAGGAACACACCGAGACACATGGTAATCAAATAGACAAAATTTAAGACAAAGTATTAAAAGCAACAAGAGAAAATTGTCAAATAACATACAAAGGAACTCTCAAAAGGTTATCAGCTGATTTCTCAGCTGAAACTCTGCTGACCAGAAGGGAGTACCACAATATATTTAAAGTGATGAAAAGGAAGAACCTACAACCAAGAATACTCTACCCAGTGAGGCTCTCATTGGGATTTCATGGAGACATCAAAAGCTTTACAGACAAGCAAAAGCTAACAGAATTCAGCACCACCAGACAAGCTTCGAAACAAATGCTAAAGGAACTTCTGTAGGCGAGAAAGAAAGCAGCAACTTAAAACAATCTTGTACATATACAGATGGCTATATCAAAACCCCACAGGAAAAGCAAACCCAACAACTACAATAGATACACACAAAAAAAGAAAAAACAACCCAAACACAACTTTAAAGATGGTCATCAAACAAGAAGAGAAGGGAAGAAAAAAGACCTCCAAAAACAAGCCCAAAACAATTAACAAAATGGCAATAGGAACATGCATATTCATAATTACCTTAAATGTAAATGGATTAAATCCTCCAACCAAAACAGACCTGCTGAATGGATACAAAAACAAGACCCGTATATATGCCATCTACAAGAGACCAACTTCGGACCTAGGGACACATACACATTGAAAGTGAGGGAATGGAAAAAGGTATTCCATGCAAATGGAAATCAAAAGAAAGCTGGGGGGACTTCTCTGGTGGCGCAGTGGTTGAGAATCTGCCTGCTAATGCAGGGGACACGGGTTCGAGCCCTGGTCTGGGAGGATCCCACAATGCCGTGGAGCAACTAGGCCCGTGAGCCACAACTACTGAGCCTGTGCACCTGGAGCCTGTGCTCTGCAACAAGAGAGGCCGCGATAGTGAGAGGCCCGTGCACCACGATGAAGAGTGGCCCCCGCTTGCCACAACTAGAGAAAGCCCTCACACAGAAACGAAGACCCAACACAGCAAAAATAAATAAGTTAATTAATAAACTCCTACCCCCAACATCTTTAAAAAAACAAAAAAAGAGAAAGCTGGAATGGCAATACTCATATCAGACAAAATAGACTTGAAAACAAAGACTGTTATAAGAGACAAAGAAGGACACTACATAATGATCAAGGGATCAACCCAAGAGGAACAAGATATAACAACTGTAAATATATATGCACCCAACATAGGAGCACCTCAATATATTGAATGTAAGGCAAATACTAACAGCCATAAGGGAGACATCGACAGCAACACAACAATAGTGTGGGACTTTAACACCCCACTTTCATCAATGGACAGATCATCCAGACAGAAAATCAATAAGGAAACACAGGCCTTAAATAACACATTAGATCAGATGGCCTGCATTGATATTTATAGAGCATTCCATCCTAAAGCAGCAGAATAAACATTCCTCTCATGTGCACACAGAACATACTCCAGGATTGACTACATGCTGGGCCACAAAGCAAGCCTCGGTAAATGTAAGAGAACTGAAATCATATCAAGCATCTTTTCTGACCACAACACTATAAGGTTAGAAATAAACTACAAGAAAAAAAAAGCTTTAAAAAACACAAACACGTGGAGGCTGAACAATATGCTATACTAAACAACCAATGGATCACTGAAGAAATCTAAGAGGAAATCAAAAAATACCTGGAGAAAAATGAAAACAAAAGCACAATGATCCAAAATCTATGGAATGTAGCAAAAGCAGTTCTAAGAGAAAAGTTTATAGCAAAACAATCTTACCTCAGGAAACAAGAAAAATGTAAAATAAACGACCTAACCTTACACCTAAAGCAACTAGAGAAAGAAGAACAAGCAAAACCTAAAATCAGCAGAAGGATATCATAAAAATCAGAGCAGAAATAAATGAAATAGAGATGAAGAAAACAATAGCAAAGATCAATGAAACTAAAAGCTGGTTCTTTGAAAATATAAACAAAATGATAAACCTATAGCCAGACTCATTAAGAAAAAAAGGGAGAGGACACAAATCAATACAATTAGAAATGAAAAAGGAGAAATTACAACTGACACCACAGAAATACAAAGAATCATAAGAGACTATAACAAGCAACTGTATGCCAACAAAATGCACAACCTGGAAGAAATGGACAAATTCTTAGAAAGGTACAATCTCCCAAGACTGAACCAGGAAGAAATAGAAAATATGAACAGACTAATCACAAGTACAGAAATTGAAACTGTGATTTAAAAACTCCCAAAAAACAAAAGTCCAAGACCAAATGGCTTCAAAAGCGAATTCTATCAAACATTTAGAGAAGAGCTAACACCTATCCTTCTGAAACTGTTCCAAAAATTTGCAGAGGAAGTAAAACTCCCAAACTCATTCTATGAGGCCACCATCACCATGATACCAAAAACAAAGATACCACAAAAAAAGAAAATTACAGGCCAATATCACAGGTGAACACAGAGGCAAAAATCCTCAACAAAATAGTAGCAATCCAAATCCAATAATACATTAAAGGATCATACATCATGATCAAGTGGGATTTACCCCAGAGATGCAAGGATTTTTCAGTATCACAAATTAATCAGTACGATACACCACATCAACAAATTGAATAAAAACCATATGATCACCTCAATAGATGCAGGAAAAGCTTTTGACAAAATTCAACACCTATTTATGATAAAAGCTCTCCTGAAAGTGAGCATAGAGGGAATCTACCTCAACATAACAAAGGCTATATACAACAAATCTACAGCTAACATCATACTCAATGGTGTAAAGCTGAAAGCATTTCCTCTAAGATCAGGAAAAAGACAAGGATGTCCACTCTTGCCACTTCTATTCAACATCGTTTTGGAAGTCCTAGTTACAGCAATCAGAGAAAAAAAAGAAATAAAAGGAATCCAATTGGAAAAGAAGTTGTTAAACCGTCACTGTTTGCAGATGACATGATACTATACATAGAAAATCCTAAAGACATTACCAGAAAACTACTAGAGCTCATCCATGAATTTGGTAAAGTTGCAGGTTACAAAATTAATACACAGAAATCTGTTGCATTTCTATACACTAATAACGAAAGATCAGAAAGAGAAATTAAAGAAACAATACCATTTACCGTTGCATCAAAAAGAATGAAATACCTAGGAATAAACCTACCTAGGGAGACAAAAGACCTGTACTCCAAAAACTATAATACACTGATGAAAGAAATCAAAGACAACACAAACAGATCAAAAGATACACCATGTTCTTGGATTGGAAGAATCAATATTGTCAAAATGACTATACTACCCAAGGTGGTCTACAGATTCAATGCAACCCCTATCAAATTACCAATGGCCATTTTCACAGAACTAGAACAAAAAATCTTAAAATTTGTATGGAGACACAGAAGACCCCAAATAGCCAAATCAATCTTGAGAAAGAAAAATGGAGCTAGAGGAATCAGGCTCCCTGACTTCAGACTACATTAAAAAGCTACAGTCACCAAAACAGTATGGGACTGTCACAAAAATAGGAATATAGATCAATTAAACAGTATAGAAAGCTCAGAAATAAACCAACGCACCTATGGTCAATTAATCTATGACAAAGGAGGCAAGACTATAAAATGGAGGAACGACAGTCTCTTCAATAAATAGTGCTGGGAAAACTGGACAGCATGAAATTAGGAAATTCTTTAACACCATACACAACTCTTAAGAGGAAAACATAGGCAGAATACTCGCTGACATAAATCACAGCAATATCTTTTTCAATAAATCACAGCAATATCTTTTTCAATAAATCACAGCAATATTTTTTTCAATAAATCACAGAAATATCTTTTTCAATCTGTCTCCCAGAGTAATGGAAATAAAAACAAAAATAAACAAATGAGACCTAATTAAACTCAAAACCTTTTGCACAGCAAAGGAAACCATAAACAAAACGAAAACACAACCCACAGAATGGGAGAAAGTATTTCCAAAAGATACAACCAACAAGTGATTAGTCTCCAAAATTTACAAACAGTTCATGCGGCTTAATAACATAAAAACAAACAACCCAATCAAAAAATGGGCAGAGGGCTTCCCTGGTGGCGCAGTGGTTGAGAGTCCGCCTGCCAATGCAGGGGACACAGGTTTGTGCCCCGGTCCGGGAGGATCCCACATGCCGCAGAGCGGCTGGGCCTGTGAGCCATGGCCGCTGAGCCT
Source organism: Mesoplodon bidens (assembly GCF_964165515.1). Taxonomy (NCBI): domain Eukaryota; kingdom Metazoa; phylum Chordata; class Mammalia; order Artiodactyla; family Ziphiidae; genus Mesoplodon; species Mesoplodon bidens. The sequence goes on from NC_138170.1 coordinate 26,680,630, forward strand.
GCGTGTCCGGAGTCTGTGCTCCGCCACAGGAGGGGCTGCAACAGTGAGAGGTCGGCGTACCGCAAAAAAAGGGCAGAAGACCTAATAGACATTTCTCCAAAGAATACATACAGGTGACCAAGAGGCACATGAAAATTTGGTCAACATCGGTAATTATTAGAGAAATGCAAATCAAAACCATTGATGCAATGAGATATCACCTCACACCAGTCAGAGTGGCTACCATCAAAAAATCCACAAAAAATAAATGCTGGAGAGGGCGTGGAGAGAAGGGAACCCTCCTACACTGTTGGTGGAAGTGTAAATTGGTACAGCTACTGTGGAGAACAGTATGGAGGTTCCTTAAAGAGCTAAAAGTAGAGCTATCGTATGATCCTGCAATCCCACTCCTGGGCATATATTCAGAGAAAAGCATGATCCGCAAGGATACATGCATCCCAATGTTCACTGCAGCACCGTTCACAATAGCCAAGACATGGAAGCAACCTAAATGTCCATCGACAAATGAATGGATAAAGAAGATGTGGTACACACATACAATGGAATATTACTCGGCCATAAAAAGAATGAAATAGTGCCATTTGCAGCAACATGGATGAACCTAGAGATTGTCATACTGAGTGAAGTCAGACAGAGAAAGACAAATATCGTATGATACACTTATATGCGGAATGTAAAAACAAATACACACACACACAAACACACACACACACATGAAGTAATTTACAAAACAGAAACAGACTCACAGACTTAGAGAACAAACTTATGGTTACCAGAGGGGAAGGGTGGGGGGGAGGGAGAGTAAGGCAGTTTTGGGATTGACAGGTACACACTGCTATATTTAAAATAGATAACAAGGACCTACTATACAACACAGGGAACTCTGCTCAATATTATGTAACAAACTAAATGGTGAAAGAATTTGAAAAACAGATACGGGTATATGTATAACTGAATCACTTTGCTGTATACCTGAAACTAACATAACACAACATTGTTAATCAATTAGACTCCAGTATAAAACAAAAAGTTAATAAATACATACATACATATAAAACCATAAAAGGCAATATTACTGAATCACTTTGCTGTACAGCAGAAATTAACACAACATTGTAAATCAACTATACTTCAATAAAATAAATTTTAAAATAAATAAATCCTCCATTTTATATATACACACAAAATAAAACAAACAGCAGAAAAGAGTGGAAGACAAAAATATTAGCAAAGAACAAGGGCAACGATAGAAAATAGCAATAAATATGATAGATATCAATCCAAATATATTAATAATCACTTTGAAAGCCAATGGTCTAAGTATAATAATAAAAAGACAGAGATTGCCAAAGTGGATCAAAAAACAAGACCCAACTATATGTTATCTACAAGAAAGCCACTTTAAATATAAAAACACATGTAGATGAAAAGTAAATGAATGGAGAAAAATATACCATGCTAATACTAATCAAAAGAAAGTAGAAGTGCTATATTAATTTCAGACAGGACAGACTTCAAAGGAAGGAAAGTTATCAAGGATAAAGAAGGGCATAACATAATGATAAAGGGGTCAATTCTCCAAGAAGATGAAACAATGTATACACAGCTAACAAGACTGTCAAACTACGAGACAAACAATGATAGAAGTGCAAAGAGAAATAGATGAATCCACTATAATAGTTGGAGACTTTAACACCCCTCCAACAGAAATGAACAAATCCCTCAGGCAGCAAATCAGTAAGAGCTTACTTCACCTCAAAAACATCAATAAACTGGATATAAATGCACATCTATAAATTACTTCAGTCAAAAACAGCAGACTACACATCCTTCTCAAGCTCACATGGAACATTAACCACAATACGCCATGTTCTGGGCCATAAAACACACCTTAACAAATTTTAAAAAATAGTAACCATACAATGTCTGCTCTTAGACGAGAATAAAGTTAAACTAGAAATGACACAAAGACAGTTGGAAAACCCCCAAATATGTGGAGATTAAACAACATACTTCTAAAAACATATAAATCAAAGAAATATATTAACTTAAATGAAAATGAAAAGACAACTTGTGAAAATTTGTGGAATGCAGTGAAAGCAGTGCATAGAAAATTTACAGCACTGAATGCATATATTAGAAAAGAAAGATCTAAAATCCATAGTCTAAATTTCTACCTTAGGAAACTACAAAAAGAAGAGCAAATTAAGTCCAAAGTAAGCAAAACAAACAAATAAATAAATAAATATCAATAAGCCAAGCAAACTAAGAAAAGGAAAGAGCAGGCACAAATTACTAATATCTAAAATGCAAGCGAGACATCACTACAGATCCTATGGACATTAAAAGGAAAACAAAGGAATATTAGGAACAAACCATATGCCCACAAATTTGACAATCTAGATGAAATGGACCAATTCCTTAAAAGATACAATGTGCCAAAACTCACATAAGAAGAAAAAGACATGCTGAATAGGCACCAATTTTTGTAAGAAACTGAATCAGTAACTTAACAACCTTTTAAAAAGAGAAAGCAGTAGGCCCAAGTAGCTTCACTGGTGAATTCTACCAGACATTTAAGGATGAAATTATACCAATTCCCTCCAATCTCTTTCAGAGATAGAAGCAGAAGAAATACTTCTTCCTAATTCATTCTATGAAGCCAGAATTACCCTAATAAAACAACCAGACAAGGACACTTCAAGAGGAAAAAAAACAAAATACCACTACAGACCAATATCTCTTCTCATGAATACAGTTGCAAAAATCCTCAATAAAGTATTAACGAATCAAATCCAACAAAGTATAATTATATGCAGTGACCAAGTGGGATTTATCCCAGGTATGCAAGACTGGTTCATTATTCAAAAATCAATTAATGTAATCCATCACATCAAAAGCATAAAAAAGAAAAATCACACAATTATATCAATAGATGCAAAAAGCATATTTGAAAAAATCCAACACCCATTCATGAGAAAACTATCAGTAAACCAGGAACAGAGGAAAACTTCCTCACCATATTTCATGGTGAGAAACTAGCTTTCTCACAAGGATCAGAAACTCATTAAGGATGCCATTCTCACCCCTCTTTTTCACCATCACACTGGAATTCCTAGCTAATGCTTTAAGACAAGTAAAGGAAATAAAAAGTATACAGCTGGAGAAGGAAGAAATAAAACTGTGTTTGCAGATTACATGATGATCTGTAGAAAATCTGAAAGACTCAACAAAAAAAAACTCTTGGAACTAATAAGCAATTACACTAAGTTGCCAAATGCAAGGTTAATATACAAGTCAACACTCGCCTATGTATCATTTATGAACAAGTGAAATTTGAAATTAAAACCACAATACCATTTATATTAGCATCCTATAAAAATGAAATGTTTACATATAAACTAACAAAATATATACAAGATCTATATGAGGAAAATTATAAATTCTTGATGAAAGAAATTAAAGAAGAATTAAATAAATGCAGAGAGATTCCATGTTTATCGACAGGAAGACTCAATATTTTCAGGATCCTCAGTTCCTCCTAAACTGATGTATAAATTCAGTGCAAGTCCAATCATAATGCCAGTAAGTTATTTTGTGGATATTGAAAGACTGATTCCAAAGTTTATATGGAGAGGCAAAAGACCCAGAAGAGCCAACACAATAATGAAGGAGAAGAACCAAGTAGGAAAACTGACACTTTCTGAATTTGAGACTTATTATAAAGCTACAGTAATCAACACAGTGTCCTACTGGTGAAATAGACAAATAGATCACTGTAACAGAACAGAGTCCAGAAACAGACCCATGTAAATATAGTCAACTGATCTTTGACAAGGCACAAAGGCAATACAACAGAGTAAAAGTAGCATTTTCAACAAATGGTGCTGGAATAACTGGACATCCATGTAGAAAAAATGAATCTAGACACAGACTTTAAACCCTTCACAGAAATTAAATCAAAATGGATCATAGGGCTTCCCTGGTGGCGCAGTGGTTGAGAGTCCGCCTGCCGATGCAGGGGACGTGGATTAGTGTCCCGGTCCAGGAGGATCCCACATGCTGCGGAGCGGCTGGGCCCGTGAGCCATGGCTGCTGAGCCTGCGCATCCGGAGCCTGTGCTCCACAACGGGAGAGGCCACAACAGTGAGAGGCCCGCGTACCACAAAAAAAAAAAAAAAAAAATGGATCATAGACCCAAATGTAAAATGCAAAACTCCTAGAAAACAACATAGGAGAAAACCTATATGACCTCGGATATGGTGATGAATTTCAAGATACAACAACAGAGATACAATCCTTGAAAGAAATAACTGATAAGCTGGACATACTAAAATTAAAAATTTCTATTCTGTGAAAAACAATGTCAAGAGAATGAGACTGGGAGAAAGATATTTACAAAAGACACATTTGATAAAAAACTATTATCCAAAATATACAAAGAACTCTAAAAAGTCAACAATAACAAAATAACCCAATATAAAAATGGGCCAAAGACACTAACAGATGCCTCAGCAAAAACGATATACAACTGGAAAATAAGTATATGAAAAGATGCCCCACATCACATCACCAGGGAAGTGAAAACTAAAACAACAATAAGACACTACTTACACACCTATTAGAATAGCCAAAATTGAGAAAACTGAAAATAACAAATGCTGGTGAGCATGCGGAGCCACAGAAACTCTGATTCATTGTTGGTAGGAATGTGAAATGAAACAGTCACTTTATAAGATGGTTTGGCAGTTTCTTATGAAACTAAGCATACTCGTACCATACGATCTGGCATTTGTGCTCCTTGATATTTACCCAACTAAGCTGAAAACTTATGTCCACACAAAAACCTGTATCTGATGTTTATAGCAGATTTATTAAAAATTGTCAGAACCTAGAAGGAACCAAGATGTCCTTCAGCAGGTGTAGGGATAAATTCTATTAAGTAGATGAATGGATAAACTGTGGTACATCCAGACAATGGAATATTATTCATTGCTAAAAAGAAATGAGCTATGAAGCCATAACAAAACATGCAAGAACCTTAATGCATATTACTAATCGAGAGAGCCAATCTGAACAGGCTACAAAACATATGATTCCAACTATAGGACAATGTGGAAAATGGTAAAGTATGGAGACAGTAAAAAGATCAGTGGTTGCAGTGTGGGTGGTAGACTTGAATAGATGGAGTACAGAGGAATTTTAGGGTGGTGACAATACTCTGTATATTATAATGATGGATACATGTCATTATACACTATCCAAACATACAGAAAGTACAACACCAGGAGTGAACCCTAATGTAAACTGTGGACTTAGGGTGCTTAAGACATGTCAGTGTAGGTTCATCCATTGTAAAAACTGTACCACTCTGGAGGGGGATGTTGATAATGGCAGAGGAAATGCATGTGATGGGGGCAGGGGGTATATGGGAAATCTCTGTATCTTCCTCGCAATTTTGCTACGAACCTAAAACAGCTCTAAAAGATACAATCTTTTAAACAAAAGTTGATAGAATGTTTAAAAAAATAAACACTTGAAGTTGAACACAAAATCCAAAGATACACCTTGCTCATGAATTGGAAGATTAATACTGTTAAAGTGACCATACTCCCCTAGGCAATCTACAAATTCAGTGCAATGCCTACCAAAATACCAGTGGCATTTTTCACAAAACAAGAAAAAATAAATCTAAAATTTGTATGGAAACACAAAATACCCCAAATAGCTTAAACAGTGTTGAGAAAGAAGAACAAAGCTGGAGGTATTACTATCCTTGACTTCAAACTATACCATAAAGCTACAGATGTCAAAACAGTATGGTATTGGCACAAAAACAGACATATAGAACAATGGAACAGAATAAAGACCCCAGAAACTTACACGGTCAACTAATCTATAACCAAAGGGGCAAAAATAAGCAATAGGGAAAGGTTTCCCCTTCAATAAATGGTATTGGGGAATCTGGACAGCTACATGCAAAAGAAGCAACCTGGACTACCTTCTCACACCATATGCAAAAATAAACTCAAAATGAATTAAAGACTTAAATGGAAGACCTGAAACCATAGAACTCCTAAAAGAAAATATTGGCAGTACACTCTGAGATCACTCTTAGCAATATTTTTTTGAATACATCTCCTTAGGCAAGGGAAACCAAAGCAAAAATAAACAAATGGACTACATCAAACTAAACAGCTACTGCACAGCAAACGGAACTATCAATGAAACAAGATGGCAGCCTACTGAATGGAAGAAGATATTTGCAAATGATATATCTGACAAGGGATTAATATCTAAAATAGACAAAAAATTCATACAACTCAATCAAAAAAAAAACAAACAACCCAATTAAAAAATGGTCAGAGGATCTGAATAGACATTTTTGTAAAAAAGACATACAGATGGCTAACAGATATACAAAAAGATGCTCAGCATGACTATCATCAGAGAAATGCAAATAAAAACCTCAATGAGATATCACCTCACACTTGTTAGAATGGTTATTATCAAAAAAAGAGCAAGTAAGTGTTGGTATGGATGTGAAGAAAAGGGAACACTCATGCACTGTTGGTGGGAATGTAAACTGGTGCAGCCACTATGGAAAACAGTACAGAGGTTCCTCACAAAATTAAAAATAGCATTACCACATGATCCATCAATTAACTTATGGGTATTTTTCCAAAGAAAACAAAAACACTAATTCAAAAAGATACGTGCACCCCTATATCCAGTGCATCATTACTTACAATAGCCAAGATATGGAAGTAACCTAAGTGTCTACCAAGAGATGAATGGATAAAGATATATATATATAGACACACACACACACACATATATACACACACACCCCATATGGTTAACAGACCATGATATACATATATCATGGTCTATTAACCATAAAAAGGAATGAAATCTTGCCATTTGCAACAACATGGATGGACCTAGAGGGTATTATGGTAAATGAAATAAATCAGACAAAGAGAGACAAATACTGTATGATTTCACTTACACGTGGAGTCTAAAAACAAAACAAATGGATAAACATAACAAAACAGAAGTATTCTCATAGACACAGAGAACAAACAGGTGATTGCCAGAAGAGAGGAGGATGGGAGGGAAGAGTGAGATAGGTGAAGAAGACTAAGATAAACAAAAAAAAATGAGTCATGGGGATGAAATGTACAACATGGGGGAATATAGTCAATACTAGTGTAAAAACTTTGTATCGTGACAGATGGTAACTAGACTTATCTTGGTGATGATTTTGTAATGTTAGAAATATCAAATCACTAAGCTGTGAAGCTGAAACCAACATAGTCAATTATACTTGTACTTCAACTTTTGAAAAGGTAATTTAATATATCCACTTGTACATTTCATTCTGAGGAAAATGAATAGCAAATAGCTTAATAGTCAGAAAAGACAACTTGACTTTTGTTATGTGTTCACAGAAGAATATTTAGAAAAATTACCAGCAGAGTCAAAAAATCTGCTATACAACATTAACTGTAAAACCTAGGGTTTCCCTGGTGGCGCAGTGGTTGAGAGTCCACTTGCCGATGCAGGGGACACGGGTTCGTGCCCTGGTCCAGGAAGATCCCACATGCCGCGGAGCGGCTGGGCCCGTGAGCCATGGCCGCTGAGCCTGCGCGTCCGGAGCCTGTGCTCCACAACGGGAGAGGCCACAACAGTGAGAGGCCCGCATACCGCAAAACAAAAAAAGCCTATAGTTAATGCTGTATTCTGCATTTAAGAGTTTGTTAAGAGTGTAGATCCCATGTTATCTTGCCATAATAAAAAATTCCAGAAGGAAGGAAGGAAGGAAGGAAGGAAAGAAGGAAGGAAGGAAGGCAAATCACTGGGGGAAACATGTGCTTTTAAAAAAGGGTGCTAGAACAACTACTTATGCATTTTATTATCTGTTAATTTTGTTTTTCACAAGCATATATACAAAACTAAAATCCATCTAATTTATACTTTCAAAAAACTTTTCCAAAATTGATAAGTCAAATAATTATGTTATATCACTGACAATTTTCTAAGAAACTGTATGAATTATGCCATTAAGTGTACATATCTGATAGCTGTATCAATTTTTATGGAATTAATAACAGCTGCCAATTATTGAGCAATATCACACACCCTAATAAGCATTTTATAGGCATTATCTCATGTAAGCCATAGCAAAATCCTGTAAGATAGGTATCATTATACCCCATTATTGTTCATAATAGCAGACCAAATGTCCCAGGCACAAGAGAATGGATAAACTATGATATATTCATACACTGGAATACTTACAGCAATAAAAAGGAATAAATTAAAACTATGTATAGCTATCTAGAAGAACCTCAGAAGCCAAAGACTGTGTGAAAATTGCAATTCTCAGAAGAATATATAACATCTTAATATATAACATCTTTATTCCATCTGTTATATAGTTCAAAACCATACTGAGCAGCAAGAAAACCAATACATGTCAGGATAGGAAGTAAGAGTGATATAACTGGGGAAGAGAACACACAGTAATTCAGTGATATTTGGTAACATTCTACTTCTCAAGCTGGATGGCCAATAAACAGGAATTATTTCTACTTTTTCTTTATACACGCTTTATATATATTCTTTTCTATGCATGAAATAGTTTATAGATGGAAAATGAGTACTATTAAAAAGAAAGTCATTCAAATACCGTATGCTAACACATATATATGGAATTTAAGAAAAAAAAATGTCATGAAGAACCTAGGGGTAAAACAGGAATAAAGACACAGACCTACTGAGAATTGACTTGAGGATATGGGGAGGGGGAAGGGTAAGCTGTGACAAAGCGAAAGAGAGGCATGGACATATATACACTACCAAACGTAAGGTAGATAGCTAGTGGGAAGCAGCCGCAGAGCACAGGGAGATCAGCTCGGTGCTTTGTGACTGCCTGGAGGGGTGGGATAGGGATGGTGGGAGGGAGGGAGACGCAAGAGGGAAGGGATGTGGGAACAGATGTATATGTATGACTGATTCACTTTGTTATAAAGCAGAAACTAATAAAAAAAAAAGAAAGTCATTTATACATAAGCTGTTATAGCTGTGTGTTCTTAAGCAGAGAATATACATCTGAAAATAGCTGGACTGCATCTGCATCTCAAGATACCACCCTCAAGAAAAAATAAAAGTGATAAGAATACATTGATAAAACAAGCAAATCCATTCTTATTTTTCTAAGACAAAAGTTTTTAATAGATTTAGAATTAATCAAAACCTATAGAACCTAATCCTAAATCTTAGCTTTTGAAGACTTAAAGACTCCTAACACTTCAGCCAAAGACTATCAGTGACTCAGCTGGAGTCATCAATGCCCAGGTAAGAGATCCAAATTTCATCCCCTTTCTGTCACATTTTCTCTCTTAATTTCTAGATTTCTTTTATACCTTGGGCAAGTCAGTTGTTCTCCCATGACCAAACAACTTTGCTTTGATCTCTTCTACTTTTCTCCTGTCATCTTCATTTAATTCTGAAATGGAGTAGCCATACTCATGAGCCATATTAAACTTCAGATTCCAGGCTGGAGAGAAAAGCATAAAAACATTCAAGATCATACAATGCAAAAGTATCAGTGACTGTAAGAGCACAGAAGATCATCAATATATGCAATTTAATGCCCTACCACAGTGCTTACTAAACAGTGTGTACTCTCAATTTTATGACAAACTATTAGAAGTTCTTGAGAGACATAATTTCACTGAAAAGTCAGATTTTTAAAAAACATTCTACAGACATTTCTCCAAAGAGACCACTTTAAATATGGTATTCAGCCATTTTATCTTTATCTTCCTTCCAATCAAAAGAGTCCCTATGTCTCCTCAATTAGCTCCTGCTACAGTCACTGCCACTTCCATGATAGTTAATATTGTAAAAGAATAAATAAAACTTGAAGTTTCTGGAGAATCAAAATATGCATAAGTGATAGAAGGAATGGTATAGGAAGTTAATCTCAAGAGAAGATTTCCAAGTAGGCCTGAACTGCTTATAAATTGCCTTCCAAAACATATTTATTCACCATGTTATCTTAAAGACGTTTTTTCTTTTTTTTAATGGAATTCTACAATTAGAGATTAATGGAATTTAACTCTAACCCAAGTTCTAGTGTGAAATACCTTGATTTGGTTTTTTCTGATGTCTATCTAAGATCTGCTTTAAGAACTTTATTAGAAAAGTGGATAGAAAGTATATGTAGTTTGATGATACAGAGTGACTTAGAGAAGCACAAATTGAAGTTTTTTACTGCCTCCAAAATAAGGACAGTGCAATGAAAAAGATCAGGAAAACATCCAAGCTTTAGGAGTTTGGAAACCCAAGTTTTATCTCCCCTTTTCTTCAGACATCAGAACTTACTTTTCCTTAAGACCTTAAACTAGCACTATTACTACTGTGACTTCATTATTGGTTAAATGAGTTTATTCTGGGTTGCCAGTAGAAAATATAATCATCTAACAGTTCTACAAGAAAATTAATTTAGAGCTCCAACACTTAACTTTAAGCAAATTATTAAACTATAATGTTTATGAGTTTGACCTGCCTTTATAACAAATTATCTTTTCCTACCTCGTGCCCGTACCCGAGATTCCTCCTCCTCTGCATTTCTGAGTATTTGTTTAGCATGGTTCAACGAGGATTCACATTTCAGAAGGTTTTTCACATGTGCAGCCAGTGAATCTACACTGCTACCACCACCATTGTCACTCTCTAACACACCCTCTTCCTCTCTGCTATCTGTCATGCTTGTCTTGGGTGAAGAATATGGAAAGAAGTTTAGAAGCACATCAGAAACTGACTCCAAGGAATTACTGTCCCATGAGCAGGAACTTGCATCACTACTTGAATCACTTTTAATGACAGTCATCATAGGAATAACAATCTTATTCTCAATGGTTCTACTATACCCTTCAGGGTCAGATCTCATTACAGATCTGGCTGCTTTATGTTGCCTAAGGGTTTCGTCTAATGCCACTCTGGCTTTGCTTTCTGCTTCCTGTAAAGGACTTCTAACTGTAGTTGAACTAATAAACTCCCAATTTTCAATGCCTCTCTGGCATTTCAGATTCGTCTGTGTGCTAATATCCTTCTGTATGCACTTGTTGCTTGGGCTTTCTTCTGTGAATGGCTGTCTCTGAGACAAATCACCATTAGATGCATCAGTTGTGGGGGGTTCTTTGAAGCAAACCACCTTCTTAGATTGTATAAATGAAATATCACTAACATCTCCGAAAGGGACAAGGGGAACAGGAAAATTGCATCGTCTCAGTGCTATATTTTCTGCTTCCATTAAAAGTGTCTGAATCTCTTTAAGAGTTTTGGAACTGTTTTCCGTATCCTGGATTTCCTTAGAGCCAACATCTTCAAAACCTGAAGATTCTGGCTTATTTCTTACAACTCTACCATCAGCCTGAGAATTTAAAGGCATATTGTTTGAGATAACACTGGTGTTAGAAGAATCCAAATTATCTATCAGCCTTTGGACATGGTCTGAAACAAGTTTGTGCTTCTCACTATGTGAATAAGTACTAGGGGGAACTGTTGATAACCCAGTAATCTGACCAGCTTGCCCAAGATTACTTGAGAACTTCAGGTTATTTTCAGTTAGATGTCTTTCTGGCGAATCCTGTTGGTAGAAAAGAATTGGTTTCTCTCTATGTGAAAAGGAACTAGGAGGAACTGCTGGTAACACAGTTTTTTGGTCAGCTGGTCCAGGAACTGTTGAAACCTTCAGTGAATCTTCAGTGAGATGTTTGTCTGGCAATTCCTCTGGGTAGAAAATATTAGATTTCTCTCTGTGTGAATAGGAACTAGAAAGAGGTATTTGTATCCAAGAATTCACATCAGTTGGTTCAGGAACAGGTGAAATCTTCAGAATATCTCCACTTTGATGTCTATCTGGCAACTGCTGTTGAAAGAAAATACTGGGCTTTACTCTCTGAGAATAAGAATTAGGAAAACCTGTCAGTAATGGAGTCTTCTGGTCATCTGGTCCAATCACAGTTGAAGTCTTAGGCTTTTCTCTATGTGAGTAGGAACTAAGGGGAGCTGACAGTAACTCAGCCTTCTGGTCATCTGGTAAAATCCCGAGTTTCTCTTTATGTGAGTAAGAACTAGAAGGCCCTTTTGTTTTCTCAGCGCTCTGGTCAGCTGGTCCAGGAAGAGCAAAAACTTTTAAAGTTTCTTCAGTAAGATCTGGCAACTCCTGCTGGTAAAAAACATCGGCCTTCTCTCTATGTGAGTAGGAACTAGAGGGGACTGTTTGTATGCCAATCTTCTGGTCAGCTGGTTCAGGAACAGCTGAAACTTTCAAAGTTTCTTCAGTAATATCTGGCAACTCCTTCTGGTAAGAAAAGATGGGGCTCTCTCTATGTGAATAGGAAGTAGGGGGCACAATATGCATACCAGTGGTCTGGTCTGCTTGTCCAGGAAGCTCTGAACATTTTAAAGCATCTTCATTAGGATCTGGCAACTCTTGCTGGTAAGAAATGATGGGCTTCTCTCCATATGAGGAAGAAGTAGAGATTATTGCTGGTATCCCAATCTTCTGGTCAGCTGGTCCAGGAACCCCTAAAACTTTTAAAGCCACTTGAGTAAGATCTGGAAACTCTTGCTGGTAAGAAATGATGGGCTTCTCTCTATATAAATAGGAACTAGATGGTACTGCAGGTATCCCAGTCTTCTGGTCAGCTGGTCTGGGAGCAGTTGAAACATTCAGAGCCTCTTCAGTAAGATATCTATCTGGTAAGGCCTGCTGGTAGAAAATAATGGGCTTCTCTTTACGTAAGTAGGAAGCAGAGGTTACTATAGGTATCCCAGTCTTCTGGTCACCTGTTCCAGTAACACCTGAAACTTTCCGAGCCTCTCCAGTTAGATGACTATCTGGCAACTCCTGTTGGTAGAAAACACTGGATTTCTCTCTATGTGAGTAGGAACCAGAAGGTTCTGATGTCCCAGTCTTCTGATCAGCGAGTCCAGAAATAGCTGAATCTTTCAGAGCCTCTTCAGATAGATGACTGCCGGGCAAGGCTTGTGGGTAGAAAATACTGGTCTTCTCTCTATGTGAGTAAGAAGTAGAAGTTACTATAGGAATCCCAGTTTTCTGCTCAGGGGGTCCAGGAGCAGGTGAAACTTTCTGAGCTTGTTCAGTTAGATGACTGTCTGGCAACTCTTTCTGGTATAAAATACCGGGCTTCTCTCTATGTGAGTAAGAAGTAGAGGGTATGGTAGGAATCCCAGTCTTCTGCTCAGCCAATCCAGGAGCAGCTGAAACTTGCTGAACCTGTTGAATTAGATGACTATCTGGTAACTCTTGTTGGTACAAAATACTGGGCTTCTCTCTATGTGAATAGGAAGTAGAGGGTACTGTCGATATCCCAGTCTTCTGCTCAGCCAATCCAGGAGCAGCTGAAACTTGCTGAGCCTGTTCAGTTAGATAACTGCCTGGCAACTCTTGTTGGTAGAAAATAAGAGGGTCTTCTCTATGTGAATAGGAAGTAGAGGGTATGGTAGGAATCCCAGTCTTCTGCTCAGCCAATCCAGGAGCAGCTGAAACTTTCTGAGCCTGTTCAGTTAGATGACTTTCTGGCAATGTCTGTTGATAGAAAATACGAGGCTTCTCTCCATGTGAGTAAGAGGCAGAGGATGCAGTAGGCAACCCAGTCTTTTCATCAACTGGTCTAGGAGAAGGTGAAACTTTCAGAGCCTCTTCTGGTAGATGACTGCCTGGCAAGGCCTGTTGGTAGAAAATACCAGGCTCCTCTCCAACTGAGTAGGAACTAGACGGTTCTGTTGGTTTTCCAGTCTTTAGATCAGCTAGTCCAAGAAGAACTGAAACATTCAGACCCTCTTCAGTTTGATGACTGTCTGGCAATGCCTGTGGGTAGAAAATACTGTGCTTCTCTCCAGGTGAGTAGGAACTTGGAGGGACTGTAGATATACTTGTCTTCTGGTCACCAAGTCCAGGAACAGCTGCAACTTTTAGAGCCTCTTCAGTTAGATGACCGTCTGGCAAGCCCTGTGGGTAGAAAATATTTGGCTTCCCTCTTTGTGAGTAGGAACTAGAGGGCACTGTTGCTATCTCAGTCTTCTGGTCAGCTAGCCCAGGAACAGCTGAAACTTTTAGAGCCTCTTCAGTTAGACGACTGTCTGCTAATGTCTTTTGGTTGAGAGTATCAGTATGTTGACCAATATTCTTCACTTGAGGAGACCTTCCAGCCAACTGAGGAAAGTCCTCAGGGGACAAGGATAAATGAGATACAGTGTCTGAATCTTCAGGAGTGGTAGTGATGCCTGGTTTCAAGGTGGATTGAGGAATTTCAGCTATGTCTCCTTTGGACGTATCCCCTAAAGAAAAAGAGATTTGTTAATATTGTTGATATTATATATATTTTTTTTGAATTAAAAAGATTCCTTTTATGCACTAAAAGAAATAAAGCAAACTTTCCTTCCTTTGGCCTTTATGCTTCCAGAAAGGATTCCTAAAGAAATATTCATCAGAAGAAATAAAGATTTATATATAAAGATATTAATTACAAAGTGATTTATAAGAGCAGACTAATGTGGAAATAATTAAGTACTCAACAAGAGAGTAATGTTTTTAAATAGCAGTATATATATTTTATGGAATATTATGTGGATCTTAAAATTTAGATTTTAAATTTCAATGTGATGAAAGTTCAATGTGATGAAAAATCCTATCTAGTAAGGGATTTGATTTCCCCCTAAGCTAATAAGTTAGCCTGTTATTGTGTCATGTATGTTTTCAGAAGACATAAAACTCCTCAATCAGAGACAAAATACTTTACTCCAAGGCATAGCAAAGGATCATCACTTATTTTCATGAAATCCCCTTTCCCCTAAGTCATATGAGGGCAAAGCAATATAGCCCAGATGGATGCTATGCATGCAGTGGATTTAACTGACTCTCCTAATAAATACACCCTGAATAAAATACGTATTTTTAATTAAGTGAAACTGTAAAGACTCTTAAGGTTACACTAAGGAGTTTGAAATTAATTCTACATGGCATGGGGAGCTGTTGACAGATTTGATCAGAACTGTAATGCAGAAATACAGATTCTCTTGAATCTGGGTGGAAGGGAATGCAAAAGCGTCATAAGCAGTACTATCTAAAAGAACTTTCTGCAACATTGGAAACGTTCTATATTTGTACTATCTAATACTAAATGAAAGTAGCTCTAAATAGCAGTGAAAAGTAAATGACTGCAATCAAAATTACAAGATTTGACATTCATTTGCTGATTCAAAAAAATGAATGTTTAGTATGTACTAGTCACTGTTCTAGATATAGAAAACAGAGCAATAAACAAACAGACAAAACTTACATTCTAATTCTCCCTCACAGAGCTTACATTCTAATAGGAGGAAACAAATTACTAAAACATATGCTACGTCATATAGTGATAAGATGATTAATATATACAGCAAGTATTGTCTCTACTTTACATTAAGTTTCAAAGATGATGATATAACAGTGCTTCTCTTTGTGGAGATCTCATTAACTTGCAGATTCCGACTGAGTGAGTAGGTCTGGGGTGGGATCCGAAATTCTGCATTTCTAACAAGCTCCCTGATAATGCCCAATACTACTCATCCTCAGACTATATTTTGAGTAGCAAAAATATATAATTTTTCTAGAGTTGTATGTTGAGTAAGTGACAAAAACAGGCACTTTAACCTTTTAATCCTAACTCCAAATTCTGAACTCTTTTCACTACAACTAACTGCCATTCTAAATCCACTAATAAGCTTCAAAAAAGAAGCTGAATGTATGATGAAACAGCTTGAATAATGATTGTAAAGTAAAGAAGTACCAAGTACTAACTCTTCAAAAAAACTAAACGACAAGGAACAATGTAACCTGCATAGTAACTTGAGAAGGAAAATGGGATATAGAAATTTTTGTGAGAAAATAAACAGCTCAGAAAATTAATAAATCAACAAAGACTGACAAACTGAACAACCAACAGGTCAAAGAAGAAATCAAAAAGGAAATAAAAAATACCTGGAGACAAATGAAAAAGGAAGTACAACATACTAAAACTTACGGGATACAGCAAAAAGTTCAAAGAGAGAAGTTTATAGTGATAAATGCCCACATAAAGAAACAACAAAAATGTAAAATAAACAACCTAACTTTACACCTCAAAGAACCAGAAAGAGAAGAACAAAGCCCCAAGTTAGTAAGGAAGGAAATAACAAAGATCGGACTTGAAATAAATGAAATAGAGACTAAAAATACAATGTAAAAGATCAATGAAACTAAGAGCTGGTTCTTTAAAAAAGATAAACTAACACTCCTTTAGCTAGACAGAGGAAGAAAAAGGACTCAAATAAATAAACTGCAAAATGAAAAAGGAGACTTCCAAATAATAGCACAGAAATAACAAGGGTAAGGGACTGCTATGAACAATTTTAGGCCAACAAATTTGACAACCTAGAAGAAATGGATAAATTCCTAGAAAAGTACAATCCACCAAGTCTCAATCATGAAGAAATTGGAAATCTGAACAGCCTAGTAAGGAGACTGAATCAGCACTCAAAGTGTTCCAAAAGGGACTTCTCTGGTGGAACAGTGGTTAAGAATCCACCTGGCAATGCAGGGCACACAGGTTCAAGCCCTGGTCCGGGAGGATCCCATGTGCCACAGAGCAACTAAGCCCATGCGACACAACTACTGAGCCCAGGTGCCACAACTACTGAAGCCCACGTGCCTAGAGCCCGTGCTCCACAACAAGAGAAGCCACCACATTGAGAAGCCCACGCACCACAACGAAGAGTAGCCCCCACTTGCCACAACTAGAGAAAGCCTGCGTGCAGCAACAAAGACCCATCATAGCCAAAAATAAATAAACAAATAAATAAATAAAATGGAGCAATGGGATATTAAAAAAGTGTCACAACAAACAAAAGTCCAGGACCAGATAATTTCACTGTTTTATTCTATGAAACGTTCAGAGAATAAAAACCAATCTTTATCAAACTTTTCTAAAATATACAAGAGGAGAGAACACTTCCAAACTCATTTTACGAAGCCAGCATTACCCTGATACCAAAACCAGACAAGGACATTACACAAAAAGAAAATTACAGGCCAGTATACCTGATGAATTTAGATGTAAAAATCCTCAACAAAATATTAGCAAACCAAATTCAACAATACATGAAAGGGGTGATATGCCATGACCAAGTGGGAATTACTCTACGGATGCAAGGATGGTTCAGCATCCACAAGTCAATCAATGAGATACACTTTGTTAACAACATGAAGAATAAAAATTATGATCATCTGAATATATGCAATATATTGGGATTGATATATACATACACTGGTATGAATAAAATGAATAACTAATAAGAACCTGCTGTATAAAAAAATAAATTTAAAAAAAAAAGAAGCTTCCTATGAAGGGTAATAGGTCAGGAAGCAGAACTTGTTTCTATCTCTACATCAGTCCTTATCTTCCTGAGTGACTATGTCTGAATTACTTGTATAGCCTTCAGTTTCCTCATTTACCTTACATAGACTTGGAATTTATAACCTCATAACACTGTATAAATCTCTCAAATTTGAGTGGCTCCCTTGGCCTAACAACTGATTCATTTTTGTCCCATTAAACAAACTAGTGTTTTGGGGAAAAAATGACCAAATGCATCCAAGGCCATGTTGGGTAAGTAACTGACCTGGACTCAGAAACCTCGGTTTTTGGTAATCATTCCTTTATGGCCTTAGGAATTTTGCTTGGTCTCTGTGAACTTAGATTTTCTCATCTGTAATAGGAAAGTATATGAAAACCAAGACCCCTATCCACTACTCTTATTTTTTTCCTACAACAAACTATATCATTTTATAATGTAGAATTTCCTCAGCTTAAAGTACATTTCTAGTGTAAAAAAATAAATGATTTTCTTAAAAAAAAAAAAGCATTTGACAAGATTCACGACCCCCTTATGATAAAAACTATCAACAAAGGGATACAGAAGGAATGTACCTCAACATAATAAAGGCCATATACAACAAACCCACAGTCAACATCATACTCAGTGACTCAATGGTGAAAAGCTAAAAGCTTTCCCTCTTAAGATCAGGAGCAAGACAAGGATGCCCACTCTCATCACTTTTACTCAACATAGTACTGGAAGTCCTAGTTGGAGGAATTAGGCAAGAAATAGAAATAAAAGATATCCAAGTCAGAAAGGAAGAAGTAAAATTGTCTCTCTTTGCAGATAACATGATGCTATATATAGAAAATCCTAAAGACTCCAACAAAAAACGATTTCAGTAAAGTTGCAGGATACAAAATCGCTATACAAAAAACAGCTGCATTTCTATGTACTAATAATGAATGATCAGAAAAAGAAATTAAGGAAACAATCCCATTTACAACTGCATCAAAAAGAATAAAATACCTAGGAATAAATTTAACCAAGGAGGTGAAAGAGCTATACACTGAAAATTATAAGACACAGTTGAAAGAAATGGAAGACCCAAAGAAATGGAAAGATAGTCTGTACTTATGGACTGGAAGAATTAACATTGTTAAAATGTCCGTATTACCTAAAGTAATCTATAGATTCAGTGGAATCTCTATAAAAATACTAATGGCATTTTTCACTGAAATAGAAGCAATGCTAAAACTTATATGAAAGCACAAAAGACCCAAATGCTCAAAGCAATCCTCAGAAAAAGGAACAAAGCTGGAGGTATCACACTCCCTAATTTCAAATTTTACTACAAGTCTATAGTAATCAAAACAGCATGGTATTGGCAGAAAAATAGATATAAAGATCAATGCAACAAAATTGAGAGCCAAGAAATAAACCCACACACATATGAACAATTAATTTATGACAATGGAGCAAAAAACATATCATGGAGAAAAAACAATCTCCTCCATTAGTGGTGTTGGGAAACCACCACCGCACAGGAAAAGCACCTGCAAAGGAATGAAACTAGACCACCATCTTACACCATACACAAAAGGTAACTCAACATGGACTAAAGACTTGAATGTAAGACCTGAAACTATAAAACTCCTCAAGAAAATATACGCAGTACACTCTTTGACATTGGACTTAGCAGTATCTTTCCTGATATGTCTCCTCAGGCAATGGAAACAAAAGCAACTACATCAAACTAAAGCTTCTGCGCAGCAAAGGAAACCATCAACAAAATGAAAAGGTCACCTACCAAATAGGAGAAGCTACTTGCAAATCATATATCCAGTACGGGGTTAATATCCAAAATATGTAAAGAACCTATACAACTCAACAACAACAACAACAACAACAACAAAACAACCTGATTAAAAATGGGCAAAGAACCTGAATAGACGTTTTTCCAAAGAAGACATATAGACAGCCAACAGACACAGGAAAAGATGTTAAACATCATTAGTTATTAGGGAAATAAAAATCAAAATCATATGAAACTATCACCTCACACCTGTTAAAATGGCTATTAATAAAAAGACAAGAAATAAAAAGTACTGGCGAGGATGTGGAAAAAAAGGGACTCCTGTGCACTGTTGGTGGGAATGTAAATTGGTGTAGCCACTATGGAAAACAGTATGGAGGTTCTTCAAAAAATTAAGAATAGGGACTTCCCTGGTGGTCCAGTGGTTAAGAATCTGCCTTCCAATGCAGGAGAAGTGGGTTTGATCCCTGGGCAGGGAACTAAGATGCCACATGCCTCAAGGCAACTAAGCCCGTGTGCTGCAACTACTGAGCCCACATGCCACAACTAGAGAGTCCATGTGCTGCAACCACAGAGCCCACACGCCACAACTAGAGAGAAGCCCATATGCCGCAATGAAGAACCTGCATGCCGCAGTGAAAGATCCCGTGTGCCGCAACTAAGACCCGACACAGCAAGAAGAAAGAAAGAAAGAAAGGGGGGGAAGGGAGGGAGGGAGAGAGGGAGAGAGGGAGAGAGGGAGAGAGAAAGAAAGAGAGAAGGAAGGAAGGAAGGAAGGAAAGAGAGAGAGAGAAAGAAAGAAAGAAAGAAAGAAAGAAAGAAAGAAAGAAAGAAAGAAAGAAAGAAAGAAAGAAAGAAAGAAAAAGAAAGAAAGGTCAAGGAGAAATACATAGAGACCCCTTCAAGGGTATGGACTAATGAATATTAAAAAAAAGGATAGAACTACCATATGACCCAGTTATTCCACTTCTGTGTATTTATCTGAAGAATATGAAAACACTAATTATAAAAGAAAAAATACTAATTATAACACCCTTGATTGCAGCATTATTTACAATAGACAAGGTATGGAAACAACCTAAGTGCTCATCGACAGATGAATGGAGAAATAAGATGTGGTACATACAGTTGACACTTGAACATGGTGGGTTTGAACTTTGCAGGTCCACTTACACGTGGATATTTTTCAACAGTAAACACTAGAGTACGACACAGTCTGTGGTTGATTGAATCCACAGTTATATGCAGACTACCCCCACGTTGTACAAGGGGTCAACTGTACACACAATGAAATACTACTCAGCCATTAAAAAAAAGATGAAATCTTGCCATTTGCAACAACACAGATGGACCCTGAGGGTATTATGCTAAGTCAGAAAGAGAGGACAACACTGCATGATTTCACTCATATAAATAAAATAATAAATAATAAATACCCAAACAAACAAACCAAACTAAAAAAAAAACACACAGATACAGAGAAGAGAGTAGTGGTTACCAGAGGGGAAGGAGGGTGGGAGGTGGCTGAAATGGGTAAAGGGGGTCAACTGTATGGTGACAGAGGGAAACTACACTTTTGGTGATGAACATGCTGTAGTGCATACAGATGTCGAAACATAATGTTGTACATGTGAAACATATTTAAAAATGAAAAATAAACAGATTAAAGAACAAACACTTGTTGTTCCAAATTATTTTCTAATTTTTCAAAGTTTTTACATGTTTTGATCATTACAAATTAATAGTGACATCTAGTACCTAGAAGGGAACAAATGAGATAACAACCGAGGAGTTAAGATATACAGCCCAGATCCTTGAAAGATGTGTTACACAAAATAATGAGTCCTTACTTAAGAAGACCTCAGCAGGAAGGAAAAGATTAGTAAAGGAAACTAAAAGAACTACTGCAAGTTAAGCTTGTGGTGTTCACGAAGAAATTTCTGGCAGTTCCATATAAGCTTAAGGACATACACTTCAAACTGTCAGAAGCAATGCTGATCATAAATCCAGTATCATTTTTGAAATATGTTTGCATACGTAAGGAATACATGATGATGGATGGCATAGTTGTAGAGTACTACTCTCTCAGCCCTTGAAACAGGAATAAATATGCTGACTGTGAATGTTACAATATTACTATATATCTATTGAATTCTTCAAAGTCCATTTTTAAGGGAAGGGTTGAAGAGAAAAGTCTGGACATGAGGAAGAAGAGAACTGCCCAGAAAAAGACTATAATATTCCAAAAGTTTATATTGATGCCTTTTAGAGACAGACTAACAACCTGGTTAGGATTTGCTGAAGAATTCTTTACCCATTGGAGCCGAATGCTTATTAACATAGAGGGTTTCTTTGGGAGACAAAGAGAGCATAGTTTTATTTCTCAAAGTATAATCTGAAATCCTCTATGACCTCATTTAATAAGAACAACAAGCAAGTACTTTATTTCTCACAGACAAAATGAGATGCAATTCCAGTTTTGTTTTACATACAACTAAGGGCTTCTTATTAGTAATCATTCCAAGTGAATTATTATGGATTATTAATACTAGCACACAAAAATAAATTAGCATATTTCTGGATTTCAAGACCTCCAATTCAGTCACCACTAACAGGTCTGGCTGTCCTGAAAAGAATCTATTTTGTCTGCACAGCAAGTACACTGAAATTCCTGCAGTTTTAAAAAGGATACTGGTAATATTTTAAGTTGGTCTTTGTTTTCATTGCTGTTATTCTTGCTCTCTAATTATGAACTACTGTAACTTTGCTGTTTTTACAATTTCCTAATTAGTAATTACTGATAACTAGATAAGTATAATTTTTTGTGGGTTATTTGGTTAATCCTTGAGTAAATTGATAGATGTTTGCATCAACATTAACCTAAGTCTTCTCAAAACTAGACTATAATACATGTATATATTATAGTTCAAATAGAAATTCTTGATACCATTATTGACAAAGCAGATGTAAATATAACCCTTCCAAAGTGCCTATAGGGACTTCCCTGGTAGTCCAATGGTTGAGAATCCGCCTTCCAATGGAGGGGATATGGGTTCAATCCCTGGTCGAGGAACTAAGATCCCACATGCCATGGGGCAACTAAGCCCACATACCACAACTACTGAGCCTGTGCACCACAACTAGTGAGCCCACACGCTCTGGAGCCCGAGCGCCACAACTACAGAGCCCATGCGTCGCAATGAGCAGCCTGCATGCCGCAGCAAAAGATGCTGCGTGCCACAACAAAAGATCCTGCATGCTGCAGCTAAGACTTGACACAGACGTACATACATACATACATACATACATACATATTTTTTTAAAAAAACAAAGTGCCTATATAGTGTGATACTTTATGGATGTTGTCTTCTTGACAAATGTATGTCATCTGAATAACTTGCAACACAATATCAAGTTAAATGTAAGAAAACTGCTGAGTTTATAGGGCACTGTTTTGTAACATGAAAATCACATATAGAAGCTCATTAAATAACCTCACTTTTTTGTTGCTATCACTAAGTTCTTTTTCTATGTGAAAGTGGTATTTGGTAAGGTAAGTGGGCTATAGACTCCTCTGCATTCCTAAAAGGGCAGCAGTTCCTAAAAGCTAAAGAACTACTGGTCTTGTGTAAAGTTCATGAACCCTGCACTCAGACACAGGTTCAAATCCAAAGTTTACTATTTCCTAATAGAATAACCAGGAAGTCAGTTCCCTCATCATACCACCCTCATAGGGTTGTGAAGGTTAAATGAGATAAGTATGTAATATACCTGGCAAGTAGTAAGTGCACCCTTACAGAAGGGAGGGCAGGCGGAAGATGGTATTTTGGGTGTTGCTTCCAGACCCTTCATCTTTCAGAGAATGCTCCCAATATCCTGCCCCAAACCAAAGTCACATCTCCGAGAGAGATACCAAACAAATAACGTGAAGTAGGCTAAACCAAAGACGTGACTTTAATTGTAAATTACGGCAAGAAAACTAATGGATAATTAAACCAATTAAGTTTGTCGTCAGGGATCACAAACCCTAATAACAGCCAAACAACATAAAAAAAAAGGCATATATGCATACAAGTCATAGAGATGGCCCCATATTAATGAGATCAATAAAAGCTTTTAATACAAGAAACAAATCCACAAGCCTTCATAATAACAACTGAAATAAAGTTCTTTATATGATTTTTATTTTCATTTGACCCACTTTCTTGAGAACTGATCTCCCCAAAAAGGACAAAGCCTACCTCCTTATTTCACCCATCTCTTACTGAAGTCTACCCAGACATCTAATTCATTTAATATTCAATAATTCACTAAGTCCTTCAATATGTACTATTTACTAAGCACCTCTCATGGCCAGAAGTAAATAAAATATTAACAAAGCCCCAGCTCTACCCTCAAAGAGATTAAAGTCTAGTGGGAAACAGAAATAAGTAAACAAGCAATTACTATACTATGTGTTCAGAGCAGTGATGAGTGTGAGTGCTTATAGAATACCATGAGAACACATATACAAGGAGTACTGACTCTTTCTCAAGGACGCATTGTGAATGGTGGAAACCAGGAAATATTTCCTAGAAGACATCTAAGCTGAGAATGAAAGGATGAAGAGTTGGGCAAAGATGGGGCACAAGGAGTAGAGGAAGAAAGTCATCCGAACAGAGAAAACAGCATCTGTAAGATCAAGGAGTCTAGAGGACCTAGCATAATGAATGAATAGCAGTAGTTCAATATGATCAAAGAGGCAAGCGTGAGGCTGAAGAGGTGAGCAGGGACCTCCTATGACATATTAAGGAGTTTGGAATTTATCCTGAAGGTAACAATGGAAAGCAGGGGTTTCAAACTAGAAGTGATATTATCAAGTGTGTCATGAAAAAAGACTATTCTGGCTTAATACAAAGAATGGATAGGAAGGCAGAAAAGATGACGAGTTTCCTATTACTAATGCAATAACCCAAAAAGGCGAAAATAGTAGTTTGAGAGTCATAATCAAAAAGACTGTGTAAATGGACAGGGGTGAGAGCACAAGTAGAAAGAGAAGTTTCTAGCTTGGCAACTAAGTAGATAGATGCCCATTCACTAAGAAGAAAGAGTATGTTGAGGGCTTCCCTGGTGGCGCAGTGGTTGAGAGTCCGCCTGCCGATGCAGGGGACACGGGTTCCTGCCCCAGTCTGGGAATATCCCACATGCCGCGGAGTGGCTGGGCCCGTGAGCCATGGCCGCTGAGCCTGCGCGTCCGGAGCCTGTGCTCCACAACAGGAGAGGCCACAACAGTGAGAGGCCTGTGTACCACAAAAAAAAAAAAAAAAAAAAAAAAAAGAGTATGTTGAAAAGATGACGATCACTTCCTTGGAGTTCTGGAGCTATAGTGCCATGGGACATATAAATGAAGATTTTCTATAGGTAGTTAGCCACAAACATCTAGAGTATGAGACATATCTGGATAGAGTGCTACATTTGGAAGTCATCAGCCACAGAAAGTAAATGAAGCACTGGGAGCAGATATCACCTCAGAAGAACTTAAGATCCATTATTGCACAAAGCATTGTTTCCTACCATGTTCCTGCCTGCTGCTATAAACAAGCTGAGGACAGCCAGTACTGTTCCACTGACTGATACTCTTAAGTTAGGAAACAACCATCAAGATTTTTCCATGCCTTTATTATGTGCCAATATTTGTGTTAGGCATTGAACAGAAATAAAATGTGGTGCCCTTTATACATGAGAATTTTAATAAACTGTAGGTGTACTATTTATGGTGAGGTTACATAGGTATTTAACATTCAAAAAAAAAAAGGAAGAACAGTATGGAATGAAGTAATCAAAAATCCTCTTAGAAAAAGTGAGGCTTGAGCTAGGCCTTAAATTATAAGTAGAATGTAGAGATGTGAAGAAAGGAACTGGCATTCCAGGGAAGGGAAAATGTATAAGTAAAATACCAGGGTAAGGAATGAACATGACTTTAGAGGTAGAAAAGTAAACAAAAATAACAACAATAAAAGTTTGCCTGGAATGACCAAAATGTACAAACTTAAAGCTGGACAAATAGAAATCAGAAGGTCTTAATCAGCCAGAAGAGTTTAGATTTGATAGAGAAGAAAGAAATACATTATCACTGATGTTTAAGAAGAATAAAAGAGTTGGGTTTAGGGAAGATAAAAGGTGGAATAATGTAGTGATTAAGAATGCAGGCTCTGGAGGATATTGCCTGGGTTCACAACTGGCACTCCACCAATTTACCAGCTATGGGGCAAGTAATTTAACCTCTCTAAACTTCATTTTGCTCAGTTATCAAATAGGATAATAGTAGTACCTAACATCATAAGTTAGGTATAGATATAAAATAACATGATCTATGGAAATGCTTAACAAAGTAAGCAAGGAATGAATGTTAGCTATTATTTTTAGTCCATGATGGGGCAGATTTTAGAAAACCTAGGGAAAGTTCATGGCATAGGTGTCCCTACCGTCTGTGGCTAGAGATCCCTGAACTTATTCAATAATGCCTGAGAAAGATCTTTACTTCACTTCTTACCACCGTGACTCCCTCATTTGATGATTTCTACCACCAGCCCAAAGACAATAATGCCTCCAAGGTTTTCACATATTCAAAATTCCAGTTGTCTTGTAGTCCCCAGACAAAAAGAGTATAAACTCACCTTTCTCTGCTCCTCCCTGTAAACAATTCAACAGAAAATCATAAAAAGACTCTGAAAGGTTGGAAAGTGGAAGGCCAAATGGCTAGGGACCACACTTGAGGAACAACACAACACTGAGTTCCCTGGATTTTCTTTTTAATTCTCATACATCATGAATGGACCCAGGAGAGGCTAGTATCCTGGAACCTGCACCAAGATGGGGAAGGAGGAAGAGAAGGCCTGGATGGAATCTCTTAACCCTCTGGCCAGCAACTGATTCCAAATCTCCTGATTTCCAACCCAGTGACAGAAGGCAACCCAGGTATGTGCTTTCCTCCCCAACTGTACTGGCAGAGACTTAGAGAGAAGCCCATCAGCACTAAGAGGCCCAGAGAGTTGGCCCAGGAAAAGTCTGTATCCTAGAAGCCCAGAATTCCTACATCCCCCACCTAAATGCACCAGGAGGCCTAGAAAAGCACTTTTTGCCCCCACTGATGGCAGAAGCAAGAATCAAGTGGGAGATCCACTGGCATCAGGTGCCCAGGGAGCAGGCCCAGGAAAGCATCCTCCACCCTATGGGCCAATATCTCCCACTTTCCACTCAACAGCAGTAGGCCTAAGGAAGAGCATTCCACCCACATGAGCAGCACCAGCAGAGATCAAGCATGAGCCTCAGCAGCACCAGTGAGCAAAGTAGACTATAATGCAAGTCTACTTTGTTCAGTAAAAACTCTGAAAACTAAATAGTCTCTGAAACCACAGTCCATACAAGTAGGCCATGACCTATATGTTACATATAAATAAGACAAGTGAATGCTAAAACAGAGATTAAATAGGATCCAGTCTCTTACTGTAACATTCAAAATGTATAAAACACAATTAAAAGTCATTCACAATATAAAGAACCAGGAACATCACAGCTTGAATGAGAAAGATAATCAGATGATTCCAACATCAAGGTGAAACAGATGATGGAATTATCTGACAAGGATTTAAAAGCAACCATCTTATATGCTTGAGCAAGCAATTAAGAATCTCTTGAAGAAAATGAAATAAGATAAAAAATCTCAGCAAAGAAACGTAGTTATAAAAAAGAACAAACGGAAATTTAAAAAAATACAGTAACAAATAAAAACCTCATTTGAGAGGATCAATGACAGAATGGAAATGACAGAAGATAGAATAAGTGAACTTGAGGACGTATCAATACAATTAATAACTCTGAACAACAGAAAGAAAATCAATTTTTAAAAGATAGGGGCTCTTGGGCTATAACAAAAGCTCTAACATTCATATCAACAGAATGCCATAAGCAGAGGAGAAGGGGGTGGGGGTGGGGAGGGATGCGCTAAAAAAAATTATTCACAGAAATAATGGGAAACTTCCCAAATTTGGTGAGACATATATCTACAGGTTCAAGAAGCTAACTGAATCCCAAATACGAAACTCAAAGATATCCACACCAACACAATTAAATTTCAGAAAATATAGGAGAACACCAATTTGAATGATAGTAGATTTCACATCTGAAAACATGGAAGCCAGTAGGAAGTGTTTTGCCATTTTGCAAATACTGAAAGAAAAAAAAACCACAAACCATTAATTCTATGTCTGGCTCAATTATCCTTCAAGAATGAATGAGGAATAAAGACATTTTCAGGTAAAGAAAACACATCTGTCACTAATAGACTCACCCACATAGAGGGGCTGAGAAATTCTCCAATCGAAAGAAAATAGCAGGAAAAAACCTCAAAGTTCATGAAGACCAAAAAAAACAAAAACAAAAACCACAACAGAATGGATAAAAATAGAGGAAATATAACAGACTTTCAGTCTCTTTATGAGTTTCTTAAATCGCATTTGATGACTGAAGCAAATAGTCTAACACTATTTGCTGTGGTACTCAATATATGTAAACGAAAGATTAAAACAATTATTATTTTTAAAGTGGGAAGGGTAAAGGGAACTAATTCTACTTCACTCTCAGAGGTGAAAGTTGATACCAGTAAACAGTTATAAATTATGTATGTATATTGTAACACCTAAAGCAACCTCTAAAGAAACAATACAGTGCAATATACTCAAAATACTATACATAGATCAAAATGTTCCTGTAACCCACAGTAAGTCAAGAAAAGAGAAACAGAGGAACAAAGAGAAAACAAATACAATGGTGGACTTTAAGCCCAGTATATCAATAACGGTTTTAATGCACACAGTCTAGCACACCAACTAAAATACAGACATTAACACAGTGCTTAAAAAAAACACAACTATACGCCCATTGTGTTTGAAGAAAATCCCTTCAAACACAATGACATAAGAAGGTTGAAGTAAAAAGACAGAAAAAGAAATACTGTACAATTTTTTAAAAGCAGTAATGGCTATAATAGCAGATAAAATAATCTCCAGAATAAAAATAATTACTCAAAACAAAGAGCATTACCACATAATGATAAAAGGATAAATCCACCAAGAAGATATAGCAATCTTACACGTGTATGCAACCAAATCCAGTGTGATGTGACAAAGGCAATAAGAAATGGGAATAAAAACTGAAAGAGTAAAAACTAAATCTGATTAATAAATTAAACAAAATATCTGTTCCTTTTCTGTATTCTCTATTGGCTCCCCTTTCTCCTACTATATTCTATATAGTTTTATCCTTGGAATTTTGCTGTTCTCTCTGGCTCCCCCAGAGAGCTTAACTATTCTTACAGCATAATTTAATCATGGGTTGTTGAAGTCTTTCAAATTTATCTTTCTCATTTCCCATTTTTTCAACTGTTTCAGATGTCAAGGCAGCTGAATCTAATTTCAGGCTTTTCACCGAACTACTATCACTCAGGAGCTCAGGGTCTTACTGGGAGGAATGAGACATAACCAAATGGTACAACTGGGTGCATCAATAGAAATAATGCATAAGGTAAAGAGGCTGAACAGAGAGGATGTATTGGAACAGAGGATGCAAAAGAAGAGCACAAAGAGTGCCCTACCTCTACCTAGTTTCCCACTTTTAGAGATTTACCCCAGAAATGGCAGGCTGAGAATACTGGGCTGCGGCCCCACCCGACCTTGCTCGTAGGACGGAGGTTCCACTCCAGAAGAGGCAATCGAAGAAGACCAGAGAATACCATCCACACCCAACACCATTCTTATATAAAGAAGGGACGTGTTACTCCAATATAAGTGGGTCACTATTCCAACTCCCAGAGCAATGTCACAAAGCTTTTTCCCAGGAGAGGCAAGCCATAAGAACAGAGAGCTCCACACATCCCCATAAGCAGACTGACTTCATTTGGAATAGAACACGGAGAAGTTCAGGCCTAAGAACGCCAGCAAAAACAATGCTGATCACAGTGGTAAGCAATTAAAGAGGAAGCTGCTAGCTACATGATACGAAAAAGCCATACAGTAGACAAGCTAGAAGTTTAAAAGAAAGGCTCAAAGACTGACCTAAAAGACTACCTCTAAGAAAGGGCATTACCCTTTCTTAGAGGTACAGTTACAGTAACTGAATCAGACCACGGAGCAATTTATGCCTCAAGGCATTGTTGAAAACAATACAGCAATCAGCTTAGCTGTGGCTAACAGCTGATACCATTATTGCAAGACAAACAAGAAGATTAACAAGGAGATGAAAGAGACAGTAAAACAGAACTGAGATAAAGCCATAGTCATAGGAGGAGGGAATGAATGGAGACCAGTCAGGGAGGCTGTACATATACCAAAGACTCTGCTTTTGGGACTTCCCTGGTGGTGCAGTGGTTAAGATTCCATGCTCCCAATGCAGGGGGCCTGGGTTCAATTCCTGGTCAGGGAGCTAGATCCCACATGCATGCCACAACTAAGGAGCCCGTCTGCCACAACTGACAGGGCACAACCAAATAAATAAATAAAATATTTTTTTAATAAAATAAAATAATCAAATGCAAATCCAATTTAAAAAAAAAAAGACTCTGCTTTCCAGTGAGGAAATTCAGAAGGTGCATACTGCAGGGGAAACAGACTTCACTTCCAAACTAGTCACTAAATAACCAGACAAGCAAAACAATAACAAATATTCTCAGCCCAGAGAGGGAATCAGTATCCAGAGCTGCAACAATATATTATCTAAAATGTCCAGTTTATAACAAAAAGTTGTGACACACACAAAGAAAAAGAAAACTGACCCATTCACAGGAAAAAAAACAAGCAAGCAATAGAAACTGCCTTTAAAGAGACCCAACATTTTGGATTTAGCCAGCAAAGACTTCAAATTCAGTTATTATAAATATGTTCAAAGAAGAAAAGGAAATCATGCTTTAAAAATTAAAAGAAGCTTCAATGAAATCCCTATCAAACTACCAATGGCATTTTTCACAGAACTAGAACAAAAAAATTTCACAACTTGTATGGAAACACAAAAGGCCCTGAATAGCCAAAGCAATCTTGAGAAAGAAAACCAGAGCTGGAGGAATCAGGCTCCTGGACTTCAGACTATACTACAAAGGTACAGTAATCAAGACAGTATGGTACTGGCACAAAAACAGAAATAAAGATCAATGGAACAGGATAGAAAGCCCAGAGATAAACCCACACACATATGGTCACCTTATCTTTGATAAATGAGGAAAGAATATACAGTGGAGAAAAGACAGACTCTTCAATAAGTGGTGCTGGGAAAACTGGACAGCTACATGGAAAAGAATGAAATTAGAACACTCCCTAACACCATACACAAAAATAAACTCAAAATGGATTAAAGACCTAAATGTAAGGCCAGACACTAACAAACTCTTAGAGGAAAACACATGCAGAACACTCTATGACATAAATCACAGCAAGATCCTTTTTGACCAACTTCCTAGAGAAATAGAAATAAAAACAAAAATAAACAAATGGGACCTAATGAAACTAAAAAGCTTTTGCACAGCAAAGGAAACCATAAACAAGACGAACAGACAACTCTCAAAATGGGAGAAAATATTTGCAAATGAAGCAACTGACAAAGGATTCATCTCCAAAATATACAAGCAGCTCATGCAGCTCAATATCAAAAACACAAACAAACCAATCCAAAGATGGGCAGAAGACCTAAATAGACATTTCTCCAAAGAAGATATACAGATTGCCAATAAACACATGAAAGGATGCTCAACATCACTAATCAATCATTAGAGAAATGCAAATCAAAACCACAATGAGGTATGACCTCACACTGGTCAGAATGGCCATCATCAAAAAATCTACAAACAATAAATGCTGGAGAGGGTGTGGAGAACTGCACTGCTGGTGGGAATGCAAATTGATACAGCCACTATGGAGAACAGTATGGAGGTTCCTTAAAAAACTAAAAACAGAACTACCATACGACCCAGCAATCCCACTACTGGGCATATACCCTGAGAAAGCCATAATTCAAAAAGTCATGTACCACAATGTTCATTGCAGCCCTATTTACAATAGCCAGGACATGGAAGCAACCTAAGTGTCCATCAACAGATGAATGGATAAAGAAGATGTGGCACATATATACAATGGAATACTACTGAGCCATAAAAAGAAATGAAATTTTTTTTAATTTATTTATTTTTATTTTTGGCTGTGTTGGGTCTTTGTTTCTGTGCAAGGGCTTTCTCTACTTGTGGCAAGCGGGGGCCACTCTTCATCGCAGTGCGCGGGCCTCTCACTGTCGCGGCCTCTCTTGTTGCACAGCACAGGCTCCAGACACGCAGGCTCAGTAGTTGTGGCTCACGGACCCAGCTGCTCCACAGCACGTGGGATCTTCCCAGACCAGGGCTCAAACCCGTGTCCCCTGCATTAGCAGGCAGATTCTCAACCAGTGCGCCACCAGGGAAGCCCGAAATTGAGTTATTTATAGTGAGGTGGATGGACCTAGAGACTGTTCATACAGAGTGAAGTAAGTCAGAAAGAGAAAAATAAATACTGTATGCTAACAAATATATATATATGGAAACTAAAAAAAAATTGGTTCTAAAGAACCTTGGGGCAGGACAGGAATAAAGATGCAGACACAGAGAATGGACTTGAGGACATGGGGACAGGGAAGGGTAAGCTGGGACGAAGTGAGAGAGTGGCATGGACATATATACACTGCCAAATGTAAAACAGATAGCTAGTGGGAAGCAGTCGCATAGCACAGGGAGATCAGCTCGGTGCTTTGTGTCCACCTAGAGGGGTGGGATAGGGAGGGTGGGAGGGAGAGGCAAGAGGGAGGAGATATGTGGATATATGTACACATATAGCTGATTCACTTTGTTATACAGCAGAAACTAATACTGCATTGTAAAGCAATTATACTCCAATAAAGATGTTAAGGAAACATTAAAAAATAAAATTAAGAGAAGGTAATGGCAATGTCTCATCAAATAGAAAATAAGCTAATAGAACTTACAAAAGAAGCAAATGGAAATTCTGGGGTTGAAAAGTACAACTAAAATGAAAAATTTCCTAGAGGCTCAACAGTAAATAGGGACAGACAGAAGAATCGGTGAATATGATGATAACAGAGACTATGCAAGCTGAAGGACAGCAAAAAGAAGAATAAATAAAAATGAACAAAGGCTCAGAGAGCTATTTGACAAGAGTAAGTGTACTGACATATGTATAATGGGGGATATCTGAGACAGAAAAGAGAAGAAAAAAATAATGGCCGAAAACTTCCCAAATTTGATGAAAAACATTATTCTACACATCTGAGAATCCCAATGAACTCAATGATAAACAGAGAGATCCATACCAACACATCATAATCAAAATCAAAATGCTGAAAGACGAAGAGAATATCCTGAAAGCAGCAAGAAAAAAACAAATCACATACAATGGAACACTAATAAGAATAGTTGATTTCTCATCAGAAACAATAAAGGCAGAATACAGTGGAAAGACATATTCAAAGTGCTGGGAAAAAAAACTGTCAACCAAGAATTCAAAACCCAACAAAACTATCTTTCGAAAAGATAAAATAAAAACATTCCCAGATATACAAAAACTGAGAGAATTTGTTGGTGGCAGGCCCATCTTACAAAACATACTAAAGGAAGTTCTTCAGGCTGAAAGCAAGTGACACCAAACAGTAATTCGAATTTACAGAACAAAACAAATAGTGCTAGTAAAGATGATTATATTAGGTAATTACAAAAAGACAGGACACTTGCATATTTTCCTTTCTTCTAACAGATTTTAAAAGCCAGCTTACATAAAACAACACATATATAATTGTATTATTGGGGCTATAACATATAGAAATGTAACATATTCAACAATAACAACAAAAGGAAGTACATGGGAGCAAACTTAGAGTATAGCAAGGAAATGACACTGGGTGATAACAAATCCACAGGAACAAATAAAGAGAATAAGAAATAAGAATAAATTCAAATATTAATGTAATAAGCTCTATAAATATAAATATTTGCTCTCTCTACTTCTCTGAGCTTCTTTAAAATACATAAAGTTATATAAATAATTATGACAATGTAACAATCTACTCTTGGGTTTGTAACACATAGTTGTATTATGTATTATAATAATAGCAAATACAACGAAGAGGAAATAGATCTATATAGGAGAAACATCTCTGTATCACACTAGAATTCAGTTAGTATAAACTGGGAGTATATTCTGGTAAGTTAAGATAAATTTTATAAGCCCTACAGGAACCATTAATAATATAACTTTAAAAATTAGCTAGGACTTCCCTGGTGGCACAGTGGTTAAGAATCCGCCTGCCGGGCTTCCCTGGTGGTGCAGTGGTTGAGAGTCCGCCTACCAATGCAGGGGACACAGGTTCGTGCCCCGGTCCGGGAAGATCCCACATGCCGCGAAGCGGCTGGGCCCGTGAGCCATGGCCGCTGGGCCTTCACATCCGGAGCCCGTGCTCCACAGTGGGAGAGGCCAAAACAGTGAGAGGCCCGCATACCAAAAAAAAAAAAAAGAATCCGCCTGCCAATGCAGGGGACACAGGTTCGAGCCCTGGTCCGGGAAGATACCACATGCCACAGAGAAACTAAGCCCATGTGCCACAACTAATGAGCCTGCGAGCCACAACTACTGAAGCCCACATGCCACAACTACTGAAGCCCGCGCAGCTAGAGCCCATGCTCCGCAACAAGAGAAGCCACCGCAATGAGAAGCCCACACACCACAACAAAGAGTAGCCGCTGCTCGCCGCAACTAGGGAAAGCCCACATGCAGCAACAAAGATCCAACGCAGCCAAAAATAAAATAAATAAAAATAAATTAATTTTAAAAAAAAGTAAAAGATAAAAATGAGCTAGAAAATTATTAAAGAAATTAAAATACTGGAAAATATTCACTTAATGCAATAAAAAGCAGTAAAGGATGAACAGAAGAACCAAAGAGTCATAAGGC
Source organism: Mesoplodon bidens (assembly GCF_964165515.1). NCBI lineage: Eukaryota > Metazoa > Chordata > Mammalia > Artiodactyla > Ziphiidae > Mesoplodon > Mesoplodon bidens. Next base: position 26,714,896 of record NC_138170.1, read on the forward strand.
ATATGGAAAAGAAAAAGTAAACCAGCAAGTGTAAATCCAATGTTATCAATAATTACATTAAATGTGAATGGATTAAACAATCACATCAAAGGCAAAGACTGTCAGTCTGGAATTAAGAAATAAAAAAGATACAACTATAAGCTATTTACAAGAGATACACTTCAGCTTCAAAAACATAAATAGGTTGAAAGTAAAGGGATGAAAAAAGATGCAACATTCAAGCAGCAACCATAAGAACTGGAAAGTCCACACAGACATAAGATAAAATAGACTTTAAAACAAAAAAATATGTTGCTAGAATTAAAGATGGACAACAGCAAAAAGGTCAATTCATCAGGAATATATAACAATTATAAACATAAATGCACTTAATATCAAAGTCTCAAAATATATGAAACAATTCTGACAGAAAAGGGAAAAACAGACAAACAATAATAATTGGAGCCTTCAATACCCTACTTTCAAAAATGGAGAAAACTAGCAGAAGATCAACAAGGATCAGAAGACTTGAACACTATAAACCCACGAGAGAGAACTAAGAAACATGTATAGAACACACCACCTAACAACAGCAGAATGCACATTCTTCTCAAGCGCAAACCATACATTCTACAGGATAAACATTATGGTAGGACATAAAACATGCCTCAGTAAAATTTAAAAGCACAAAAATCCTATAAAGTATATTAGGAAATAGTTTAGATGAATTAAAACAAAAACACAACACGCCAAAGCTTAAGGCACACAGCTAAAGTAGTGTTTAGAAATCTATCAATGTAAATACCTACATTAAAAAGAAAAATCTCAAATCAATAACATAACATTTAGGGAAATGTAAACCAAAACCACAAGATACCACTTCACAGCCACCAGAATGGCTATAATCAAAAAGACAGAAAAACAAGTGTTGTTGAGGGTGTGGAGAAACTGGAACCCTGATAATGCTGGTGGGAATGTAATATGGTGCATATTATTTGGAAAACAGTTTAGCAGTTATTCAAAATGTTAAACACTGTTACCATGAATGAGAAATTCCCACTCCTAGATATATACCAAAGAGAAATAAAAATAACAAATACACAAACCTGTACGTGAATGTTCATAACAGCATTATTCATAAGAGTCAAAAAGTGGAAAAAAACCCAAGTGTCCATCAACTGATGAACAATAGGTAAACAATATGTGACATATCCATACTATGGACTATTATTTGGCAATAAAAAGGAATGAGTACCAATATACACTATAACATGGATAAATCTTGAAAACGTACTCAGTAAAAGAAGCCAGCCACAAAAGATCTCATATTGTATGATTTCACGCACATGAAAACGTCCAGGATAAGCACCTCCAACCTCAGCTGACTTCTCAGAACTACCTGCCAATCCATCTGCTTATCCTTGGTCAGCTCCATCCCCTATTCACTTCAACATAAATTCTAAGCCTTCACCAAGCCACTCTCCTCAAATCCCTTAACCCACCTCCACAACTCTCAACCTCCCTCAATCTTGCTTTTTACCTCAAAACTAATCTCTCAGTTTCCTCTCTGTAAACTTGTATCTGTTCTTATGCTCATTTAATTCCCTTTTCCCTTCAAGTCACAGAAAGGAATATAGAAACAAACTGACTCTAATATCAGACTCCTCCAGGTAATTCAGTTCTAAACACTGTCATGAAGAATGCAATGAAAATCAAATGGTTCATCTATTAAAAGATCTGAGGATCTATAAATACATCTAATCCAAAGTTAACATTATTGCAGGAGTTTAAATGTAAAAAATTAGGCACAGCAAGATATTTTTAACAAGCTAGTCATAAGGACACTTAATATCTCCTTCTCTACGTACCTGGTGAATGTTTGAGAGTCCCTGGCACAGTGTCAGGAGATACCCTCAACATTCTGAGATCTGAAGAGTGATACTCCAACTCTCTAGTTGGCTCATGAGGAACAAATGGAGGCAATACAGATGCAAAAGACTGATTACTGTCCATATTAGAAGGACATACCTATGAAAAGAGATAAAAAATGAAGAAAATAAGATTAATTTTAGACTTCATCTACTAAAAAATAACCTCATTTTTATGAAAATGAATGCTAAGCAGTCATACCAGTTCCTCAAGATCATATTCTCAACCCTCCTGAATTCATAAATAGGTCATATCTTGTTTGGTTAATTCCAGGAAGGCTCTACAAATTATTTGAGGGTTTGGAAGTCTACCTGTATAGAATATTACAGATAGGAGACCTAGAAGTGTTCTATTACTCAGAAGTTTGCTACTTAACATAGTATGATCTGAACTACGGTAATATTCTTGACAAGCTCAAGGACTTTTTTTTTAAGAAGGAGAGGTATGTTAGGGAAAGGAAAGAGGAAAGGAGGGAAGAGAGAACAGAAATATTTTCAAGAAATCCACAAATGTTTAGAAGAAAACTAAACGCATCAAAGAACTGTATCTGTGATCAGTTACCAAAAAACATAAGTTCTCAAATTTTTTGAAACAAAAGTAGTGGGAAATATAAACTGATGAGGTAAAGGTTAAGTGCTAAAAAAGAAATTCCTGAAGTTTCATGACATTCCAGCAAGTCCTTGTTAAAAAAGAAATCAGAGGGGACTCCCTGGCGGTCCAGTGGTTAAGACTTCGCCTTCCAATGCAGGGGGTATGGGTTTGATCCCTGGTTAGGGAGCTAAGATCCCACATGCCTCATAGCCAAAAAAAAACAAAACATAAAACAGAAGCAATATTGTAACAAATTCAACAGACTTTAAAAATGGTCCATATCAAAAAAATATCTTAAAAAAAAACAAATTAGAAACTATTAGTACTGATGTTGGTACATAAACATTACACAACTTTTCACCAAATTCACAGTATACTCTCATATAAAAACAACATACCACTTTTATTTTCCTAAAAAGTTATTCCAGTGCTGCCCTCTCAGGAGGGAGTCTAAAAATGTACATAAGCATGAATTTTTCTATCCTCTTTTATGAAGGGTTTTTCAGTGTGTAGTAACAAACATTCTTAAGAAGCTGGCAGAATGTGGAAATAAATAATTCTACTTCTACTGCCCATATAGTTTCTCTAGACCCATGGTTCTCAAATGGGGAAGATTTTGCACTCCCCCACCTCCCCCCACCAAGGAACATGTGGCAATACCTGGAGACATTTTTCGCTGTCATAACTTTAGTGGGGGTAATGTTACTGGCATCTAGTAAGTAGAGGCCAGGGATGATGCTAAACATCCTAAAATACACAGAACAGCCCCCCACAACAAAGAATTATCCAATCCCAAAGCAATAATGTAGAGTCACCCTGCTCTAAATATAGCACAAAGTTCTCAGTTTTCAATTATCCTACTGCCAAAGGAGACATGCAGCTCATTAACAGCATGGGTTTGAAGTGCACTGGTTCACTTATACATGGATTTTTTTTTTCAATAGTAAATACTACAGTACTACACACTATCCAAGATTGGTTGAATCTGTGGATGTGGAAGAACCATGAATATGGTGGAATCGGGGATAAAGGGTGCCAACTGTGGATTTTCAACTTCGCAGAGGGTCAGTGCCCCTAATTCCCACATTGTTCACAGTCAACTGTATATATCACATATATGATAGATAAATACTTGTGTGTGCTCATGCATGCACTGTGTTTAATACAAGTTTTCCCCTAAAGCTTCCAAACGTAGGGAAAAAAATTTCTATTCCAACCTTGACTTCGATAACATTTCAAAGCTTCGAAATATATAGATTATTAGAGCAGTTAATAAAAAAGAAAATGCAGAATGAAAAAGATAAGATGTATTTATTTAAGAGATTAACAGATGTTTATCACTAAAAATTAAAGGAGTCAGGAGGGAAAAAAAAATCAAGATTGGTTTATCTCCTCGTTTTTATCAATAATGAAGACAGAATCAAAGACAATGAAGAAACCAAGAAATGCTAACTCTATAAGAACTGAGAAAATCTGTAAGTCACTCTGATTTTAGGGAAAAAATGAGTTATTCTGATCTAAGCAAGGTGAATTTGAGATGTTGGGACTATTCACAGGAAAATTTCATGCAAGATAGAATATGGGGTCTACCTAGGAGAAATAATACTAGGGTCTTAAAATAGAGATGATAACCATCCACACAGAGAAAAGCATTTAAACCTTGAGAGGAAACAAATTCTTTGGGATGGAGGGGGAACCAACAAAATAAACACGAAAGAAATCTAAGGAGTCAACCTTAAATAATACTTAAGAGTTATGTGGCCAAAATAAGGGATACTAAAACAGTATTTTATTATAGACACTAAAAGAATGTAATATGCTGCTGCCAGGAACAAGGAGAGAGAAGGAACAGAATAACGAATTAGAGTAGGAAAGCCCTGGTAAGAGTCTAATGGTCTAGTTTCAGTAAAGGGAACTAACAGCCAGTCACTAACCATGTAAATGCTACATTCCTTACACCCCATTTAACATAACAACATTTGAGGTTGATTATTATTGTTCCTATTCTTTATGTAGACAAGGAAGGAGAGTGATCCTCCAAAATCATTTTCCCAAGGCACAAGGCTAACAAAGTAAATGAACAGGATTTTGACTCCAATTCTCCACAGTCTCTTCATAGCCCCAACCTACATCATACATAAATGGATACCCAAATAATCATTTAGAGAATGACGGATACGTATCAAAGTGAGGCAAACAAGTATGAATGCCTCTTTTGAGACACAGATGAGAATAAGGAAGAAACCGAAGAGTAGGCAAACCCCCTGAGAGCAAGCTGGGCCATGCAGGAAGATTATCACCATGTCTGGCTCATTGTTTCCCTCATATTAGCATTAGATAACTCCCAGATCATAGAAGGGAGCTAAGAGTGAAAGACAATATAGAGAACAGCATCCTCCTTGGACTAAAAACCTACAGTTAAGGGCAAATAAAATTTGAAATTGTGTCAGAGTTAATCTCAGCACATCACTGTTAATTGAATATACATCTTCATGTCTTTAAATATATATATATATATATATATATATATATTTTTTTTTTTTTTTTTTTTTTTTTTTTTTTTTTGGCGGTACTTGGGCCTCTCACTGTTGTGGCCTCTCCCGTTGCGGAGCACAGGCTCCAGGACACGCAGGCTCAGCGGCCATGGCTCACGGGCCCAGCCGCTCCATGGCATGTGGGATCTTCCCGGACCGGGGCATGAACCCGTGTCCCCTGCATCGGCAGGCGGACTCTCAACCACTGCGCCACAAGGGAAGCCCTTTAAATATATTTTATCTACATGAAAAGTTGACATAAATTACAAAAGTAGCACTATCGAAAAAATTAGAAACTCTCAGTTTAAATATAATTAACACTGCTGTATGTTATATATGAAAGTTGTTAAAAGTAAATCCTAAGAGTTTTCATCACCAGGAAAAAAATATTTTTTCTATTTCTTTAATTTTGTATCCATATGAGACGATGGATGTTCACTAACTTTATTGTGGTCATCATTTCATGATGTATGTAAGTCAAGTCATTACGCTGCATCCCTTAAACTTATACTGTGTTGTATGTCAATTATACCTCAATAAAACTGGAAGAAAAAGGAAAAAAGAAACTCTAAGCTTAAAATTGATATTTTGTTTCTCATTCTTATTAAAACTAACTTTGACCTTCACTCTTGCCAAAATGATGCAAAATCTTGGCTTTGGTTTCACTGAAGAACAGTTTATGGTATAGTGGTTAAGTATATTGACAAGGTTAGTTTAACCCTCTAAATATCAATTGTAAAATGGGGATGATAATAATCCCCAACAATCCTCCCTGATAGGATTGACCAAAGGCCTAAATGAACTGAGGCATGTAAGTAAATCTCTTAGCATATTATTTGAGCACAGTGTGTTAGCTATCATTTTCATCCCCATCGTTATCAAATTGAAAATTAGAATTAAACAATTGTCTAGAATGTTGAAGAAAATAAAACTAACCTAACAGTTCTCTATATTAAAATTTTTTAATAAATTCAATAAATTGTAAATAAAAGGAAAAATTCATCACAATATCTTTGTTCAGTTTCTCTTTTCAACTACCTGAACCTAAAGGTCAAAATATAATTGCAGGGACTTCCCTGGTGGTCCAGCGGTTGAAACTCTGTGCTCTCAATACAGGGGCCCAGGGTTCGATCCCTGGTCAGGGAACTAGATCCCACATGCTGCAACTAAGACCTGGCGTAGCGAAATAAATAAATAAATAAATATTTTTAAATATAATTGTAACTCAAACTAGCAGCTTTCCAATGACACACTAATCTTATACATGGGAAAATAGGAAAAGGAAAGTAACATTAAGTATACCACATATATGACCTAACTGTCTTTAATGACTAACAGAATGTAAGGGTATATTATCAGGAAGTGGGACCCAGATTGGAGCTGACAGTATCAGACACAACCGGATGGGCAATGGGACTAGAGAAACATTAAAGCCAAAAGATCCAAGGATCCAGGTAAATGAAGCCTTGTATATAAAAGAAAATTGTGACTTCAAGATACCTCTGAAGTTAAAATCTTTCAGGGGTTTCTAAACAAATACTTGAATATGTCAGGGCCTATATACCAAGGTCTGTACATTGAAGGCCAGAGGGGGAAAAAAGCACAACTGAATATCTCCATGAATGAGTCTAATCTTAACACCATCCCAAAGGTTCTTGCTGGCACAATTTGGAAGAGTTAAGATGCCTCAAGATGAAAGGCCTGCAAGCTCCAAAGGATGGCCTTTTCCAAAACACCACAGAAGTCACTAAGTCTCATGGTCTACGAAGCACAAATATTTCTTTTATGCCAACCTCTAACAAATTAATGCAGCATATTCCTGGATATCAGATGAAAACCAGATTACACATCACAATTTGGTATTAGAGGATATAAACGGCCCTATACTTTCATCCCCATTTTTCAACTAAAATATTTCTTTCCCTACTGCATAAGAAATGTCAAACAGAAAAACTTACAGGCTCTTCAAAACTGCTCTCTTCCTTACATGGTAGCTGTACAGTAGACTGCCAGTGCAGGGAGCTGTCACAAATCTCTAGATTATCAAGCAAATTTTCTAAACCTGCTAGCTTAATGCGCTCACCAGTCAAGTCACCTTGGCCACATATCTGGGAAACAGTAAAGAGTAAAAGTAAAAACAAATAACAATACCATTTTCTGAAACAATACTGGAAAAGACCATGTCTCTCCCCAACAATCATTTTATTGTCTCACCTCTCTTTGTAGTTCAACAACTCTTTTCCTGCATACAACATCATTTTCATCTAGGCTACAGCATTCGGTATCATCATCCAGAGTATAGATGTCAGATTCAGCCTTCCCCTGCAGGCCCTCTACAAAATAGGAGTCATTTTGCATAATTGTATAGACAGTAAAACTGGACTTGGCTCCCACAGGCGGAGGAATTTCACCTTGGTCTATATCAGCTTTCAGCAATGTCTCTTGGCCAACTGCAATTAATGACGCATCACTGATCACTGGCAAAGCACCTTGTGACTTTGCATCACATGCCACCAAGTTTGCTGAAAAGCTGCTTCCTAAAGCTGCAGATGGACTTTCAATGACGTTACTAGAGTTTCCATTCTTACCCAAAATACAGTTTGAGGAATCTGCAACTTCTTCAAAGGTGTGCTGCTTTAAATCTTGTAAAACCAAAGAATCTGAAGTCCATACTTTCATTGGATAAATAATGTCTGAAGATCCTAACTTCTCTGCAAGGTCAAGAGCAGAAACAGACTTTCTCTCTCCAATGGGAAGAAATGGTTCATTGTTTGTATCATACTGAAATAAAGCTGACTGTGTCTTGCCAAGACCAACAGCTTGTCTGAGAGATTTTTCACTTAAAGAAGATGATGACTTAAGCTCTGGACTAAGAGAGAGTGGCTTAATGAATATTTCCTGAGGAGCACTGGGGAGTGATTTCAAATTGGGATGCCAGTACAGGGAGCTATCACCATTATCTTTTTTATACGACAATGGTTTTGAAGCTGCTGATTCAAACACCCCAGGAGTAGATTGATAGCGTGGGTGATTAAGTTTATCAAAGAAAAAGTTTTCATCATAATTTAATAGGGAAAGATCTGGATTTTTTGGTTCATTTTCTTGGCTGTCATTTGTTAAAGATTTATTGATGTCAGTTTGGATTTCATTTACTGTACTCTCTTTCTCAGAAGGTTCAATAGAGGCAATAACTGCCTGAAAGGCTACATTTTCAGTAGCATCAACATTTTTCCCACCAAAAGCAGAAGGTGGCTTTTGGTTTCTTTCTTCTTGAAAATACAGCTGTTCTGATGTCTCATCTGAGTTGGATTTAATAGTCTGAAGACGACCACCAAAAACCTCCATCTTAGAGGTATCATGCCCCGTGGAGAGTATATGTGCTTCTGACACTTCTACAGAATTATCAGTACCTACAACATTCTCAATATATTGTATTTCTGCAGATCTGGGATGCACCTCTGAAAATACTAAAGTATTTCTATTCTCCTTTAGTTCAAAACATTGAGATAATTCTTTCCCCAGATCTTCTTCATTTCTTTTATAACCCTCCAAAGAATCCATCTTTTGTTTCATCTCATTCTCAGCAGGAGCCCTTAAATAAACACTCTCAAAATAATGACTATCAGCTGTCAAGGGAACCTCTCTTCCTCCTCTTTCCAACAAACAATGCAAAAAACAATGTGGCATTTTACTATAAAAACGAGGAGCAACTTCATGTGGAAAAGAAACACAGTCCTTACTGATTAGACATTTTTCTGGATGGTGTGAAGCTCCCTGTTTGTTCCATGGCATATCTGAAAAAGGGGCACTAAAATTGTCACTTTCCTTAGGAATTTTATTTTTATCAATTGTGTCAGATGAATCTGAATAAGAATCACGGTCCTTACTGGTTAAATATTTTTCTAACTGTTGTAAAGATTCCTGTTTCCCATATTGCACATATGAACAAGAAGCATCAAAACTGTCACTTCCTTTAGGAGTTATGTATTCATCATTTGTATCAGATGCAGTTGAAAAAGAAACTTGATCTTTATCAGCTAAATTGGTTTCTGGCTCCTGTATAACTTCTTGTGTCTTCCATGACATATATGAATAAAGAGCATCATAACTATCAGAGTCTTTGGGGGTTTTCAGATCCTCAAGTGTATCAGGTGAAACAGTTTCTTCTTTAGTCCCTCGTTCAAGAGTTAATAAGCGCTGAGACTCAATAGCTGTACTACCTATAAGTGGGTGCTGAGATACACTAAAGCAACTGTTAACTAAGTTTGAAGCTACTTCCGAGGCTGCCTGGAATAAAGCTTCACTAACTTCCGACGGTCGAGAAAACCATTCGGTGTCTTCAGACTTACCAGGAATTCCCCTGAAAATATACAGTTAAAAATAAATAAGTAACACATTAAAAACATTTATTTTTTAAAATACTAACATGAAAAAATACAAAACTGATATGTCACTGAAATCGAGGTTATTTGAAAGTATACTGAAAAACAAAGTCCTAATTTCAAATTCCTTTAGGGTGGCTAATGACTGAACAAAGCAAATTTTTTTAAAACAGAAGGTAAACTACCATCCTATGACCCTGATATTTTCTCAGGCTTCCCTCAAAACAATATTGCCCCCAAGTGATTCTTTAAATGAAAATATCAAACTTTACTATTTAAAATGTGTAGTTTATCACCTACCATAATTTAATATTCATTTAGCCTGCAGTAATTCTTCTATTTATTATGCTCCTGAAAACCAATTAAGTAAGCTACTCCCCAAACAAAACAGTAACCTAATCATTGGTTGACTATTGTGTATAGAACACTTTTCATAAAAGTAATTTTAAAGTAATACATAGCACAGGGCAGAGGTTTTTCTTCTGTAAACATTTATACTTTTTAATTTAAGGCATCTTTTTTATTTCTAAAAGAAGAAAACATATTCTTGGATAATTCCAAATATGCTTTGGAGAATTCCAGACTTGTCTCTCATTATGACTAAAGGGCATTAATTTGGAGTAACTGTTAATTTCGATGTGTCTATTAGAAAAATTGTGTTAGTTCATATTCGCACCTCCTTCGAAGGAGAGATAGCTAGGTTCATTCAATATTGGCTGACAAAAATGACAGTGCCAAACAAGCTAGTGACCATGAAATGGATGCTTTTTACAGAATGGGTGTGGGCTTATGAGTAGCAAAAGGGGAGATTTAGAAGGAAGAAAATTAGTGTGCCTTCTAAATTAAAATATGCCTAATATACCAGAATACATTAGAAATTATTTTTAAAGAAACTGAAGTCCCCTGGCTCATTTTTACACATATTACTATGCCAAATTAACATGTATCATGCCTTAATTTAGGGCCTTGTTATCTTCAGAGTGTGTACTGAGAATATCTAGCTCCCAACCCAAAGTCTCACCTGATGTCATTAATATTAGTAACAACTTAGAAGAAAAGAAAGAGTAGAAAGGTTACATGCAAACAGAAAAATAAATCATCCTACCTCAGAGGTGCAAAATCTAGTTCACTTTGGTGAAACAAGGAATCAGGCCCAAACTCTTGATCTTTTGTCAAACATGTCAGCAAAGGCAAATCAGGAGAAGCGAAATTGTCTTGTATGACTGCAAAGTTTCAAATATAAAGATGTTGGGAATGTTGAAAATTAATTGTTTAGCTTATATAGTATTTTAAAGAACCTAAATATGCTGCCATCTGGAAGTTTCTACAAGCATTAGTATGATAATATAACAGCAGCAGCAGCATATACCATTTATTAATAGCCTGAAAAGATCCAGGCACTTAACATATAATATTTTATTTAATCCTCATAACAACCTTGAAGAATAGGTATTTTTATACCCATCTTATAGATGAGGAAACATGATCATAAATCTTAAAGAATACTAAGTAATTTGTCCACATTCAAATAGCTTAAGTGCCAGAGTGCGATCTGAACCTAAACACTCTACTTTTTAGCAAATGCTCCTAACCATTATGAGTGTTTCTTCCTATCTTACATCAAAGTGTGGTCCACAGGCTCCCAGGCATCCCTAAGACACTCTCAGAAGATGCCTGGGGTCAAAATTATATTCAAAGTAATATTAACATATCATTTGCCTTATTCACTCTCATTCTCTCATAAGGACACACTGGAATTTTCCAGAAGCTACATTACCTATGATAAAGCAACATCCTGAATGCAGAAGCAGATTATCAGAACCCACCTGTATTCTATTAAGTCAGACATTACAGTTTTTTCTTTTTTAAGTAAAACAACGCTAGTCTTCCAAACATTTTTGATTTGGAAAATAGTTATTTTTCTAAAAAACTAGATAATTTATGTTAACATGCAATGGAGTTGTTACTTTTTAATGAGTTGATAAATATTTTTTAAATTTCTCAGTTTTAATAATTTCTAATATGGGAAAATATCAATAATCCACACCAACAAAAGCTCTCAGTAATTTTAAAGTGTGTCAAGGAAATCCTGTGAACAAGAAGTTTGAGAACTGCTAATTTAAAGGAAAAAAAATTCTTCTGAAATGCTGAATGCCACCTTAAATAAGGTTTATTATAATGTCCTTAAATATGTACAACTAGGTATAAACTTCTTATTCCTTATAGTATTTCTACAACTATAAAACAAAAAATTAAACATTAATAGAAACAAAACTATAAAAAACCAACAGCATTCTATTCCATATTAATTTAAATAGATTGGTGATGTTTTGTTAAAACTGAATTGTTCTTTCAATATGAAGGTAATACTGTTGCTACAGTATACTTTCTTGATTTCAGAATGCCTATAATAATACTGCATACCTTCCCTATCATAACTGTCACACTCTTGTTTTAATCTTTGGTCTGTCTGCTTCCCACCTAGATTATCAACTCCGTGTCTGCATTATTCACAGCTGTACCCTCAGTGCCTAGCAAAGTACCAACTACACTTAGTAGGCACTCAAAATACAATTATTTATTTACTGAATGGATTAATTAAAAATAAGAACCTGAAAGATAACGATAACCTTTACCACCAAGGACTAATTGGTATGGTTCCTCTTTGGCTACAGACTCAGTCTTAAACCTTCATAACAGAAATCTTTACCCCTCTAAGAATCATGAAGATTTTTTAACAAAGACCCCACATTTCCTCACATTTGGGCAACTGCTGATGGCCTGGATCACTCTCTTTTGAGATACCTAACTGTTCTGGCACGAGTCATCATCATGACATTTGCCATTGGTGAGATACACCCTACAATGACTGGATTCAAGCATAACAAAAAAGCAATGATGAAATTTCCTCTGACCATCAGATCCTGGGATCTGATCTAATAATTAAAATGTTCTACTTTATCTATAGTAAATGAGAAGCTGGAGTTATAAAACTTTACATTAGAAAATACTTTAGAAGCCATGTAGCACAATCTCCAACCCAATGCTGAAACTATTCTATTAGAGAACTTTGCTTGACATTTTGCTATGACATAATGCTCACTTTTTTGTTGTTATATAGCCTTTCCAGTATTAAATGGCTCTATTAGAAAGTTCTTTCTTGTATCAAGTTGAAAACAGCCTCCCTATAAGCTATGTAGTCTCATTTTAACCTTTAGACTAGGAATTAGCAAACATTTTCTATAAAAGGTCAGCTAGTAAATATTTTAGGCTTTGTTGATCACACATGGTATCTCTATCCTATATACTTCTTTTGTTTTTACAATCTTTTAAAAATGCTAAAACCTTTTCTAGCTCACAAAATCAGGCCTTAGGCTATGGCTAGTAGTTTGCAGACTCCTGCTCTAAACCACTATCCAACTCATCCCATGGTACTATTATTTTCCTTTTACTGTATTGTCTTCCCAAAAGAGGACGTAGCTTTCATCTATATACCCCTAGCGTCCAACACACAATAGGCACTTAGATATTTGTTAAATAAATGAATAAATGAAAAATACGTTGCTTCCTCTTTAGCATGACAGCCCTTCAAATACCTGATCATAGCAAAGTCTTCCCTTTCATCTACTATCATAGTAACCTCCTCCCACAAGGGAACTCTAATGTTAACATCTTTCTTAAAATATAAAACTAAAATTGACTTTGATGATCTACATCACTGAATATATTGGCACTAGTATTTTTACTTGGATAGTATTTGCTTGTATTTGAAAGGAACTTGTTGAATTAATTCTTAATTCTTGCTCCTCTACAAAACTCTGATAAGACAACTCCATGGTTGAATCCCACTCCCTTGACAAAAGTTAATTGTAAAATATGTGGTTGTTGCATTTTCTTCAATTTTTGAAAGTAAAAATCTGAAGAAAATGGAAGGAAAAAGCAAAGAATATTTGTCTGAATTATGATTTAGGCATGAAAAAATTGAAATTACCATATTGGCTAAGCATTCTTATATATGTGCAACAATCCAAGGTAGTGATAATACAACTTTACCTCCTACCTTGATGATTTGAAAAGTACTTAAAGTTCATCTTTTGTAAGAGCTAATAAATCAGTTCCATATTAAACAGAGGAAAGCAGGAAGCGCTACCTCAGACAAGTCATTTAACCTCTTTATCTCAATGTTTGGGTCTGAAAACTTAGGATAATAATATATGTCTTAACTAATTTTAAGAATCTAATGAGCTTAAGCATGAACATGTTTTTTGTTTGTTTTTTAAACATAATGGAGCCTCCACTGCTGAGAGAAGTAGTCAAAGGATAATATATGGTTTACCCCAAGAAAAACTCCACAAATTCAGGACTAAGGAGGCATACCCACTAGAGGAAGTTACCACCTTTTTGCCTTCTGAGAGCAACAGGGGAAGATAAAATGAGGAGCAACTGCACATTTAAATATAACTAGACCAGCTGGCCAGTGTGGAAAACCAGAAATAAGCTACTACTTTTGAGTGCAGTTCTACAGAGCTCCTCAGCTCAAGAAAGGATTTAGACGCAAGATTTGCAGTCCCCCATAAGTATTTTACAAATGTGAGGTATTACTACTAGTTAAAAATAAAGAGGCATTACCTAGCAATGGAGAACATAAGAGATCTCTGTTCGACTCCTTTACTTGATTTTCTGATCGGGTCAATATACCTTCCTCCAGAGAGGGGAAGTCTGTCACTTCAGTCCCTTGCTCTCTCACATTAAACCTGGTCTGGGTTGTATCCAAGGTGTGGGAAGAGTCCATTTCTTGAGGAAGATAATGCCAAGATTCTGTTCTCTAAAACAATAATTTTGAAGGAAAATATGCTAAATCATTAACTGAGTTACCATATATATTAACATTTAGATTAAAACGTCCATTCACTTAGCATACAGCTTCCTATTTCACAACATTCCCATCAAAATTTGTAAAAAGTAAAGCTGTTCTTTCTGTGTTTTTCACAATATTAATAACATTTTTGATCTTTTCCCATTATTACCCATCTTTTAACGTGTTGAATCACTGGCATTTCTGCTATTCTTTAATAGTTACTTCTCATCATTAAAACAATAAATTTGGTTCTTCATGATGAAATCTTACAATTTGATAATAATAAAACTGAAAAAAAGATTCCAAACCTAAAGCTACAATATTCTCTACATGTGACCACTTTACTGAATTCTTACTTGCTATACTAGTTTCTAGCGGACTTCTCGGTGGAAAACATCATATGGTTCATGCGTAGTGAGTGGTTCATTTGTCTCTTTCAAATATTTACTCTTATATTAGTGGCATGATTCAGAAAAATGTTTCTCAAAGTATCTATAGGAAGGATCAGTTTTTCCTACTTCCAATTCATTACAGACTGACATTTTATTAAAATACTAATAAAAATTAACAGGTAACAAGTAAAAAAAATAATAAACTAATTTTAAAAACTAGTAAAATAACTAGGAAAATGAAATTGAAAAGATATATAAGCCCAAAATACAAAACACAAGTCTAAGTACCTGATTTCTAGTTCTAAAAAACATCAAATTGCTATAAAAGTTTCTAAACACTTCTTCTTAATTCTTGTACTTATCTCTTGACAGTAACAAGCAATTCATGGCCTGGCACCAATCCACAGACCACACTAGGTAGCAATGTTGAAATAAAGTTGAATTAAATACTAATGGTAAGCAGTTTTTAAACACATTTTCTTTTTAAATTTGGTATTAGTTAATAATTAAGAATATTCATCCTATCATGCTATTATTCTTTTATTTTCATTTTAAATTAATTTGATTAGGAATGAGCACTAAATTTGATCAAACTACATTATAGCATCATTTTTTCCCCAATTACATCTGATAAAATACAGCAATAAATTTCTTCATATTGCAACAACTTCACATTTCTTACTTGGTAGTAGTAGATTAGACCTTAATCATATTTGCTAGCACAGTCTTTTACATTTTCACTCATAAGATTAATCAGTATTTTAGAATGCTTCTTTTGTTTTCTAACCTTGTTCTATATTTTTTTAATACAAGGAAATTTGATTTTCCTTAAAAATATAAAAGATTTCATCAGTGAATCCATTAGATCCAGAAACCTTTTTGATAGCTGGTACTATTATAACATTCTTGATTTCTTCCTAGTTCTAATCCAACTCTATAAGCTTTGATAGGTTTGTATTAAGTCTATTTCATTAAGGTTTTTTTCTTTTTCTTGACTGGATTTACTAGGAATGTATATATTTTGTCTTGAATTTAACAATTCTATTTTCTAACTTAATTATTTCCTTTTCTCTTTGCCATGTTTCCTCTACTTGCAGTTTTTCATTATTTACATAATTTTTTTGTTAAATAATGAATTCATTTGATTTACATTTATTTGTTTAAATAAAAAGATGAGACATTATATTGATGGCAATCAACATGCTTAGATATATAATGTACTGATTTTCATTATTTTGTAGTCTATTACTCTTCTTCCTTAACCAACTCAAATTTTTTTAAGAGAATATATATTTTTTTCATTCCCAAATGACCCACCCATAAAAATATGTTGTACTACAATTTAGAAAGATTTCACAATTTCAACAAGACTTTTTTCTTTAAAGGATTATTTCCGGTATTTAAAATTCACCAACCAAATGCTCTTACAGTAAGTTTAAAAAAAAATACACAACTATCCACTACCTAATATCAGTTATATAAATAGATATAGGGCTTCCCTGGTGGCGCAGTGGTTGAGAATCTGCCTGCTAATGCAGGGGACACGGGTTCGAGCCCTGGTCTGGGAGGATCCCACATGCCGCAGAGCAACTAGGCCCGTGAGCCACAAGTACTGAGCCTGCGCGTCTGGAGCCTGTGCTCCGCAAAAAGAGAGGCCGCGATAGTGAGAGGCCTGCGCACCGCGATGAAGAGTGGCCCCCGCTTGCCACAACTGGAGAAAGCCCTCGCACAGAAACGAAGACCCAACACAGCAAAAGTAAATAAATAAATCAATAAACTCCTACCCCCAACATCTTCTTTAAATAGATATAGAGAAAAATATTGGAGTGAATATTCTAAAATATTAACACTACTCTTCTATGGCTTATGGGATTATAGACCTTTGACATTCCAAAATATACCAATCCCATCTATGTCAGATAAATCAGTCAAATCCTTAACATCAAACATTGCTACTGGAAACATGCTTTTTACATTTTTAATACTTGAAAATAAAAGGAATACGGGAATGATTATTTTAATTTTTTTCTTTTGAGAGCACTCTATTCAATAGGGGATAGTGGGCCAAATGAACGGGTTTTGAAGCAAGGGAATTCCAGCCATCTTGTGACTCTCACTATAGCAAAATCTCGGGTCCCCAACTCATCTCTTAGCCCCTTTGACCAGGGTTTGAGCCTCATCCCATAGTTTATTCCTCACTACTGATGAGAGATGTATCCATGTGTTCTCCTGCCCGTCCTTTGACCTTCACAGATCACTTACTTAACTCTAGCTCCTCAACTGAAATAATTTTGTAACCTTCTGAAGACAACTATCCTGTCACATTTACACTTTTCATAATTCCTTTCTTACCTGTATTTCCCTCGTTACCACTCTGAGAGTTCATAATCATCCTTATAATCACTACCTTGCAAACATCTCTTCTTTCTCTTTTCCCCCACTATCCTATTTGCCTGGCAAAAGCTCAGTTCTGGTTGAAACTTCTGCTTGTCTTAATCTAAGCAGCAGCACACTGCTGAAGAAAGCACACACCTACACTGGTTTTCCTTTAGACTGATGACATTAAACCTCAAGGGCACTCAGCCCTGCCTGGAAATTCTACTCTATTTTCCGGGTAAGTTGATTGGTTAAAATGATTACTTTATACTTTCTCTCCTCAGAACTACTGAACCCTCCTTCCTCATTTTTCAACTGATGACCTCATTTCCTACTTCAGTAAGTGAAGAACAGGAGGTGGACCTTCCTTATCTTCCTAGCACAAGATCTACAACCCCATTACCTAACCCAGCTTTTCATCTTGTGATTTAAAAAAAGTCTTACTACCTATCAAAGACCTTTCCATCTCATTCCATATTTTTTCAATGATTTCTTTCCTATATGTGATTCTCCCATTTTCCTTCATGCATTTTCCCTTTCTACTGAATCATTCCTCTCTCCATGTAAACATGCTCTTATAATTTCCCCTCATAAAATAAAATTTTAAAAAATCTGTTGACCGTTCTTCTCTTTCTGCTCATTTTGTTGCTATGTTTCTGAGTGTTATACCTTTTTAACCAATATAAAAAGGGCCTCAAATCTCTAAATATTTTTTGACAGATGTGAAGAGGGATGACAAATAAACAACAGAATAAATACAAACAAATTTTGAGGGAGAAGTAAAGGTTGGAGATACAAACTTGGGATTTTTAAGTACACAGGCATATTTAAAGCCCTAGATCTAGATGAGAACCAAAACATTCCAACATTTCAAGCAGAAGTTAAAAACTCAAATGTGTATACGTACAGGGAGGTAAAAGAAATGAGTAAACCTGCCTGATATTAAAGAGTAATGGGACCTGTAGCCAACTATGCACTGCATGCACACTTTAAAGTATTCTGTTTAAAAATTTTTAAAACACTGTGCCCCCCAATTTTTTTTGTCTGCAAACCACATTTGAGCCATGTGCAGGTCCACAGCTTGCAACCTCTGATTTTTTTTTTTTTTTTTTTTTTGCGGTACTTGGGCCTCTCACTGTTGTGGCCTCTCCCGCCGCAGAGCACAGGCTCCGGACGCCCAGGCCCAGCCTCCATGGCTCACGGGCCCAGCCGCTCCACGGCACGCGGGATCCTCCCAGACCGGGGCACGAACCCGCGCCCCCCGCATCGGCAGGTGGACCCCCAACCACTGCGCCACCAGGGAAGCCCGCAACCTCTGATTTTAAGGTTTAACAGGGGACGATAAAGCAGCAAAGGAGACTGAGGAAGAATAGCCAGAGGAGTAGAAAGAAAACCAAGAGAAGCCAAGAAAGGAAATAATTTTAAGAAGTTAAGCATTGGTTAAGAATATGAAATGCTATTTATTGCATCTAAGATGAGTACAGAAAAGTGCTTACTGTATTCAACTACACAAATTTGTTGGTGACACTTGCTTTCACAGAAGTGAGCTTAGAACACAAGAAGATCAAGTGGAAGGATAAGTAGATCTTAGCCAGTAGATAAGGCACATATATCAAAAAGGAAAAAGGAAAAAAAATACAATGGATATGATTGTCTATACATTAAAAAGTCCTAAAGAATCTACAAAAGAACTATACTAGAACTAGTAAATGAGATTAGCAAGGTCATAGGATACAACGTCAATAAAGAAAGTCAATTATATTCCTATATAATTGTGCTGAACAGTAGGAATTGAAATTTTTTTAACATTTCAGTAAGTCTAATACAAACATGTATTAAGTTTGGTACACTGAAGGCAACAAAACACTGATGAAGAAATTAGCAATCTAAATAAAACTGTAAGAACTGTGTGTCTATGGATTAGAGAACTCAATATTGTTAAGATGTCAGTTCCCTTCAAATTGATTTACAGACTCAAGGCAATTTTAATCAAAATTCCAGCAGACTTTTAAAATAGAAATTGACAAACTGATTCTAAAATTTACATGGAAGTTCAAAGAATCTAGCATAAACAAAACCATTTTTAAAAAGAAAAACGAAGTGGGAGAACTCACACTATCTGATTTCAAGACAGTACAATAATTAAGAGAACAGTATTAGCATGATAATAGAGATATAAATCAATGGAATAGAGAGTCCAGAAATAGACCCACACAAAGATTTCAAGGGAAAACGGATTATTTTCAGCAAATAGTGTTGGAATAACAATTAGATATGCATATGTAAGAAAATGAAGTTGGACACCTACTGCACACCGTAATCAAAAACCAACTCAAAATAGATTTAGATATAAATGTGAAACTTAAAACTATAAAACTTCAAAAACTCGTTCTCAACTGGGCAAGATTTTGACACCCTCCTCTTCCCTCAACCACGATACATTTGGCAATGTTTGGAGACATTCTGATGTTTACCAACATGGGGCAGTATTACTGATATCTAGTGGGAAGAGGCCAAGGATGCTACTAAACACCTTACAATACACAGGTCAGTCCTATAAAATAAAGAATTATCTAGCCCAAATATCAAAAGCACCAAGGCTGAGAAACCCTGTTCTACAAAAAAAATATAGGAGAAAATCTTCGTGATCTAGGATTAGGTCAAAATTTACCAGGTTAGACATAAGAAGTAAAAACCATAAAAAAAAAAAAAAAAAAAAAAAAATCAATAAACTTCAACTTCATCAAAATTAAAACTTCTACTCTTCAAAAAACAAATAGGGGGGTTCCCTGGTGGCGCGGTGGTTGAGAGTCCGCCTGCCAATGCAGGGGACACGGTTTCGTGCCCCGGTCTGGGAAGATCCCACATGCCGCGGCGCGGCTAGGCCCGTGAGCCATGGCTGCTGAGCCTGTGCATCCGGAGCCTGTGCTCCGCAACAGGAGAGGCCACAACAGTGAGAGACCCGCGTACAGCAAAAAAAAAAAAAAAAAAATAGGACAATTTAAAGGAAAACCACAGACTGGGAGAAAATATTTGCAAAACATATAAAGGACTTACATCTAGAATATATAAAGAACTCTCAGGGGCCTCCCTGGTGGCGCAGTGGTTGAGAGTCCGCCTGCCGATGCAGGGGATACGGGTTCGTGCCCCGGTCTGGGAGGATCCCATATGCCGCGGAGCGGCTGGGCCTGTGAGCCGTGGCCGCTGGGCCTGCGCGTCCGGAGCCTGTGCTCCGCAACGGGAGAGGCCACAACAGTGAGAGGCCCGCATACCACAAAAAGAAAAAAAAAAAAAAAAAAAAAAAGAACTCTCAGAACTCAACAAATGGAACAAATCACCCATAAAAAATGGGGAAGAGATTTAAACCAACCCCTTCACTAAAGAAGAAACATGGATGGCAAATAAGCACACAAAAAGATGCACATTATCATTAGGAAAATGCATATTAAAACCACAATGAGATACCACAACATACCTAGAATGACTAAAAATTTTAAAACAAAAACAAAAAAAACCTGACAATACCAAGAGCTGGCAAGGATGCAAAGCAACTAGAACTCCTATACATTGTGGGGAATGCAAAATGGTATAGGCACTTCGGAAAACAGTTTGGCACTTTCTTATAATGTTAAACGTACAGTTACCGTATCAGCCAGCAATTCCATTCCTAGGTATTTACCCAAGAGAAATGAAACCAGCTGTCTACCTAAAAACCTGTACATAAGTGGAATACTACTCAGAGATTAATTTTAAAGAGCTACTGATTTATGCAACAACATGGATGAACCTCAAAACCATGTGCCAAGTGAAAGGAGCCAGATTCAAAAATCTACACATGGGACTTCCCTGGTGGTGCAGTGGTTAAGAATCTGCCTGCCACTGCAGTGGGCACGGGTTTGAGCCCTGGTCCGGGAAGATCCCACATGTCACAGAGCAACAAAGCCCATGAGCCACAGCTACCGAGCCTGCGCTCTAGAGCCCGCGAGCCACAACTACTGAGCCCACGTGCCACAACTACTGAAGCCCGCACGCCTAGAGCCCGTGCTCCGCAACAAGAGAAGCCACTGCAAGAAGAAGCCCGCACACCACATAGAAGAGTAGTCCCCACTTGCCGCAACTAGAGAAAGCCCACATGCAGCAACAAAGACCCAATGCAGCCAAAAATTAATTAATTAATTAATTTTTTAAAAATCTACACACTACAATTCTGAGCAAAACTATAGAGAGAAATGAGATTAGCGGTTGCCAGGGACTAAGCATGGGGGAGATGACTGACTACAAAGGGGCACAAGGAAACTTTTTGAGGGTGATGGCAATCAAATGTGTAGTAGTTATATAACTGTATGTATTTGTCAAAGCTCATCAAACTGTACACCTAAAAGAGTTAATTTTGCTGTATTTAAATTATACCTCAATAAACCTGACTTTTTAAAAAATGAGGATAAGGTATCAGAAAATAGAGACCAAAAACTCTTGAAAATTTCACTCAACAGGGAGCAGAAATACTAAATGGGGCAGTAGCTGGAGGGAAGAAAGGATGAGACATTTGTACTCAAGTTGCTGGAGCTGATAAGGTCTAGACTGTGACCATAGGAGAAGGTTGGGAGGAGTGAAGGAAAAAAAATCTCTGCACATTAGATCAAAGATCCAAGAGTTTCAGACACTGGATGGGTAATGTAAGCTGAAGTGAAAGAAACTAAAAGAAGACAGTGTAGCAAGGGCTATAGTTTTCAATGAATAAAAAAAAGTTAACTTGGATGACAGCGACAAGGATGAATGAGCAGAATAACCAGAAGGAGAAAAGAGGGGAGAGAATTAGGAAGTGGTATAATCCTCCAGTTCTTCTGAGGAACCCAGGCATAAAGGCAGAAATGAAGAGCTACAGGATCTAATCATGGTTTATATTTTATAAAACAAGGACCAAAAAAAGGCAAGATATCCATTTTTGGACTGTGCTCTACCATAAACATGCCCTCAGAGAATATTAAACTATTTAGGAATATACCTCTGTATTCGTTTCCTAAAGCTGCCATAATGAACTTACACAAAGTGGAGGGCTTAAAACAACAGAAATTTATTCTCTCACAGTTCTGGAGGCTAGAAGTCTGAAATCAAGGTGTTGGCAGGGCCATGCTCCATCCAAAGCCTCTAGGGGAGGATCCTTCTTACCTCTTCCTCCTTCTCGCAGTCCCAGGCATTTCTTGGTTTATGGCAGCATAACTCCATCTCTGCCTCTGTCTTCACATGGCAGACCTCTTCCTGTGTGTCTCTCTCTTACAAGGACACCAGTCTTATTAGATTAAGGGCCCACCCTAAATCCAGTATGATCTCTTCTTAACTTAAATAGTTCTATCTGCTATCACTATATTTCCAAATAAGGTCACATTCTGAGGTACTGCAGATTGAGACTTCAACACATCATTTTGGGGGACACAATTCAACCCATAACAATCCCCCTTCCATTTAATGATCACAGAGTACGGTGCTTTTTCTGGTCAGGGTTTCTCTTAACCCTTTTCACTTGGCGACAGTAAATCTCCTTCCTCCATACCTTGCATTTAATGGATAATAAATGCAATTTAGGGGAAATTGAAGGTACTAGAAGAAATCTGATACCCAAGTTATTAGATAATCAACCTTAAATATTTAATCATTATGAGTAAGGATGCATTTTTTTCTCCAACAAACATATATGAGGCTTTTTCCTATCTGCTCACAATTTTTTCCATTTCTTCTAAGTTTATTACTATGTTCTAGATCAGTGGTTCCCAAAGTGTGGTCCAAAGATCCCTGGGGGTCACTGACACCCTTTCAGGGAAGTTAAGTGAGCCTCCCTTTTCTAACTACATATCTATGTAAGGTCAGATTTTCTTCACATAATTCAACCAAAACAATATATCCCAATGGACTAAATGCAGAAGCAGATCTGAGAATTCAGTTATGATGGTTAACTTTATGTGTCAACTTGGCTGTGCCACAGGGTGCCCAGATATTTGGTTAAACATCTGGGTGTGTCTGTGAGGGTGTGTCTGGATGAGATTAACATCTGATCTACAGACTTAGTAAAGGAGACTGCCCTTCTTAAGGTGGGCAGGCCTCATCCAACCCATTAAAGGCCTGAATAGAACAAAAGGCTGAGCAAAAGATAATTCGCTCTCTCTGCCTGATGGTCTTCAAGCTGGGACATCAGTCTTCTGCTTCGGACTTGGACCTGGAATGGAACTTACACCATCAGCTCACCTGGTCATCAGACCTCTAGACTTGGGCTAGAACATACACCATCAGTCAGCTCCTGGCTCTCGGGCCTTCCGATTCAAACTGGAACTATACTATCAGCTCTCCTGGATCCCCAGGTTACAGATATTGGGAATTCTCAGCCTCCATAATCACATGAACCAATTCCTTATTTTACATATATTTTATATATACATATATATATATATATATATATATATATATATATATATATATTTGTATATACCTATTTACGTACGTATATGTTTCCTATTGGTTCTATTTTTCTGGAGAACCCTGCCTAATAATACACCAACTGTCTTCTAGTAAGCCTGACATTAAAGAGATATGCAAAACTGTAAAACAATGCCACCCTTTTAACTAATTTTTTTTTGTTTTGGAAAATAGCCATTTTTCATTTAAAAACATATTTTTATGTTAATATGTAATGGGTTTGTTATTTCTAAATAAATATTTTTTAAATGTTTTAATATTTTTGTAAGCTAAATATTGATACAGATAACCCTTATAAACAAAAACTCTTTAAAATACTTTTGAAGAATGTGAAGGAGTCCTGAGACCAAAAAAAAAAATGTAAACTGCTGTTCTACATAATTAAGGCTGCCAAAGATCTATTAGAAAAATGGAATATTAAAGTAATTCACCTCTTTCCATTCTTCATAGCTAAATCAGAATTTCTCATGCTGCTTACCAAAAGATAGTTTGCCAGTTATACAAGACATACCTGATCATCCCCAGAACACCACTGAGCTGTTTTTTCCAAAGAGACCACATTAGTATCAGAAATCTGTGTTCCACTATTGTTTTGATATAATGGCTGTTGCCATACATGACAGGTCAATGGAATAACCTGAAAATCAAAAGATTTAAATAGAATAATAACACAATCCTTATGACTAAACAATAATAAAGTCTAACATTCAGATTATGTTTCTCTGTTTATAAAGCACTTTCACAAATATAGTAACATTTGGGCTTCACAACCACTGACCAAATTATCTTCACTTAAAAATAAGGAAACAGGGATTTAAGGTTATCCAGTAAGGACTCAACATATTCCAACAAACCACAGCAGTTCTTTAATCTCCTATATTTGTAGCAGTAAAAGAAGCAAGCAGAAACAAGCAAGTTATCTATTTTACAATCTTACTATTTGAGACACCTAAGAAATTAACTCTAATAATAGGAACTAAAATCATCTTATAGCATGGAAAGTGGGGACAAAGTTAGGCTCATTTTGTGAAATCAGGAGTTGAAGCAGGGCTCTCCCATCTGTGAAAGAAGGCAATAAAAGCTGTGACTACTGCTCAAGGCTGAAGCAGTGCACATGGCAATGATCAGAGGTAATCAAACAAAAGTGACCTCAGTCAAGTCACCTGCTGGTTCAGGGACTGGTTATTGAGATTTTCCCCAATATTCCTGGAGAGTAAGAACCCAAAGCTTCCAATATAAACCTTCCTTATAAAGAAGGAGCCACAAGGGGCAAGGCAGAGACAACCAAAAAAAAAAAAAACACCAGGTAGAGAAGGATACACCAAAAGACAAAACAAAATAACACTCCTGCTAAAAATGAGATTACAAACTATACTTTCAGAAGACTTTAAAATGAGAATATCTCAGGCCCTTAAAGAGACTTTTTAAAAAGACACAATGTCCATAAAAAAAGAAGAGGTTATTAAAAGTAAAACAGGCAGTTATGAGTCAAGAAAAGGTAAATGCTAACACAACCACAAATGTGAAAGAGCCTCTGAAGGAAACCCAAGGTCATAAGATTTTTTTCCCCCAGACTTAAAAGTTACTACACGAACAAAACATTTTTACAGAGCGCTTACAACAATGTGCTTTTGACCATAGAAAGGCAAGCTTAACTTAAAATCTATTCAACTAAAGAGATTTCTATGGTATCAACTCTTCCAAGAGGTTTTTCTCAAAAGGCAGAACACCATGGGGCACACCCACCTTGCTTCAATGGCATTTTTTAAGGGATAAAGAATAAAAAGCAAAGAAAGGCATTTTGCAAATTCATTTCAGCAATTTGAAATCCCTAAATAAATAACAATACAGCCAGTGTTTTGGCACAGTTAGTCTTCTTTGAGCCCTTGAGGAAAGAATGCCAAAATGAATGTTAAAAAATGGCTATTCACTGCAACTAAATAATACTGGGTGTAGAGCACAGGGTGTTGCCTTTGAAAATTGCTGATTCACATTAGCTTACAAAAAGAGAGTTTGATTCATTAGGATATTTGTAGAACACTAATGATGCAATATTAAGAAACCAGCACTTTGACAACTAACCCAACGTGTGAGAAAAAAGAACACTCTCACTTTTATCAGCTAAAAAAAAAAAACCCCAAGTTCTTATTAAAAAATACATTTCCCCAAACTTACTTTTATTACCTACTTGATGGTTTATAGACTTCATTAAGGAAATTAATTTCTAATAATTCCCATATGTTTGATCAGTTTTCCCAGTTGCCTCTGGATAGTGGTATAACCCAAATACTTGAAAGAGAATTCTTAAGATGAATGCTTCAAAACTAAGCAGGTGTCATCAGCAACTCTCTGATCTGAGATTAAATGTCTTTTGGTATAAATAAACAGTTTCAGAGTCTTTCCCTAAGTCATTTTTTAATATTAAAAGTTAGCAGTCTGGGTCTTCCCTGGTGGTCCAGTGGCTAAGACTCTGCGCTCCCAATGCAGGGGGCCCGGGTTCGATCCCTGGTCAGGGATATAGATCCTGCATGCATGCCACAACTAAAGATCCCACGTGCCACAACGAAAATCCTGCGGGCCACAACTAAGACCCAGTGCAGCCAAAATAAATAAATAAATATTTTTTAAAAAATAGTGGTCTTTAGTGGTCTTCCAACTACATGTTGTCTATCAAAAAAACATTTTAGATATAAGGATACATATTGATTCCAAGTAAAAGGATGAAAAAAGAGATTTCATGCAAATAGTAACCAAAAGAGCACAGGAGTGGCTATATTAATTTCAGACAAAATAGACTTTAAGTCAAAAACCGTTACAAGAGACAAAGAAGTACATCATATAATGATAAAAGGGTCAATTCAGGGCTTCCCTGGCTGTGCACTGGTTAAGAATCCGCCTGCCAATGCAGGGGACACAGGTTTGAGCCCTGGTCCAGGAAGATCCCACATGCCGCGGAGCAACTAAGCCCATGAGCCACAACTACTGAGCCTGCGCTCTAGAGCCTACGAGCCACAACTACTGAAGCCCACGCACTTAGAGTCCGTACTCTGCAACAATAGAAGCAACTGCAATGAGAAGCGCACAACTAGAGAAAACCCACACAAAGCAACGAGGACCCAATGCAGCCATAAATAAATAAATTTTATTTTTTAAAAAAGGGGTCAGGGCTTCCCTGGTGGCGCAGTGGTTGAGAATCCGCCTGCTGATGCAGGGGACACGGGTTCGTGCCCCGGTCCGGGAAGATTCCACATGCTGTGGAGTGGCTGGGCCCGTGAGCCATGGCCGCTGAGCCTACGCATCTGGAGCCTGTGCTCCGCAACGGGAGAGGCCACAACAGTAAGAGGCCCACGTACCGCAAAATAAATAAATAAATAAATAAAAATAAAATAAAATGCAATGTATGGTAGATCTTTGGATACTAATTCAAATAAAGCAAATGGAAAATAACATTTTAAAAAAAAGGGGGGGGTCAATTCACCAAGAAGATTTATAAGTATTTATGCACCAAACCTCAGAGCTCCTAAATTAATGAGGCAGATGTTGAAAGAATTGAAGGGAGAAATACACAACAACATAATAATATTAAGAAGCTTCAACACCCACTTTCAATAATGAACAGAACAACCATACAGAAGAATAAGGAAACATAGAAATTGAACAGCACTGTAGACCAATCAGACATAACATATATACAGAACACTCCACCCAACAACAGCAGAACACATTTTCTCAAGTACACATGCAACATTCCACAGGACAGAACACACGTCTAGCCACAAAGCAAGTCTTAATAAATTCAAGAAGACTGAAATCATAATACACAGTATCTTTTCCAATCACAATGGAATGAAACTAGAAACAAATAGCACAAGAAAAACTGGAAATTTTACAATATGTGGAAATTAAACACTACACTCTTACAAAACCAATGGGTCAAACAAGAAGTCACAAAGGAAATTAGAAAATACCTGGACACAAATGAAAACGCAAAATGCCAAAAAACTTATGGACGCAGCGAAAGAAGTACTAAGAAGGAAGTTTATAGCCGTAAATGCATATATTAAAAAAAGGCAAGATCTCAAGTAAACAATCTAACTTGTACCTCAAGGAACTAAAAGAAGAACTAAACCTAAAGCAGACAGAAGGAAGGAAGTAATAAAGATTAGAGCACAGATAAATGAAATAGTCAACAGGAAAAAAAAAACTCATGAAACTAAAAGTGTTTTTTTCAGAAGATCAACAAAATTGACAACCTCTTAGCCAGACTGACTAAGGAAAACAAGAAGACTCAAATAATAAAATCAGAAATGAAAGAGGGAATATTACAACCAATGCCACAGAAATAAGGATTATAAGAGAATACTATGAACAACTGTATACCAACAAATTGGAGAGCCAAGAAGACATACATAAATCTCTAGAAAGATACAACCTACCAAGACTGAATCATGAAAAAATAGAAAATCTGAACAAACATATAACTACCAAGGAGATTCAATCAGTAATCAAAAACCTGCCAACAGAGAAAAGCCAAGGACCAGGTGGCTTCAATCATCCTCAACAAAATACTAGCACACAGAATTCACAACACATTAAAAGAAGTATGTATACACCATGATCAAGTGGGAATTAACCATGGAATGTAAGGATGATTCAACACATAAAAATCAACCAATATGGGCTTCCCTGGTGGCGCAGTGGTTGAGAGTCCGCCTGCCAATGCAGGGGACATGGGTTCATGCCCCGGTCCGGGAGGATCCCGCGTGCCTCGGAGCGGCTGGGCCTGTGAGCCATGGCCGCTGAGCCTGTGCGTCTGGAGCCTGTGCTCTGCAACGGGAGAGGCCACAGCAGTGAGAGGCCTGCATACCACACACACACACAAAAAAATCAACCAATATAATACTTCACATTAACAGAATGAAGGACAAAACCACATGATCATCTTGACTGATACAGAAAAAGCAGTTGACAATCCTCAACACCCTTTCATGAAAAAGCACTCAACAAATCAGGAATGGAAGGAAACTAATCAATATAATAAAGGCCATTTATGAGGGCCCACAATTAACTCACACCACACTCAACAGTGTAAAACTGAAAGCTTTTCCTCTAAGACCAGGAACAAGGCAAGAATGACCACTCTTGCCACATCTATTCAACACATTATTGGAAGTCCCAGCTAGAGCAAAGAGACCCAGGAATAAACTCTCACATACATGGTCAAATGATTTTCAGCAAAGGTATCAAGACCATTCAATGGGAAAAGGATAGTCTTTTCAACGACTGTTGCTCAAAAAACTGGATATCCACATGCAAAAGAATGAAGTTACACTCTCACCTAGCAACATACATAAAACTCAACTCTAAATGGACCAAAGACTTAAATGTTAAGACCTAAAACTATAAAACTCTTAGAAGAAAACTCAGAGCAAAAGTTGCACAACAGTAGATTTGGCAATGATTTCCTGGATATGATACCAAAGGCACAAGCAACAAAAGAACAACAGACAAACTGGACTTCATGAAAATTTTAAAATTCTGTATATCAGAAGACACCATCAACAGAGTAAAAAGGAAACCTGCTGTATACCACAGGGAACTGTATTCAATGCTCTGTGGTGACCTAACTGGGAAGGAAATCCAAAAAAGTGGGGATATATGTATACATATAGCTGATTCACTTCACTGTACAGAAGAAACTAACACAACATTGTAAAGCAACTACACCCCAATTAAAAAAAAAAACAGTAAAGAGGCAACCCACAGAATGGGGGAAAATATTTGCAAATCACATATCTGATATGGGATTAATATCCGTAATATATGAAGAACTCAAAAACAAAAACAAAACAAAACACCCAATTAACCAATTATCAAATGGGCAAAGAACTTGCAGAGCCATTTCTCCAAACATATACAAATGGCCAATAAGCACTTGAAAAGATGCTCAACATCGCTAATCATTAGAAAAATACAAATCAGAACTACAATGAGGGACTTCCCTGGTGGTCTAGTGGTTAAGACTGTGCTCCCAATGCAGGGGGCCCAGGTTCGATCCCTGGTCAGGGAACTAGATCCCACATGCTGCAACTAAGAGTTTGCAAGCCACAACTAAAAGATCCCACAGATCACAACTAATACCCAGTGCAGCCAAATAAGTAAATAAATATTTTAAAAATAAATTAACAAAATAGATAACCAACAATGAACTACTGTAAAAACAATTTTTAAAAACCTACAATGAGACATCACCTCACACTCATCAGGATGGCTGCTATCAAAAACAAAAAAAAGAGAGAGAGAGAAAATACCAAATGTTGGCAAAGATGTGGAGAAACTGGGACCCTTGTGTCGTGTTGGTGGGAATATAAAATGGTGCAACCACTGTGGAAAACAGGAGGGAGGTTCCTCAGAAAATTAAAAATAGAACTACGACATGATCTGGCAATCCCACTTCTGAGTATATATCCAAAAGAACTGAAGGCACTGTCTCAAAGAGATATTTACAAACCCATGTTCACAGCAGCACTACTCACAATAGCCAATAGGCAGAAACAATCCAAGTGTCTTATTAACTGATAAAGGGATAAACAAAATGTGATACAAAACTACGAGAGGATTCTGGAGAAGATGGCAGAAGAGTAGGACGCGGAGATCACCTTCCTCCCCACAGATACATCAGAAATACATCTACACATGGAACTGCTCCTATAGAACACCCACTGAACGCTGGCATAAGACCTCAGACCTCCCAAGAGGCAAGAAACTCCCCCACGTACCTGGGTAGGGCAAAAGAAAAAAGAAAAAACAGAGACAAAAGAATAGGGACGGGACCTGCACCAGTGGGAGGGAGCTGTGAAGGAGGAAAGGTTTCCACACACTAGGAAGCCCCTTCACGGGCGGAGACTGCGGGTGGCAGAGGTGCAAGCTTCAGAGCCATGGAAGAGAGCGCAACCACAGGGGTGCGGAGGGCAAAGCGGACAGATTCCCGCACAGAGGATCGGTGCCGACCAGCACTCACCAGCCCGAAAGGCTTGTCTGCTCACCGCCGGGACGGGACGGGGGCTGGGAGCTGAGGCTCGGACTTAGGTCGATGCAGGAGAGGACTGGGGTTGGCGGCGGGAACATAGCCTGAAGGGGTTAGTGCACCACGGCTAGCCAGGAGGGAGTCCAAGAGAAGTCTGGAGCTGCCGAAGAGACAAGAGACTTTTTCTTGCCTCTTTGTTTCCTGGTGCACAAGGAGTGGGGATTAACAGCGTTGCTTAAAGGAGCTCCAGAGACCGGCGCGAGCCACGGCTATCAGCGCCGACCCCAGAGACGGGCATGAGACGTTAAGGCTGCTACTGCAGCCACCAAGAAGCCTGTGTGTGTGCACAGGTCACTATAAATACCTCCCCTCCCGGGAGCCTGTGCAGCCCGCCACTGCCAGGGTCCCGGGATCCAGGGACAACTTCCCCGGGAGAACGCACAGTGTGCCTCAGGCTGGTGCAACGTCACGCCCCACACTCCGTACCCCTCCCTCCCCACGGCCTGAGTGAGCCAGAGCCCCCAAATAAGCAGCTCCTTTAACCCCGTCCTGTATGAGTGAAGAACACACGCCCTCAGTCGACCTACATGCAGAGGCGGGTCCAAATCGAAAGCTGAACCCCGGGAGCTGTGCCAACAAAGAAGAGAAAGGGAAATTTCTTCCAGCAGCCTCAGAAGCAGCGGATTAAAGCTCCACAATCAACTTGATGTACCCAGCGTCTGCGGAATACCTGAATACACAACGAATCATCCCAACTGAGGAGATGGACTTTGGGGGCAAGATAGATTATTTTTTCCCCTGTTCCTCTTTTTGTGAGTGTGTATGTGTATGCTTCTGTGTGAGATTTTGTCTGTATAGCTTTGTTTTCACCATTTGTCCTAGGGTTTTGTCCGTCCGTTTTTTTTTTTTAATTTACTTTTAAAAACTTTTTTCTTAATAATTATTTTTCATTTTAAGAACTTTATTTTATTTTATCTTACTTTATTTTATTTTATTTTCTCCTCTTACTTTCTTTCCTTCCTTCCCTTCCCTCCCTTCCCCTCCCCTCCCCTCCCCTCTCCTTCCCCTCCCCTCCCCTCCCCTCTCCTTCCCCTCCCCTCCCCTCCCCTCTCCTTCCCTTCCTTTCTTCTTTTTCTCCCTCTTATTCTGAGCTGTGTGGATGAAAGGCTCTTGGTGCTGCAGCCAGGAGTCAGTGCTGTGCCTCTGAGGTGGGAGAGCCAACTTCAGGACACTGGTCCACAAGAGACCTCCCAGCTCCACGTAATAGCAAATGGCGAAAATCTCCCAGAGATCTCCAGCTCAACACCAACACCCAGCTTCACTCAATGACCAGCAAGCTACAGTGCTGGACACCCTATGCCAAACAACTAGCAAAACAGGAACACAACCCCACCCATTAGCAGAGAGGCTGCCTAAAATCATAATAAGGCAACAGACACCCCAAAACACACCACCAGACGTGGACCTGCCCACCAGAAAGACAAGATCCAGCCTCATCCACCAGAACACAGGCACTAGGTCCCCTCCACCAGGAAGCCTACACAACCCACTGAACCAACTTTAGCCACTGGAGACAGACACCAAAAACAACGGGAACTACGAACATGCAGCCTGCGAAAAGGAGACCCCATACACAGTAAGATAAGCAAAATGAGAAGACAGAAAAACACACAGCAGATGAAGGAGCAAGGTATAAACGCACCAGACCTAACAAATGAAGAAGAAATAGGCAGTCTACCTGAAAATGAATTCAGAATAATGATAGTAAAGATGATACAAACACTTGGAAATAGAATAGAGAAAAAGCAAGAAACATTTAACAAGGACCTAGAAGAACTAAAGATGAAACAAGCAACGATGAACACCACAATAAATGAAATTAAAAATACTCTAGAAGGGATCAATAGCAGAATAACTGAGGCAGAAGAACGGATAAGTGACCTGGAAGATAAAATAGTGGGAATAACTACTGCAGAGCAGAATAAAGAAAAAAGAATGAAAAGAACTGACAGTCTCAGAGACCTCTGGGACAACATTAAACACACCAACATTCAAATTATAGGGGTCCCAGAAGAAGAAGAGAAAAAGGAAGGGACTGAGAAAATATTTGAAGAGATTATAGTTGGAAACTTCCCTAATATGGGAAAGGAAATAGTTAATCAAGTCCACGAAGCACAGAGAGTCCCATACAGGATAAATCCAAGGAGAAACACACCAAGACACATATTAATCAAACTATCAAAAAATAAATACAAAGTAAACATATTAAAAGCAGCAAGGGAAACGCAACAAATAACACACAAAGGAATCCCCATAAGGTTAACACCTGATCTTTCAGCAGAAACTCTGCAAGCCAGAAGGGAGTGGCAGGACATATTTAAGGTGATGAAGTAGAAAAACCTACAACCAAGATTACTCTACCCAGCAAGGATCTCATTCAGATTTGATGGACAAATTAAAACCTTTACAGACAAGCAAAAGCTGAGAGAGTTCAGCACCACCAAACCAGCTTTACAACAAATGCTAAAGGAACCTCACTAGGCAAGAAACACAAGAGAAGGAAAAGACCTACAATAACAAACCCAAAACAATTAAGTAAATGGGAATAGGAACATACATATCGATAATTACCTTAAATGTAAATGGATTAAATGTTCCCACCAAAAGACAGACTGGCTGAATGGATACAAAAACAAGACCCGTATATATGCTGGCTACAAGAGACCCACTTCAGACCTAGAGACACATACAGACTGAAAGTGAGGGGATGGAAAAACATATTCCATGCAAATGGAAATCAGAAGAAAGCTGGAGTAGCAATTCTCATATCAGACAAAATAGACATTAAAATAAAGACTACTAGAAGAGACAAAGAAGGACAGTACATAATGATCAAGGGATCGATCCAAGAAGAAGATATAACAATTGTAAATATTTATGGACCAAACATAGGAGAACCTCAATACATAAGGCAAATACTAACAGCCATAAAAGGGGAAATCAACAGTAACACAATCATAGTAGGGGATTTTAACACCCCACTTCCACCAATGGACAGATCATCCAAAATGAAAATAAATAAGGAAACACAAGCTTTAAATGATACATTAAACAAGATGGACTTAATTGATATTTATAGGACTTTTCATCCAAAAACAACAGAATACACATTTTTCTCAAGTGTTCATGGAACATTCTCCAGGATAGGTCATATCTTGGGTCACAAATCAAGCCTTGGTAAATTTAAGAAAATTGAAATCGTATCAAGTATCTTTTCCAACCACAACGCTATGAGACTAGATATCAATTACAGGAAAAGATCTGTAAAAAATACAAACACATGGAGGCTAAACAATACATTACTTAATAACAAAGTGAGCACTGAAGAAATCAAAGAGGAAATAAGAAAATACCTAGAAACAAATGACAATGGAGACACAACGACCCAAAGCCTATGGGATGGAGCAAAAGCAGTTCTTGGAGGGAAGTTTATAGCAATACAATCCTACCTTAAGAAACAGGAAACATTTCAAATAAACAACCTAACCTTGCACCTAAAGCAGTTAGAGAAACAAGAACAAACAAACCCCAAATTTAGAAGAAGAAATCATAACGATCAGATCAGAAATAAATGGAAAAGAAATGAAGGAAACGATAGCAAAGATCAATAAAACTAAAAGCTGGTTCTTTGAGAAGATAAACAAAATTGATAAACCATTAGCTAGACTTATGAAGATAAAAAGGGAGAAGACTCAAATCACTAGAATTAGAAATGAAAAAGGAGAAGTAACATCTGACACTGCAGAAATACTAAGGATCATGAGAGATTACTACAAGCAGCTCTATGCCAATAAAATGGATAACCTGGAAGAAATGGACAAATTCTTAGAAATGCACAACCTGCCAAGACTGAACCAGGAAGAAATAGAAAATATAAACAGACCAATCACAAGCACTGAAATTGAAACTGTGATTAAAAATCTTCCAACAAAAAAAAGCCCAGGACCAGATGGCTTCATAGGCGAATTCTATCAAACATTTAGAGAAGAGGTAACACCTGTCCTTCTCAAACTCTTCCAAAATATAGCAGGAACACTCTATAGAGGCAGGAACACTCCCAAACTCGTTCTATGAAGCCACCATTACCCTGATACCAAAACCAGACAAAGACGTCACAAAGAAAGAAAACTACAGGCCAATATCACTGATGAACATAGATGCAAAAATCCTCAACAAAATACTAGCAAACAGAATCCAACAGCACATTAAAAGGATCATACACCGTGATCAAGTGGGGTTTATTCCAGGAACGCAAGGATTCTTCAATATACGCAAATCAATAAATGTGATATACCATATTAACAAATTGAAGGAGAAAAACCATATGATCATCTCAATAGATGCAGAGAAAGCTTTTGACTAAATTCAACACCCATTTATGGAAAAAACCCTGCAGAAAGTAGGCATAGAGGGAACTTTCCTCAACATAATAAAGGCCATATATGACAAACCCACAGCCAACATCGTCCTCAATTGTGAAAAACTGAAACCTTTTCCACTAAGATCAGGAACAAGACAAGGTTGCCCACTCTCACCACTATTATTCAACATAGTTTTGGAAGTTCTAGCCACAGCAATCGGAGAAGAAAAAGAAATAAAAGGAATCCAAATCGGAAAAGAAGAAGTAAAGCTGTCACTGTTTGCAGATGACATGATACTATACATGGAGAATCCTAAAGATGCTACCAGAAAACTACTAGAGCTAATCAATGAATTTGGTAAAGTAGCAGGATACAAAATTAATACACAGAAATCTCTGGCGTTCTTATACACTAGTGATGAAAAATCTGAAAGTGAAATTAAGAAAACAGTCTCATTTACCACTGCAACAAAAAGAATAAAATACCTAGGAATAAACCTACCTAAGGAGACAAAAGACCTGTATGCAGAAAATTATAAGACACTGATGAAGGAAATTAAAGATGATACAAATAGATGGAGAGATATACCATGTACTTGGATTGGAAGAATCAACATTGTGAAAATGACTCCACTACCCAAAGCAATCTACAGATTCAATGCAATCCCTATCAAACTACCACAGGCAATTTTTACAGAACTAGAACAAAAAATTTCACAATTCGTATGGAAACACAAAAGACCCCGAATAGCCAAAGCAATCTTGAGAACAAAAAATGGAGCTGGAGGAATCAGGCTCCCTGACTTCAGACTATACTACAAAGCTACAGTAATCAAGACAGTATGGTACTGGCACAAAAACAGAAATAAAGATCAATGGAACAGGATAGAAAGCCCAGAGATAAACCCACACGCATATGATCACCTTCTCTTTGATAAAGGAGGCAAGAATATACAATGGAGAAAAGACAGCCTCTTCAATAAGTGGTGCTGGGAAAACTGGACAGGGACATGTAAAAGTATGAAATTAGAACACTCCCTAACACCAGACACAAAAATAAACTCAAAATGGATTAAAGATCTAAATGTAAGGCCAGACACTATCAAACTCTTAGAGGAAAACATAGGCAGAACACTCTGTGACATAAATCACAGCAAGATCCTTTTTGACCCACCTCCTAGAGAAATGGAAATAAAAACAAAAATAAACAAATGGGACCTAATGAAACTTAAAAGCTTTTGTACTGCAAAGGAGACAATAAACAAGACCAAAAGACAACCCTCAGAATGGGAGAAAATATTTGCAAATGAAGCAACTGACAAAGGATTCATCTCCAAAATTTACAAGCAGCTCATGAAGCTCAATAACAAAAAACAAACAACCCAATCCAAAAATGGGCAGAAGACCTAAATAGACATTTCTGCAAAGAAGATATACAGATTGCCAACAAACACATGAAAGAATGCTCAACATCATTAATCATTAGAGAAATGCAAATCAAAACTACAATGAGATATCATCTCACACCGGTCAGAATGGCCATCATCAAAAAATCTAGAAACAATAAATGCTGGAAAGGGTGTGGAGAAAAGGGAACACTCTTGCACTGTTGGTGGGAATGTAAACTGATACAGCCACTATGGAGAACAGTATGGAGGTTCCTTAAAAAACTACAAATACAACTACCATATGACCCAGCAATCCCACTACTGGGCATATACCTTGAGAAAACCATAATTCAAAAAGAGTCATGTAGCAAAATGTTCACTGCAGCTCTATTTACAATAGCCAGGACATGGAAGCAACCTAAGTGTCCATCAACAGATGAATGGATAAAGAAGATGTGGCACATATATACAATGGAATATTACTCAGCCATAAAAAGAAACGAAATTGAGTTATTTGTAGTGATGGACATGGAGTCTGTCATACAGAATGAAGTAAGTCAGAAGGAGAAAAACAAATACCGTATGCTAATACATATATATATGGAATCTAAGGAAAAAAATGTCATAAAGAGCCTAGGGGTAGGACGAGAATAAAGACACAGACCTACTAGAGCACGGACTTGAGGATATGGGGAGAGGGAAGGATAAGCTGTGACAAAGTGAGAGAGTGGCATGGACATATATACACAACCAAACGTAGGGTGGATAGTTAGTGGGGAGCAGCCGCATGGCACAGGGAGATCAGCTAGGTGGTTTGTGACCACCTAGAGGGGTGGGATAGGGAGGGTGGGAGGGAGGGAGGGAGACACAAGAGGGAAGAGATATGGGAACATATGTATATGTATATCTGACTCACTTTGTTGTAAAGCAGAAACTAACACACCATTGTAAAGCAATTATACTCCAATAAAGATGTTAAAAAAAAAAGTACAAGAGAATATTATTCAGCCTTAAAAGGAAGTTAATCTGGTCGCATGTTACAACATGCATGAACCTTGAGGCCATTTTAAGCTAAGTGAAATAAGCCAGTCACAAAAGACAAATACTGTATGATTCCTCTTAAATGAGGTATCCAGAGTAATCAAATTCACAGAAACACAAAGTAGAATGGTTGTTACTAGGGGCTGGGGTGAGAGGGAATGCGGAGTTGGTTGTTTACAGGTGCAGAGTTTCAGTTTAAGAGTTCAGGACACTGGTTGCACAACAATGTTAACATATTTAACAGCACTGAACTGTACACTTTAAAATGGTTAACATGGTTAAGATGTTATGTGTATTTTACCACATAAAATTTTAAAAAAATTTTTCAATCCCCACATAAACCAAAACAGAAAATTTCTTTATTTCTTTTACAAGAAATACTAAGGGAAGTGCCTAAGGGACATTTCAGAATGATAAAAGGGTCAATCCACCAAGACTACCTAACAATTAAAAATATATATGCACCTAGCATCAGAGCTCCAAAACACCTTAAGTAAAAACTAACAGAAGTGGGAACTGCCCTGGCGGTGCAGTGATTAAGAATCCACCTGCCAATTCAGGGGACGTGGGTTCGAGCCCTGCTCCGGGAAGATCCCATATGCCACGGAGCAACTAAATCCATGCACCACAACTACTGAGCCTGCATTCTAGAGCCCACAAGCCACAGTTACTGAGCCCATGTGCCGCAACTGCTGAAGCCAGCGCGCCCAGAGCCCACGTTCCGCAAAGGGAGAGGCTACCGCAGTGAGATGCCCGGGCACCGCAGCGAAGAGTAGCCCCCACTCCCACAACTAAGGAAAAAGCACACACGCAGCAACGAAGATCCAACACAGCCATAAATAAATAAATAAATAAATAAGGTTATTTTAAAAAAAAAAAAAAAGGGCTTCCCCGGTGGCGCAGTGGTTGAGAGTCCGCCTGCCGATGCAGGGGACATGGGTTCATGCCCCGGTCCAGGAGGATCCCACATGCCGCGGACTGGCTGGGCCCGTGAGCCATGGCCGCTGAGCCTGCGTGTCCGGAGCCTGTGCTCCGCATGGGAGAGGCTGCAGCAGTGAGAGGCCCGCGTACCGCAAAAAAAACAAACAAACAAACAAAAAAAAAAAACTAACAGAACTAGAGAAAAAAAAAGACAATCCAACAATAATTAGACCTCAATACTCCAGGTTCCAACAGCAGTGGATGGATAGAGATTCTGTGGATGATTCGTGAACATTTAAAAAAAAAAAAAAAAAGAGCAAATGTCAATGGCTTTCCTATATACCAGCAATGAACAACTGGAATTTGAAATTAAAAACACAATATCATTGGGGCTTCCCTGGTGGTCCAGTGGTTAAGACTCCACACTTCTGCAGGGGGTGCAGGTTTGATCCCTGGTCAGGAAACTAAGATCCTACATGCCACATATCATGGCCAAAAAAACCCCCAAAAAACAAAAAAAAAACACAATACCATTTACATTAGCACCCAAAAAATTAAATACTTAGGTATAAATCTAACCAAATATATACAAGATCTACATGAGGGAAACTATAAAAACTCTGGTGAAAGAAATCAAAAAGGAACTAATTAAATGGATGGATAGCCCATTTTCATGGTTAGAAGGACTCAATACTGTCAACGTCAGTTCCTCCCAACCTGTTGCACAGATTCAATACAATTCCAATCAAAATCCAAGAAAATTATTTTGTGGATATTGACAAACTGGTTCTAAAGTTTATATGAAGAGTCAAAATACCCAGCATAGCCAGCACAAAATTGAAGAAGCCAAAGTGGGAGGACTGATACTACTTGACTTAAAGACTTACTATAAAGCTACAGCAATCAAGAGTGTGGTATTGGTGAAAGACTAGACAAACAGATCACTGTAACACAACAGAGTCCAGAAATAGACCCACATAAAGACAACTGATAATTGACAAAGGAACAAAGGCAACGTAATAGAGCAAAGACAGTCTTTTCAACAAATTATGCTGGAATAACTGGACATCCACATGCAAAAAGTGAATCTAAACACAGATCTTACTCCCTTCACAAAACTTAACTCAAAATGGATCAAAGATGTAAATGTAGAATGCAAAACTATAAAAACTATAAAACACCTATAAGATAATATAGGAGAAAACCTAGATCACCTTGGCTATGGTGATCACTTTTTAGGTACAACATGAAAGGCACAATCCCTGAAATAACTGATAAGCTGCACTCATCAAAATTAAAAACCTTTGTTCTGTGAAAGACAATGTCAAGAGAATGAGAAGACAAGCCACAGACTGGGAGAAGGTATTTCTAATAGACATATCTGATAAGGACTGTTAACCAAAATATACAAAGAACTCTTAAAACTCAACAATATGAAAACACACAACTTGGTTAGAAAATGGGCAACAGACCACCAAAGAAGATATACAACTGGAATAAGCATATGAAAGAATGCTGAGTATCATTTATCATTAGGGAACTGTAAAGTAAAACAATGAGACACTACTACCTACCTATTAGAATAGCCAAAATCCAAAACACTGACAACAAATGCTGCCGAGGATATGGAACAACAGGAACTCTCATTCACTGCTGAATGATGGTGGGAAAGCAAAATGGTACAGTCACTTTGTAAGACAATTTGGCAGTTTCTTATAAAACTAAACATATTATTAGCATGCAATCTAGTAATCAAACTCCTTGGTACTGACCCAAATGGATTGAAAAGATATGTCTACACAAAAACCTGCACATGGATGTTTAGAGCAGCTTTACTCATAACTGCCAAAACTTGAAAGCAACTAAAATATCCTCTAGTAGGTGAATGGATAAGATAAACTGTGGTATATCTAGACAACGTAATATTATTCAGCACTAAAAAGAAATGAGCTACCAAGTCATGAAAAGACATGGAGAAACTATATTGTACCATAATGGTGGATACATGCCATTATACGTTTGTCAAAAACCATAGAATGTACAATACCAAAAGTGAGCCCTAATGTAAACTCTGGCTTTGGATGTCAATGTAGATTCATTGTTAACAAACACACTACACTCTGATGTGGGATATTGACAGTGGAGGAGGCTGTGCATGTGTGGAGGCAGGAGGTAGATGGGAAATCTCTGTACTATCTGATCAATTTTTCTTTGAACCTAAAACTTCTCTAAAAAATGGTCTGTTGAGGGAATTACCCGGGGCAGTCCAGAGGTTAGGATTCCGTGCTTTCACTGCCAAAGGCACGGGTTCGGTCCCTGGTTGGGGAACTAAGATTCCACAAGCTGGGGGGTGCAGCAAAAAACAACAACAACAAGAACAACAACAACATAGTCTATTGAAAAACAACCAAAACAAAAAAAGCTCTGGCAAGGAGTTAGGAAGTCATCACTCCCATCCCCACAAAAAGAAAAAAAGCTGAACAAATTGAAAATCAACAACTCTTCTTACATCCACCAGAGAACTGAAATGAAGGGCAAACTACAGTCCCGCAAATTAGAGAGACAAACGGATACAGAGAATCACAACTTAATGGAACAGAAGCCGAGAGCAGACACCACCATGGGGACCTGTACTAGGGTAGGCAAGCCTAAACTGTAATTGACACATTGCTAGAGGCTCAGGGTAGACAACCCTGAGATTTAAAAACTCCTGGGAAACAATCTTAGAGGGGCTCCCACACTTTATGAGTTTTACCTCCAGGAACTGTACCAGGTTCCACAGTTAAGATCAGAGAAAAATCTCCTCTTGCTCTGGCAGGGGGAGGGCAAAAGCAGCCATTTTGAAATAAGCCTAGAGCATTCTGTTCTTAACAAGATCTGCCCTCAAAAGAAACTATTTTACCAGAGCCCAGGGTTTTACCAGAGACTAAGTGATGTAGGGGAAGGAAAATACCCAACTCCAGCCCCCTTCTAGCTTTCCTGTCTCACCTAAGGGGAAAACAATGAGAAACCCTAGTGAAGATCACAGCCCAGGGAAAGTCCTAATAATAGGACTATAGAACACTTACCCTCCACCCACACCTTACCACTACATCAACAGGGCTCCTGATAATGATGGTATATGAATGAAAGAACAGCACAACTCATACCTTACTTAAGAAGTCCTTAGAGGGACTTCCCTGGTGGCACAGTGGTTAAGAAACCGCCTGCCGACACGGGTTCAAGCCCTGATCCAGGAAGATCCCACATGCCGCGGAGCAACAAAGCCCATGCACCACAACTACTGAGCCTGCGCTCTGGAGTCTGCAAGCTGCAACTACTGAGTCCGTGTGCCACAGTTAAAGAAGCCCGCACGCCTGGAGCCACCCCAACAAGGAGCCTGCACACCTCAACAAAGAGCAGCCCCCACTCGCCGCAACTAGAGAAAGCCCATGCACAGCAACAAAGACCCAACACAGCCAAAAATAAATAAATAAAAATAAATAAATTTATTTTAAAATTCCATATTAAAAAAAAAAAAAAGTCCTTAGAGAAATCCAAAGACAACAGGGGGAACAAAAACAAGGTCACCAGAGGAAATTTTAGCCTTTGACACCTACAGCTATAGCAAACAATAAACACAAAATCACCCCTAACCAGATAAACTTACAAAACTTCATATTAAAGCTCTATTTACTTCAGTTCCTTTCATATCATATTCATTCAGTACATGCCTGGTTTTCAACAAAAAAAATTACAAGACATACAAGACAAAAACAAAAATAGTTTGAAGACACAGAGCAAGCATCAGAACCAGAATCAGATAAGGCAGACATATTCGAGTTTCAGTTTGTAAAGATGAAGATGTTTTGGAGATGGATGGTAGTGAAGATTACAAAACAGTGTGAATGTACTTAATGCCACATAAAAATGGTTAAAATGGAGAAATTCCCTGGTGGTCCAGTGGTGAGGACTCAGTGCTTTCACTGCTGGGGCCATGGCTTCAACCCCTGGTCGAGGAATTGAGATCCTGCAATCCACGCAGCGCGGCCAAAATAAATAATTTTTTTAAAAGGTTAAAATGGTAACTTTTATGTTATATATATTTTATTTTACCACAGTTTTTAAAAAAAGAAAAAGAAATCAAGTTGGAAAAAAAGAAATGAGCTACCAAACCATGAACACACATGGAGGAAACTTAAATGCATATTGCTAAGTGAAAGAAGCCATTCTAAAAAGGCTACATAGGGACTTCCCTGGTGGCACAGTGGTTAAGAATCCGCCTGCCAATGCAGGGACACAGGTTCAAGCCCTGGTCTGGGAAGATCCCACATGCCGCAAAGCAACTAAGTCTGTGCACCACAACTACTGAGCCTGCGCTCTACAGCCCGCGAGCTACAACTACTGAGCCTGCATGCTGCAATTACTGAAGCCCACAGACCTAGAGCCCATGTTCCGCAATAAGAGAAGCTACCACAATGAGAAGCTCGCACACCACAACGAAGAGCAGCCCCCGCTCACCACAGAGAAAAAGCCCACGTGCAACAACAAAGACCCAACACAGTCAAAAATAAATAAATTTATTTAAAAAATAAATAATAAAAAATAAAAAGGCTACATACTGTATGATTCTAACTATATGACTTTCTGGAAAAGGTAAAACTGTGGAGGCAGTAAAAATATCAGCAGCTGCCAAGGTTTCAGAGGGAGAAAGGGAGGGATAAACATGTAGAGCACAGGGATTTTTTTAGGCAGTGAAACTGTTCTGTGTGATACTGTAATAGTGGATATATGTCATTATACATTTGTCAAAACCCACAGAACATACAAAAAGTGGACTCTGATAAAAAACATGCACTTTAATTAATAATGTATCAATATCGGCTTACCGATTGTAACAAATGTGCCACCCTAATACAAGATGCTAATAATAGAGAAAACGGGAGGAAAAAGAGGTACATGAGAATTCTGTACTTTCTGCTAAACATAAATCTGCTCCCGGGCTTCCCTGGTGGCGCAGTGGTTGAGAGTCCACCTGCCAATGCAGGGGACACGGGTTCCTGCCCCAATCCGGGAGGATCCCACATGCCGCGGAGCGGCTGGGCCCGTGAGCCATGGCCGCTGGGCCTGCACGTCCGGAACCTGTGCTCCGCAATGGGAGGGGCCACAACAGTGAGAGGCCCACGTACCGCAAAAAAAAAAAAAAAATCTGCTCCCAAAAAAGTCTATTAATTAAAATGAAAAAAAATGATAGCTACCTGTGACAAGACCAACAAGGAAATATAAGATGTGAATACTCTATAAACAAACTACGTCTATGGATATTATAGAACACTCCATCCTAGGGTAGCAGAATACACCTTCTCAGCATACATGGAACAACTCCAGGACAGACCATATGTTAGGCCATAAAACAAGCCTCAAATTTTTTTTTAATTTTATTTTATTGAAGTATAGGTGATTTACAATGTTGTGTTAATTTCTGCTGTACAGCACAGTGACTCAGTTATACACATAAGCCTCAAATTTTTTAAATAATTGAAATCATGGAAAGTATATTCTCCAACCAAAATGGAATGAAATTAGAAATCAATAACAGAAGGAAATTGAGGAAATTCACAAATACGTGGAAATCAAGCAACAGACTCCTAAATAACCAACGGGTCAAAAAAAGAAATCACAAAGAGAATTTTCAAACATTTTGAGATAGACAACAGGCAGAAAACAACCCAAATGTCCATCAGTTGATTAATGGATAAAAGAATGTAGTATATCCATACAATGGAATATTATTAAGTCATAAAAAGGAATGAAAAATTGATGTTATATACATGGATGCTTCCTAAAAACATTATGCTAAGTGAAAGAGTCCAGTCATAAGACCACATATTGGAATTCGCTGGTGGTCCAGTGGTTAGGATTCGGTGCTCTCATTGCCAGGGCCCTGGGTTCA
The DNA here is from genome assembly GCF_964165515.1 of Mesoplodon bidens. NCBI lineage: Eukaryota > Metazoa > Chordata > Mammalia > Artiodactyla > Ziphiidae > Mesoplodon > Mesoplodon bidens. The sequence continues at coordinate 26,759,134 of NC_138170.1, forward strand.
ATCACTGCTGGGGGAACTAAGATCCTGAAAGCTGTGCGGCATGCACCACATATTATACGATTCCATTTATATTAAAGGCCCAGAATAGGCAAATCTAAAGAGAGAGAAAGTAGATTAATGGTTGCTTAGCAGAATGGAAGCTAGAGAGGTGATAGCTAAAGTATACAGGGTTTCTTTTTAAGGTAATGAAAAAATTGTTCTAAAATTGTGGTGATGGCTGCACATATCTATTAATTTACTGAAACCACTGAATTGTGCATTAAAATTCAGGGTAAATTGTATGGTATTTGAATTATATCTCAACAAAACTGTTAAAAATGTTTTTAAATAAGCAGGTAAGCATTCAGCACATTAAGTATAATTAAATAAAATAAATCTAGGGAAATAGTAAAAGATGAGAACTGAAATTAATGAATTAAATGATGAAAAGCAATAGAATTAAACTTAAATCCAAGAGCTGTTTCCTTGGATGAAAACAATTAACAAAACAAATCCATAGCTAGTCAGATCAAGAGAAGAATAAAACATAATCTTATAAAATCTGGAATGAGAAGTGGAAATAACCACAGATGCAAGAGAAAAAAATAAAAAATACTATGCAACACTCCATTTTAATTAACTAGAAACCCTTGCTGAAATGATTTTTTAGAAAAATCATAAATTACAAAATTAACCCAAGAAAAGTGAGAGAGTATATACATATTATAACCCTGAAAGGAATCCAGAGGCACAGTAGTTTCACAAGTGATTACTTTTCAAACATGCAAAAAAATTTTACATTATTTAAACTGTTCCAAGACACAGAAAAATAAAAATCTTCCCACTACCTTGCAGAAAAACGGCATAATTCTGATTCCAAATTTGACAAAGGTCAAGAAACCACTTTTTAAAAAACTTAAGCCATTATCATTTATCAAATATCTACAAATAAAATCCAGCACTTCCTTAAGGGAAAAACACGCAATAACTGATAGTTTTTATCCTATGAGCACAAGAAAGGATTAATACTAAGTATAAAATCTGTATTAACAGGTCAAAAAAGATTAAGAATCGTACAGTGTAGATAAATTTGGAGATGGGGAGCAGGAAGGTGTAGGGGTTCAGGCCTGTGTTCTCTCCTTCTATGAAATGGTAACCTGTTGATAGGAGAATGCTGAACATTGGGTGAAATCTAGAGGATAAGAGTGAAAAAGCAGAAGCTGAAGGAGGAAACATAAAAAGATTTCCAAGCACTGTTGATGACCCATTTAAAAGTTAAAGACCAGACTTCCCTGGTGGTGCAGTAGTTAAGAATGTGCCCGCCAATGCAGGGGACGCGGGTTCGATCCCTGGTCCAGGAAGATCCCACATGCCATGGAGCAACTAAGCTCATGCACCACACTACTGAGCCTACATGCTGCAACTACTGAAGCCCATGCACTCTAGGGTCTGCGTGCCACAACCACTGAGCCCGTGTGCTGCAACTACTGAAGCACACGTGCCTAGAACCCAGTGCTCTACAACAAGAGAAGCCACCGCAATGAGAAGCCCTCTCACTGCAATGAAGAGGAGCCCCCACTCGCTGCAACTATAGAAAGCCCACACACAGCAATGAAGACCCCGCAGCCAAAAAAAGAAAATGGAGTCCAAGTGGTCAAAAGGTACAAACTTCCAGTTATAAGATAAATAAGTACTAGGGATGCAATGCACAACATAATATAATTAACACTGCTGTATGTTATATACGAAAATTGTTAAGAGTAAATCCTAAGCATTCGCAACCCCAGAAAAAAATTTTTTTTCTATTTCTTTAATTTTCTAGCTATATGAGATGACTTATTGTGATAACCATTTCATGAAGTATGTAAGTCAAATCATTATGCTGTATATCTTAAACTTATACAGTGCTTTATGTCAATTATATTCAATAAAACTGGAAGAAAAGTAAATAAACAATAAAACTAAAAGAAAAAAAAAGTTGAATACCAAGAATTTCTATGATACCAATCCACAGAATTGAATTATTTTTCCTAGCACAGTTCAGAAATTTAGGTTTAGGAATTACAAGTAGAGGTGTTTGAAATGGTCCATGTTGAATGGTCTGCAGGACCAGCATAAGACCAATAAAGAAAAGGCTCACTTCCCTGAACTCAAAAAAACTTGGTTGTAAGGCTGGTCATATTTTGCATTGACCTTAAAACAGTTCCACGCCTTAGCTCAGTTTCATTAATAGGACTTGCAAACTTAATCAACACCTTACAGATCACCACTAGAACATCCTAATTGCCTACTAAGAGAGATACATGAGAGTGAATCAGATATTACAATTTTGTCATTTAACTTGAGACTAGACTGAATGAAATTAATGTTTCCTATCATTTGGTGTCTTCCTTTGAATACACTGAATTAAATACTACACAACAAACTCATCTTCAAAAATTTTATAATTCAGGGCTTCCCTGGTGGCGCAGTGGTTAAGAATCTGCCTGCCAATACAAGGGACACAGGTTCCAGCCCTGGCCCAGGAAGATCCCACATGCCGTGGAGCAACTAAGCCCGTGTGCCACAACTACTGAGCCTGCGTGCCTAGAGCCTGTGCTCCGCAACAAGAGAAGCCGGCGCACCGCAACAAAGAGTAGCCCCCACTCACCGCAACTAGAGAAAGCCCACGTACAGCAACGAAGACCCAACACAGCCAAAAATAAATTAATTTTTTAAAAAGTTATAGTTCATAAATTTCTAGCAAGAAACATATTAAAGTTTCTCCTTTAAACATTTTTCAACTTACACAAGTAAATCTTAATATGTTAGTGAACAAAAAATTATTTTAATGCTTTATATCATCTTAAAACTACCTTTAATACAGCACATCACCCACACCTTCATATACCCTCCAAGGTAAATAGGACAGTATCTGATTTCTCTCAAAAACAGAAACAAAACACCTCTACGGAAAAAAACACTCTGGGCTCTAAGAAGCAATATCTTCTATTACACATAGATAGATCACTGTTAGACAGGATAATAATTTTTTCACACTGGCTGTAATAAGAGGTAAAGTGGTTTAATTAAAATCTTCCAGGAATATTAAATTTATATATTAATAGTTATTCAAACAAGAAGTCATGGAACAAAATTAAAGTTAGGAGACCTCATCCACAAGTGTGGCTTTAATTATGGTCCATATGTAGATAACTTACAACTTGAAATGTCCAGCCCAGACCCCTCCTCTGATCTCTAAAACCAAACCCATAATCTTAACACCCATCCCAACCATCCCATCACCCCACCCCATGGCCACCACCCCTACCATAAACCTGGCCATATTTCAACCATTTATCCAATAACCTGACACCTTCTTGCCCTAGTGTTCCACATCTAATCAATTATTAGTGTAATAATAATGTAAAATTAGTGTATCAGTGTGATTACTTTACCTCTTAAATCTCTCTCGAATCAGTCTACGTTTTTCTATATCCACCAACACTTCCCTATTCCAAAATATCATCATGATCATTTGCCTGGCAATACTGCAATGACCTCCTAATTAGCATCCCTCACTTATTATTATTGCAGCTCCCCACCCCACCCTGCTGTCAAAGCTGTTCTCTACTGTGCTACAAAGTTATCTTTCTGAAACACAAATCTTATCCTATACCCCTTTGTTTAAAACATTTTCAATGACGTCCCGGGATAAAGCTTCCAAATCCCTTGCATAGCACACAAAGCATTGAAGTCTCTGCTCAACCCATATTGGCTTTTGGTTCCTTGAAAATGCCACGCTCTCTCTTACCAACAGTACCTTTCCATGTGCCTTTCCCTCAGCTGCAAAGCTCCTTCCTTTTCCCTTCACCTAGTTAACTGTAACCTGTCTTCAGATCTCAGCTTGTCATAACTTCCTCAGGGAAGCTTTCCCCAGCTTCACTGACAAGATCAAATTCCCTTACTGAATGTTTTCAAAGCATGTTAGCACATATCAATTTTACTTTTATTTTTGTGACCCAACTGAATTTTGTCTGCCTCCCTCTCTAGACTGCGTTGTACACTAGAAAAGCAGAGACAACAGATGTTTGGGTTCACCAAGGTTCCATAGCATCCAGCACAATGTGTGGCCCATGAAGAATGCTCAATAATATATGTCCAATGAACTCAGCACCGATTGGAATATTTACCAGGCAAAACAACAACTATTACTCTTTAATGATCAACAGTCTACAGCATCAATGTCCAGTAGAACTTTCTGTAGTGATGAAATTATTCTATATCTGCACTATCCAATTAAATAGCCACTAGTCAAGTGTGACTACTGAGCATTGTTCGTACAACAGAAGCACTGTATTTTTAATTTTATTTAATTTTAACAAATTAAGATGTAAGGAGCCACACGTTGCTATGACTACTGTATTGAACGGCACAGGCCTATATAATCTTTCCTCTGTCTTTTCAATTGTTGTACCTTGTTGTTTTACTCTGCACAGTTGACATCTTGTCTAAGGAGCAGTCCTAGACAATAAATCTTAGGTTTCTTTTTGTCCCCACAATGTACCTTTCACAGAATAGAAATCTAATAAATGTCTGATGACTAGATATCCGAATGGTATAGCAAACCTTTCCTTTGTCTCTGAAAAGGAATCAATTAAATGCAGTTATTTTCAAAATGATCTTCAGGAGCCGACCATAAAATCAGCTCTTTCTAGTTTTCCAGACAGTTGGGAGCTGCAACTTAAGCCTCCTGCGTTTCTAAGCCCCTCCTACCGGCTGGGGACCCCTTTATTGCTACAAACGAGAGGTCAGAGAAGCACAGTTGGCAAGAAGCCTCTAGAGACTAACTACTCAAAGGGTGCACAGAATCCACTCTGCTCCCTCAAGGGGAGTCCCGCCCTTCAGCCAAACTAATCTCCTAATTGTCTCCCCAACAAGATAGTTCCTGGGCAACCACTGTCTCCACTCCTACAACGCCCTTTTCCCCTCCCTCAGGGTATAAGGCCCACCTCCTCCCCAGAGCGTTTCTTAAGCACAATACTGGCTCCTCTGAACATCTGGAGTAATTTAAAAAGCCCAGGGGAGAGAGGGAGGAGGGTGGGGAGGAAGGAAACAAGAGAGATCTTTGCCTGAAAGAACGGGAGACGGAGTAGTCGGCCAGAAGCCTGGGCAAGAGTCGGGGCCTAGGAGACGAAATGGCCCTATAAGCCTTTAAAAGCACGCGTACTATTTGTCAGGCACCGTGACAGGCAGAGAGCAAGAGGCAGCCCGCAAGGGAGAGCAGGCAAAGCGCTCAGGGACCACCCGTCACCCTGCCCGACGACGGCCCATACCCCTCCCCGACCCGGCTTACCTTCCCCGGGCTGGTCAGCTCGCCCTCCGAATAGCGGTGCCTCGGGAGCGACGGCTGAGGCAAAGTCCGGCCGGGGTGAGCCTGCAGCAAGGCCTTGGCCTCCTCATCCTCCTCGTCGTCCGTACTCTCCCGACGCTGGCTCTCATAGTTAAAATCCGCGTCCGGCTCCCGCCCCTCCTCTTCCTCCATCTCCTCCACCATCACCACCTCGTCCTCGTCCAAGTTCTCCGCCTCCTCCTCCTCCTCCTCCTCCTCCTCCTCCTCCTCCTCCTCGAGCTCTCCTGGCCACGGCATGTCCTCTGGCTCCATATTGGCGTCTAGCTCCAGGAGGCTGAAGAGGAGGAGAGGGGAGGGCGGAGGGAAGGGAGGGGAAGAGAGCCTACTGGCGGTTGTGGCCGCGCGCAGGCGCAGAGACCGCCGACGCTTCGCGCCGGTGTCGCGCGGACTGGTCCGGGCTGGGAGTGCGCGCGCGTGTTGCTAAGGGTGCCCCGCGGGGGCAGCGGGGATGCCAGAGGGGCGGAGCTGCTGACAGGCGACGCCGACGCCTCGCCCCTGTCACGAGATGGGATCTTGCTCACAGTACTGTAAACTCACGATAAACCCGGACTGGGCTCCTGTCGGTAGAGGGGAGAATTTAGTCCTCGGCGGGGCCGGGCCAAAATTGAACTTTGCCCCTGCACAGAGGGACGATCAGATCCTCGGACAAACCCAAAATAATCGAACCTGCAAATTATAAATTTTTAAAAGTTGAGTGCCTAACGTATGACAGGCTGTATCATGGGCATTTGAACCTAACAGTGGAAAAGTGTCAGAGGCAGTAGAGGGTTAAGTAAGAACTGGGCTCTGGTAGGAGAAAGATGGGACTTTGAATCCAAACATGGCCACTTAACAGCAGTGAGACTAAGCCTCTGTGAAATGAGGTAGTAGGCCCTCGCATAGGATGGTTGTGATAATTAAGGGAGATAACCAATATGAAGGACTTAGTGGTAGGTATTATTTGTTGATTACTGTACAGTAACATTAAATGCTTACAGTTCTGTGAGATAAGTATTATTACCATTTTGTATCTGAAGAATCAAAGCCTCAGAAAAATAACTTGCCCAATGTCTCTTACCTCGTAAGGGGCTGGCAATGCCATCCCAGGCCTTCTGTAAGTCCAGTAGATGCCCTCGCCCAGACCTATCAGCTAATAAAGGATAAAAGAGCAAGTATTTATACTGATAGTACCTACATTTGGGGGTTAGTCAATGATTTCAAAATGCTTTAAAAACAAAGATTTCCCTATCACCTTAGAAACCCTATGAAATGAATGACAAACTAAAGAATCTTGAGATCCTTTGCTATTATTTAAGGAGATAGCCACAATTAAAGTGGATTCCAGCAAAAAATTCTTCACGGTATAACCCACAAAAGCAGAGATAAATTGGCAACCAACATTGGTGGCATAAATTAGGGGTATTGCCAAGGATGTAGGTCCTATCTGCCAATGACTCAATCCTGGCAAAACTATAAAGATAGAATATGGACTGGAGCCCAAAGCCTCAGTGCTCCTTTGAACACCTCAAAATGAACTATGAGTACATACAAATACAATTCTTTTTACGGTAGATTGAAGATTTTCCCTGCTGGAGAGCTATGGCTGTAATGGTGGGAAAAAATTGCTTGATTTTATATTTCTGACTTGAGAAATTCCAATGTACCTCTCCAGTAACAGGGTCACATATTTCACTGACACTATCATTGAGTAATTCTGTAAAGCTTTACGATTTACATTACCCCACTGTCCTTATCATCCACAAATGTCAGGAAAAATAAAGGGAACTAATGGAATTATAAAACTAATTATCAAAGCTCTCAGAAACCCTCAAACTTCCAAGGCCCAAAGAACTTCTACTTACCTTGATAGCAATAACATGAACCATTCTAGGATATACATATCTCCTTCTGAGTTAATAATAGGCTGCCTCATGTATTTGGGAATTACTTCCAGTACTAGATTCTACCTTGATGCAAGCTGATATAACTAATTACTGCAGGGGGCCCACACAGTAACTACTGCTTTATGATCAATAGGTAGGAGCTGCATTTCCAAAGCACCCACCTAAGCAACCTCTGCGTGACCTCAAAGCTGGAGATTTGATCTTTCTGAAAAAACATTAGAAGAAAACTTCCCATGAACCTCAATGAAAAAGACTTTGTTAGGCACTGCTGACAACTGACTCAGCAGTAAAATTCCAAGGCGTTGATATTGGGTTCACGTTTCCCAGCTAAAAATACATGCATCATTTTTGCCTGACTACTGGACGTCCATTCCTTTGGAAGACTGAAGATCCTTGGGAATTCTCCAGAAGCTGCTGATTATAGAAATGGACAGCTTGTACCCATGACAACAGAAAAAGATTAATTTACTGATTCTTCAGCATCCTTTACCCTACCACTAATCTTGCCTATTATTGTACTTTAACAACTAACTAAATGATTTCTCAGTATGATCTCCCTTATCTTCATCCTGTTAGGTTTGACTCCCTGTGCTCTTCTGCTGCTTAAGAAAAAGAAGCCTCGTGGTGTATTTTTCTCAAACCATAGCTACTGCTCTTAATTAAACTGACTATTGGCAAAATTCAGTAACTGCACTTTTAAACACTTCATAATGTAGATTTTCATCTATAGGTCCCTTCTGGTTCTTAAGCTTTTCTCACATGATTAATCCCAAACTTCAATCTTACAAAAATTGGACCTTGATCCACACCTCAACAAAATGTTTCTCTGAGGGTATCACAACCTTATCAGAAAAACCTAGCCCTTCAGGAATAGCAACTAATATTGGGGCCATCCTTGCTCCAACAGTCAGTTTGTTCTCTTCAGAAACACTGCAGCCACTTTGCAAAAACCTATTTTATTTAAACAAAAAATCTGCCCATCTTGAGGACAAAATACTGGCTTGCTCCTGATATACTTAATAATACTTATACTCCCAGTATAGTCTGTACCGCGCTAGAGTACTACTTCTTACATAAACATCAGGCTTACACCCTCCTACTAACTTACCCTATATATTGAATCTAATTGTTAGAGGTTTTCAGGAGCTTAAAATTACCACTCCTCCAGTGGCTCATATTTCTCTGAGAGCAATACCCACAAACCAAGAAAATGAGGCAAGCACAGACTCACAGACTACTTGGGAGAACTCCCAGGAGGGATAACTGACTTTCTCTGCATATGTACTCTGAATGAAATTCAGTCCCACAACAAAAGTAACACAACTGAAAAAGACACTCCAAACTCGTTTCTCTGACTTTAGCAAACATTATAAATATCACAACTTCTGCTACAGAAGCTCAACCAATTAAATTTGAGTTCATTAGCCAGAGTTTTCATGAACAATCACATAGGCCTTGATTTCCGTTTAGCCAGCCACAGGGGAGTTTGTGTTAACAATACTTATTGCTGCATCTGTATCTTCAGGGTAGTAGAACATGAGTAGGCTAAAAGATGATAAAACCACCTGGCTTTCTAAAACAGACCCAGCTGGATTATTCTGGGGTATTTTTTCATTGCCGGGTTTTATAATGTGGGCCCCTGGCTTCCAGACTTACTGCAAAGGTGGATAATCATTTTGTTTCTGGTAATTGTTTTTTTGGCAGTTGGTCACTGTACCCTGTCCAGAGTACTAAATGTTACTACACAGTCATTGTCATGGCGTATGATTCAACAACTTATCCTACAGCTGGAAGACAAGGAAAGATTAACCCTAGTCCAACTACAGTCCATTCTCTGAGTCAGCAGAATCCCAGCGATAGTAAAAAAAAAAAAAAAAAAAAAATCTGAATATCATGGATTAACATTCCATGGCCTAACTTTGCCTTTGACCAAAAGTATTGGGGTTGGGGGACTAAGAAAATAAACCTCTGGCATCTGGAAACTGGCCTGACACTAAGAACTAAGCCTCAGTGTTGCTAGGAGCTGGCCTGGCAGTCGGAGCTATGCCATGATATTTTCCTATTGAGCATAAGCAATCTCATAGAACACCAACATCACACAAGGTCACTCTGTGACTGATGAAAGGAGACAAAAAACAAGACCGCTTCATAGTCTTGTCTAAGCACAGAGACAATGTTACTGTGCAAACCATAAACATACTAAACATCTCTCTCTTCCAACTAATTTGAGCGACTGCTGCCGCTTTATCAGTTATAGCTCTAGCATCACTCTGTTCTTCCCTTCATTAAGATACTCAATCATAGAATTATCCCCCCTGATATCATCCAACTCAGTGAAGCCCTGCTTCTATGAACATTCCTCAAAATCACTTAACACAAGCCCAAATTCTGTTAAGTCCTAACAACATCCTTACTGAGATACTCCACAATTTCCCATTATGTGTGTTCTCCCTTGTTGCAACAAATAATAAATCCAACTTTGCTTAACTATAGGAATGTTCCCAGTGATCACTGGCTGGAGAGCATTGACATATTAAACTAAAGGAACTATGTAAGTTCTATGCTAGTTTTAAATTTACTGTGAGTGGAGTGCATTCTCAGTTACTAGAATTCTGATTTCTGCTCTGAAGCACAATACCTCCTGATCAAAGATTGATTGTTTTGTAGGTTCAAGGCATTGTGCTAGGAAGTAGGAATGCCACCTCCTGGCGCCAATCTTTCTATGGCTAAGCAAGCGCCCCTGTTGATATTTCCTTCTAGCAGTAGTAGTAGCTGGTGTTAAAGACAGCGCTGCCACAAGAAGACAGGACAGGAGCTGAGGATCCTTTTTCCCTGAGAGCACGGAGAAACCTGGCCACCCACTAAAGTAAGATTAAACCCAAGCCTCATCATTCAGACTCTTCCTATTCCCTGGGTTCTCCATACTGTTTCCCTGCTGTTATCTCTTTGGGGAGTTCAGCTTTTGCCCAAATCAGGATTCAGGCCTTCCTGTTTCTCTAGGAAGGAAGAAACTGGACAAGGATGCACTCAGTGCAAGAACAGAGAGCTTTAGTCACCAAAAGAGAGTGGTGATTCTGAACACACTGTGCTTGGAGACATCAAAAACCACACACACATACAATTTTACCACCCATAATACATTGTAGTGGCTCCAGCTCTGGCAAAGCGTGCTGTGCAAATGTTGTTTACAGATGTATTTATTTATTTATTTATTTATTTATTTATTTATTTATTTATGGCTGTGTTGGGTCTTCGTTGCTGTGCACGGGCTTTCTCTAATTGCGGCGAGCGGCGGCTACTCTTTGTTGTGGCGCATGGGCCTCTCATTGCAGTGGCTTCTTTTGTTGCGGAGCATGGGCTCTAGGCATGCGGGCTCAGTAGTTGTGGCTCATGGGCTCTAGAGCATACGCTTCAGTAGCTGTGGCACACAGGTTTAGTTGTTCCACGGTATGTGGGATCTTCCTGGACCAGGGCTCGACCCCGTGTCCCCTGCATTGGCAGCCGGATTCTTAACCACTTAACCTTGTTATAGATTAAGTACATAGATACATCAATGAATAATTACCTTGCATACTGCCTGAGATTATGGCAAAGGGTCCTAGCTAAAAACGTTAAGCATAAATTAGGTACTGATACTGCACTCAGAAAAAAAAATTACTATTATTTGTGATAGCCATCTATTGAGGCAGAGACCCAAAGGATAGGAAAAGACAGGTGGAGAAATATAGGGAGGGTGAGACCTACCCATACACCTTGAACAGAGGGTCTGACGACTGAGACTTACAGTGCAGGTTCCTGGCTATCACTTCCTATAGCAGGAGTACACCTAAATGAGTGCATAAAAAGTTGAAGTTTGCCAATTAAAAATGGTATAGATTCCCATACCACATATCTAATGTGCCCACAGAACTGAGAGGCTGCTCAGACTAGACCTGCCCACTCATGGGGCATACCCACTCCTTCATCTAGGAGCCAGGAGGCAGTGAAACAGGGGTAAGGGCATCACGCCCTCCATTCCCCCACCCACATCCATTGTCGTTGCCTCACCCTCCTCCATGTCCTTTCTTCTTCCCCCTCTCCTTTTCTGGATAAACAGAGATGATAAAAGCAAAAAGCTGTCTATTAAGAAGGAAAGAAATCTTAATTGGGTTTTTGAAGTTCAAGTGTAGAGCAAAAGGCAGATTTCAGTAAAAAATGAAGGATCTGATTCACTAAAACCATAAAACACGAGATCACATGCAAACTACTACAAGGTCTTTGCATTTGCTGTCCCCCCAGATACCCCCTGTTGCTCACTCTTTTACTTTATTAAGGTTTCTGATCAAATGTCAGAGGTCTTCTCTGATCACCTGGTCTAAGACGGCATCCCTATCCCCGCCTCCTCCTTCATTCTCTAACCCATCACTCTGCTTTATTTTTCTTCATACATTTATCATTAGCTGACATTGTATATGTTTGTTTATTTTCTATTTCTACCCACTAGAATATAAACTTCATGAAAGCAGAGACCCTATCTTTTTCACAACTTTAACACCTGGAATTATGCCTGCTATATAGTTGCCCTCAATATTTGTCCAGTGAATGAATAAATGAATGCTATTTTGGTAATCCTCTCACAAAAGGAATTTAAAAGGAGCAAGAGGCATTCTCACCCATTCTACCATAGATGTCTGGAAAGTCAGATGTGAGGGCTTCCAGACTTTGGTGGTGAGGCCCAGAGATGCCCAAGGCAGCTTTGATGCCCACTGAAGACCACAGGGCCTATCAGGCAATAGCAGAAGCAATTATACAGTCTAGTGGAGGAATTAGTGCTCCAGAGATGAACAACCTAGGAGAAACTACAGCCATGCCCAGATGAGGCCAGTGTGACCATGGGAGAAGCCGTCCACTGCTGGAGTGGCAGCAATGCCACCCATCACATGACAGCTAGCTAGGCTTCTTGGGAAAGTCATGAATGACAGACTGACAACTTCCAGAAAAATCTGCAGGCAGGGCCGATACTCATCTGATGTGCACAGGTACAGCCATATTGGCTGTTAAAATATTGAGATATTTCCATATTCATTGGTAATTAGCCAATGCCTCAAGCACCCTTCCCGTCTCCACTCCCATTACTTTCTGGTACCCCAGACCTACCTCCCTAGGATACAAAAACTAAAGGGTTAATGCCGGTTATAGCTTGAGCCTCTGGTTTGATTGGCCTATGCCCTTGCCATTCCAGTTGTTAAATATTTTAATATCACCACTACTTGGGGGCAAGGGGGAGATGAGGCACTATTTGAAGAAAGAACAGAACCAATGAATTGGGAGATTACTATTAACTTGGGACTTATCTGAAGCCAGAGGCTGGTGAAGTTTTAATTTGGAAAAACATTATGAATCTCCAGCTTGCCAGAGCTGTGCTAAGGGAAATCCATGGAAAATGTCTCCGACGACCTTTGAGCCAGAACATGTGAAGCATGTGGGCCCTGTATGGCAGTGACAGGAGTCATTAAACTGAGCCTACTGCCTGTGAAAAATGAAACTCGGGGCTACTTCAAATTGCAGGGTCAGCTGGCTTTCTCCTATCAAAAGATTCACTTTTCAAACTGAAGCCTTTAAAGTTTCAGGCTTTTGTTTTTAAATGGGAAAAGAGTGTACATAGGCAGACTACCCCAGATAGTCAGGTTACAACAGAGCTAATCAAGTTACATCCCTCTTTATCTACCTGTCAGGCCTGAGGCTGTGCCTTGTCACCTTGGCATCTCTGGGTCAGCCCCAAGTCTCCAATGACATTTACTCAACAAATATTTATTGACCAACTACTAAATGCCAGTCACTTTGCCAGATACTAGAGCAACAGAGATTGAATGACACTTTCTCTGCCTTCAGAAGAGTTACAATCTATGGGGCGACGTAGCCAGACTTGACCCTTAGAAATCAATGTCCAGTCTTGCTTGTATCTCATTTCCAAAGCATCACTGGACTCCACCATGGTGATATTTTTCATGAAGCCAGTAATAAAATTATGAATTCAGGAACTTCAGTAATCCTTGTAATAGAGTTAACCGTAATATACTGTATACTTGAAAATTTGAGAGGGTAGATTTTTTGTGGTTCTTACCACAATTTTTTTAAAGTCATTTTAATTGCTGTTGCTCTCTATAGTGTATGATCCAAGGCTGGGACTGGTCAATATGGCAGAGCTCTCATTGAGTCCTTCTGCTGTGATTGCATACTGTGACTTTCTCCAAAGATGACTCTTCAAGAATGTATAAAGTTAGGTATAAGTGAGGAAGTAATTAGACCTATCAGCTGGTGGCAAGCTATCCCAATGTCTACATCTGAAATGTTTAAGCCTGTCCAGCAGCTTTCACATTCCAAGCAAACAGTCTGAAAGACAAACTGATGTCACCTGAGTCTGAGCTTTTTAGAGAAAAAACTGGAATCATCCTTCAACTACAGCACCCTTTAAACAAATGGTTGCATCCTTGAGTTATACAAATATGTCCCTATAACTTTTCACCCATTGTCCTTAGAAATAAAAACATATGATGTTGTGGAGGAGAGCCCTGGTAGAAAAAAGGAGATCCCCTAAGGAAGTTACAACAGTACTTCAGATGATGATTGAAAGAACGGAGGAGAGGAGAGAACAGATGCAAAAGCTATGACACCAGTAGTACCTGGTGACTGGATGTGGGGAAGAGAGGTGGAAAGGAAAGAGTAAAGCTAAATCCCAGGTTTTGGTTTAGCTAAGAGTAAAGCTAAATCCCAGGTTTTGGTTTGGGCAACTGAGTTGATGATAGAAATATAGAAGTAGGAAGATGCAGCTCTGAAGGGAAAAGTCATGTGTTTAATTATGAGCACAATGAGTTTTAGTTGCCTGAGAGATACCCAGGAAGGAAGTTCAGTTAGCAGCTATATATACAGATCTAGGACTCAGGAAAGAGGGAGGTGTGGGTTGCTGACAATGAGCATATATGTGTTAGAGGAAGTCATAACTCAGTACATTTGCCAAGGATGGAACCCTGAATAATACAAACATCCCAAAAGAGGAAGAGGTGAACACAGACTAAGAAAGAACTACCAGAGGGATAGGAAGAAAACACAAAAAGAGTGGTATCATAGAGTACGGGAAATCAAAGAGTTTCAAGGTGGGAGAAGCCAACAATATCAAATGCTGCAGAAAGATAAAATAAGGACTGAAAAGTGTCTATTGAATTTGGCATTAAGAAATTTATTGGTAACCTGCATAAGAAATTATTTTGATGGGATAGTGAGAGGAAACTAGTCCAGCAGTTGAGAAATGATTGGGAGTGAGGAAGGTGAGACATTGAGTATAGAAAGGAGGAAGTTGGCCATGAAAAGAAAGGAAATTGATTAGGTAGTAGACAGGGCAGGAAAGGAACTATTAGAGTTTGGGTTTTTTTAATATTGGTATGCTGAGAAGACTGACCCAAAGGAAAGAAAGACATTGAAGCTAGAACACAGAAAGGAAATTGATAAAAGCAGAGAGAATTTTGGGTGATTCAGGTGGAGGAATTACCCTCAGACAAGAGAAGTATGTGGCTTTCTCATAAAGCAGAAGAAAGATAGGTGCCAATAAATATCATTTACTCAGGAGAGTGGGGCAATAAGGTTATTGAATTCATGTTTCCTGGTTTTTATTCATGTAAACCAAAGTGTGATCCACAGACTACCTTCATCAGAATTACCTGAGGTATATATTTTATGAAGAATCCCAGCTCCCATCATGCAGAGAATAAGATTCAGCGAGTCTGGATTGGTGCTCAGGATCTGATCTTTAAACTGTCACACATACCACCCCCAGGTAATGCTGATGCACGGTCATGGTAGAGAATCACTCCTTTCTTTTCTCAAGGACAATATTCCCCACCCACTATAGAAAGCCATCCCTCTCCCTGCCACCCAGCAGCCAGGGAATAGACATGTGACCTAGATTTGCACATTTGGTTGCTCTCATCTGTGACTTTGACTCTTAAGTAGGTAAGGCAGAAACAGTTCAGAATTTTACTACTTGAAGTATAGTCTGGGGACCAGTAGCATCACCCAGAGCTTGTTAGAAATGCAGAATCTCCGACCCCATCCAGACCTACTGAATCTGCATTTTAACAAGAGACCCAAGTGATTTGTAGGCACATTAAAGTTTGAAGAGCACTGGTTTAGAAGTAGTAGTAGTGAAGTTGAGAGTTCAGCAGTAGTAACAACCGATGGAACAAACAGATATCCTCACCAACTTGTTCTTCTGGCATGACCTTAGTCATGGGTTCTACTCCCCCACCTTCCTTGGTTCATGCCTTTCTTGGTCAGCTATTCATATAATGCTGTGTAACAAACAAACACAAAATCTTAGTGGCCTATAATAAAAAGCACTGTTTCTTGCTTGTGTACCAAATGGTTGCCTGGGGATATCTGTGTTTTCAGTGAATGACTTGGCTGAGGTGACTTTTCTCCACAAGTTTTTCATTATTCTGGGACTATCAGGTTACCCAATGCATGCTCCTTCCATGATGGAAGAAGGAAGCTCTCAGCGGTAAGTGGAAACATCAATCCTTCTTAAGGCCGCAGGCATTCCTCCCACACTTCATTGGCCAAAGCAAATCACATGGGCCCATCCAACTTCATGCTTCTCCCATGGAGGCTGATGGAGGAGAAGTAATAAATATTTACTGAATGATAAACCTAACATATAATACCACCCCTTTTCTAAGCCTGGCTTCCAGCTTTCCCACTGGTCCAAGGACCCCTGCAAAATCCCTCCAGGAAGTTCCTTTTCTGCTGCAGCTAGCCAGAGCCAGCTTCTGTTGCCTGAAACCAAAAAACTCTCACTGACTGATCCACAGGAGACAGTCTAAGCCAAATGGGGGAGAAGGTGGAGTCCCAGGTTGCAGCTGTCAGACTTGGAGAAGAAGCACTTGGAGACTGAGTGCACACGATGGTGAGATGGCATGAAGGGGTGAGTGGAGAAATAGGAGGTTTTGACTGGAGACCAAGTTATTGGTGTTTAGAAGGTCCAGGGTGTGGCTACAGGAGTTTAAAAGGCCTCAGGTGTGGCTACAGGAGTGAGTTCCTAAAACAGGTCTCCTTATGCACTTACTAAAAACCCCTAGGATGGAGACAAAAGCTGAATTAGAGAGAAGGTGGGCCAGATGCCACATTCTCCCTGCACACTAACCAGATGAGTGACAAGGAGGGCAATATTGACATCAAAGGGACAGGGGAAGGGAAGTCTACGGTCTTCTGAGTGCCAGGCACTCAATCATTGCCTCCTCTAATCTTCACAACAATTTGACAAAGCATTTTACAGATGAGGAATCCAAGGTCAATAAGTTAAATAATTTGCCCAAAATAACCCAGCTAGTAAGGGTGGGTGATGTATGGCTCCAAGCCCAGTCTGACTACACAGTCTATGCCCCTTCCTGTTTAACCATGTGGTGTAGAAGCATCCAGTGGGGCAGCAGGAGCAAGCACAGCCCAACTCCTAGTCCAGTTGTAAGTGGAACATGGGAAACTGTCAACCTTCCCTGCAGAGGCTACAAGAACAGCCATGTCCTCAGGAGCAAACTGGGTATCAGTTAAAGGTGGAATGAGGTGAGTGGCTGTGGGGACAAGGGAAGGCTTTCAACAGTTATGGGATAGGTTTTGGGGAAGGAGGTCAGCAGGAAGAAGAGCTAAAGAAAACTTGCAGAAATATGCAGAGGAAAGCTCTGCAGCAACAGAAAATGGGAGGAGCTTACCTGTGTGGATGTGGCTGAAATGAAGAAACTTAGAGGTATGGAACTAGTTTCCATCAAAGACAATTTTCTATAGGGGAACAAGAGTGATCTAGTTAAATCTTTAATATGAGCACTTCATGTCTCTATTCAAAACCTCACAAGGGCTTTCACCATCACTCAGAATAAAATCCAAAGTCCTAACCAGGGCCTACAAGAGCCTACATGATCTGGCTCCTACCAGGATACCTCCAGATCTAAACTTCTGCCCATCCTTCTTGCTTACCCCACTCCAGCCACTCTAGCCTCCTCACTGTTCCACAATATGCAAAGCCCACTCCCACTTCAGGGCCCTTGCACCTGCTGTTCCCACTGCTGGAACACACTACCACAGAGTCTCTGCTCATTTTATCAGAGAGGGCTTCTCTAGTAACCCAATACACCCACACCCTTACCTATGCTTTATTTTTCTTCTTAGCACTTATCACTACCCAAAATTTGTTTGTTATTGTCTTGTTTATTCCCCACCCCACCCCCCATTAGGATGCAATCTCCATGAGAGAAGGAATTTTTTTGTCTGTTTTGCATGCCACTGTATGCCTAGTGCCTAAAACAGTCTGGCACAAAAAATGTGCTTGGTAAACATTGTTGAATGAAATGAATGGAGATTGAATTGAATTAGCCAGTCAAAAGTTTCTGAATAGAACTTCAGAATAAGTTTGGTTTCACTGAAGCTGATAAAGACGTCTGCCTACTAGGGAACCTTTAATTTCCTCTCCCACCTGGCTCCTGGGGGTATTATGTGAGTAGAAAGTGAGGTGAAACTCAGGTGCCTGAGCGGGTGGAGGGGAAGCTGATTACAACCTGCAGTTGACTCTTCGTGGCAAACTCTCCCTTAGGAGGAGTCATTTCCACTGATGGCTAAGTTAATCCATTAATAGCTTCATTTTTATAATGCTTTTATAATCAGAAAAAGAAATTATAAAAGTTAATATATGGCATATGTGAGAGAAATTTTGTTTTAGACATGTATACGTGTCTGTGTGCGTGTGTGTATATATAATAATTTTAGTAGATAATAAATCAGTGAGGACACATAGACTATGCAAAAAGTTTCTATTCCTGTAAGTGCAAAATTACTGTCTCAACTCACTGATCCCCTTGAGGGTTGCTACCACATTACTGGATCACAACTGGATGCTACTATAAGCATTTGGGTAGGTAACAGTGGTGGTAGGCAGATCAAATTTAGTGAAGAGAAGTACATATTGTTGAGTTCATACATAGTATCCATCCCCACCACTAGGACCACTTTGTTCAGGTGTCCATATGAGAATGCTCTGGACTGCATTCTAGGCACCTGCTACCCATAGAAATTTTCTGTTTCTCCACTGAGTTCCATGAGCTACTACTTTCCTCTCACCCAATATTAATTGAAATCTTACTGCCTTTTGCCTTATCTTGGACTGATGATCAATTCCAAATACCCCATATTTCTTCAAGGGCCTTTCGCTTGGGACACACTCTCAGGTAACAATTTCTGTTCCAGTTGGTGTTCTTTGATTATAAGCAATAGAAATGACTCTGGTCAACTTAATTAAAAGAGAAATTTATTGAAAAGATATAGTCTAGCTCACATACTACGTGAATCAGAACAACACAGTCAACTCACAGAATTGTGAAAGGTAATAAATTGTTGTTTTAAGCCATTAAATTTTGAGGTGGTTTGTTACCCAGCATCAGATAACAAAGCATCCACCTTACATAAAATAGTAGAAGAAAGATACAAGGAAAATTAAGATGTATAGTTCTAAATAGATATTTATTCACATATGTATATGCATAATGTGAGGAAAATAAGATGACTCCCAGTGTCCTCATTTCTGTAGCTGGGCACAAGTTACACAGCACTACTATGATTCTATAATGTCTATTTCATGTTCCCTTTCAGCAGACATCTCAACCAGCTGGGCTTTTTTACTCTTGGGGTGACCCAAACCACCATTTCTGAGGGGTCCTTCCCATATAGGGTTGCTGTAATCTTTCACGGACTTTTATTACAGGTAGAAAAAAGGCAATTTCAAGATCAATAGCAGCCTACCAGATACCAGGGGCAGTATTGATTTTTCTCTGATAAAGAGATCACATTTGAATCAACAGTTACAATCAAATTTATCATCTGATTAAGCTTATGGTAATCCAATAAAAATATCTAAGACACACATCAAACAGGTGAGTGAAATGGAGATGTGATAAGAATCACCAATTAGGGCTTTCCTGGTGGCGCAGTGGTTGAGAGTCTGCTTGCCAATGCAGGGGATAAAGGCTCGTGCCCCGGTCTGGGAAGATCCCACATGCTGCGGAGCGGCTAGGCCCGTGAGCCATGGCCGCTGAGCCTGCGCGTCCGGAGCCTGCTGCTCCACAACGGGAGAGGCCACAACAGTGAGAGGCCCGAGCACCGCAAAATAAGAATCACCAATTATAAGTATTCCAAGTCTTTGATGGTGCCTAGTCACCTAAATTCCCCCAAGGGACTTGATATTGTCTTTAGTTTATAATTTTGGTAGGGAAGTAACTCTTAAGAACTTTCATTTGGGACTCCCCTGGTGGCGCAGTGGTTAAGAATCCGCCTGCCAATACAGGGGACATGGGTTTGATCCCTGGTCCGAGAAGATCCCACATTCCGCGGAGCAACTAAGCCCGTGCGCCACAACTACTGAGCCTGTGCTCTAGAGTCCACAAGCCACAACTACTAAGCCCGCATGCCACAACTACTGAAGCCCACGTGCCTAGAGCCTGTGCTCCGCAACAAGAGAAGCCACCGCAATGAGAAGCCCGCGACCACAACAAAGAGTAGCCCCCACTCGCCGCAACTAGAGAAAGCCTGCACGCAGCAACAAAGACCCAACACAGCCAAAAATAATAAATTTTAAAAAAAATTTTTTAAAGGACGTTCCATTTGGTTCTTTCTACCATAATAGACGTTATTTCATGGGTCAGAGAGCAAAGTATATTTTTTTATCAGGAGCTAAATATCACTACTCCAACTATAAACTCAAGACCTAGGAAAATAAACACAGGTGGATTTGAAGACCCATTGGGCCCTTGTGAGAAGAATGATAACCAAACTCCATCACATAGCTCTCATAAGCCCCACACTGACTGGCAGACCACAGTGGAACTCAAGTTCCTTAAGGGATTAACTCTGGCTCTGAGCTAGTAACTAATTATTCCTGAGAGGTCTGGGTGTTTCTCTTTCCCTAACTCAGTTGCCACAGTAAGTAGGCATGAGTCCCTTTGGGAAAGACTAAGAAAGAGTTTTGAAGGTATCTAAGTTATCCCATGGTACTTCCACAAGGGTTCCTGATCTCTCCTTCATTCAAGGGGTCCTAGGACATTGAACTGATTCAGAAATGGAAAGGAGGTAAGAGGCCATGACTCTTCACTGCGATGGCTTATGTCAGGACTCTTCATACACCTAAAGATTTTTCCTGTTATTGCAATTTTAGTAGAACCTCAGTGAGCTCTTTGTTTTGGCCCTAAATACCCCATGTTAGGCATTATCAAAGTTTTCTGTGGGTCAAATTATCCTGATTACCACTCTAGCCTTGCTGCCTATTGTGGTAGCCATGCTCACCTTTTTCTGTTGGTTAAGTGCCAAGCTATAGCCTCTGCCATTCTGGGATATGATTATCTCCATTGAAATCAAGGAATGCATTTCAATAGCAGAATATCTCACCTCATCCACAGCTTACAGAGGACAGCTACTACGGTTCCTTTTAGAGATATGGGGCTCTCCACACCAGTGTATTTTTCTATGCCATAATGAAGGGGATGTTCTCTGAAACTTAAGTGATTTAATTAGGAGAGGGGTGAGTGAATGATAAATCCACATTTAATAAATCCACTCCAGAATACCAGAATACCAAAGTCTTTGGATTTCTCTATGTCATACTGAAGAGTTTCTGGTATCTAAACTTCATGTAGCATAAGCCACACCAGGTTTCAATCAGCCAACTAAGCCGTTAGAGCCTCTAAAATTAATTTAGACCAATAGAATCATGTCCCTAATCTCTTGAACTCCATGTTCACGTATATTATACATTTTGTGTTGAAATAGATTAGCAAAATTTTGCAATTCTCTTGCTAAGTAATTTTTGACTTTGTAATTGGTCCCCTGGGACATGGGACAATATGACATATGTCTGAATGTAATGAGAGGGGATAGGAGGGGTGTGAGGAGAATTGGCATTCACTTGCAAGGAAACTATCTCAAGTAAAGTCATAAGAAAGGCTTTTCAACCAGGGCAGGAATAGGCACATCAGACAAAGGCAGGGAAGGGGGGCTTCTTCTGCTATCAAGAGAAGCTCAGTGATGTTTAAGGTACTTGGTATCAGCCAGATCCTCCAGCTTTCCCATTCCAATCTCATAGTACCACCCTTTCACAACTGATGCCCTAACTTTTGCCTAAAAGATTAGATAAGACTAAGGGTTCAGTTTATGTTAATCCAGAAACTCACTCAGCCATGTGGGACTACATGAAGAGATTCTTTTAGAGCAGTTGTAAGAACTCTTTGATTCTCTAACTATGCCTCGAGGCAAGAATTTAACACCCAAAGTCTTTCATTTTCTTTCTTTAAGCAGAGTTAGAAATAGCCAGTCCAAGCCACAACATTTATATTTCTCTGCCCTTCACATGGTCTATCACAGCAACCACTTTGATCATTAAGGTATTGTCTTTTTGTTTTAATATTTATTTATTTACTTAGGCTGCAGCGGGTCTTAGTTGTGGCGCTCAGGATCCTTTAGTTGTGGCATGCAGCCTTCTTAGTTGCAGCATGCATGCGGGATCTAGTTCCCCAACCAGGGATCGAACCCGGGCCTCCTGCATTGGGAGCGCAGAGCCTTACCCACTGGACCACCAGGGAAGTCCCAAGGTATTGTCTTCAATACGTACTTTTCACTCCAGACAACCACAGATGATAGCTGAAGTAATTGTTCACCACTGTGTATGATGCACCATTCTAGCTACCCATTCTCTGATGTGAAACACCCAGGTCAAATGACCAATCCCACTTTCCCATTTCACGGAGGTAGTATTGTCTGCAGTCACAGCTGCTATTGGTCAGTATTATTTGCTTTAGCCAACAGAATCTACTCTAGCATGTTTTAATAAAGAGAGATTTGTTATATAATATTGTCTTAAGAATTTCCAGGAAATTGGGGGTGATAATGCAGCCAGGAGAAACACCCAACCTCACCATGGAAGGTCCCAGTGGAAATTCCACTGCTACCACTACCTTTTATAGACATGTATGAGGCTGGATAAAGACAGTAGAAAGGAACTCCAACACAGTTTCCCCCAAAAGAATCAAATGCTTCCACCACATGATATGCATAAGCACTTCTCACATAGCTCACTTCTAGCAACTAATCCTGCACAGGTGTATTAACTTGGATGAACTAATTGGAGTCTGGGATTTTGTTTTAGTTTTCCATCCCTGCTTCTATGGGAAAGCATGCTAGAAGAGGGATGCAACGGATATTGAATGACCCAATCTTCATTCCTGCAGCAATGAAAAACACTTTCTGCCCAGTAAATATACTACTGAGAGTCTACCTCATGGAAACAAAAGAACTCACATGTAAGGATTTATGTAAGGGTGTCTATTACAGATGCTTTTGTAGCAGCAAAAATCCATAAACAAAGTGAAGGCCCAACACTAAGAACATGGTTGAATTATTTACAGTCTATGCGCATCTCTGAATGCTGTAATTAAAAAGAAGGAAATAGAGTTCTATAAGGTGACTTGGAGCAATTTCCTTAGGATGCTGACAAAAAAGCAAGATAAAAAAAGTACATATGATCTTGTTTCTGTCAAAAAAAATTAAAAGGAAACCATATATAATGCTTAATGTACATGATTATATGAATATAATAAAAACTATAGAAAAACACGCAGTAAGTTTAGAACATGGGTTATCAGAGGAGATATGGGGTGATATATGTGTGAGGGAAGGGAAGACTATACCAAGGAAGAAAGAAGAAAGGAAAGGAGACTACATTTGAAAATTACATGATGGGGCTTCCCTGGTGGCGCAGTGGTTGAGAGTCCGCCTGCTGATGCAGGGGACGCAGGTTCGTGCCCCGGTCCGGGAGGATCCCACATGCTGCAGAGTGGCTGGGCCTGCAAGCCATGGCTGCTGGGCCTGCACATCCAGAGCCTGTGTTCCGCAACTGGAGAGGCCACAACAGTGAGAGGCCTGCATACCACAAAAAAAAAAAAAAAAGAAAATTACATGATGGATTCCTGGAAGGTGGCAAGAGTAGCATCAGCATAGTTTTTCAACCTCTACAAATCTCCACATAACAACAGCAGAGCAACTAGATAGCAAAACCAACATACATGAAAAATATTTACAATTAGGATTGCCAGATTTAACAAATAAAAATACAGGCTGCTCAGTTAAATTCAAATGTTGGTAAACAATGAATAATTTTTTAGTATAAGTATGTCCCAAATATTGCATGGAAATAGAAACTTTAGATCTAAATGGGGGAGGGGAACAGAACCAGAAAACCCCAGAAAGCAAACCACCGTATTTCTGAACACTACACAGAAACAACAGAAGAGGGAGCTCTATGAAATTAGAAAAACTTTCCTGAACTCCATCTTATTTCTTTATAAGTTCAGGAAAACTAATTTCACATAAAAATAAGAAACAGAATATGTAGTTTCAAAGTCAAATCCCACAAAAAATTATTATAAGAAAAGGGAATAAGAAGCATAAAACATCCCAAAGGCAACAAAAGCATGCCAAAAAGACATGCCCACAAAAGAAAAGTTGTAACATATTATTTCAAAATAAATATTAAGAAAATTATAGAAAACACAGAAAACTACATAAATCAGAAAAACTCAGAAATGAGGTGACCAAACTCAAGGAAGAATAAGAATCAAAAGGAAAAAATTCATTTCATAAATGAAGACTAAGCTAGAAAGAACACAAGAGCAAGTAAATACAAGATAATATCTGAAGAGAAATTGAAAGTGAAAAAGAGGAAAAATTTTTTTAAATCAAAAAGAAATGAAGAGAGAGAAAGGTAAAGGAGATCAAAGACACAGGGAATAGGAATTCCTAAAGGAGAAAACCAAAGCAAGGGCATAGAACAAGTGCTACAACCTATAAATTAAGAAACAAAACAAATTACAACAACTCTTTCCTGAATATAGAAAAGATTTGAAACTGCACTTGCAAAAGAGCATACCATGTAGTTGAGGTTATTGACCCAGAGCAAACAATACCACACATTATTTTAAATTATTGGACTTTAAAGAAAAAGAGAAAGTCTCAATGTCTAGAAAAAAGAGCATGTGATTTTTAAGGAAAAGGAAATTAGATTATCATCAGAGTTTTTAAGCAATGCTTTACACCAGGAAAAAAAGAGAGAAAAGGAGTAACACAACATAATCAAGGAAAGAAAATGTGAAACAAGGGTTTTATATCCCTCCCAAGTTACTTTCAGATATAAAGGACATAGAGAAACTATTATCAACATGTGAAGACCAGGGAATATTATTCTCATGAGCCCTTCTTGGAAAAATCTATCAGAGAAAGAGCTTCAGACCACCAAAATAACTAGAGAGTCACTGATATAAGGGCAGATGTTAGGCATTTGATATATAATTACCTGTAGAACTATGAATAAATGAGAGTTAAAAGATAGAGTATCATATATAATGAATATGTACTCTGACCATGTAAATATGTCAGTGTCTTCTTTTTTTTTTTTTGCCGTACGCGGGCCTCTCACTGTTGAGGCCTCTCCCGTTGCGGAGCACAGGCTCCGGACACGCAGGCTCAGCGGCCATGGCTCACGGGCCCAGCTGCTCCGCGGCATGTAGGATCCTCCCGGACCAGGGCACGAACCCGTGTCCCCTGCATAGGCAGGTGGACTCTCAACCACTGCGCCACTGGGGAAGCCCTGTCAGTGTCTTCTTTATTTTTAATTTTTAAAAACAGCTTTACTGAGTTATAATTCATATGCTATACAGTTCAACCATTTAAAGTATACAATTTAATAATGGCTTTTAACATATTTACAGAGTGGTGCAACCATCACCACAATCAAATTTAGAACATATTCATTATCCCCAAAAGAAATCCCATACTTCTTGACTGTTACTTCCTAAACCTCCCAGCCAAACCCCATAGCCCCAGGTAACTACTAATCTGCTTTCTGACTCTTTAGATTTGTCTACTCGGGACATTTCATATAAATGGAATCATACATCATGTGATCCTTTGTGACTGACTACTTTGTAGTCAGATTGTACAGTTCACTCTTGAACAACACAAGTTTGAACTGTCCTCGGGTCTGCTTATACGTGGATTTTTTTTTTTCAATAACTACTACGTAGTATTACTTGATCTGCAGTTGGTTGAATCCCCAGATGGTTGAATCCTCCGGAACCGCAGGTCCGGAGGGCAGACTATGAAGTTATATATGGATTTTCTACTGCTGGGGGTTCGGCACCCCAACCCCAGCAGTTGTTCAAGGGTCAACTATACAAGTTTTTGTGTGCACACTTTTTTGTGTGTTCTCATTTCTCTTAGGTAGATTCCTAGGAATGGAATTGCTGGGTCATATGGCAACTCTATGTTTAACTTTTTGAGGAACTGCCAGACTATTTTTCAAAGCAGTTTGCATCATTTTATATTCCATCAGCAATGTATAAGGATGCTGACTTCTCATCTTTTCGGATAATAGCCATCCCAGGAGGTGTGTAGTGATGTCTCATTGTGGTTCTCATTTACATTTCTCCAATGGTTAATGATGCTGAACACTTATTCATGTTCTTACTGTCCATTTGTACATCTTCTTTAGAGAAATGTCTATTCATATTCATAGCCAATGCTTATTTTTAAATTGGATTATTTGTATTTTTTATTATTGGATTGTAATAGTTCTTTATAAATTCTAACTACAAGTCCCTTATCAGATACATGATTTGCAAATATTTTCTCCCATTCTGTAGGTTGTCTTTTCACTTTCTTGATGGCATCCTTTGAAGTACAAAAATTTTTAGTTTTTTTTTAATATAAATTTATTTATTTTTGGCTGCATTGGGTATTCATTGCTGTGCACGAGCTTTTCTCTAGTTGCAGTGAGCGGGGGCTACTCTTCATTGTGGTGTGTGGCCTTCTCATTGAGGTGGCTTCTCTTGTTGCAGAGCACGGGCTCTAGGTGTGCGGGCTTCAGTAGTTGTGGTGTGAGGGCTCAGTAGTTGTGGCTCACGGGCTCTAGAGTGCAGGCTCAGTAGTGTGGCTCACGGGCTTAGTTGCTCCACGGCACGTGGGATCTTCCCATACCAGGGCTTGAACCTATGACCCCTGCATTGACAGGCAGATTCTTAACCACTGCACCATCAGGGAAGTTCCCAAAAGTTTTTAGTTTTAATGATGTCAGTTTACCTATTTTTTCTTGCTTGTTCTCTTGATGTCATATCTAAGAAACTGTTGACTAATTCAAGGTCATAAAGATTTGCACCTATGTTATCTTTTGAGTTTGTTTTACCGTTTTAACTCTTGCATTTTTATCTTTGATCCATGTTAATTTTTTTCTGTGGCATAAAGTAGAGGTTCAATTTCATTCTTTTGAATGTGGGATCCAGCTGTCCTGGTAGAACAACTATTTTTTTTTTAGTGGTGAGAGAGAACAGAGAAAGATTATGCAAATTTTAAGTGTTTCCAGCAATTTTATTGGTGGTAGTACTAGAATTGTTATTCTGACAGTCATATGTGTAATATGGGATAAAAATAATGAGTAATTTGTCATCCCCTATATCCTTGAGAACCAGGATTCTCAGCATAAAAGAAAGAGGGCTATCATAATAGAGAAGACGTTAAACAAGTTCTATAGTCTTTCATTGGAATTATAAATATTAATATGAACTCCTGAATTATTTAGCTCTGTCTACTGAAAAAGCCTAAAGATAATAAGCAACTATGTAGCAAGGAGCAGCCCTTAGTATCTAGACTCTAGTCTTGAAATATCACTTCTCACTAAAAAAAATCAGGACCTCTGGGGAGTTCCCTGGTGGTCCAGTAGTTAAGATGCGGTGCTTTCACTGCTGTGGCGTGGGTTCAATCCCTGGTTGGGGAAGTAAGGTCCCGGAAGCCATGAGGTGGGGGGCGGGGAAACAGGACTTCTGAAGAAATATCTCATCTCAAGTCTGGGACAAGTAAATGTATAAGATGAACCTGGAGCATGCAAGGAAGCTACTGAAGACTATTAGGATTATGTCAAAAGGGCTCAAGAGCCAATCTGAGGAGGCTCTCACTGGCCATGACTATTTGAGCTTCAATAATGATAATAATTACAATGGATTGAAATTCATCAGATATGTCTAAATCTACGAGTTCATAATGATACTTTTAAAAACAAGAATTGGTCACCTTCAGAGAATGATAGGGAACCGATTTATTATCTTGAAACTGGTAAATAAAAGGAATAAATATAACAATTATCCTACCTTTTCTATATGAATTTTACTACTGTATAACAAAAGAGTGGATGAGGGAAAGTGTGTTTTTATAGGAGTATTCCAATAAAAAATGAAACGCACATTATAGCATCAGAATGTTAACATTTGGCAAGCCTCCCCCAGTGAATAATAGATATAGGCATTGTGCATCTGCTAAAAATCACAGAAAATGCCAACCCAACAACATGTACCTCCTATAGTATTGCCACATAATACTTATAGTTTTGTCAAAGATATCAAACCTGTATCTCTGCATCCTCTCGACCAGCTGTCTATCTGTAGGAAATTCAGAGGACAGAGAAACACACTGAACTGCACCAAGAGTATTCAAGTAACAAACTCCAGACCCGGGGAGACTCTACAGATCAAAAGGCCTGAAAGCAAAAGAAAGGATGGAAGAGGAACCTACAGATTAAAAGATACTTAACATTATATAAATATTTTTTTCTTTTTTTTGGCCACGCCACGTGGCTTGTAGGATCTTAGTTTTCCAACCAGGGATTGAACCCGGGCCCTAGGCAGTGAAAGTGCCAAGTCCTAACCCTGGACCACCAGGGAATTCCTTTTTTCTTTTTTTTTTGAAGATGTTTTTTAAATGGGCAAGAGTAAACTATGGTATCTAGGAATGCACATTTGGGTGATAAAATTATAAAAAAGGAAAACTCAGTGAAGTGATACTATAAAAGTCAGGATAGTGGTTACTTATGGGAGGAAGGAATGTGTGATTGGGATGGGGTACATGGAAGGAGCTTCTGGAATGCCTGGCAAAGTTCTACTTTTTTGGGCTTCCCTGGTGGCGCAGTGGTTGAGAGTCCGCCTGCTGATGCAGGGGACACGGGTTCGTGCCCCGGTCCGGGAAGATCCCACATGCCGTGGTGTGGCTGGGCCCGTGAGCCATGGCCGCTGAGCCTGCACGTCCGGAGCCTGTGCTCTGCAATGGGAGAGGCCAAAACAGTGAGAGGCCCACGTACCGCAAAAAAAAAAAAAAAAAAAAAAAAAGTTCTACTTTTTTTGTCTGGATAGGGTTCACCTTACCATAATTCATTAAGCCACATGTTTTATTTGTGTGGTGTTCTGTAATGGTGTTTTATTTTATAACAAAAAATATATATATTTAAACTTCCTATACCCCAGTCACACCCCAGACAATTATATTAAGTTCTCTGGAGGCAAGACCCAGACATGAGTATTCTTTAAAGCTCCCAGGTGATTCCAAAGTGCAGCCAAATTTAAGAACCATTGTGTAAGAGCAATGGTATTTCACTGGCTCAGTATCAGGGGCCTGGGTTCAAGTCTTCACATAGCCACCAATACAGATGTGTGACCTGAAGTAAGGGTTTTAACCTCTCTGAGCCACAGTGACACATATGTTACATGGTGAAAACAGTTTATCTGCCCAAAGTTGGGATTGGCTAGGCTGAGTTTTTAAGTCTCTCTTCGTTCTAGAATCTGATAATCTAAAAAAAAAAAGAAAAAGAAATAAAATAGAGATTGTATTAGAACAGTTTAATTGTATAAAACTTTTAACAGTTGCATATATGATATGATCACATTTATGCATCCATATGAAAAGTTTGTGTGTGTATGTATGTTGTCCAGTGTCCTGGCAAGAAAAATAATTCATCATATATGATTTAATAAAGAGATGTAATGAAGGAGCTAGATACAGACATATGGGCAGGATTACTGTACTTACAGACTCACAACAGTGAGAAGCTGTTACCCATCCAAAGCCTGAAGACAAGAGGAGATGTCTTACAGGAGCCCTGAAGACAAGAGAAGATGTCTTACAGGAGCCCTGAAGACAAGAGGAGATGTCTTACAGGAGCCCATCAAGATCTGGGGGATGGAGGAGCCACCTGACAGGAGCTATAGTTGTAAAGGACACAGTCACATCCTGGATCCATTAATTTGTATGGCTATGTAGATGACTATACCACAATGCATTCATCCATTCAACTGTTGATGGACATTTGGGTTATTTGCAGATTTTTGTTCTCATAAATAATGTTTCTAAGAATATTCTTGTACATACTTTCTTAGTGAACATCTGCATACATTTCTGTTGGGTATATACATAGGAATTGAATGGCTAGATCATAGCATATATGAATCTTCAGCATGTATTGCCAAACTGTTTTTCAAAGTGCATGTACCAGTTTACATTCTCTAACAGTATAGAAGACTTCCTCTTGCTCCATAGTCTCATCTACAGTTGCTGAAGGAGACAAAGTGAGAGAACCTACACAAACAGATATGAACACTTACTATAAAACTAAGTAATTAAGACTGTGTCGTCTGGGTAAAAAGATGGATAAATAAACCAATGGAGAAGACTAGAGTCCAGGAACAGCTCTACACATACATGGACACTGAATTAATGACAAAGGTAGCACTGTAGAGCAGAAAATAAAAAAAAAAGATAGTCCTTTCAGCAGATGGTATTGAGTCGATGGAATATACCCACCTAAAAAATCAGACTTGACCACACTTCACACCATACCCAAGAATCATTCCCAGGTGGATTGCAGATCTAAATGCAAAAGGTGAAACAATAAAGATTTAGAAGAAAACATGGGAGAATATCTTCATGACCTTGGGGTAGGGCAAAAATTTCTTAAACAGGACACGAAGTGCTTAGCTAAGAAGGAAAAGAAATTTTTTTTCCTAAAAAAAAAAAATTTTTTTTCTTAGCTAAGAAAAATTTTTTAATTTAAAAAATTAGATCAAATAAATTTGATTCCATTAAGATCAGGTACTGTTGCTCACCAAAGGACATCATAAAGAGTACAGAGTAGGGGGCAGAGTCAAGATGGCATACTAAGAGGACGCTAAATTCGCATCTCCTCACAACTAGGGCACATACCAGGCACTGGTGGGGGACCACAGACACCTAAGAGGACAGGAGGAAACCTCAGCAACTGGGTAGGACGTGGGGCATGAGGGGAGTGAAAGGGGAGGAGACGTGTAGGCGGGATGGGTTTGGCACCCCTGAGGGGTGGCTGGGGGAGGGGAAGGGATCCCACGCCAGAAGGGGGAAATTGGGGAACCACTGGGAGGGCAGAGGATCAAAAGGGAGCGTGGCCAGGTTTCCCCTGCCCACTTGGGCCCCCCGGTAATCTACTGAGATCCCGGGCCTGATCCTATGCCCACTGAGGGCCCCTCCAGCAGCGCAGGTCCTGAGGGAGTGGGAGGGAGGGAAGGGCGAGCAAAAGTAAAGGCCAGACCTCTGGGCCGGCACCTCTGAGGGGTGGCTGAGGGAGGGAAGGAGTTCCTACACCCAGTGGGACCCATCCACAGTTAGGGGTCCAGTGGAAATGGGGGAGGGGAGACCCTGGGGGAGATAGTGGTTTAGGGGTGCAAAGGAACAGAAGGGAATGGGGCCAGTGCTTTCCCTGTCCACTTAGGCACTGAGGAGCCTGTTCGGCTCTGCCCTCAGAGCCTCCCTCCTGCAGAACAGAGCCCAAGCCCCACCCCTACATGCCCACCCAGGGTTCTACCTCTACACTCAGGCACCTCCTCCAACGAGCTGGGCTTAAACCCCACCCACACACCCTCACTCAGTGCTCTACCGACAAACTCCGGAATCCCACACTCCAGAGGCCCTCCTTTCCACTTGCTGCCTTGTCCCTTCTGCGCAGGTCCTAAGCAGAGGCCCTGCCCCATGCTTGAAGTCGCCCCGCATAAGCCCCAACCCACGCTCAAACATCACCCCCCCGACCTGTCTAGGTCCTGCCCCACCCTAAACGCTGCCCCTGCCTAAGTTCCACCCCACCTAAACTCTGCCCCCATAGCCAAGGCTATTTTTTTTTTTTTGGAGATAATTATGCCCCACTCTTCTGAGGAGCAGTGCTTTATATTTTCTTTTTTTTAATTTTTTTTTTATTTTTTGCTTTATAACAAATTTAATCAGTTATACATATACATATGTTCCCATATCCCCTCCCTTTTGCGTCTGCCTCCCACCCTCCCTATCCCACCCCTCCAGGCGGTCACAAAGCACCGAGCTGATCTCCCTGTGCTATGCGGCTGCTTCCCACTAGCTATCTACCTTACGTTTGGTAGTGTATATATGTCCATGCCGCTCTTTTACTTTGTCACAGCTTACCCTTCCCCCTCCCCATATCCTCAAGTCCATTCTCTAGTAGGTCTGTGTCTTTATTCCTGTCTTACCCCTATGTTCTTCATGACATTTTTTTTCTTAAATTCCATATATATGTGTCAGCATACAGTATTTGTCTTTCTCTTTCTGACTTACTTCACTCTGTATGAGAGACTCTAGGTCCATCCACCTCATTACAAATAGCTCAATTTCATTTCTTTTTATGGCTGAGTAATATTCCATTGTATATATGTGCCACATCTTCTTTACCCATTCATCTGATGATGGACACTTAGATTGTTTCCATCTCCGGGCTACTGTAAATAGGGCTGCTATGAACATTTTGGTACATGTCTCTTTTTGAATTATGGTTTTCTCAGGGTATAGGCCCAGTAGTGGGATTGCTGGGTCATATGGTAGTTCTATTTGTAGTTTTTTAAGGAACCTCCATACCGTTCTCCATAGCGGCTGTACCAATTCACATTCCCACCAGCAGTGCAAGAGTGTTCCCTTTTTTCCACACCCTCTCCAGCATTTATTGTTTCTAGATTTTTTGATGATGGCCATTGTGACTAGTGTGAGATGATATCTCATTGTAGTTTTGATTTGCATTTCTCTAATGAGTAAAGATGTTGAGCATCCTTTAATGTGTTTGTTGGCAGTCTGTATATCTTCTGTGGAGAAATGTCTATTTAGGTCTTCTGCCCATTTTTGGATTGGGTTGTTTGTTTTTTTGCTATTGAGCTGCATGAGCTGCTTATAAATTTTGGAGATTAATCCTTTGTCAGTTGCTTCATTTGCAAATATTTTCTCCCATTCTGAGGGTTGTCTTTTGGTCTTGTTTATGGTTTCCTTTGCTGTGCAAAAGCTTTGAAGTTTCATTAGGTCCCATGTGTTTATTTTTGTCTTTATTTCCATTTCTCTAGGAGGTGGGTCAAAAAGGATCTTGCTGTGATTTATGTCATAGAGTGTTCTGCCTATGTTTTCCTCTAAGAGTTTGATAGTGTCTGGCCTTACATTTAGGTCTTTAATCCATTTTGAGCTTATTTTTGTGTATGGTGTTAGGGAGTGATCTAATCTCATACTTTTACATGTCCCTATCCAGTTTTCCCAGCACCACTTATTGGAGAGACTGTCCTTTCTCCACTGTACATTCCTGCCTCCTTTATCAAAGATAAGGTGACCATATGTCCGTGGGTTTATCTCTGGGCTTTCTATCCTGTTCCATTGATCTATCTTTCTGTTTTTGTGCCAGTACCATACTGTCTTGATTACTGTAGCTTTGTAGTATAGTCTGAAGTCAGGGAGCCTGATTCCTCCAGCTCCATTTTTCGTTCTCAAGATTGCTTTGGCTATTCGGGGTCTTTTGTGTTTCCATACAAATTGTGAAATTTTTTGCTCTAGTTCTGTGAAAAATGCCAGTGGTAGTTTGATAGGGATTGCATTGAATCTGTAGATTGCTTTGGGTAGTAGAGTCATTTTCACAATGTTGATTCTTCCAATCCAAGAACATGGTACATCTCTCCATCTATTTGTATCATCTTTAATTTCTTTCATCAGTGTCTTATAATTTTCTGCATACAGGTCTTTTGTCTCCTTAGGTAGGTTTATTCCTAGATATTTTATTCTTTTTGTTGCAATGGTAAATGGGAGTGTTTTCTTGATTTCACTTTCAGATTTTTCATCATTAGTATATAGGAATGCAAGAGATTTCTGTGCATTAATTTTGTATCCTGCAACTTTACAAAATTCATTGATTAGCTCTAGTAGTTTTCTGGTAGCATCTTTAGGATTCTCTATGTATAGTATCATGTCATCTGCAAACAGTGACAGCTTTACTTCCTCTTTTCCGATTTGGATTCCTTTTATTTCCTTTTCTTCTCTGATTGCTGTGGCTAAAACTTCCAAAACTAGGTTGAATAAGAGTGGTGAGAGTGGGCAACCTTGTCTTGTTCCTGATCTTAGTGGAAATGGTTTCAGTTTTTCACCATTGAGGACGATGCTGGCTGTGGGTTTGTCATATATGGCCTTTATTATGTTGAGGAAAGTTCCCTCTATGCCTACTTTCTGCAGGGTTTTTATCATAAATGGGTGTTGAATTTTGTCCAAAGCTTTCTCTGCATCTATTGAGATGATCATATGGTTTTTCTCCTTCAATTTGTTAATATGGTGTATCACGTTGATTGATTTGCGTATATTGAAGAATCCTTGCATTCCTGGAATAAACCCCACTTGATCATGGTGTATGATCCTTTTAATGTGCTGTTGGATTCTGTTTGCTAGTATTTTGTTGAGGATTTTTGCATCTGTGTTCATCAGTGATATTGGCCTGTAGTTTTCTTTCTTTGTGACATCCTTGTCTGGTTTTGGTATCAAGGTGATGGTGGCCTCGTAGAATGAGTTTGGGAGTGTTCCTCCCTCTGCTATATTTTGGAAGAGTTTGAGAAGGATAGGTGTTAGCTCTTCTCTAAATGCTTGATAGAATTCACCTGTGAAGCCATCTGGTCCTGGGCTTTTGTTTGTTGGAAGATTTTTTATCACAGTTTCAATTTCAGTGCTTGTGAGTGGTCTGTTCATATTTTCTATTTCTTCCTGATTCAGTCTTGGCAGGTTGTGCATTTCTAAGAATTTGTCCATTTCTTCCAGGTTGTCCATTTTATTGGCATAGAGTTGCTTGTAGTAATCTCTCATGATCTTTTGTATTTCTGCAGTGTCAGTTGTTACTTCTCCTTTTTCATTTCTAATTCTATTGATTTGAGTCTTCTCCCTTTTTTTCTTGATGAGTCTGGCTAATGGTTTATCAATTTTGTTTATCTTCTCAAAGAACCATCTTTTAGTTTTATTGATCTTTGCTATCGTTTCCTTCATTTCTTTTTCATTTATTTCTGATCTGATTTTTATGATTTCTTTCCTTCTGCTAACTTTGGGATATTTTTGTTCTTCTTTCTCTAATTGCTTTAGGTGCAAGGTTAGGTTGTTTATTCGAGATGTTTCCTGTTTCTTAAGGTGGGATTGTATTGCTATAAACTTCCCTCTTAGAACTGCTTTTGCTGCATCCCATAGGTTTTGGGTCGTCATGTCTCCATTGTCATTTGTTTCTAGGTATTTTTTAATTTCCCCTTTGATTTCTTCAGTGATCACTTTGTTATTAAGTAGTGTATTGTTTAGCCTCCATGTGTTTGTATTTTTTACAGCTCTTTTCCTGTAATTGATATCTAGTCTCATAATATAATATTTTTTCCTTTTCTTTTTTCCTCTTTTAGATCAGCGTTCCTTGTTGATTCATTGTTGTTGATTCTTTTATATTTTTATTTTTCCTAATAAATCTTCTATTTTTATAATTTTATTTTATTCTTTATACTTTGTCAGTGATCTCTCCTTTTGGCTTGTTGCCCCCCCCACACCTTTTTTTTTCTTTTTTCTGCTGTGGTTTTATTTTACCTTGTTGCAATTGTTTCAATTATAGTTTTACTTTTCCTAATCTATTTTTTACCTTTCTAATTTTACTTGTTTTTTATTCTTTGATATTGTACTGCTCCTTTTTTCTTCCTTTTTTTTTTTTTTAACTGCACCACAAGCTTGCCGGATATTGGTTCCCAGGCCAGAGGTTAGGCCTGAGCTCCTGTGGTGGGAGGTCCAAGTCCAAACTGCTGGACTAACAGAGAACCTCAGACCCCAGGGAATATCAATCTGAGTGAGGCCCCCCAGGGGTCCTCATCTCAGAACAAAGACCCAGCTCTATCTAACTGCTTGCAAACTCCAGTGCTGTATGTCTCAGGCCAAACATCAGTAAGACAGGAATACAGCACCACCCACCAAAAAAAAAAAAAAGACAAAAAAATATGTTACAGACGAAGGAGCAAGATAAAAACCTACAAGACCAAATAAATGAAGGCGAAATAGGCAACCTACCTGAAAAAGAATTCACAGTAGTGATAGTAAACATGATCCAAAATCTCGGAAACAGAATGGAGAAAATACAAGAAACATTTAACATGGGTCTAGAAGAACTAAAGAGCAAACAAACAGTGACGAACAGCACAATTACTGAAAGTAAAAATATTCTAGAAGGAATCAATAACAGAATAACTGAGGCAGAAGAACGGATAAGTGAGCTGGAAGATTAAATGGTGGAAATAACTGTGGGGGAGCAGAATAAAGATAAAAGAATGAAAAGAATTGAGGACAGTTTCAGAGACCTCTGGGACAACATTAAATGCACCAAGTTCCAAATTATAGGGGTCCCAGAAGAAGAAGAGAAGAAGAAAGGGTGTGAGGAAATATTTGAAGAGATTATAGTTGAAAACTTCCCTAACATGGGAAAGGAAATTGTCAATCAAGTCCAGGAAGCACACAAAGTACCATACAGGATAAACTCAAAGAGAAACATGCTGAGACACATATTAATCAAACTATCAAAAATTAAAAACAAAGAAAACATATTAAAACCAGCAAGGGAAAAGCAACAAATAACATACAAGGGAATCTCCATAAGGTTAACAGCTTATTTTTCAGCAGAAACTCTGCAAGCCAGAAGGGAGTGGCAAGACATATTTAAAGTAATGAAAGGGAAAAAGCTACAACAAAGATTACTCTACCCGGCAAGGATCTCATTCAGATTCGATGGAGAAATTAAAACCTTTACAGATAAGCAAAAGTTAAGAGAATTCAGCACCACCAAACCAGCTTGACAACAAATGCTAAAGGAACTTCTCTAGGCAGGAAACACAACAGAAGGAAAAGACCTACCAAAAACAAACGCAAAACAATTTTAAAAATGGTAATAGGAGCATACATATTGATAATTACCTTAAATGTAAATGGATTAAATGCTCCCACCAAAAGACATGGCTGAATGGATATAAAAACAAGACCTGTACATATGCTGTCTACAAGCGACCCACTTCAGACCTAGGGACACATACAGACTGAAAGTGAGGAGATGGAAAAAGATATTCCATGCAAATGGAAATCAAAAGAAAGCTGGAGTAGCAATTCTCATATCAGACAAAATAGACTTTAAAATAAAGACTATTACAAGAGACAAAGAAGGACACTATATAGTGATCAAGGGATCAATACAAGAAGAAGATATAACAATTGTAAATATTTATGGACCAAACATAGGAGAACCTCAATACATAAGGCAAATACTAACAGCCATAAAAGGGGAAATTGACAGTAACACAATAATAGTAGGGGGCTTTAACACCCCACTTTCACCAATGGACAAATCATCCAAACTGAAAATAAATAAGGAAACACAAGCTTTAAATGACACATAAAACAAGATGGACTTAATTGATATTTATAGGACATTCCATCCAAAAACAACAGAATACACATTCTTCACAAATGCTCATAGAACATTCTCTAGGATAGATCATTTCTTGGGTCATGAATCAAGCCTTGCTTGGTAAATTTAAGAAAATTGAAATCGTATCAAATATCTTTTCTGACCACTATATTATGAGACTAAATATCAATTACAGGAAAAAATCTGTAAAAAATACAAACATATGGAAGCTAAACAATAAACTGCTAAATAACCAAGAGATCACTGAAGAAATCAAAGAGGAAATCAAAAAATACCTAGAAACAAATGAGAATGAAAACACGATGACCCAAAACCTATGGGATGCAGCAAAAGCAGTTCTAAGAGGGAAGTTTATAGCAATACAATCCTACCTCAAGAAACAAGAAACATCTAAAATAAACAACCTAAGCTTACACCTAAAGCAGTTAGAGAAAGAAAAACAAAAAAACAAAAAAACAAAAAAAACCAAAATCTTCCAACAAACAAAATCCCAGGACCGGATGGGTTCACAGGCAAATTGTATCAAACACTTAGAGAAGAGCTAACACCTATCCTTCTCAAACTCTTCCAAAATATAGCAGAGGACGGAACACTTCCAAACTCATTCTATGAGGCCACAATCACCCTGATGCCAAAACCAGACAAAGATGCCACAAAAAAAGAAAACTACAGGCCAATATCTCTGATGAACATAGATGCAAAAATCCTCAACAAAATACTAGCAAACAGAATCCAACAGCACATTAAAAGGATCATACACCATGTTCAAGTGGGGTTTATCCCAGGAATGCAAGGATTCTTCAATATATGCAAATCAATCAATGTGATACACCATATTACCAAACTGAAGGATAAAATCCATATGATCATTTCAATAGATGCAGAAAAAGCTTTCAACAGAATTCAACAACAACTTATGATAAAAACTCTCCAGAAAGCAGACATAGAGGGAACCTACCTCAATATAATAAAGGACATATTTGACAAACCCACAGCCAACATCGTTCTCAATGGTGAAAAAACTGAAACCATTTCCTCTAAGATCAGGAAAAAGACAAGGCTGCCCACTCTCACCATTATTATTCAACTTTTGGAAGTTTTAGCCACAGCAATCAGAGAAGAAAAAGAAATAAAAAGAATCCAAATCGGAAAAGAAGAAGTAAAACTGTCACTGTGTGCAGAGGACGTGGTACTATAAGTAGAGAGTCCTAAAGATGCTACCAGAAAACTACTAGAACTAATCAATGAATTTGGTAGAGTAGCAGGATACAAAATTAATGCACAGAAATCTCTTGCATTCCTATACACTAATGATGAAAAACCTGAAAGAGAAATTAAGGAAACACTCCCATTTATCACTGCAACAGAAAGAATAAAATACCTAGGAATAAACCTACCTAAGGAGACAAAAGACCTGTATGCAGAAAATTATAAGACACTGATTAAAGGAATTAAAGATGATACAAACAGATGGAGAGATATACCATTTTCTTGGATTGGAAGAATCAACACTGTGAAAATGATTATACTACCCAAAGCAATCTTCAGATTCAATGCAATCCCTATCAAACTACCACTGGCATTTTTCACAGAACTAGAACAAAATTTTCACAATTCGTATGGAAACACATAAGACCCTGAATAACTAAAACAATCTTGAGAACAAAAAAATGGAGCTGGAGGAATCAGGCTCCCTGACTTCAGACTATACTACAAAGCTACAGTAATCAAGACAGTATGGTATGGCACAAAAACAGAAATATAGATCAATGGAACAGGATAGAAAGCCCAGAGATAAACCCACATGCATATGATCACCTTCTCTTTGATAAAGGAGGCAAGAATATACAATGGAGAAAAGACAGCCTCTTCAATAAGTGGTGCTGGAAAAACTGGACAGCTACATGTAAAAGAATGAAATTAGAACACTCCCTAACACCATACACAAAAATAAACTCAAAATGGATTAAAGATCTAAATGTAAGGCCAGACACTATCAAACTCTTAGAGGAAAACATAGGCAGAACACTCTATGACATAAATCACAGCAAGATCCTTTTTGACCCACCTCCTAGAGAAATGGAAATAAAAACAAAAGTAAACAAGTGGGACGTAATGAAACTAAAAAGCTTTTGCACAGCAAAGGAAACCATAAACAAGACGAAAAGACAACCTCAGAATGGGAGAAAATATTTGCAAATGAAGCAGCAGACAAAGGATTAATCTCCAAAACTTACAAGCAGCTCATGAAGCTCAATATCAAAAATACAAACAACCCAATCCAAAAATGGGCAGATGACCTAAATAGACATTTCTCCAAAGAAGATATACAGATTGCCAACAAACACATAAAAGAATGCTCAACATCATTAATCATTAGAGAAATGCAAATCAAAACTACAATGAGGTATCACCTTACACCGGTCAGAATGGCCATCATCAAAAAACCTACAAACAATAAATGCTGGAAAGGGTGTGGAGAAAAGGGAACCCTCTTGCACTGTTGGTGGGAATGTAAATTGATACAGCCACTATGGAGAACAGTATGGAGGTTCCTTAGAAAACTACAAATAGAACTACCATACAACCCAGCAATCCCACTACTGAGCATATACCCTGAGAAAACCATAATTCAAAAAGAGTCATGTACCGCAATGTTCACTGCCACTCTATTTACAATAACCAGGACATGGAAGTAACCTAAGTGTCCATCGACAGATGAATGGATAAAGAAGATGTGGCACATATATACAATGGAATATTACTCAGCCACAAAAAGAAATGAAATTGAGTTATTTGTAGTGAGGTGGATGGACCTAGAGTCTGTCATACAGAGTGAAGTAAGTCAGAAAGAGAAAAACAAATACCATATGCTAACACATATATATATGGAATCTAAAAAAAAAGAAATGGTTCTGATGAACCTAGAGGCAGGACAACAATAAAGACACAGACATAGAGAATGGACTTGAGGACACAGGGTGGGGGAAGGGTAAGCTGGGACGAAGTGAGAGAGTAGCACTGACATATATACACTACCAAATGTAAAACAGATAGCTAGTGGGAAGCAGCTGCATAACACAGGGAGATCAGCTTGGTACCCTGTGACCACATAGAGGGGTGAGATAGGGAGAGTGGGAGGGAGGCACAAGAGAAAGGGGATATGGGGATACATGTATACCTATAGCTGATTCACTTTGTTATACAGCAGAAACTAACACAACACTGTAAAGCAAGTATACTCCAATGAAGATGTTAAAAAAAAAAAAGAGTATAAGCCACATACTAGCAAAGAAATTGGTAACACATTGTCTTAGTCAGCTCAAGCTGCTATAACAAAAATACCACAGGCTGGTGACAAACAATAAACATTTATTTCTCAGTCTGGAGAGTGGGAAGTCTAAGATCAAGGCACCTGCAGATTCATTGTCCGGTGATCGTCTGCTGTATGGTTCATGCACAGTCATCTCCTTTCTGTGTCCTCACATGGAAGAAGAGTGAGAGATCTCTCTGGGGTCTCTTCTTTTTTTTTTTTTTTTTTTTTTTTTGCGGTACACGGGCCTCTCACTGTTGTGGCCTCTCCTGTTGCGGAGCACAGGCTCCGGACGTGCAGGCTCAGCGGCCATGGCTCACGGGCCCAGCCACCCTGCGACATGTGGGATCTTCCCAGATGGGGGCACAAACCCGTGTCCCCTGCATCGGCAGGCGGACTCTCAACCACTGCACCACCAGGGAAGCCCTGGGGTCTCTTTTAGGGGGTACTAATCCCACTCATGACAGCTCTACCCTCATGACCTAATCACATCCCAGATGCCCCACCTCCTAATACTATCACATTGTGGGCTAGGACTCTAATATGTGAATTTGGGGGCAACAAAAGCATTCAGGCCATAGCACACATATAACTGACAAATAGCTCTTTTCCAGACTGCAGAAAGAACTCTTAGAATGAAAAAGTTAGCAACCAAATGGAAAAATCATCAAAAGACTTGAATGGACATTTCACAAAAGAGAATATCCAGAGTCAATAAACATATTAAAAAGGGCACAACCTCATGCAAAATATTACAACAATGAGATATTACCTACCAGCATGGTTAAAATTAAAATAACTGACAATATACTGTTGGAGAGAATATGGAGCAATGAGCTCTCTCACACATATAAATTGATACAATCCCTTTGGAAGTGAAAATAAATTAAAGTTGAAAATATACTATGATTCAGCAATTCTACTCCTACTCCTATACTCTAGAAATATATACATTTGTGTTCCAAAAGACATGTAGAAGAACATTTATGAACAATATTTTTCTTAATAGACAAGAATGGAAACAACCCAATTGTCCATTAACAATAATATCAATCAATAAATTATGATAGGGAATTCCCTGGCTGTCCAGTGGTTAGAACTCTGCTTTCACTGCCAAGGGCCCGGGTTCGATCCCTGGTAAGGGAATGAAGATCCCACAAGCCACAGGGAGGGGCCAAAAACAAACAGACAAATAAATACATAAATAAAGGTATACTCATGCAATGGAATAGTATAGAGCAATGAATATGAACAAACCAATGCTAAATCAATCTCATACTTATAACATTGAGTGAAAGAAGCCATACACAAAATAATATATATTGTAGGATTCCATGTATATAAAATGAAAAATCAGGCAATAATAATCTATGGTACTTGAAATCAAAATAATGGTTAAGATTGAGGAATGGGAAAAGGGTAGTGATTAGGAGGGACACAATGGGGGACTTCTGGGATGCTGGTATATTTCTATTTCTTGAGCTGGGAGGAGTTTCCTGGGTATATTTATTTTTCGATGGTTTATCAAGCTATGCACATATAATTTCTGCATTTTTGTATGCATGTTATACCTCAATTATCATTTTATTAATGAAAAATATGTACATACAACAATGTTCCTCATTGCATTATCTATAATGTCATTGGATTCATCAGTTATGGTGTTAGTTAAATAACTTGATATATCCACAGAATGAAATACTTTGTTGTCATTTAAAATAACGTCTATGGAAAACTTTCATAACATTTTACTAAGTGGAAAAAGCAGATTACAAAATAATATATCCAGTGCAAGTCCATTTGTTTTTAAAAAATATATGTGGTGGGACTTCCCTGGTGGTGCAGTGGTTAAGACTCCACGCTCCCAATGCAGGGGGCCCGGGTTCAATCCCTGGCCGGGGAACTAGATCCCACATGCATGCTGCTACTAAGAGTTCACATGCCACAACTAAGGAGCCCGCCTGCTGTAACTAAGATCCAGAGCAACCAAATAAATAAATATTTTTAAAAAATATATGTGTGTGGCATGTGTTTCTGGTTTGTGTGTGTGTGTGTGTGTGTATGTGTGTTCATAAATTAAGTGGAAGGATTCACTCCAAAACATTAACTGGTGATTACACGTTTCTTTCTTTTTTTCCCTTTCTGAATTATTTGATTTTTCTATCATAAACATGTTCTACTTATATTTTGTTAAATGTTGAAAAAAAAAGAAAGAGAAGGAAAATCTATTCAGAACTTTGTTGGCAATCCACTAAATACTCTTTTATATATCCCCTGATTCTATCAAAGTAGTCTTTTATTCTCCCCATGGTATCTGAATCAGGCAGAAAGCAAAATTAACCCACTATACAAATCATTAAACTAAAAATCTGAAATGGCTTCAGCTAGAGCTTTCCTGATGTGTGATCTTGTTTCTCTCATTTGATCTCTTTGAAACTAATATTCTGTTCCCAGTGTCCTGCTGGAACTTGGATTTAAAGTCATTCTGTTTCTCTGTATATTTTCTTAGTGTTTGGATTTTTTTTTCTGTCTACAAGAGACACAGCCACAAAATCTCCAGACGTAAACCATGGTAGGTGGCTTATTAAAAAAAAAAAGTAAGAATACTCATACTAGACCCCATATATAAAATGCCTATTATTGTCAGATACAGTGCTAAAAGCTTAACATTAATTAATCCTCACAACCCTAAAAGGTAGTATCTTTATATCTATCTTACAGATGAAGAAACTAAAGCTCAAACAGGTTAAACAACTTGGCCAAGGTCACCTGGTTAGTAAAGGGCAAAGCCAGGATTCAAAAGCAGGGAAGAGCCATGGAGGAGGGCAGACCCATAAAAGTGTCCAGGAGAGAGACTTGTGTAATAAGCACCTTGGCTGTACAAATCTTCATCACCCAAGCATTCCTTCCTATGGAAGTCTGATATTGGAAAAATGAGGGTGAAAATGTCAGGAATGAATTATCAGGAGAATCTGGCAATCTCAGGAGACTCTGGTTGTCTGACAGCAGAGGCCCCACTCCACATCAAAGGCCTCTTTTTGTTAAGTGTGCCCACCACTTGGCTGGATAGAACAAGACCCTGGAAACTCTACCTTGAACTACCAGGCCCCCACTTCCCCCGATTTTTCCAGGGGAAGCACTTAGCAGACAGTGAGGACTGCGTAGACTACATGACTAATGAGATGTCAGTTTTGGGAATGCATCAGGGTATTATCCAGAGTTCTGTGGACATTCAAACCGAGAGTCATACAAGTTCAAACACATTCTAAAAGACCTGTATTCTTATATTCCCCTCCCCCACATTTTGTGATTTTGAAGTCCCATTTTACATCTTCATGCTTATCCTTTTGCTGTTAATTGTAGTTACAATCACTTTTACAAAAAATTTTTATTGTTTTTTAATCTATGTACTGCCTTATTTAAGTGATAGTCAATCCCTTTATACATTTGCCTTTCCTACTGTGATTTTCCCTTCCCTATAAATTCTTGCTCCTTTTCACTATGGACACTCAAGATGCTATTAAGTGCCAAAAATTTTTCAAAGTTCTGCCCAAACATACAGGCATCATGACAAAGCCAAAATGGCTAAGGTCATCTTCCAATCGTTGCTTTCCCAGCTAATAGTTGGAAGTACCCCCAGAGATGTAACCACATAAATGAAGACATTTTAATTGGGGTGGAAAGCTGGGAGTCAGAGGCCTAAGGTAGTGATTCTCAAACTTG
This sequence comes from Mesoplodon bidens, assembly GCF_964165515.1. Taxonomy (NCBI): domain Eukaryota; kingdom Metazoa; phylum Chordata; class Mammalia; order Artiodactyla; family Ziphiidae; genus Mesoplodon; species Mesoplodon bidens. Next base: position 26,803,107 of record NC_138170.1, read on the forward strand.
AGCTTGTTTCAGAAGCACGTGGAGGGCTTGTTAAAACACAGTTTGCTGGAATCCATCTGCACAGTTTCTGATTCAGTAAATCTGGGGCAGAGCCCAATCATTTGCATTTTTAACAAGTTCCCAGGTGATGCTGAGGCAGCTGGTCTAGGACCACACTTTGAGAACCACTGGCCTAAGGACTGGTACAATAGATCGTAGCTGTATAGGTTTTTAGATTGTAATGGCAGCCCTTCCCTTCATGGCCAGAGTGAGGAGGAAGATTTTAGGGGTGCTAAGCTGGTTCAGCCAGGGTAGAGGAAAACCAGTGTGGTATCACAGAAACCAAGTAACAAGAGAATTTCAGAGAGGAATAAAGTGAGAAGTTACATAAGATAAGGAAAGGCAATGGTCCGTTGGATTTGGCATTCAGGAAGTCATCAGTGACCTCAGGGAACAGAGTTTCACTGGAGTGGTGGGGACAGAAGCATGGCTGCGGTGGTTTTGAGTGACATAATTAACAACAGTACTTGTAGATGACTCTTTCAAATATCCTGGCTGTGAAATGGTGAAGAGTTATAGGATAGTAGGATAAGGAGCATTTGACTTGAGCAAGTGCTTAAGGAAAAGCACCATGAGTGAAGAAGAGGTTGAAGATACAGGGGAGAGAGTTGTAGGCCAGTGAACAAATTCCTGAGAAGTGAGAGAGATTCCAAGCCTGGTGGAGGGAGAAACCACCTTCCCTGAGGCAAGAGGGAAGGAGACAGGGACAGGTCAAGAGAGGGTGTAATTTGTAGGTGCTTGGGAAAGAAGTTGAGAGAGTTCTTGCCTAATGGCCTCAATTTTCCCAATGGAATAGGCAAGTCCTTAGCTGAGAAGAAGATAATGGGGAAAGAGATTTGAGGAAAGAGCAAAGAGGTTGAATTAAGTGCTGGAGAGATGAAAATGGGCATAACTTCTAATACAGAGAGGGATTGATGAGCAGGTATAAAGGCCCAGATGAAATTGGAGACTTTGATTGGAAAGCACTCTTGTGTAAATTTCTTCAGCAGCAATAAACTGAGCAATTGAATGCTTGGATTAACTGAGGTTTGGGGTTCTGTAGGTCAACTACACTGGCGTGTCAAAGGTCAAAAAGGTCTAGGGAAATAGAAAGGATAAAAGGGTATAGATTCAATAGGAAACAAGAGATGGCATGAGGATGCTGATTTCACTGGGAAAAAATGGAGTGGACAAGGGACCTACTGTCAGATTGTGGCCAAAATGGGAATATAGGTAGTCGCATCACAGAAGGGACCAGATTCTAAAGGCAGGATTTGGGGCATAAATTTCATGAGGTCAAACTTCCCCTTGGAAATTCCTTAAATTAGCCTTAAAATATAGTTTGCACTGACAACCTGACATACTGTTTTTCCGTAAGTCAGCACTGGCCTAGAACTCTGTCTTTGGTTGAGCAGCATGCGAGTATTTGGCATGTGTTCAGAGGCCATACTGACAAAAAAAGGAGTGTTCTTTAACCCCTAGAATCACAGTGAGGGCAACGAGATGCTCCCACAATAAGAGGTACAATGGAACTGAGGTTAACTTACAAAACAGCAGTCATGGCTCCCACCTCACCCTCACTTTTCAGCACACACTCATTGAAAGAAAAGGCCATGAAACAACTGTGCTATTTATTTATTTTTAAAAATTATTTATTTTGGCTGCACCGGTCTTAGTTGTGGCACATGGGATCTTCATCGTGGCATGTTTTAGTTGCAGCATGCATGCGGGATCTAGCTCCCTGACCAGGACTCGAACGCCAGCCCCTTGCATTGGGAGCTCAGAGTCTTATCCACTGGACAACCAGTGAAGTCCCACAACTGTGCTATTTAATTTGTTCTTTCTTTCTTTTTCTCATTTTTTTCCCAGGCTGTAGAACCAAATTTAAATTAGTTTAAAACATGAATGATGTGATTTCACTATTTTAGGAATAAGGGAAAGAGTGAGGTTAAATAATTAGAGACTGTGGTCTGTGTGAATCATGAAAGTAGGATTTCAAGGGTTCAGATGGTTGATAAAAGCAAAGGACAAGTATCCAAATAGCTATCATTATCAATCAATATGCTGCCTCCAAAAATTTCAGTTTCAAGCATCTCTCTGACCACCACTCAAACTTCCAGTCTGCTAATTCTAGTACCCCACGCTAGGCAATTCTCCATTCCAGTGACTCTGCCTTTTCTCATTCTCCCTTCCCCTCTTTTAGTATCCTCTGTACCCAGACCCTTCCTAATGGTCTTTCACTACACAGACTTATTTGCAAACAACCTTAATTCCTTGACCCTCTCTTCTTCCAACGCACTTGCCTGGTCAAGCTCAACAATCTGCCTACTTACGTACCTGAAGAGTTGAACAATATTGTTTCTCCCCAGTGTTTCCTGTATTACTATCTGGACTGGTTTCACTTTATTTTTTTTTATTATTTTTAATTTAGGTACAGTTGATGTACAATATTATATGTTTCAAGTGTACAACAAAGTAACAATTATTAAAGATTATGTTCCATTTACAGTTATAAAATATTGGCCATATTCCTTGTGTTGTACTATATATCCTTGTAGATTATTTATTTTATACATAGTAGTTTGTACCTCTTAAGTCCTTACCCCATCTTGCCCCTCCCCACTCCTTTCTCCCCACCAGTAACCACTAGTTTGTTCTCTATATCTGAGAATCTGTTTCTTTTGTTGTTGTTGCTATATTCTCTACTTTGTTTTATTTTTTAGATTCCACATATGTGATATCATACAGTATTTGTCTTTCTCTGTCTGACTTATTTCACTTAGTATAATATCCTCCAATTTAAAGTGGTTTCACTCTAAAGTCATGATTGAAAATTTAAAGTGGGATTGCAAATCCATACAGCTTGGCAGTCCTACATTTCTCTACTGAGATGAATGTGCAAGAGAAGCCTGTTTTAAAGCTTCTCCTATCTCTCCTCAAACCTCCAACACCCTTTCCACCCCCTTTCTCAGCTGAAGCCCTCATGTCAAATGTCACTAATCACAGTGACAGCCAGATAGGAACAGTCTCACCTTTCCGCCACCGGATCTGCTGCCTCTATCTATATCCATACACTGTCTTTCTTCCTCTCACAGCAGATGGATTACCAACCCTAAGTTCAGTCCTTCCATTAATGCTTTGAATCCCGTTGCATTTTGCCTTAATACCTTGTACCTGAACCATTCCCTTGTTCTCTTCCATCATTAATTTCTCCCTCTCTATTGTATTATTCCCATTGATTATAAGCACATCCTAGGATCACCCATCATTGGAAAACCCACCTTTATCCATACATCTTCCTCCAAATATTGTCTCATTTCTCTGTCTCTCTTTACAACAAAACTTAGCAATTTGCCTAAACTCACACTTCCTGGCCCTTCACCTTTTATTCCCTCCTCATCCCTCTTATTTCATTCCTACATTCCACTAAAACTGATTTTATCAAGGTCACCAGTGACCTCCATGCAGCCAAATGCAATGGCCACTTCTCTATTCTCATCTTATTCAACCTCTTAGCAACACTCAACATGTATAATCAATAAGTCCTTCCTTCTTGGTATCAGGATTCCACACTCTCCTAGTTTCTCTTTAACTTCTCTATTTTTTCTCTCTCCCTTGATTTCTCCTCATCCTCCTCTGTCCAACAGCTAAATGTTGGTATATTTTAGTGATCAATCTGGACGCTCTTCTCATTTTTCTCTTCACTTTCTCTGTAGAGAGCTCATCAGTTTCATGACTTTAATGTCATCTTCTGATAACTCCCCAAATCATATTATGATTCTGGCTCTTCTTTAAGTTCCAGGCTTATATGTCTAATTGCCTGCTTAACATTTCACTCTGATATCTAATAGGAAACTTAAATTTAACATGGCTGAAACATAACTTTTAAGACATGACTATGTCTCCAATCTCTTTCTCCCCAGTGCTTTCTGTTTCCAAAAATGCACCACCATCCCCAGTGTATTAGTTTTCTATTGCTACGTAACATATTACTACAAACTTACTGATTTAAAACAATACACATTTATGATAAAAACTCTCCAGAAAACAGGCATAGAGGGAATATAGCTCACCATAATAAAGGCTATATATGATAAACTCACAACTAACATCATACTCAACAGTGAAAGTCTGAAAGCATTTCATCTAGGAACAGGATCAGGATCAGGAACAAGACAAGGATGCCCAGTCTTGCCACTTTTATTTAATACAGTTTTGGAAGTCCTAGTCAGAGCAATCAGAGAAGAAAAAGAAATAAAAAGAATCTAACTTGAAAAGGAAGAAGTAAAATTGTCACTGCTTGCAGATGACATGATACTATACATAGAAAATCCTAAAGACACTACCAGAAAACTATTAGAGCTTATCAATGAATTTGGTAAAGTTGCAGGATACAAAATTAATATATAGAAATCTGTTGCATTTCTATACACTAACAATGAAATATCAAAAGGAGAAGTTAAGAGAATAATCCCATTTATCATCACATCAAAAAGAATAAAATAGGGCTTCCCTGGTGGCACAGTGGTTGAGAGTCCACCTGCCGATGCAGGGGACATGGGTTCATGCCCCGGTCCGGGAAGATCCCACATGCCACGGAGCAGCTGGGCCTGTGAGCCATGGCCACTGAGCCTGCGCATCTGGAGCCTGTGCTCCGCAACAGGAGAGGCCACAACAGTGAGAGGCCCGTGTACCACACACACAAAAAAAGAAAACAAAACAAACAAACAAACAAAAAGAATAAAATACCTAGGAATAAACCTACATAAGGAGGCAAAAGACCTATACCCTGAAAACTATAAGACACTGATGAAAGAAACTGATGACAATAGAAACAGATGGAAAGATATACCATGTTCTTGGGTAGAAAAATCAATATTGTTCAAATAACCCTACTACCCAAGACAATCTACAGATTCAGTGCAATCCCTATCAAAATATGAATGACATTTTTCATAGAACTAGAACAAATAATTTTAAAATTTGTATGGAAACACAAAAGACCCTAAATAGCCAAAATAATCTTTAGAAAGAACAGAGCTGGAGGAATTGTGTTCCCCAACTTCAGACTATACTACAAAGCTACAGTAATCAAAATGGTATGGTACTGGCACAAAAACAGACACATAGATAAATGGAAGAGGATAGAAAGCCCAGACATAAACCCACACACTTATGGTCAATTAATCTATGACAAAGGAGGCAAGAATATAAAATGGAGAAAAGACAGTCTCTCAATAAGTGCTGGAAAACTGGACAACTACATGTAAAAGAATAAAATTAGAACATTCTCTAACACCATATACAAAAATAAACTCTACTTGGATTAAAGATCTAAATGTAAGACTGTATATTATAAAACTCCTAGAGGAAAACACAGGCAGAACACTCTCTGACATAAATCACAGCAATATTTTTTGGATCTGTCTCCTAAAGCAAAGGAAACAAAAGCAAAAATAAACAAATGGGACCTCATTAAACTTAAAAGCTTTCGTACAGCAAAGGAAATCATCAACAAACTAAAAGACAACATACTGAGAAAATATTTGCAAATGATTGGATCAATAAGAGATTAATATCCAACATATGTAAACAGCTCATACAACTCAACATCCAGGAAACAAACAACCCAATTAAAAAATAGGCTGAAGGGCTTCCCTGGTGGTGCAGTGGTTGAGAGTCTGCCTGCTGATGGAGGGGACACAGGTTTGTGCCCTGGTCTGGGAAGATCCCGCATGCTGCGGAGTGGCTAGGCCCGTGAGCCATGGCCGCTGAGCCTGCGTGTCCGGAGCCTGTACTCCACAACGGGAGAGGCCACAACAGTGAGAGTCCCGCATACTGCAAAAAAAAAAAAAAAAAAAAAAAGGGCTGAAGAACTAAATAGGCACTTTTCAAAAGAGGAAATGCAGATGTCCAACAGGCACATGAAAAGATGCTTGACATCGCTAATCATCAGGGAAATGCAAATCAGAACCACAATGAGATATCACCTCACACCTGTCTGAATGGCTACCCTCAAAAAGAACACAAATAACCAATATTGGTGAGGATGTGGAGCAAAGGGAATCCTTGTACACTATTGGTGGGAATGTAAATTGATGCAGACACTCTGGAAAACAATATGGATGTTTCTCAAAAAAGTAAAAATAGAACTACCATATGACCCAGCAATTCCACTCCTGGGTATATAAACAAAAAAAGCAAAAACGCTAATTTGAAAAGATACATGCATCCCAATGTTCATAGCAGCATTATTTACAATTGCCAAGGCATGTAGATAACCTAAGTGTCCATCAACAGATGAATCAATGAAGAAGATGTGACATATCTATACAATGGAACACTATTCAACCATAAAAAAATAAAGAAAATTTGTCATTTGCAGCAACATGAATGGGCTTGGAGGGCATTCTGCTAAGTGAAATAAGTCATACAGAGAAAGACAAATGGTGTATGATATCATTTATATGTGGAATCTTAAAAATACAAAACAAAACTAGGGAATATAACAAAAAAGAAGCAGGCTCACAGATGTAGAGAACAAACTAGTGATTACGACTGGGGAGACAGGGGTAGGAAACATAGAGAGGTGGTGAAGTGGGAGATACAAACTATATACAAACTATGGGTTGTAAGATAGGCTCAAGAATGTATTGTAGGGACTTCCCTGGTGGCATAGTGATTAAGAATCCACCTGCCAATGCAGGGGACATGGGTTCAAGCCCTGGTCCGGGAAGATCCCACATGCCACAGAGCAACTAATCCCATGTACCACAATTACTTGAGCCTGGGCTCTAGTTCCTGCATCTAGAGCCTACTGAAGCCCACGCACCTAGAGCCTGTGCTCTGCCACAAGAGAAGCCACTGCAATGAGGAGTCCGTGCACTGCAATGAAGAGTACCGCCCGCTCGCCGCAACTAGAGAAAGTCTGCACGCAGCAATGAAGACCCAATGCAGCCAAAAAATAAATAAACAAATGAATAAAAAATTTTTTAAAATGAATGTATTGTACATCATGGGGAATATAGCCAATATTTTGTAATATATGTAGATGGAAACTAACCTTTAAAAATTGTATAAATTTTTTCTTTGATTTTTAAAAAACACATTTATTACCACACATTTTCTGTAGCTCAGAAGTTTGGGCACACTTAGCTGGGATCTCTGCCTCAAAGCCTCATCAGGCTACAATCCATGAGTCAGTTGAGGCTGTGGTCTCATTAGAAGTTTGAATGGGAAAAGATCCACTGCCAAGCTCCCTTAGATTGTTGGAAGAATTCATTTCCTTGCAGTTCCAAGAGGCCACACACAGTCCCTTGCTATGTGGGCTTCTCCAGCATAGCCACTTATTCCATGGCAGCTGGCTTCTTCAAAGCCAGTGTGTGTGTGTGTGTGTGTGTGTGTGTGTGTGTGTGTCAGCTAGCAAAATGGAACTTCACACTATATTATATATTATATTACATTATATTATGTAATTGCAAGTGTGATATTCCCATCATATTTACCACATTATATTGGTTAGAAATAAGTCACAGGTACTACCTGCACTGTAGGGAGGGGATTACCAAAATTGTGCACACCAGGAGGCATAAATTATGGGAGCCACTTTAGAGTCTGTTCACCACATGGAGTGGGCTGCATCTATTCCTTTTAGTCTTCCTGATATCCAACAGGTAACTACTGATCACACACACACACACACATACACAATCACACTTACTTCCCAAGAACAAATACTGATTTCTTGGAGATAGCACAGTCTAAATTTATATTGCAGAAGAAAAAATTTTCCTTAGTGTCACATAAATTTAAGGCAGCCCCTAACTGAGAGTATCTGAAATTCTGCAAAATTGTGGGTTCCTCTTATTCATCTTACTCCCTCAAGCTTTCTTCACTCCCTTCAAACCACTAGTGTTCTGGACTCATTACTAAACTACAGACCTTTTAATAACTACTGGTTAGCTACACAAAGAACTGTCTTTGGAATTGCCCTTTCTCTTAACCATCAGCCAAATTAAATTACTAGCCAAGGCCTATCTTCCCTCTACTGTCTGACAGTGAGAGAGAAAAGGTGTTTCCTCTTCTAATTATGTAACCAATTCTCTCTTGATTGACATTTTAAATAATTTTGTTTCCCTTTCTTAATCTGTACTCTGTTCTGTCATAAGTGTTTTTCCTATTTCAATCTATCTCAAACTGTTCTGGGAAGTAGGTAAATTGTAAGGAATCAACTAAAAGTAAATAAACATCTAGATTCACAACTTCCCTGAGTCTTAGATGCCCAGGCTGGATAAGAACTGAATGAGGTTGTGAAGGGGTTGATGGATAGTGAAAATCATTGAATTACAATCTCACTGTGGTTAAGAATTGCTGGAATGGGTTACTAGAGCAAGTACACTGGAAGGATAAGAGGTATAGTCAAAGAAAGTTATGCTTGAAATCAAGATATTGGAGATGTGCAGAAGCCAATGGTGACAGATGTTTGTTTGTTTGTTTGTTTGTTTTTGGTTGCATTGGGTCTTCGTAGCTGCATGCAGGCTTTCTCTAGTTACATCCAGCGGGTGCTACTCTTCATTGTGGTGTGCAGGCTTCTCATCACGGTGGCTTCTTTTGTTGCATAGCACAGGCTCTAGGCATTCAGGCTTCAGTAGCTGTGGTTTGCAAGCTCTAGAGCACAGGCTCAGTAGTTGTGGCACATGGGCTTAGTTGCTTTGTGGAATGTAGGATCTTCCTGGACCAGGTCTCGAACACGTGTCCCCTGCATTGGCAGGGGGATTCCTAACTACTGCGCCACCAGGGAAGTCCTGCGACAGATGTTTAGATACTTGTCCTTTGACCTGTCATTGATTACTTTTATTGTACTTGCAGCAAAGGAAGTTTCCCAAACTTTTGTTTTACGGATTATCTTCATCATGTTCTGGATTCTCTGGTGACCAAGGCAAACTTTATCTGAGATGGGTGCTTCTAAGGAAAGCATCTTCAGAGAAAGTGTTTATGGGAGATCGGCAAACCTGTCAGAGAGGGAGGAATTTGGATGTAAGCTTTATGGTCATGTAGTTGCTTTTCTCCCATAGCACCATGCAACTTTCCACTTCCCTCACATTAGCTCTGTAGTAGTGCTGGCACTGAAAATACTTAGAACCATTATCATGGTTTTATAGATACCCTTCATTGGGTCCCTTGGACAATTGAGAAGAAAGCCAGGAGGAAAATTAGAGCTCTAATTATGGATTCACCTGCTGAGATGATGTTTGCCAGCACACTTTTCATGATTAAATCAGTGGCACACCATGGAAAGGAGATATTTCTATTTCTCCACAACTTGCTCTTTGAAAATTGCTTTTCTGTCTGCAAATTATCTGTCCCAACAGATCCTCTTTGAGTTTGGTAAAACTGCGTAATGAGGAGTTTTTTATTTGAAAGTTACTCAGCTTAAGAGAACATAAAAATAAACTTATGTTACTAATTGTAATCATGCTAATGAAGTTTGAATTTCTTCAGCAAGCACAGGCACAGCAGATAACAACCACTGGAACAAAAGATTTTTCTCTCCAAAATCTACCCCTCTTACCACAGAACAATCATTCCCCTTCCTTTAGTTCTGAGACCTCTATAGTCTGGATTCACTTGCCCCATTACTTCTTTGAAAGCAATGACTTATTTGTTTTTTTTTGGTGGGGGGTGCTGTGCAGCATGCAGAATCTTAGTTCCCTGACCGGGGCTTGAACCTGCACCCCCTGCAGTGGAAGAGTGGAGTCTTAACCACTGGACTGCCAGGGAAGTCCCGACTTATTTTTATAAAAATGTAACGGTGTTCCTCATTTTTAAATATAAGTGATATATAAAAACAATAAATCACCTAAAATTGCACACATTTGGTGAATATCATTCTAGATACATTTCAGTGAATGTGAGCAAGTTTCAAATAACAGTTTTATGGAGATATAATTCACAGGCCATAATATTCATTTTTTCAAAGTGCACAAATCCTGTCAATTCTAGTATTTTCACAGAATTTTGCAATCATCACCACTATCTAATTTTAGAGCATTTTCATCACCCCCAAACCCAATACTCATTAGCAGTTACTTCCCATTTTCCCCTGTCCGTAGCCTCTGACAAACATTAATCTTCTTTCTGTCTCCATGGATTTGCCTATTGTTGATGAAAATTCAATTAACTACTACTTAAGAAGAAAAAAGGGAATTTTATTCAAGCCAAACTAAGGATTATAACCTGGGAAGCAGATTCTCAGAAAGCTCTGAGAACTGTTCCACCTGTTAGAAGTCGAAGGCATAGTCATATACATTTTTGAGACAGGATCATACATGAAAATGACATACTCATACTTTACATAAACTTCACCAAGGATACATGGTCCAGGTAAGCACATACAAAGTGAGCAGCAAGTCACAGTGACCCCCTACAGAGCTGGGAAAGAACACTATTCTTTTAAGAAGTTACATTGCTAGTGTCAGAAGAAAGAAAAACTTGATCTTTATAGTTAAGCAGGCACTTCCATCTTTGAGGAGCTCTGGTTAATGTGTAATGCAGATGTACCCTGCACATTTGGGAGGGAGAAGCCCAAAAAAAATACACGGAGAGAATTTTATGTTTATTTTTTTCTTGTCCTGCCTTCAAATATAAATTTTATTTCATCATTTCCCCCCTTTTGATCATTAATTTTTCAACAGAAAGCAAATCAAATATTTAGTCCCCCTGATGCCAGGGTGGTTGCTTACCTGCCCTGGATCCATCATGTCCCTCGATGCCGGTTCTTAACAGCCTGGTTCTTTCTTTCCTTTTAAGGGGTTAGTCTAGTAGAATGCTTGGTAAGGAAGGATAGTAATTCTAGGTTGTCAAATAGGACTTATGCCAATTTTATCCTATATGTGCTTTGCACATACTCATTATTTTATATAGAACTGTAGATATAATCAATAGTTTCAAGTCATTTAGACATCATTATTTTAGTTGAATATACATCGAGGCGCAATAGATTATTATTCTATAAATGATATAAAACACAATCAAAATAGCCAACAACAATAACAAAGTCAGAAGTCATGAATCTCCAGAGCTGAACCACTCACCCAAGATGTCATTTAAAATAGAAAGGGGATCCTTCAATGCAGAAATTTGGTTTTATATGTGAGTCATTAGATGGTTATATTAGAGGACTAATCTGATATAAAAGGATAACATTGTCTGGATTATAGCATACGTTTCCCCCTGCAAAGCAGTTTTAAAAATCAAGAACCATTTGGTTGTGCAACATCACTTTCTCATCATAGAAACTTCAGAACTGAATAGACTAATTGAATGTAGTAAATGAACATGGAGGTATATGCTGATGGGGAAACATTTTATAGATTATAGGAACATCTGAAAAGTCAGTGACAAGAATTATGAGGGGCTTATATTGGCCTTGTATTGACCAAGGAATTTGATGACAAATCCAACAGTCAGTTAAATTGCCTCCAGTAGCTACAATTTGTGATAGTGTTACTAAAGAATTTTCTTTCCATCCTAAACATTGGGACAACAACATAGCTAGAAATAAAACAATAACTTTTAATTTTTATAGAGAGAGAGACATTTGGTAAACAGTACTATTGAACTGGTAAGATGGGTCTTACAAGCCTGGTCTGGACTCTTGGGTCAGCTGTCTGCTACTGTTGTCATCTTCTTGTCCTAGCTTGGTGATGCTTGGCTTAGGTGAAGCCAGGTGCTAGAAACAGGGGTCAAAGTGCATTCAGGGAGGGGTCTTTTTTAAATGAGAGATGTGGGACTTCCCTGGTGGTCCAGTGGTTAGGAATCCACCTTCTAATGCAGGGGATGTGTGTTCAATCTCTGGTCAGGTAACAGATTCCACATGCTGCAGGGCAACCAAGCCTGCATGCTGCAACTACTGAGCCCAAGAGCCACAACTAGAGAGAAGCCCGTGTACTGCAATGAAGAGGCCACATGCTGGAACTAAGACCTGATGCAGCCAAATAAATAAATAAATATTTTTAAAAAGAAAGAAAGAAAGAAAGACCCTTGCTAAGTGCTAATGTAATGAAAGGCATAACTGGGGTGAGTACTGTTTGTTTTTAAAATATAAAATAAAGGGCTTCCCTGGTGGCGCAGTGGTTGAGAGTCTGCCTGCCAATGCAGGGGACATGGGTTCGTGCCCCGGCCCGGGAGGATCCCACATGCCACAGAGCGGCTGGGCCTGGGAACCATGGCTGCTGAACCTGCACGTCCGGAGCCTGTGCTCCACAACAGGAGAGGCCATAACAGTGAGAGGCCCTCGTACTGCAAAAAAAACACAAAAAACAAAAAACAAAAAAAATAAAATAAAATAAAATAAAATGAGGTATGTGAACCCATGAATTAATGTCTTTCAGTTGGGCTGTGCATGGATTAGCTAATACTATTGTGGACATATCATATAAAAGGAATCATACAATATGTGATCTTTTGTGACTGGCTTGCTTTCACTTAGCATAATGTTTTCAAAGTTCACCCCTGTTATAGAAATACTTCATTCCTTTTTGTTGCCAAACAATAATTCCAATGTATAATATACTGCATTTTGTTTACCCATTTGTCAGTTGATGGAATTTGGGCTGTTTCCACTTTTTAGCTATCATGCATAGTGCTGCTATAAATATTCATTTATAGGTTTTATGTGGAAATATGTTTTCATTTTACTCAGGTAGAAGCTACAAGTGGAGTTGCTGGGTCATATGATAACTCTATGTTTAATTTTTTAAATTGTGGTAAAATATACATAAAATGTACCATTTAAATCATTTTAAGGGTACAGTTCAGAGTTAACTTTGTACCACTTCATATAAAATATAGAAAACTTGCAGCTATATAGGTCTGCTTAGAACCTCCTCACCACTGATCTATATGATATAGTTATCATATGTATAACACCTACATCCATTGAAAACTCCACCATAGAGGAAAAAGGGTAGTCAGTTATTTTTACATAGCTATTTATCATTTATGTGGTTCTTCATTTCTGAAGATCCAAATTTCCCTCTGGTAACATTCCTTTCAACCTGAAGAATTTCTTTAGCATTTCTTGTAGATCAAGCAACAAATTATCTTAGTTTCCCTTTGCCTGAAAATGCCTTTATTTCACCTTCATTCCTATAGAACATTTTTGCTGGCTCTATAATTCTGGGTTAATGACTTCATTGTGTTCATGTCTCTGTAATTTCTGATGAAAAACCTGTAAACATATCATTGTTCCCTGTGTGTAATGTTTTGTTTTCTTTAGCTAGTTTCAAAGATTTTTCTTAATTTGATTATGAAGATTCTAAGTGTGGTTTTCTTTAAGTCTATCCTGCTTAAGGTTTGCTAAGCTTCTTGAATTTGTAAATTTACTCCTGTCACCAAATTTAGGACATTTGGGATCATTATTTCTTCAAATACTCTCTACTGTACCAACCTTTTTTTCTTCTCCTTTTAGAAATGCAATCACACGTATATTAGATCTTTTGATATTTTTTCACAGATTCCCTGAAGATCTATTCATTTTTTTCAAGCTATGTTCCAAGAACAATCTCTTGGATAATATCTGTTGATCTATCTTTAATTTCACTTATTCTTTCCTCTGTCATCTCTATTCTGATACTGAGCACTTCCAGTGAGTCTCTCATTCAGAGATTGTATTTTTCAGCTGTGCACTTTTCATTTGTTTTTTTTTTTTTTTTGGAGATGTTGGGGGTAGGAGTTTATTAATTAATTAATTTATTTTTTGCTGTGTTGGGTCTTCGTCTCTGTGTGAGGGCTTTCTCTAGTTGTGGCAAACGGGGGCCACTCTTCATTGCGGTGTGCGAGCCTCTCACCATCATGGCCTCTCTTGTTGTGGAGCACAGGCTCCAGACGCACAGGCTCAGTAGTTGTGGCTCACGGGCCTAGTTGCTCCGTGGCATGTGGGATCCTCCCAGACCAGGGCTCAAACCTGTGTCCCATGCATTATCAGGCAGATTCTCAACCACTGCGCCACCAGGGAATCCCTAGTTCTTTTTTATAGTTTCTATTTCTTTGCTGAGAATAACTCTCTTTTCATTCACTTAAAGTGTATTTTTCTTTACCTCATCGTTATAATAGTTATATAATATAATTGTTTTTATATATGCATGTATACAGATTATTATAGTCTTATTTTATATCCTTATATATTTGTTATAATCGTTTCTTTTGAATTTCTGTCTGATAATTCTACCATCTGGGTTATCTTGGGTTTGGCAACTGTATTTTCCCTCAAGAATTATTTACGTTTCCTGGTTCTTTTGTTTTTTTAAAAAATTTATTTATTTATTTATTTATGGCTGTGTTGGTGCTTTTTTTGTTGTTGTTGTTGCTGTGCACGGGTTTTCTCTAGTTGCAGCAAGTGGGGGCTACTCTTTGTTGCAGTGCGTGGGGTTCTCATTGCAGTGTCTTCTCTTGTTGCGGAGCACGGGCTCTAGGTGCACAGGTTTCAGTAGTTGTGGCTTGCGGGCTCTAGAGCGTAGGCTCAGTAGTTGTGGCGCACAGGCTTTGTTGCTCTGTGGCATGTGGGATCTTCCCAGACCAGGGCTCGAACCCGTGTCCCTTGCATTGGCAGGCAGATTCCCAACCACTGCACCATGAGGGAAGTCCCCCTGGTTCTTTACTATGTTGAGGAATTTTGTACTGTATCTTGAAGTTGTGAATGTCATGTTGGATAGACTCTGGATTCTATTAAAGTCCTCTGGAGAATGTTTATGTTTTTGTTTTAGCAGGCAATCAACATTTTTGCCTCACCTTCTCTGGTAGTTCAAATCGCAGTTCAGTTCTCTAAGCCTCTGTAATGATGCTTTGGCTTTGACCTGTTCAGGTGCAACACAGAGATTATTCTGAAAGTTGTTCGGGTGGTTCAAATTCTGCTTTAGTTCTCCAAGCCTTCGCCACCTTTATTTGCATCTGTTCTGCATATGTGCTCTTCAGTGGTTAGACACAAATATTTGATCATGTGGTTCAAACCTTGGCATCTGTCCATGCATTCATAGCTCAGGGCTTGTGCTAAGACTTATGTGGGTTCATATACAGAATTAATGGATTTCCTTCTTTGGGTCTCTCCATATAGGATTCTACTCCCTGGTATCGGGCATGCAGGGACTCTTTTCCTTGTTTCTTTGGCCCTAAACACTGGGTTTCTGATCACATTTTACCTGTAGGTGCCTCTATACTTCTCCACAACCAGGGCTCAGCCACAGAGCAAGGTCAAAAGGGAAAAGAGGGGAAACAAAGGGCAGCTCACCCCATGGTAGTTGCCTCTCCAATTTTTTACTTTCCTCCACAATCTGCTTGCATTTTTAATTTAAAATTTTTTTTTAATTTTCAGAGTCCTCAGGTAGTGGTTTTTTGTATTTTGTTTAGTGATATTAGTTGTAATCGGTAGGAGAGATGGGCTGTGCATACCACCATGGTAGAATTCAAACCTTGTCATGATGTTTTAAACTTTGAATATTGATATAAAACTTGTGTTTATTCAGTTTATATTCTAACATCACCGCTTACCAGCTATGAGACTTTGGGGAAATTACTTGATTTATAAGAACCTGAGTTTCTCCATCTATAAAATGGGATTATACTGCCTACTTTGGAGACTTGTTGTGAGTATTAATTGAAATAACACATGTATAGTGCTTGGCTTACGGTAGTTGCTCTATAAATGTGAGATCCTTTCCCCTAGACTGGGATAGTAAATAAGTTCAACCCTCAAGCCAAATCTGTTTTTGAAAGAATTCTCAGGAGCAATTTCACTTGCTATGGATGGTAATATCTATTTCAAAGTCTTTAATAGTAGCTTATATGTTTTAGTCATTGAGTACAACAAAGACAAATATGTACAATAAATTTTAAAATTAAGTACAATTTGATTGATAAGATTTTTAAATTTTATTTATTTATTTTTGGCTGTGTTAGGTCTTCATTGCTGCGCTTGGGCTTTCTCTAGTTGTGGCGAGCGGGGGCTACTCTTTGTTGCGATGCACAGGCTTTTCATTGCTGTGGCTTCTCTTGTTGTGGAGCACAGGCTCTAGGTGCATGGACTTCAGCAGTTGTGGCACACGGGCTCAGTAGTTGTGGCTCGTGGGCTCTAGAGTGCAAGCTCAGTAGTTGTGGCACATGGGCTTAGCTGCTCCACGGCATGTGGTATCTTCTCAGACCAGGGATTGAACCCGTGTCTCCTGCATTGGCAGGTGGATTCTTAACCACTGCACCACCAGGGAAGTCCTGATTGATGATAAGATTTTAATCAAGCTTTTTTCAGCTTTATTGAGGTATAATTGACAAATAAAAGTGTAAGATACTTAAAGTGTACATCCAAGTTTTAAAATTTGAACATTTTTGTTTCATACTGTTCATGGGGCTATGCATACTTGGGCAATATTTTCTTGATTGCAGTGTAACATGAGGAGTCAAATCAATTAGAGCAATTGATTATATGGTTCTAACTAGATACAAGTCATAGACAAGTAATGCTTTTGCAAAAGTAGCTATACCGAAACATTATCAAAAGATAAATTACAACATTATAACACTGTTTAAACTGTAATTATCAAACTATAATTGCTAAATGGGAAGACAGTGAAACAACAAGGCACTCAAAGAGAAGTGAGTATAAGTAGTTGAAAACACTCTACAACTGATCTGTAACATCTTGGACCTCAGATGCAGAGATAATCCATGGCCATTATCATGCTTGTTCTGGGCAAAGCACTTTCTAGTTTGTTCTTTTTTTATGCTCTTTCCCCAAAGCCTATCTACCCCCATACACACAGGCAAGTATTTAAATGAATTTATAATGTATCCTTTATACACAGAGAGAGATATGTAAACATACATCATATGTAACATACATGTATAATGTGTGTATAACACATTCAGATGTGTTTAACATATACACATGTATGACATACATTTTTCATACATGTCTCACAAAACATGTGTTTTTGTTTTGTGTATTTTTTTATTGAAGAATAGTTGATTTACAATATTGTGTTAGTTTCAGGTTTTAGCAGTGATTCAGTTATATATATTTTTTCAGATTCTTTTTCATTATAGGTTATTATAAGCTATTGATAGTTCCCCAAGCTGTACAGAAAATATAGTTCCCTGTGCTATACAGAAATCTATGTTTCTTATTTATTTTATGTAGAGTAGTCTGTACCTGTTAATCCCATATTCCTAATTTATTGAGTTTTTTAAATTATTATTTTGTTTTAGACCTCATTCTGTTTCTCATGTTTTTGACTCAGCACTCTGTTATTAGTATTATATTCGTGTTGCTTGGGCACATCCAGTCTCTTGCTTCTACATGCTACATAGTCTTCCCTAGGGTATGTCCAGTGCATTTTACTTATCCAACTCCCCAGAAGTCAACATTAGATTGCCTCCAAATCCCTGCAGAGAGCATTGAAATCTCCAGATATGCCCCCCCACACCTTATGAGATTGTGTGAGAATTCTTTTGTGATATATATACAGAGTAGGATTACTAAGCCACAGATTATATTATTACCCTCTAGAATGTCCTTATTAGCCTACACCAGGGGTCAACAAACTAAAGTCCATGCTTCATATTTGTCCAGCACCATTTTTTTTGTAAAAAAATGTTACTGGAACACACCGACTCACTTATCTATGGCTATTTTTGTGTTACAACTGCAGAGTTGAGTAGTTAAGACCGATACCGTCTGGCCTGCAAAGACAAAAATATTTAGTACTATCTGGTCCTTTACAGAAAATAGTCTGTGTGATATTGATTCTATGGAATTTTTTTAAGATTTACTTTGTTGTCTAGTATATGGTAAATTTTTATAAATATTACACATATACTAAAAAAAGAATACATTCTCTGTTTAGTGTAGAGTTTGATATAAACTTAGCAGCTCAATATTAATGATATTCAGATGTTCCATATCTCTGCTAATTTTTTGCTTGCTGATCTATCAACTTGTAGTTAAAATCTCTGATGATAATTGGTAATCTATTTCTCTCAGTGTTCTGTCGGTTGTTATGTTATATATTTTGAGGCTATGTTGCTGCATACATGTTCATGATGGTTATATGTCCTTGTCCTGTGGTTCCTTTTCCCAGCATACAATGATACTCTTTGTCTGTTATTATTATATTTGTCTAGGAATCTACTGATATTTCATGAGACACAAAGATTGCTACCCAACTTTCTTTTTGTTTATTCCTTTTAATGACGTCTTTTTCTTTATTGATATTATTAAATAACCTTTTTTGGGGGCTTCCCTGGTGGCACAGTGGTTAAGAATCTGCCTGCCAATGCAGGGGACACGGGTTCGATCCCTGCTCCGGGAAGTTCACACATGCCGTGGAGCAACTAAGCCTGTGCACCACAACCACTGAGCCTGCACTCTAGAGCCCATGAGCCACAACTACTGAGCCCGCATGCCACAGCTACTGAAGCCCATACGCCTAGAGTCCGTGCTCCACAGCAAGAGAAACCACTGCAGTGAGAAGCCCGCACACCTCAAGGAAGAGTAGCCTTTGCTCACTGCAAATAGAGAAAGCCCGCAGGCAGCAATGAAGACCCAATGCAGTCAAAAAGAAAATAAATGAAAATTTTAAAAATAACTTTTTTTATTTTTCAGTCCTCTTTCCTCATTTCTTCTCTCTCTCTCTTCAAGAATAATAACTTGATTTTCATGTGACTTCACCACAACTTTTTAAATGCTGTTGAAAGAGTGAAGAATCAGGAAAACCTCAAGGAAAATAAACATGACATTTTACTCCAAGCCAAACTGTCACTCAAGTACATAGGTAACAGATAAACAGCTTCGAACATAAAAGAATTCTGAGAATTCCTATGTGTTCAAATGGAGGATTCTATTGGAGTATAAACTTGGGCCTAACAAGGGATGATGGAAAAGCTGCAACAAAAGAACTGGCAGAGAGCATTGGATGTATATTACTATAGACCAAGACAAAACACATGCAGTGAATATGGCTGAAGAGCAGATTAGAAATGATCTGGAAATGATCTAACTGACAAAAGTTCAGATGAAAAGGGGGCACAAAGGTAGGATAAAGTATAAATACATTGCAGCATAAATGTGTTTCTTCATCTTTAATAGCTTGGGCTACAGAGCTGCCAAATCAAGTGAGAGAAGTATATTTAACAATACAAAATTTAACTCTATGAAAATAAAACTATCAATTAAAATTAGGAGGGGGGGGAGAGTAGAGGAAATGGGAAGGAAGTAGAAATATACTAATTTCACCATTGCTCATAGTGAGGAATTAATAGACTATTTAGAAAAATAGAAAATTAAGATAGTAATATAAATACAAAAAAACAAGAAATAAATGTTGGCAAGAATGTGCAGTAAACAGAATCCTTGGGCACCGTTGATAGGAACGTAAATTGGTATAGCCACTATGGAAAACTGTATGGAGCTGGAGGTTCCTCAAAACATTAAAAATAGAAGTGCTGTATGATCCAGCAACTGCACTTCTGGGTATATATCTGAAGGAAATGAAATCACTATCTTGAAGAGTTATCTGCACCCCCCACGTTCTACTGCAGCATTATTCACAATAGCCAAGACATAGAAACAACCTAAGTGTCATTGATGAATGAATGGATAAAGAAATATTATATACATGTATACAAAAAATGATAATTATGTGAGGTGGTAAATATGTTAACTAACTTTATTGTGGTAATCATTTTTACGGTATGTACGTGTATCAAATCATCATGTCATACACCTTAAACTTACACAATGTTATATATCAGTCATATTTCAATAAAGCTGGGGGGAAAAAAGAACAAAACCAACCAACCAAACCAACCAATGGTGAGACCTAATATGGTAATATAACCTGAGCAGACCAGCCAGCCACCTGGTGGCAGATTGATTTTATTGGATCCCTGCCAGGGTATTGTCTATACTAGAATATACATTTATTCTAAATATGGATTTGCCTTTCTTACTTATCATGCTTCTGCTACAAACACCATCCTTGAAATTACTGGATGCCTTATTCCTGGTCATGGTATTCTGCACAACATTGTTTCTAGCTAGCAGAGAAAGCAATAGGCTAATACAGACAGAAATTGGTGGTCTTGTCATGTACCTCATCATCCAGAAAGAGCTGAACATATAGAATGGTTAACTGTTCAATTAAGACTCAGTTACTGAACCGGCTGGCAAAAAACTGGGGCAGTCAGGGGAAAGGGGTGGGTGCTATACATGCTCTGAACTAGTAACTAATATACATTGCTCTTTCCCCTACAGTCAGAATACATGGATCTGAGAGCCAAAGGAATGAAAGTGGTAGTGTTACTTTTCAATATTAAATCTAAATGTTTGCTTCTTGTTCCTTCAATTTTGGGTCCTATTGGTTAAGAGGTCTTTGTACCCAAGGAATTAGTGTTTCCACCATTGGACAAAACAAGGGTTCCTGAACCGAAAGTCGAAACTGTCACCTGACCATTTTGTGCTCCTTATGCACCTGGATTAACAGGACAAAAAGGAGGTTACTGTTTGGCTGGGGATTACCAAAGGGAAATAGTATTATCAAAGAGAAATAGGAACACTGCCACAACATTGAATAAGAGAAGACTATGTCTGGAACACAAGTGATCCTCTGGAACACTTCCTAACAATGACATATGCTGTAATAAAAGTCAATGGAAGATTACAGCAACCCTATATGGGAAGGACCCCTCATATAGGGTCCCTATATGAGGTCGCCCTCATATAGGGTGACCCTATAGATTTGGGGTGACCCAAAAGATTTCAGTTAACATTGGGAGAAAGGAAAGTAGTAGCTCATGGAACTCAGTGGAGAAACAGAAAATTTCTATGGATAGCAGGTGCCTAGAATGCAGTCCAGAGCATGGGCACCTGAACAAAGTAGTCCTAGTGGCCGGGATGGATACTATGTATGAACTCAACAATATGGACTTCCCTTCACTAGAGTTGATATGATTTGAAGGAAATGAAATCACTATCGAAAAGATATCTGCATCTCCCTGTTCATTGCAGCATTATTTACAATAGCCAAGACATGCAAACAACCTAAGTGTCCATCAACAGATGAATGGATAAAGATACACACAATGGAAAGAAGAAATCCTGCCACTTGCTTCAACATGAATGGACCTTGAGGTCTTTATGTAAAATGAAATCAGACAGAGAGAAGGACAAATACTGTATGATCTCACTTATATGTGGAATCTAAAAAAACTGAATTTGGGAGTTCCCTGGTGGCCTAGTGGTTAGGATTCCAGGCTTTCACTGCTGTGGCCCAGGTTCAATCCCTGGTCAGAGAACTGAGATCCTGAAAGCTGTGCGGTGCAGCCAAAAATATAAATTAATTGGGACTTCCCTGGTGGCGCAGTGGTTGGGAGTCCGCCTGCCAATGCGGGTTCAAGCTCTGATCTGGGAAGATCCCACATGCCGCAGAGCAACTGGGCCATGCACCACAACTACTGCACCCTAGAGCCCACGAGCCACAACTACTGAGCCCGAAAACCACAACTACTGAGGCCTGTGCACCTAGAGCCCATGGTCCGCAACAAGAGAAGCCACCTCAATGAGAGGTCTGCGCACTGCAACGAGGAATGACCGCAGATGGGGGAAGCCCTTGCACAGCAACAAAGACTCAAGGCAGCCAAAAATAAATAAATAAATTTATATTTTAAAAAAGAGCCCTTTAAAAATAAAATAAAATAATTAATTTTAAAAAGTAAAAATAAATCAAATTTTTAAAAACTGAATTCATATTTACAGAGAACAAACTGATGGTTGCCAGAGGCAGGTGTAGGGCTGTGGGGTGGGCAAAATGGGTGAAGGTGGTCAAAAGGTATAAACTTCCAGTTACAAGTCATGGGGATATAATGTAGAGCATGGTGACCACAGTTAACAACACTGTATTGTATGTATATTTGAAAGTTGCTAAGAGAAAAGGTCTTAAAAGTTCTCATCTCGGGCTTCCCTGGTGGCGCAGTGGTTGAGAGTCCGTCTGCCGATGCAGGGGACACGGGTTCGTGCCCCGGTCTGGGAAGATCCCACGTGCCGCGGAGCGGCTGGGCCCGTGAGCCATGGCCGCTGAGCCTGCGCGTCCGGAGCCTGTGCTCCGCAAGGGGAGAGGCCACAACAGTGAGAGGCCCGCGTACCGCAAAAAAAAAAAAAAAAAAGGAAAAAAAAAAAAAAAGTTCTCATCTCAAGAAAAATGTTTTGTAAATGTGTGGGGTGATGGATGTTAACTAAAATTATTCTCATAATCATTTTGCAATATATACATATATCAAACCATTATGTTATACACCTAAAACTCAGACATTACATGTCAATTAATATCAATTTTTAAAAGATAGTTACTTAAAATTACAAAGCTAAAAACTAGAATAAAAATGTCTAATTTACAAATTATTAGAAGGAACACACACTCATAAAACTGAGGAAAGCTGAATAAGATTGGTGGTTGTATCAGTGACAATATCCTGGTTGTGATATTGTACTAGAGTTTGGAGAACATTACCATTGAGGGAAACTGGATAAGGGGTACATGAGATTTCTCTGTATTATTTCAAGCGCATGTGAATCTACAATTATCTCAGTTAAAACTGCAATGAAAAAGAAAACAAAGCAAACAGAGCAAAATATTTTTAAAGCTAAAAAACACTGAAGACCAAAATATTACAGAAACAAAGTGAAACACAGCATATTAATTAATGTAAATGAGCAGAATTTAGGTATTAAGACAAAAAGACTTTCAGGTTGGCTTACCAAGCAAAAGCCAACTGTATGCTATATTCTAGAGACACACCTAAAATAAATTAGTATTTTTATACTTCTTCCTATTCCCTGACTTTTAGTACATATTATTTTATTTTCCATTGTCAAGGTTTATAATGCATACATTTCATTTGATAACCTTAGATTTTTGTGTTTATTTCTATCTCTATGTTTAAATTAGTACTGCAAATAACACTTCCAAACATTTCTCTAGTTCTTATTTTGATTCTCTTCTTGATTCTATTTCTATCATTAGCATATTTTTTCAACAGCAATATATAACAATAGCAACAACAACAACAATGATAGCAGTGCAAAACATTTTAACATTGGTTCAGCCCTAGCTTTGTGCTGAGAACTGTACCCAGACACTTTTTTTTTAATTGGAGTATAGTTGCTTTACAATGCTGTGTTAGTTTCTTGCTGTACAGCAAAGTAAATTAGTCATACCTACACATATATTCGCTCTTTTTATTATTTATTAATTTTTAATATTTATTTATTTATTTGGCTGCTTTGGGTCTTAGTTGAGGCAAGTGGGATCTTCGTTGTGGCATGCAGGCTCTTCCTTGTGGCACACAGGCTTCTCTAGTTGCAGTGCATGGGCTTCTCTCTAGTTGTGGTGTGCAGGCCCTAGAGCATGTGGGCTTAGTTGCCCCGCTGCATGTGGGATGTTAGTTCCCCAACTAGGGATCACACCTGCATCCCCTGCATTGGAGGCGGATTCTTAACAACTGGACCACCAGGGAAGTCCCTATCCACTCTTTTTTAGATTTCCTTCCCATTTAGGTCATCACAGAGCATTGAGTAGAGTTCCCTGTGCTATACAGTAGGTTTTCTTAGTTATCTATTTTATACATAGTAGTGTATATATGTCAGTCCCAATCTCCCAATTCATTCCCCCACCCTTGGTAACCATGTTTGTTCTCTACATCTGTGACTCTATTTCTGCTTTGCAAATAAGTTCATCTCTACCATTTTTGTAGATTCCACATATAAACGATATTATTACCCAAACACTTTAAATTATCTCATTTAGCCCTCAAAACAATCCTACATCTGGAAATTATTGTTATTTCTATTTTATAGTTCCTCATTCCGTAAACACTGTAATTTTTTTCTCTTCTAGCCTCTGTATCTAAAACTGCATATCTAGGACTTCCCTGGTGGTCCAGTGGTTAAGACGCTGTGCTTCCAATGCAGGGGACATGGGTTCAATTCCTGGTCGGGGAAGTTCTGTATGCCATGTGGTGCGGCCAAAAAAAGAAAAAGGAAAAAGAAATAAAATTGCATACCTATACCCCTCCCAGCATTTACATTCTATCCTCAAGAATGTAGAAGTATATATGTATATTCCTATTATACTAAGGATGATGACTTCATTTGAACCTAGCAAACAAAAGACCCCATCATCTTTAGAGGGCAGTGGGGGATTAAAAAATAATAGGGGGCTTCCCTGGTGGCGCAGTGGTTGAGAGTCCGCCTGCCGATGTAGGGGACACAGGTTCGTGCCCCGGTCCGGGAAGATCCCACTTGCCGCGGAGCGGCTGGGCCCGTGAACCATGGCTGCTGAGCCTGCACGTCTGGAGCCTATGCTCCGCAAGGGGAGAGGCCACAACAGTGAGAGGCCCGCGTACTGCAAAATTAAATAAATAAATAAATAAATAAATAAATAATAAGAGGAAAATTTTGTTCTACCACATTTGAGAGTTCTACAAAATAAGCCTTGAGAACTTGACTTTGGGGACCCTCCATTTACTGAAGAGTGAAAGAAGAAGTTGAGGAGGTAGCTCAGGGCTGGGAGCAAAGTATGTTCTCACATCGTTAGAATGTTAAGTGCAGCCAAAGGAAGAATCACACCAGAGCTTTAAAGTACTCAAGGCTGTGTGAGACATGAACAAGAAGCACTTCTTTATCTGACGTTAGAATTCTGAAGGAAAATGCTGAAAAAATATTGTTTTAGAAGTTATAGGCTTTTGGATTCATCCTTAAATCCTAGAGGTTATATACTTCCCCAATTGTGGTAGTGAAGAAAACGGGACAAATATGTGTAGATACCATATTCTTAATTAATTGTATACTTATGTACTGCTTCTTGAGTATTTGAAGATTGAATAATTACTATCTCCTTTTCCTTTCCTTTAAAATATTATTTAGGGCAGATTTCGTCCTCTTACTCATTCTTACCTCTCACTATTCTAAGTGGGTGTGTAGGCAGTAGTTAAATTTATCATTCATTTCATAGGTCAAAGAATCCTGGAATTATGATAGACTAGATGAGGAATGGGCATCACCTGGAAATTGCAGTCTCCAAGATTAACTAGCAGCTCTGAAAATGAAAACAATAGAACATGGTAGTTAAGAACAATGGACCTGGGAGCCACATGCTTGGGTTCAAATACTTGCTCTGCCATACAACATGTGTGCCCTGTGAGGACTACATGAATAAAATACTTAGAAAAATGCCTGACACACAATATGTGTTCAGGAAAAGAATTTAATAGTCCCATGCTTTCATATCAAGGTGCTGAATGTGATTTTGTATTGGTTCCTTGGGAGTATTTTGTGTTATCCAATTAGTGGTGTGGAGCAGAGAGTTAAAATATTATTATGCTGCCTCCAAAATTCAAGGGTGTCTTTGAAACATTGGTCTTCTTCTCAGTGATGAGGCACAAGGTGAAGCAACTTGTCTTTCACTTTGGATGGAATATCCCAAAATAACCCAGATTTCTGCACACTCCCTCCATCCAAGAATTTCTCTAAAGTAAAAGACTTCTGTATTTTCACAGGATTTATCCCTTTGCTTTGCTCTCTTCACACAAATCTTACCAAAATACCCAGTGTACTTGTGGCTTCTAGTTCTCCAGAGCCTTGAGTATGACACCATCATTCTTGCAAAGCAGCATGCTGTCCTTTGGGATGGAGGTGGTGTCAGGGACACTGCAGTGTTCCAGAGTCCCACTTGGTTGTGGGTTCTCCCAGACTCTGTTCCTGACTCATCAACCACCTAACTTATCAGCCTCTGGTTTAATTTTTCTGTTCGTAAGATTGAGCAAAATTGGTATGGAGAAGGGGGACAAGAAAATGGATAGGGAAAGACCTGGAATGAGTGGAGAACCATACCACTTAGGATATCCAGTGGTGGCAAAGAATGACAAAAGTCTTGGATGACAGCTGCAGCACAAACAGAGTCCATCCTGTACTTAAAAACCAGCGTTCCCACCAGATTGAATCTGTTTTCATTCCACTTTAAAGAGTGGCAGTGGGGGTGGGGGTGGTAAGGAACAACCAGGCTAAAAAGGAAACCATCTTATTCCTTTTTTTATGCAGCTTCTGGAAGCCACTCAAGTGGTAAGACATCCTATTCCAAGGAAGAGAAATGCTTTTCATTACTTGGCAATAAGCTGGATTAGCAATTTATTGGCATCTATTTCAACATCCGAGGTATCTCATGTATTGACAGGAGAGGCTGATCAACATTTAGGGGAAACATTTAAGAACTTACATAAATCTGTGTTTCCTGTACAGAGCACTGACAATCCGGAGATGCAATGATGATTTTGAAATCTGGGTTTAGGAATTCCTTTGAAATTGGTCCAGGCTTGTCAGTGCCTTTGAAAAGCATATGGCTAAAGGCAGCAATGATAATAAAAACCCAAGGAGGCACAACTCAATCACTCAGTTGCTTTTTTCCCCCTTGCTGCCTTCGCTATGCATCCATTATATGCTCTCTGGGTCATTGGCAGGAAATCTGTAAATGTCAATGTGAGGAGTTTCCAGTGCATTATTATAGCAGGCAACATTATTTTTTTTTCTCCTTTCAAAAATATTTTGGCAAGATACCTGAGACTCTGGAATGGGCCGCCAAATCTCAGTAGGATTCCAGATGGTTGAGATTCCGGCTCCTGATGCCCTGATGTCTCCCCCTCCCTCCTCTCAGATATTTTCATTTGTGTTCTCCTCAAAGATAAATATTTTTATATCAACCAGCCTCAATAGTGGTCATTATTGAACATTTCTGCATTAACCTTGAGGTGAATGAGCTTAATGATATATACTTGTGAAGTTCAGCCTTCGTTTCACCCCTTTCCACTACTCTTGCCCCTTTCAGCATCCTCCTCCCCTCCCTCTCCCACTGAGATATCCTGTGCAGACCTGACCTACTAATGCTCCCTCTTTCTGCCCTAATTTAACTGGCTGGTCCCTAATAGGTGCTCAAGCGTTCACAGAGTGATGTGTGAGCTTCTCTGTGATCCTCCCCTGACCCCAGCAATCAGGGTGACTGCTCTTCCCTGGGCTCTTGTAGCACCCGTGTTGTCCTCTGTTGTAGGAACATCCTGTAGTGGTTGCACACAGAGACTTTAATCAGAACTCGGTGTGACTCCAGGCTCTGCCTCAGGCTATCTGTGTGGACTTGGGGAAGCTCTTAACCTCTTTCAGCCTCAGCTCCCTCACCTGAAAACAGAATACTAAAATTACCTTAGTGTGATTGTTGTGAAGACTAAACAAGATAAAACATGTAATGCGGTCAGCATAATACCTATACAGAGTAATTGTTCCATGGACATTTAGCTATTGTCATTGTTATTATTATAGAATTTTATTTCATTTAGGTGGGTGTCTGTCTCCCATTCTGGATTGTAAGCTCCTTGAGAGGAGGAATTACATCTTTGTTATCTCTGATTCCCAATCCCTAATACAGTAGGTGTTAATATATTCTGCTCAAAGTGTAATTTGTACATTTAAGTGGGGCTGTTGTAAGGATTGTGCCCTAAATAAAGTGTCACTTTTTTTCCCAAAAGGGGAACCTTCAGTTATATGTAAAACAAGGATATTTCTACTATTTTACTCCTATGTCCATTTTTGCCCGTAAGGGAGAGAATACCACATTATAGTCATTTCTGAGGGAGGAGGAGTTGCCCAAAGCCTAGGACATTCCTGAGCCATGTTTCACCGGTGGGCAAAGTGACCGCATTTTGTAACAGGTGAGAGTTTGGGCTGTACTCTTTCTTCCACTCCCTGCTTTCATGCAGTGAGAGAGCAGGTTTGGCTG
Source organism: Mesoplodon bidens (assembly GCF_964165515.1). Classification (NCBI taxonomy): domain Eukaryota; kingdom Metazoa; phylum Chordata; class Mammalia; order Artiodactyla; family Ziphiidae; genus Mesoplodon; species Mesoplodon bidens. Next base: position 26,830,988 of record NC_138170.1, read on the forward strand.
TCCTTCTAGTCAACCATCCTGCTCTGTCTTGTCTGCCTGGATCTGTGGGAGGGAGGGGAGTGTGTAGGCTCTGCAGGTTCAATTTTTCTCAGTTTAGAAGAGAGGGCATAGGAAGCCCCTCCTAGATTTTCAGAACTAAGCCCTGTTTCTTACAGGTGACATCTACTTGTGCACTATTACTCATGTGATGCTGTGTTTCCCACTTCCACGTGTAGCTGAGGGAATCCCAGGATGGATAAGGGACATGTGCTATGATCCAAACTCTAAAATCCCACCCCAAATTGAAGTAGGGGACATGTGGGATGAACCTCAATATTTTCACAAACATTTGAAGAGTACATGACCCATTCCAAGGACCATGGAAAGGTGGCAACACTAATCCAGACACTTGAGACATTCTGAGAGGACTCTTGAGATGGGTGAGAGCAGAAGAGTTTGACACGTTACTTTCTATCCTTCTGTTCTAATGGAATCACTTATGATGAGCCCATATGGCTTCTACAGTAATAAAGAGGTGATTGAAAGAAAACAGAGGCATTAACCTGGCTTGAGAGCAGGGAAGAGGAACCAGGCAGGGAAACCCCTCCTCTTTTCTTCTCCTTTGAGCCATACTTCAACTCCTTCCTACTACATTTTGCTTCCCCTCATTGAGCCACTGTATTTCTCCCCAGAACCCTCTATATTTGTGAGTAAACAGCCTGTGGCTGGAAGTCAGGTGACCTGGATTCTCACCCAGTTCTGCCCCTAACTCACCAGCCTTGGGGCTTTGAGTCCTTAACTCTTCCCAGAGTCAATTTCTCATCTGGAAAGTAGATATAAATATGTAGTTCTTAGGAGACTGTCAGGTCCTGGCCAGATAATGTATTTAAAAGCTCTTTCCAAAGTACACAGTGTTAGGGACTTCCCTGGTCCTCCAGTGGTTAAGACTTTGCCTTCCAATGCTGGGGGTGCAAGTTCGATTCCTGGTCAGGGAGCTAAGATCCCACATGCCTTGTGGCCAAAAAACCAAAACATAAAACAGAAGCAATATTGTAACAAATCCAATAAAGACCTTAGAAATGGTCCATGTCAAAAACAAAACAAAACAAAACCCAAAGTATACAGTGTTATAAACAATGTCCCCACAGGTTTGGGAAGGTCTTGAAACACTTAGTCCAACCTCAAATCCCACATAATCCCAAACCTACATAGCCCAACCCCAAAGAGTCAAGAGGAGAGCAGAGCTAAAAAGTCAACGACAGTGAGCACATTCAAGTCTCAAGCAGTAAGACTGGAATCCCAGATTGGGGGCAGGGAAAAGCAGGTTTAGTTCCCAATTTCTTCATGCTATGACCCCAGGTCTCAAAATCTTTAATTTCACAATATAGAGTGAGAAGTCTTGAAGTTTATTTATTCCTGCCACCTCATTTTTGGTTTTGTTTTTATTTTATGTGCAGGTTAATATTTTATTTCTTCCTCTGGTTGCTGGTTGCATTGTTGTACCACCTTGCTTTATAGAGGTAGAAATTAAGGTTCAGAAAGTCTAGCAACCTCTCTTGGTTCTCAGTCCAGTGCTCTTCACACTACACATACCTTTTCGTAAAATGAGCATTCATTTCTCAGCACCTGTGATTTGATAAAATTGTGACTCAAAGAAACTACGTGAATTTCCCAGGGTTACATATCTTGGTAGCTATAGACCAGAAGGAGTCTGATCTCTTGCTCTTGGTTCCCACTGGGACACAAATGGGAAATCCAAACTCTAGTCCCCACATCCCCAGCTGAGCCCAGGCTTACAGGGTGTTCAGACTTGATAGGGGCTCTTTTGCTAAAAGCTATGACTTTTGTGTTAAGTCATTTCTGTGGGGAGAATCCACCTACATATAATCCCTTAATTTCCACTTCCCTTTCTGCCCTTTCTTAGCCCCGGTTGCCTAGCAAACAACCCAGAGGCAAAGCTTATGTGCTAGCGCTTTACTGAGAGAGACAAGCCCAGGTCACCAAGAGTGAGGGAAAATGGGAAGCAAGGCAGGTAAGGAGGGGAGCAAACCCAAGCTGCTGCACTAGCAAGCTGGCCACAGCTTCACAGGAAACATGGCTCGTTGCTCAGCCATACGGGATATCTTCCAGGTAGGCCATGTGGAAAAACCCTGCCTCAGAGTATTCCTTTGGGGGAACGAGAACAATGAAGTGTGTTTTAACAAGCCCTTTGGGCGATTCTATCCACATTCAAGGTTGAGAACCACTGCTCCATTGAAACAGTCACTCAGCTACAGACAAAACCTCCGTCAGTTACAGTCACTTTAAGAGCTAAATACCATATAGGCTGCTAAAAGCCTGTCACCTGGGTATAAAATTAAAAAACGAGCTGCAGAAAAAGTCCTTCCTCCTTTAACAAACATCCATAACTAGAGTACAAGACGAAGCACACATCATGGCCCACCAAAACCTTTTCCATATGAATATTTTTTTCCTCCACATCCACTCCTAGGTTGTTTCTAAATGTTTCTGGCCAGTGTATCAGATGCCTAAGTTTCTGAGATTGCACATTCCAAAACTGAAGGCTCATCCAGGGGCAAGGCACATTCCCATATAACATTTGTCATGAGAAATAGCATTGAAGAACACATGACCTTTCTGCTGGCAGCTGACTGCCATGAGGGAAAAAAGCTGGAGTAAAACAGGTACTCAGATTATTCTACTCAGCTTTATTGATCAGAGAAGTCATTTCATTTTCCTTGGTCAAAGGTTAGGAATTACACTAATGAATGCCACACAAGTCCTGAGACCTGCCTCCAGACTTCTTGATATGTAAACATTTGTTTGGGTTAAATTTTATATTCCAGGAAAAATATATGTTGGAGTCCTAACTCCCAGTACCTCAGATTGTGATCTTCTTTGGGTCTTTACAGAGGTAATCAAGTTAAAATGAAGTCATCTGGGTGAGCCCTAATCCAATATGACCATTGTCCTTATAAAAAGGGAAAATTTGAACACAAAGACACACACACACACAGAGGGAATACAATGTGAAGAGACACAAGGAGAAGACAGCCATCTACAAGCCAAGGGATGCCTGAGGCTATCAGAAGCCGGGAGAAAACCTGATCAAATCCTTACTTAGCTCCTTCAGAGGGAGGATAGCCCCACTGACACTTTGATTTTAGACTTATGGCCTCCAGACTGGTGAGACAACAACTTTATGTTGTTCTGAGCCACCCGAGTTGTGGGACATTATGGCAGCTCTAGGAAACTCATACCTCTAAATGTCCTCAAGATTTACTGTGGTCAGGCATTCTGTTAATTGCTGCCAAAAACGTTCCTAGTTGATACATCTTAGATGTATATACATATGTACTTAGGTGTATAACAAATCACCCAAAAACTTAGCAGCTTGAAACAACAAAAAACATTATCTCACACAGTTTCTATGGGTCAGGAATTCAGCGGTAGCTTAAGTGGGTGGTTCTGGCTCTGGTGAAAGTCTCGGGTGGTTAAAGTCAAGATGTTGACCTGGGGACTTCCCTGGTGGTCCAGTGGCTAAGACTCTGCGCTCCCAATGCAGGGGGCCCGGGTTCAATCCCTGGTCAGGGAAGTGGATCCCACATGCTGCAACTAAGAGTTCACATGCTGCAACTAAAAAAGACCCCGCACACCACAAGTAAAAAAGATCCCACATGCCGCAATGAAGAACTTGCATGGGGCAACAAAGATCCCGCACGCGGCAACTAAGACCTGCTGCAGCTAAATAAATAAATAAAAAGATGTTGGCCTGAAAGCCTGACTGAGGCTGAAGGATCCGTTTCCCTCTACAACATCACCACTGATGTGACTTGGCTCTAGGGACTCCCATCCATGTGTCTCTCTGTTTCACATTACAGATCCTATCAGAAGGTAAGATACAATTGGCCCAACCTAGAACTGTTCTCCTCTGGACCAATCACCTACCTCGGGGAAGATTTAAAGAACACAGATCTGGTTGCTGGGCCATGCTGCTATGATTTGGGGGCAGCTCTCAGACAAGGAGCAATTGTGGGCTGGGTACCACCTACAGAGCTCCCTAGCACAGGGCCCATCGTAAGCCATATCCACTAGCTCAACATCTTAGAAGAGCTCTGGCTTGCAGGAACCAACCCAAACCTTTGCCCATGCTTATGATCTTCCTTATGTCACCCTGTTCTTATGTCCTTCAATGTCTTGACCAGAAAGAAACAATCTTTCCTGTGGCCAGCCATGATGACACCAAGAACCCAGAGAATGATAAACATGTCCTTACTTTTTCCTTAATACAGCCCTTCAGTGCAGACTGAATCAGCCTTAGGTGGGAAGTCCCAAGGCCCTCCTTTCCCTGGTTCCCTCCCTCTTCTCTTTCTACTCCTCTGTTCCCACCTATCCCACCCCACCCCCACCCTCACCCTACCCACAGGTTTCAGGTTCTGGTTCCATTCTGACAGAGCCCCTTGTGGTCAATGTCTTAGAGACTGCATTGTCTTGGTGGCAGATGGAGCCTCCATATAGCACTTCAAGTCTAGATAACTTTAGGTCTTGCAGATTCTTCAGAGTAAAACATCTGTAAGACAAACAGGGCTTTATCCTGCTAATTCAAATCATCTCCCAGAATTCATTTTTTAAATTGAGGTATAGTTGATTGACAATATTATATTCGTTTCAGGTGTGCAACATAGTGACTCACAATTTTTAAAGGTTATACTTCATTTACAGTTATTATAAAATATTGACTATATTCCCTATGCTGTACAATATATCCTTGTAGCTTATTTATTTTACACATAGTAGTTTGTACCTCTTAATCCCCTGCACCCATCTTGTCCCTCCCCCATTTCCTCTCCCTACTGGTAACCATTCGTTTGTTTTCTATATCCCAGGATTCATTTTTATTCTAAGAGACCCTCTCCCCAAGAAGGGTTCCACAAAATGTATCATTCTTTTTATCCCCTCTTCAAGTCTGGGTGTGTGTCTTATGACTCCTACTTGGTGTCTGTACCTGTGAAACATGATACTAACTCAGTGCTGGGAGGAGTGACTAATGGCAGTATGTGTCACTCCATGCAGCAGCCTCTAAAGTCTCTAAATTATGAGCCTAGATGGAGACTGTCACTCAGGAGCCATTATGCCCCATGGCAGAGGCTGAGGGAAAAACACTAATCGGTATTGGAGAGGAGGTGGGCAGGGAGTGTGGGGTGGGGATCTCTTAGTCAGCAGCCCTGGTCCTATCCTAGAGAGAAGAATTTCTGGAATATGACAAAAGAAGTTATATCCAAATTAGTGGGTGATGGCTTCAAGATGAATAATATCTCAGCTATATTTGAGCTCCTGTTAAACATAGAAAATTATCCTACAGGAAGTAGCATTTAATCTGAGCTTTATTCTCTGCCAAGTGAGGCCATTTAAGGATATTTTAAAATGTTAAGCCTGCTAAAGTAGATTTGCCCTGTTGGTGACAGTGGGAACAGATGAGAAAGTAATAGAGCAAGGCAGGTCCCTGACTCTAAACCTGACCTTAGTGTAGCATGGAAAGTCACCTTGGGTGAGGGAAGGTGAAGGCATGGGATGGGGGACCGCACAGTCAGATGTGGAGTACTGCCAAGGGCCGGGTTTTGTTTTGAGTAGTGAGTTTATGGGTGCTTATTACATTATTAAAATTAACGAAATAAAAGTAAGTTATAAAGGAGGATGAGGGGTAGGGTGGAAGAGTCAGCCTTTAGCAACTCCATGTTCCTATATTTTAAATGGGATTTTTTTTAATGTTTAGAAAATACTAGATTGATAAAAGAGTAAACATCTCTATAGCCCTATTTTGTGTTGGATGTGAGAATTATAAACATTTCTCCCACCACCCCTCCAAATCCTGAAGGGGACAACAGTGGGGTTGGGGTGGGCATTTCCTAACTTAGAAAATGGCAAGATAGTAGGCAGATCTTCTGCTTCATCAGCTCCCTCAATCCATTTGGTTAAAATATCCCTTTAAATGTCTTCAAAAGTGTTTCCACACAAATATTTTCCATGATGTGAGTCTCGGTAATGAGCAAAGTGAGGTGAATGGACCCAGATCCTGGAACTCTCATGAGCTTGCTATTTAGGAACGATTAGGAAAGACTGGAACACCAGTTATTAAATGACTACATGAATGTAAAGAAGGGTGCTTTCACTCCAAGCAAGAAAAAAGTAAAGGGCATTTGATGAGTGACAAGTAAACTGTGGGGCCAAGAATAACCTGCACCCCTCTGGCAAGTCACCTGGACAAACATGCATTGTGTCTAAGGTGTGCCAGGCCCAGGCTGGGTGCTGAAAAGGTTGCAAACATGAATAAGGAACGGTGCCTGCCCTCAAGGAGTTTGGAGTCTCACTGGGGAGATAGGTGTCTGCACGGATAGCTATTTTATACAAAAACACAGAATTTGACCAGGAATTAAAAAGTGGGGGTGGGGGGTGGGGAGAGGGGGTAGGACAATGAATGCACAGCGAGAAGGGGAAGGACTAGTTTGGAAATTTGAGTCACCTTATGCTGGGGCCCAGAGGAAAAGCCAGGGAGAGCCTCATCTGAGAAGTCCATGAGTGAGGGGCTTGGAGAAGAGAGACAGGGATACCATATGCTGGAAGGCTTAGAAAGGGTGGATGAGAAGCAACAGAAACAAGGGGCATGAGGAAGGGCAGCCTCTAAATCTGAATCACACGCTGGGCTTTCCAGAAGGCCCAAGGGTCCCTAAGAATGAAGCTAACATGGCCAAAATGATAGGAGGGTCGGGCATAGATGCTGGGAAAGATGAAAGGCTGCATCTGTCCTGGGACCCACCACCTGGGAGGCTGTCTGTGAAGGGGCAGCTCTGGTGCAGGGTAGGAGGCTCCCTGGTTGGAGAGGCAAATCAGGGTCTGGGTCAAGATACTGGTAGGAAGGTGCTGCTTGGGATGTGAGAAAGTATAGCCATCAGACTGTAGTGGCCAGGGACATGGTCTGGAATCCAACTTCTGCATTTATGTCTCATATCTTCCACTTTCTAGCTCCTTAATCTTGGATTAAAATTTAAACTCTGGGGCTTGCCTGGTGGCGCAGTGGTTGACAGTCTGCCTGCCGATGCAGGGGACATGGGTTCGTGCCCCGGTCCGGGAGGATCCCACATGCCGCAGAGCGGCTGGGCCCGTGAGCCATGGCCACTGAGCCTGCACGTCCGGAGCCTGTGCTCCGCAACAGGAGGGGCCACAACAGTGAGAGGCCCGCGTACCGCAAAAGAAAAAAAAAATTAAACTCTGTTCCTCAGATTTCTTTTCTGTAAAATGTGGACAATAAAATCACCTACCTCTTAGAGCTGAGATGAGCAGGAAATGAGTGGACAACTACTTGCATATAGCTAGCCCTCATCAGTGTTAGCTAGGATTAGCCTCTAGGCATTCAGCCTCAGTGCCTCACACCTGCCCGTCATCTCTCTATCGCCACATTCCATTTAATCCAGGGACAATTCACTCAATTGGTCAAAATGTGTACTACTGAGGCAGTGGGTTGGGGCTCTCTCTATGGGTCCACTAACACTTCTTGGTTCCACGTCAGAGATGAAGCACACCTCCAGCGCAGACCCCACCCTGGTGGGGAGCAGCCAGCCACTGGAAAACAGGTGCCCTTGGTCTTGGGGGGGCCCTATAGGAAAGCAGCCGTGGGTAGGGGCCTCATCCCCCATTGAACCCCACCACCACACCCACCATTCTTTAATTTTCTAAAAGAAGGAGACAGACTAAATATTTTCAATCACATTTTCAATATTTTCTTCTTCCCAATCAAGTAATCGATTTTTTATGGTCTCTGTGCAGTCAAACCTCTCTGCTAATGAGAATCTGTATTTGCAGCCACTCCCCATGCTAGCATCACTGCCTCAGCTCCACCTCAGATCATCAGGCATTAGATTCTCATAAGGAGTGCACAACCTAGATCCCTCTCATGCACAGTTCACAGTAGGGTTGGTGCTCCTATGAGAATCTAATGTCGTCGCTGATCTGACAGGAGGCAGGGCTCAGGCAGTAATGTGAGAAATGGGGAGCAGCTGTAAACATAGATGAAGCTTCGCTCGCTTGCCCACTGCTCACTCCTTCTGTGAGGCCTGTTTCCTAACAGGCCACGGACCGGTACCGGTCCATGGCCCGGGGGGTGGGGACTCCTGTTCTAGTTCTACCTTCTCTCTGTTATTTTCCTTTACCTTCACATCCTATGTATTAAACTTTATTCTTCAGAAAACTATTTGCTTCTATATTTTAGGCTTTCTATTTAAAAAAATTAATCTTGTAAAGGTCTACCCTTTCTTTTCTTGTATATTCCTTTAAAATGTTACTTGTTTAGATATTTTCGGACTTAATACTTTCTGTTGAATTTAATTTTAGCTTAACCTTTTATTCTTAAGGTTTAAAAAGAAAAGCAACTTTGTTATTAACTGTATCAGTTATGTTTCAGAGCAGGAATGTGGCAGATTGTACTTCCTAAAATGGCCACAATATTTCCATCCCACATGCTCTTCCAGAACTTTGCCACTCTTCCATCAAGAGGTTGTACCTAAGTCTCCTCCCCTTGAACCTGAGAGGGTTGAACCTGGGTGGGTCTTTGTGACTGTCTCGACTACTATAGTATGGCAGAAGTGATGCTACAGACTTCTGAAGGTAAGTAATAAAGATGATCTCACACACACACACACACACACACACACATCCTTGGAACCCAACCACTGTGCTGTGAGGAGGCCCACGGGTATAGGAAGAGGCAACTCAGCTGACAGCCAGCACCAATTTGCCCTCTATATGAGCGAGCCCTCTTGAAAGTGCATAGTTAGCCTTCAGTAGAGCCCCTCCAATGAGCTTTCCTTGCCAAGCCCTGCCCAAATCACAGGTTTGTGAGCAAAATAAATAACTGTTGCTGCTTTAACAATTTTTTAAAAAATATTTATTTATTTATTTGGCTGCGTCAGGTCTTAGTTGCAACGTGCAGGATCTTCGTTGCAGCACACGGGATCTTTCATTGTGGCGTGCAGGATCTCTAGTTGTGGTGCGCAGAGGTGTAGAAGTGTAGCTGTTGAATCAAATAAAATTCTTACTGTTTTTCTTGATTTTTAAAGCCATTTTTTAATGTTTAAAAATTCGAACAAGTAGTTATATAAAGTAAAATGTAGCAATCTCTCCACAACACTTCCCCAGAGTTAAATACTCTTAACAGTTTGATGTGTGACCTTCAAGGCCTTCCTGTACAAATATGCAATCACACACACCAGAAACACATGCACATAAATTGTTTTCCAAAAATGGATTCATTTTATGTATATATTGTTGTGTTGCTTTTAAACTTTAAAATATTTTAAAAACTTAAATGTATAATAATAAGCATTATCACAAATAACTCTCTGTTTAGATACACTTCATTCGTTTTTAATGCCAGTGTGAATATTATTAACCTTTTAAGCTTTTGCCTGTCTGAAGGGTAAAAATCTTCATCTCTTACATCTCATTGTTTGATTTTCATTTATCTTATTAACAATGAGGTTGAACACTTTTTATCTCTTTATCATTTGTATTGTTCCTTCTTTAAGTTGCCTGTCATATCCTCTGGCTATCTTTCTACTGGGTTGTCTTTTAAAAATTATTTGTAGATATTAAGCTATGTCTGTTAAATATATATAGAGATTTTTTTCTCCAAGACTGCCCTTTGTTTTAAATTTTATGAAGGCTTTTGTCAAACATTTAAAATTTTCACATAGACAAACTTGCCAATTTTTTTCTTCCAAGTTTTATTTCATGCTTGCAAAGACCTTCCTCATGCCAAGATTATAAAAATATTCTCCCATACAATTGTCTTTTGCCATTTTATAGTTTTAGGTTTGTTATATTTTTTAATATGTCTGTAATTTACTTTTGAATATCTTATAAAATATGTGTTCTACTTTTTCCTCTACAGGTCTACACTGTTCTCTCAATGCCATTTATTCAATAATCAAATTTCTGTCATTACTGTGACAATTTGTCTTTTATCATATTCCAAATTCCATATATATGTGAGTTGGTCTCTTAATTATTCCACTGATTTATTTGGGTATCTCTTGTTCAAACACTACATTATTTTAATAGGCTTTGATATTTAATAGCGCATTAGTCATAATTTTAAAAATTCTCTTGATTATTCTCTCATATTCTTCCAAACATACTTCAGAATTAATTTGTTAAATTGCACCCCAATTCCTAAAAAAACCCACACCTTATTGGCATTATTTTTTTTTTGTATTCATGGATACATTCCCCTACTACTTATGATAATACTACACCATTTACTCTAGATTTATAATATGTTCTGATATTAAGCAGCATGACCAACCCATCCTTATTCTTTTCAAAAAGCATCTTAACTGCTCTTGGTTCTTTGCGTTTTCATAAATACCTCATGATCAACTTATCAAGAACTCAAAAAAAACATTATTTTGTTTGTTTTCACTATCAATGAATTTGGGGAAGTCTGTTATCTTAAAATTTCTTAATTTTCAATACATGAAGATGATAGATTGCCCCACTTAATTTAAGCTTTGTATAATGTCTCTCAATAAAATGTTATCAATTTCTTTATATTTTACTTTTTTGTTATATTTATACTTCAATATTTCATATTTTTGTTTTTGGAAAATGACTGAATTTTTAAAATTCTGCTTTGTTTCCTTATCCTGTTACATTTCATTTTCTAACTCATTCTTGCTGATATATAGAAAAATAGATTTTTTTTTTTTTTTTGGCGGTATGCGGGCCTCTCACTGCTATGGCCTCTCCCATTGCGGAGCACAGGCTCCAGACGTGCAGGCTCAGCGGCCATGGCTCATGGGCCCAGCTGCTCCGTGGCATGTGGGATCTTCCCGGACCGGGGCACAAACCCGTGTCCCCTGCATCAGCAGGCGGACTCTCAACCACTGTGCCACCAGGGAAGCCCGAAAAATAGATTTGTATATGTTGACTTTGTATCAAGAAACTTTTATAAAGTCTCATAATTTCTCATAATTCATCTGTTTATTCCTTTGGATTTTTTCCTGTACATAATCATGTCATCTTTGCATTTTTTATTGGAACTGCATTAAATTTACAGATTAAATTGGGGAGAACTGTGGCAGCTTCGGAGGTGTGCCCCTTAAGTTTTGCTTCAGGAAAGAACGTGCTGTACAGCTGCATGGAGTGCAGATATAGCTGAACCTGCAGCTGTTAGGACCTTTAAGGTTCTCCTCAGCTTTCAAGCCAAGGCCATGCCTTTTCCAGGAAGGCTCCCACCAGTGACTGAGTACAGAGGGGGTATCAGGGAACTGGCCACGTCTTCCCATGGTAAGACTCTTGTAATGCGCATTTTTTTGCTCTGGAACTCATCACTGGGTTGACTGAAACCCTGTCAGATATGCATTGCAGGCTGAGGCTCTCCTGCCTCTCTTTTATCTGTCACGTATGTTACTCCCAAATAAACCCTGTGTACTCCTAACTCCATCTCAATGTCTGCTTCACAGAAAACCCACTGACACTGACACATTGACGTATTTATAATATTGAGTCTTTCCATCCAAAAAAGCATGTCTCCCCACTTATTCTATATTTTAATGTCCTTCAGGAAATTTTTATAGTTTTCTTCATATTCATCTTTCACATTCTTGAGTTTATTACTAAATTTTTACAAAATTTCTTTTTTTTGCTGAAGTAAATGAGATCTTTTATTCATAGTTTTATTTATATATTTTGATGCTATACAGTAGGGCATAAGAGTTTATAACTGTTATATCTTTTTTTTTAATTTATTTTTGACTGCACTGGGTCTTTGTTGTTGTGCGCGGGCTTTCTCTAGTTGCGGCGAGCGGGGGCTACTCTTCATTGCAGTGCACGGGCTTCTCATTGCGATGGCTTCCCTTGTTGCAGATCATGGCCTCTAGGTGCGCAGGCTTCAGTAGTTGTGGCACACGGGCTCAGTAGTTGTGCCTCGTGGGCTCTAGAGTGCAGGCTCAGTAGTTGTGGCGCATGGGCTTAGGTGCTCCAAGGCACGTGGGATCTTCCTGGATCAGCACTTGAACCCGTGTCCCTTGTGTTGGCAGGCGGATTCTTAACCACTTTGCCACCAGGGAAGTCCCTGTTACATCTTTTCATTGTCATTCATTTCTAAATCATTTTCCTTTTGGATTCCTCAAAACAAACAAACAAACAAAAAAGCAAACAATAACAACAACAAAAACCTACTTCCATCATAGGAGAATGGATAAACAAACTGTGGTATGTTCAAACGATGGCATATTAGTCAGTGATTACCAAAAAAATGAATAAACTATCGATACATGCAAAACATGGAGTGGATAACTCTAACAGACATTGTGTTTAGCAAAAGAAGTCAGACACAAAACAGTATTTACTGAATTATTCCATGTCTACAAAGTTCAAGAGCAGGCAAAACTAATCTATTGGGGTAGAATTGAGAAAAGTGGTTACCCCAATTGGAAAGGGGCACAAGGGAACTTTCTGGGGGATATAAATGTTCTATATCTTGATGTGGCTATAGAGTCATTAAACTGTACACTTAAGAGTTGCTCCTTTTACTGTATGGGAATAATAGCTCCATAAATAAAACACTTTTGTTTGGTTGGAGGACTCTGCTTTTCTTGCTGATTCTCCACCTAAATAAATGACTACCTCATTGTCAAACCCAGAACCCAAGAGTCAACCCTGATTCCTTCCTCTCCCTTCTGCCCCATGTGTAGCTAAGCACCCACATATGTCCATTATAGACTAGCTCCTAAATGGCTGTTGATTCTGAAAGCTTCTCCTTTCCTGTTGCTACCAGGGTTCAGGTCTCATGCACTTCTCTCACCTGAATTACTACAGCGGCCTCCTTCCTAACTGACCTCCCCTCCAGGTCACCTTCCATACAGGAGGCAGACTGATTTTTCTAAAATAAAGCCTGCATCTCCTACACAGCTTAAACATCTTCAAAGGCATCTTATGGCCCTAGGGCTAGAGTCCAGATGCTAAACATGCTTTAAAAGGTCCTCTAGAGAGAGATTGGTTCAAGATGGCAGAGTAGAAGGATGTGCTCTCACTCCCTCTCACGAGAGCACCAGACTCACAACTAACTGCTGAACAACCATCAACAGGAAGACACTGGAACTCACCAAGAAAGATACCCCACATCCAAAGACAAAGGAGAAGCCACAATGAGATGGTAGGAGGCACACAATCACAATAAAATCAAATCCCGTAACTGCTGGGTGGGTGACTCACAAACTGGAGAACACTTATACCACAGAAGTCCACCCACTGGAGTGAAGGTTCTGAGCCCCATATCAGGCTTCCCAACCTGGGGGTCTGGCAACAGGAGGAGGAATTCCTAGAGAATCAGACTTTGAATGCTAGTGGGATTTGATTGCAGGACTTCGACAGGACTGGGGGAAACAGCGACTCCACCTTCGGAGGGCACACACCAAGTAGTGTGCGCACTGGGACCCAGGGGAAGGAGCAGTGACCCCATAGGAGACTGAACCAGACTTACCTGCTAGTGTTGGAGGGTCTCCTGCAGAGGCAGGGGGTGGCTGTGTCTCACCGTGAGGACAAGGACACTGGCAGCAGAAGTTATGGGAAGTACTCCTTGGTGTGAGCCCTCCCAGAGTCTGCCATTAGCCCCATCAAAGAGCCCAGGTAGGCTTCAGTGTTGCGTTGCCTCAGGCTACACAACCAACAGGGAGGGAACCCAGCCCCACGCATCAGCAGACAAGCAGAGTAAAGTTTTACTGAGCTCTGCCCACCAGAGCAACAGCCAGCTCTACCCACCACCAGTCCCTTCCATCAGGAAACTTGCAGAAGCCTCTTAGAACTACAGTCCTGCAGCCTGTGGAACAAAAACCACATTCACAGAAAGACAGAAAAGATGGAAAGGCAGAGGGCTATGTACCAGATGAAGGAACAAGATAAAACAACTAAATGAAGTGGAGATAGGTAACCTTCCAGAAAAAGAATTCAGAATAATGATAGTGAAGATGATCCAGGACCTCGGAAAAACAATGGAGGCAAAGATTGAGAAGATGTAAGAAATGTTTAACAAAGACCTAGAAGAATTAAAGAACAAACAAACAGAGTGAACAATACAATAACTGAAATGAAAAATACACTAGAAGGAATCAATAGCAGAATAACGGAGGCAGAAGAACGGATAAGTGACATGGAATACAGAATGGTGGAATTCACTGCTGCGGAACAGAATAAAGAAAAAAGAATTAAAAGAAATGAAGACAGCCTAAGAGACCTCTGGGACAACATTAAACGTGACAACATTTGCATTATAGGGGTCTCAGAAGGAGAAGAGAGAGAGAAAGGACCCGAGAAAATATTTGAAGAGATTATAGTCGAAAACTTCCCTAACATGGGAAAGGAAACAGCCACCCAATCCAGGAAGTGCAGAGAGTCCCATACAGGATAAACCCAAGGAGAAACACACTGAGACACACAGTAATCAAACTGGCAAAAATTAAAAACACAGAAAAAGTATTAAAAGCAGCAAGGGAAAAACGACAAATAACATACAAGGGAACTCCCGTAAGGTTAACAGCTGATTTCTCAGCAGAAACTCTACAGGCCAGAAGGGAGTGGCATGACATATTTAAAGTGATGAAAGGGAAGAATGTACGACCAAGATTACTCCACCTGGCAAGGATCTCATTCAGATTTGATGGAGAAATCAAAAGCTTTACAGACAAGCAAAAGCTAAGAGAATTCAGCACCACCAAACCAGCACTACAACAAATGCTAAAGGAACTTCTCTAAGTGGGAAACATAACAGAAGAAAAGGACCTACAAAAACAAACCCAAAACAATTAAGAAAATGGTAATAGGAACATACATATCGATAATTACCTTTAACATGAATGGATTAAATGCTCTAACCAAAAGACAGGATTGCTGAATGGATACAAAAACAAGACCCATATATATGCTGTCTACAAGAGACCCACTTTAGGCCTAGGGACACATACAGACTGAAAGTGAGGGGATGGAAACTGACATTCCATGCAAATGGAAATCAAAAGAAAGCTGGAGTAGCAATACTCATACCAGATAAAAATAGACTTTAAAATAAAGAATGTTACAAGAGGCAAGGAAGGACACTACATAATGATCAAGGTATCAATCCAAGAAGAAGATATAACAATTATAAATATATATGCACGCAACATAGGAGCACCTCAATACATAAGGCAACTGCTAACAGCTATAAAAGAGGAAATCGACAGTAACATAATAATAGTGGGGGACTTTAACACCTCACTTACACCAACTGACAGATCATCTGAGCAGAAAATTAATAAGGAAACATAACCTTTAAATGACACAATAGACCAGAGAGATTTAATTGATATTTATACAACATTCCATCCAAAAACAACAGATTTCACTTTCTTCTCAAGTGCACATGGAACATTCTCCAGGATAGATCACAACTTGGGTCACAAATCAAGCCTCAGTAAATTTAAGAAAACTGAAATCATATCAAGCTTCTTTTCTGACCACAACGCTATGAGATTAGCAATCAATTACAAGGGAAAAAACCATAAAAAACACAAACACATGGAGGCTAAACAGTATGTTACTAAATAACTAAGAGATCACTGAAGAAATCAAAGAGGAAATAAAAAAAATACCTAGAGACAAATGACAATGAAAACACGACAATCCAAAACCTATGGGATGCAGCAAAAGCAATTCTAAGAGGGAAGTTTATAGCAATACAAGCCTACCTCAAGAAAAATCTCAAATAAACAATCTAACCTTACACCTAAAGGAACTAGAGAAAGAAGAACAAACAAAGCCCAAAGTTAGCAGAAGAAAAGAAATCATAAAGATCAGAGCAGAAATAAATGAAATAGAAACAAAGAAAACAGTAGCAAAGATCAATGAAACTAAAAGCTGGTTCTTTGAGAAGATAAACAAAATTGATAAACCATTAGCCAGACCCATCATGAAAAAGAGGGAGAGGACTCAAATCAACAAAATTACAAATGAAAAAGGAGAAGTTACAACAGACACTGCAGAAATACAAAACATCCTAACAGACTACTACAAGCAACTCTATGTCAATAAAATGGACAACGTGGAAGAAATGGACAAATTCATAGAAAGGTATAACCTTCCAAGACTGAACCAGGAAGAAATAGAAAATATGAACAGTCCAATCACAAGTAATGAAATTGAAACTGTGATTTAAAAATCTTCCAACACACAAAAGTCCAGGACCAGATGGCTTCACAGGGGAATTCCATCAAACATTTAGAGAAGAGTTAACATCCATCCTTCTCAAACTCTTCCAAAAAATTGCAGAGGAAGGAACACTCCCAAACTCATTCTATGAGGCCACCATCACCCCGATACCAAAACCAGACAAAGATACTACAAAAAAAGAAAATTATAGACCAATATCACTGATGAATATAGATGCAAAAATCCTCAACAAAATACTAGCAAACAGAATCCAACAACACATTAAAAGGATCATACACCATGATCAAGTGGGATTTATCCCAGGGATGCAAGGATTCTTCGATATACACAAATCAATCAATGTGATACACCATATTAACAAATTGAAGAATAAAAACCATATGATCCTCCCAATAGATGCAGAAAAAGCTTTTGACAAACTTCAACACCCATTTGTGATAAAAAAAAGAAAACTCTCCAGAAAGTGGGCATAGAGGGAACCTACCTCAACATAATAAAGGCCATATATGAAAAACCCACAGCAAACATCATTTGCAATGGTGAAAAACTGAAACCATTTCCTCTAAGATCAGGAAAAAGACAAGGATGTCCACTCTCACTGCTATTATTCAACATAGTTTTGGAAGTCCTAGCCATGGTAATCAGAGAAGAAAAAGAAATAAGAGGAGGGCTTCCCTGGTGGCGCAGTGGTTGAGAGTCTGCCTGCCGATGCAGGGGACATGGTTCGTGCCCCGGTCCGGGAAGATCCCACATGCCGTGGAGTGGCTGGGCCCATGAGCCATGGTCGCTGAGCCTGCGCGTCCTGAGCCTGTGCTCCGCAACGGGCAAGGCCACAACAGTGAGAGGCCCACGTACCGAAAATAAAACAAAAAAAAGAAATAAGAGGAATACAGATTGGAAAAGAAGAAGTAAAACTGTCACTGTTTGCAGATGACATGATACTATACATAGAGAATCCTAAAGATGTCACCAGAAAACTACTAGAGGTAATCAATGAATTTGGTAAAGTTGCAGGATACAAAATTAATGCACAGAAATCTCTTGCATTCCTATACAATAATGATGAAAAATCTGAAAGAGAAATTAAGGAAACACTCCCATTTACCACTGCAACAAAAAGTATAAAATACCTAGGAATAATCCTACCTAGGGAGACAAAAGACCTGTATGCAGAAAACTATAAGACACTGCTGAAGGAAATTAAAGATGATACAAACAGATGGAGAGATATACCATATTCTTGGATTGGAAGAATCAATATTGTGAAAATGACTATACCACCCAAAGCAATCTACAGATTCAATGCAATCCCTATCAAATTACCAATGGCAATTTTTACAGAACTAGAACAAAAAATCCTAAAATTTGTATGGAGACACAAAAGACCCCGAATAGCCAAAGCAGTCTTGAGGGGAAAAAACGCAGCTGAAAGAATCAGACTCCCTGACTTCAGACTATACTACAAAGCTACAGTAATAAAGACAATATGGTACTGGCACAAAAACAGAAATATAGATCAATGGAACAGGATAGAAAGCCCAGAGATAGACCCACGCACCTATGGTCAACTAATCTATGACAAAGGAGGCAAGGACATACAATGGAGAAAAGACAGTCTCTTCAATAAGTGGTGCTGGGAAAACTGGACAGCTACATGTAAACGAATGAAATTAGAAGTCTCCCTAACACCATACACAAAAATAAACTCAAAATGGGTTCGAGACCTAAATGTAAGACTGGACACTATAAAACTCTTAAAGGAAAACATAGGAAGAACACTCTTTGACATAAATCACAGAAAGATCTTTTTTGATCCACCTCCTAGAGTAATGGAAATAAAAACAAAAATAAACAAATGAGACCTAATGAAACTTAAAAGCTTTTGCAAAGCAAAGGAAACAACAAACAAGACAAAAAGACAACTCTCAGAATGGGAGAAAATATTTGCAAATGGATCAACGGACAAATGATTAATCTCCAAAATATATAAACAGATCATGCAGCTTAATATTAAAAAAACAAACAACCCAATCCAAAAATGGGCAGAAGACCTAAATAGACATTTCTCCAAAGAAGACATAAAGATGGCCAAGAAGCACATGAAAAGCTGCTCAACATCACTAATTATTAGAGAAATGCAAATCAAAACTACAATGAGGTATCACCTCACACCGGTTAGAATGGGCATCATCAGAAAATCTACAAACAACAAACGCTGGAGAGAGTGTGGAGGAAAGGGAACCCTCTTGCACTGTTGGTGGGAATGTAAATTGATACAGCCACTATGGAGAACATTATGGGGGTTCCTTAAAATACTAAAAATAGAATTACCATATGACCCAGCAATCCCACTACTGGGCATATACCCAGAGAAAACCATAATCCAAAAAGATACATGCACCCCAATGTTCACTGTAGCACTATTTACAATAGCCAGGACATGGAAGCAACCTAAGTGTCCATCAACAGATGAATGGACAAAGAAGAAGTGGCACATATATACAATGGAATATTACTTACCCATAAAAAGAAACGAAATTGAGTTATTTGTAATGAGGTGGATGGACCTAGAGACTGTCATACAGAGTAAAGTAAGTCAGAAAGAGAAAAACAAATATCGTATACTAACACATATATGTGGAACCTAGAAAAATGGTACAGATGAACCGGTTTGCAGGGCAGAAATTGAGCCACAGATGTAGAGAACAAACATATGGACATCAAGGGGGGAAAGTGGCGGGGGTGGTGGTGGGGGGTGTGATGAATTGGGTGATTGGGATTGACATATATATAATAATATGTATAAAATGGATAACTAATAAGAACCTGCTGTATAAAAACATAAATAAAATAAAATTCAAAAAAAATGGTCCTCTATGATCCTGAGTTGGCCCATCTCTCCAGCCTGACCCCACTTCCCCACTTCCTAGCCTTTTTACACCTTATGCTCCAGCCATCATGGCCTTCTGTCAGTTCCCTGAATCCTTCTCTCTCCTCCACCCCTTTCTCTTACCTTCTGGTCTTTTCACATGCTATCCCTTTGCCTAGAACATTCTCCCCCCGCAACTTTTCCTTTCTTCTTGGCTAACTTTTTACTCAACTTTCTGGTCTCAATTAGAATGTCACTTCCTTGAGGAAGCTTCCCCCAAATTTCTTGGCTAGGTAACTACCTTCTGCCTCATTCTATGATCCCAAACCACACCGTCCTTCCCCTAGTTTCACATGCATCACACATTTCTGTAATAATCTACTGAAGTATTGATAAGCTAAGTCCTCAATAAATATTTAGATGAATGAATAAATGAGTGAAGGAGAGCAAGGATTAGAAGAAAATAGCTAGTCATAAAATTTAGGTCATGGGTAGGATAGGGAGGGTGGGAGGGAGACGCAAGAGGGAGGGGATATGGGGATATATGTATACGTATAGCTGATTCACTTTGTTATACAGAAGAAACTAACACAACAATGTAAAGCAATTATACTCCAATAAAGATGTTAAAAAAAATTTCGGTCATGGTCTTCAGAGTATACTACGAAGCTACAGTCAGCAAAACAATATGGTAATGGCACAAAAACAGACATATAGATCAATGAAACAGGATAGAAAGCTTAGAAATAAACCCATGCACTTATCTATGACAAAGGAGGCAAGAATATACAATGGAGAAAAGACAGTCTTTTCAGTAAGTGCTGCTGGGAAAACTGAACAGCTACATGTAAAAATAATGAAGTTAGCACATTCTGTAACACCATATACAAAAATAAACTTGAGATGGATCAAAGACCTAAATGTAAGATCAGATACTATAAAACTCCCAGAGGAAAACATAGGCAGAACACTCTTTGACATAAATCACAGTGATATTTTTTTTGATCCATCTCCTACAGTAATGGAAATTGAAAAAAAAGGGACCTAATTAAACTTAAAAGCTTTTGCACAGCAAAGGAAACCATAAACGAAACAAAAAGACAACTTATGGAATGGGAGAAAATATTTGCAAATAATGCTACCGACAAGGGATTAATTTCCAAAATATACAAACAGCTCATACAGCTTAATATAAAAAAAACAAAACAATAAAAAAAATGGGCAGAAGAGGGACTTCCCTGGCAGTCCAGTGGTTAAGACTCCGTGCTTCGGGCTTCCCTGGTGGCACAGTGGTTGAGAGTCCGCCTGCCGATGCAGGGGACACGGGTTCGTGCCCTGGTCCGGGAGGATCCCACATGCCGTGGAGCGGCTGGGCCCGTGAGCCATGGCCACTGAGCCTGCGCGTCTGGAGCCTGTGCTCCACGATGGGAGAGGCCACCGCAGGGAGAGGCCTGCGTACCGCAAAAAAAAAAAAAAAAAAAAGACTCCGTGCTTCCACTGAAGGGGGCAAGGGTTCAATCCCTGGTTGGGGAACTAAGATCCCATATGCTGTGTGGCGTGGTCAAAAAAAAAAATGGGCAGAAGACCTAAACAGATATTTCTCCAAAGAAGACATACAGATGGCCAATAGGCACATGAAAAGATGCTCAATATCACCAATTATTAGAGAAATGCAAATCAAAACTACAATGAAGTATCACCTCACACCAGTCAGAATAGCCATCATTAAAAAAATCTACAAATAATAAATGCTGGAGATAGTGTGGAGAAAAAGGAACCCTCCTACACTGCTGATAGGAATGTAAATTGGTGCAGCCACTATGGAGAACAGTATGGAGGTTCCTTAGAAAACTAAAAGTAGAGTTGCCTTCTGATCCTGCAATCGTGCTCCTGGGCATTTATGTGGAGAAAACTCTAATTTGAAAAGATACATGCACCCCAATGTTTATAGCAGCATTATTTACAATAGCTAAGACATGGAAGCAACCTATGTGTCCACTGACAGATAAATGTATAAAGAGGATGTGGTACATATATACAATGGAATATTACTCAGCCACAGAAAAGAATGAAATAATGCCATTTGTAGCAACATGGATGGACCTAGAGATTATCACACTAAGTGAAGTAAGTCACACAAAGAAAGACAAATATCATATGATATCACTTATATGTGGAATCTAAAAAAATGATGCAAATGAACTTATTTACAAAACAGAAAAAGACTCACAGACATAAAAAACAAACTAATGGTTACCAAAGGGGATGAGGCAGAGATAAATTAGGAGTTTGGGATTAACATCTACACCCTATTATATATAAAATAGATAAGCAATAAGGATCTACTGTACAGCACAGGGAATTATAGTCAGTATCTTGTAATAACCTCTAGTGGAAAAGAATCTGAAAAAGAATATATATATATATGTCTATGTATATATGTATATATACACATGTATATGTGTGTGTGTGTGTGTGAATCACCTTGCTGTACACCTGAAGCTAACACAATGTTGTAAATTAACTATACTTCAATTTTTTAATGGTTTTTTAAAACAGCCATGTGGAGCAGAAAAATGGGCTGGCTAAGCAAGCCCTACTCAAATTCCTTACTCACAAAAATAATGAGATATAATAAAATGGATGTTCTTTTATACTGAAAAAAAATTCAAGTCATGGTGACCAGTCCCACCCCCATATAAGGAGGTGCCCAGAAAACAAAGGGAGCACATCTGGGGTTGTCAGGGTTATCCACTATTTCCTTTTTTTTTTTTTAACATCTTTATTGGAGTATAATTGCTTTAC
This sequence comes from Mesoplodon bidens, assembly GCF_964165515.1. Lineage (NCBI taxonomy): Eukaryota > Metazoa > Chordata > Mammalia > Artiodactyla > Ziphiidae > Mesoplodon > Mesoplodon bidens. The sequence goes on from NC_138170.1 coordinate 26,852,898, forward strand.
AATAGTGTGTTAGTTTCTGCTTTATAACAAAGTGAATCAGTTATACATATACATATATCCCCAAATCTCTTCCCTCTTGTGTCTCCCTCTCTCCCACCCTCCCTATCCCACCCCTCTAGGTGGTCACAAAGCACTGAGCTGATCTCCCTGTGCTATGCGGCTGCTTCCCACTAGCTATCTATTTTACGTTTGGTAGTGTATATATGTCCACGTCACTCTCTCACTTTGTCCCAGTTTACCCTTCCCCCTCCCAGTGTCCTCAAGTCCACTCTCTAGTAGGTCTGTGTCTTTATTCCCATCCTGCCCCAAGGTTCTTCATAACATTTTTTTTAAGATTCCATATATATGTGTTAGCATACGGTATTTGTTTTTCTCTTTCTGACGTACTTCACTCTGTATGACAGACTCTAGGTCCATCCACCTCACTACAAATAACTCAATTTCATTTCTTTTTATGGCTGAGTAATATTCCATTGTATATATGTGCTGCAACTTCTTTATCCATTCATCTGTCGATGGACACTTAGGTTGCTTCCATGTCCTGGCTATTGTAAATAGAGCTGCAATGAACATTGTAGTACATGACTCTTTTTGAATTATGGTTTTCTCAGGGTATATGCCCAGTAATGGGATTGCTGGGTTGTATGGTAGTTCTATTTTTAGCTTTTTAAGGAACCTCCATACTGTTCTCCATAGTGGCTGTATCAATTTACATTCCTACCAACAGTGCAAGAGGGTTCTCTTTTCTCCACGCCCTCTCCACCATTTATTATTTGTAGATTTTTTGATGATGGCCATTCTGACCGGTGTGAGGTGATACCTCATTGTAGTTTTGATTTGCATTTCTCTAATGATTAATGATGTTGAGCATTCTTTCATGTGTTTGTTGGCAATCTGTATATCTTCTTTGGAGAAATGTCTATTTAGGTCTTCTGCCCGTTTTTGGATTGGGTTGTTTGTTTTTTTGATATTGAGCTGCATGAGCTGCTTGTAAATTTTGGAGATGAATCGTTTGTCAGTTGCTTCATTTGCAAATATTTCCTCCCATTCTGAGGGTTGTCTTTTCGTCTCGTTTATGGTTTCCTTTGCTGTGCAAAAGCTTTTAAGTTTCATTAGGTCCCATTTGTTTATTTTTGTTTTTATTTCCATTTCTCTAGGAGGTGGGTCAAAAAGATTTTGCTGTGATTTATGTCATAGAGTGTTCTGCCTATGTTTTCCTTATCCACTATTTCTTAACTGGATATACTGCTTCTCCCATCACCTCTCATTGCTACAGAAAGTGCTTGTGCTTCGGCTGCCTAATTTGTTAATTCTAGCTCTCAGTCCTCAGACTGTAGGTAGAGCAAATAACATACTCTCATTTTCACAGGTGAGGAAATGCAAGCACAGAAAGATTGGGAATTTGTTCAAGGTCACAGAACAAGCTAACAGCAGAGCTGAGTTGGAATCTGTTCCCCTGACTCCAGGCTTGAGGTCACTACTCTATTATGGAATTCTCTATGACCCTGCAGGCCGTGTGTGCCTAGTCTGGCCTTTATGGGGACTGGATTTAGAAGTCCCGTTGACGTTCCTTCCATTCCCTACCTCCCTGTTTCAGAAACCTGCTGTACATGATTGATAAAGCCAGTTCTGTTCTGGGCCCCAGCTTGCTGCTACCTGGGCAGGGGCCCCTGGGGCCTTCCCCGTCATGCCCTGACTGAGGAAAGGTCCCTGCTGGAGTCTTCACATGGCACACCACATGCATGTGTGGGACCCACTGGTTGTCAAGCCAAATATGGCTCCAGATTATTCTAGGAAACAAATACATTGTTTTGCTTTGGATTGCAGGAATTGCTAATTAGGGCTTTTTATTTTGGGCAGTGCTCCTTGGAGCTCGAAGACAGATGGAGTATGCAACTTGCTCCAGGGGCATTGTTAAGCAGAGGGAAATATCCACTTCTGCCCCCATTATGAGAACCTACAGAGCCCAGTGCTGCCCAGCTCCTGCCCTCAAGACCTGAGGTGGAGGCCTCTTGGGAGGCTTCCTGGCTCCCACTGGTTTCCCCTTCTCCAGGAATTGCTCTCAAAACCCAAGTGTAAGCCCCTAGTGGTCTTGTCAGGTATATTACTCTGACCCCCTAGCCAGATCATTGTCCTAGGAAGGGCAGCAGAGGTCTTTCCTGGGATCTTCTACCTGGAATTGAGAATGAGAACCCATTCATCACAGGAGGTGGGCATGGAGAATACAGAATCTGCTAGTGGCCAGGGTTTCAGTCATCAGTGGGAGAAAAGAGGAAGAGCTGAAAGTATCTGAAAAACTCTTTGCCTCTGGTTCCACTAGCTCCTGACACCAGCTGTGTCCGTACTCCCTTGCAGGTTGGTTGTCTGACACTCCCTTGGATTCTGTGAGCTGATAAATTCTCTTTTTTTCTTTTTTTTTTTGTCTAAACTAATTCAGGTTTCATTTCTATCACTTGCAACCAGAAGCCTAGCTTAGTGGTGGACAGTGTTCAGGGACACACAGAGGACTCAGGGTATGGCTCAGTGGCCCAGCTGTAGATTAACTGCCTGAGTATTTTGGAGTTATGTTGTCAGATCCCAGTACACTGACTAATCTACTTCAAAGCAGTTTAAGGAAAACTATTACAAGATGGGAGAGGAGAGATGATAAAAAATAGGAGATGAGCGCAGGTGAGAGGAAGCAGGAGGAGGCCAGGGAGAAGAGAAGCACACCAGGTTGGTTTAACGGGCTTCTTTCTGATTCCGTTTCTGTTCTAGAGCTACAGGCCTCTCAGTCTACTCTCAGCCTCTTTTTCACCTTCTCAGCTCATCAATTGAAAACCAATGTTCTGAACACGATTACCTAATCAGATAAAAACACATGTCAAGATCCAAGTCCATTACTGCCCACGAAGGGAGAACCAGGCTTAGAGACAAAGGGGTGGTGGGAGGCTGATTCCAAATTCCAGGGTGGGTAGCAGCATGGAGACGTCATTCTGTCCATCCCCCTGCCTCTGACCCTCCTAGAACCCATTCTAGTCACACCTCTTCTGTGATCAGCTCCGTCCAATGTTGATTTTGCCCAAGGAGGAATGTAGAATGGAAGATAAGAGAAAGGCTAGCCTCCCTCTCTCCTGTGGGAGAAAAGCTTAGAAGCTGCTTTGGAAGAATCTAAGAAGCTTTTCCTGAATGGTTTGCAGCTGCCTTGTTCTCCTCTCCACCTCCCCCATGACCCAAACTAGAAAAAAAAAAACGAAGGAGGGTGCAGAAGCCCCTATACCCCATGTCCCCACGCCAGTCCATGTGAGAACAGCCTCATCTCTAAGTAGCATGAGGAAGGCTCCCACTCAGATGTCTTTGGGTGAGGCATTAGGCCCCTAGATCACAGAAAAGGAAATAAAGAGCAAGGCCCTGTGAAAAGTTCCTTGTCCTTACTGATAACTTTTAGAATGCAAATTAAAATATCACGGGGATACCTTTTTCTGCTTACCAGCTGGCTCTCATATGCTGCTCTCTGGTCTGCAAATTGGAACAATCTTTTTAGAGGAAGGTTTGACAACGTATATTGTAAGTTTAAATATTTTAAATATTTCTACCTTGACCTAGGAATTCTACTTTTTGGAATCTATTCTATGGTTATGGTTTGTATATTATGGTCATACAAATCCTGGCACTCTCATTAATCTTAACCTTGTACACTCGGGTAAGTTTCTTAACCTCCTCATGCCTCGATTTCCCCATCACTATCTCCATGAAGTAGAGATAGTAATAGCACTTAGCAAGTTGTTGTGAGGATTAAGTTGTGAGTATACGTAAAGCTCTCAATACCCAGTTAATAGTGCCCACAGTAAGTGGTATACAAATGTTAGCTAGCATACTGTATTATTATTACCCCTACCAGTACACCAAGTATACATAAAGGGTTATGCACAGCCAGATTCTTCATAATAGTGAAAAAAAGGAACTATCGAGTTAAAAAATTAGGTACATCTACATGATGGAATACTCTGAAGCAATTGTTATTAATACTATAGATTAGTCTGTACCATGATTGGGGGAAAAAAGAAACTGTTCAAGGTACAATGTCAAGTTAGTTACAAGAGTATGTATATTATGATACCATCGGTATCAATAATGCTGAGGATAACGATGCTACAGCTGAATAGATGAACGTTGAATGAATACGCATGAAGAAAAATCTATAGGAATCAACCTAAAACTTTTAAGCTGTATATATCTGGCTAGAGAAGGGAAAGATATTTTCACTTTTTGCATTATAAATTTTAACATGTTTGTCTTTTTCCAGCGAGCCTATGTTACTTGTGTGGTCATTAAGAGAAATAATAATAGTGAGAACCCAAACCACAAACCAACAACTGAACATGGTCAGGGAAGAGGGAGGGGACAGAGAAGGACCCCGATGATGGGTACCTTGCCTCAGGGACAGATATTGGACTCCTTCTGGCCTAGTGGTCAGTGAAGCCTAGGGGCACCGCAGGGTCTTGGGGACAGGAGCTGTGTACTGCAGAAGTTGCAGCTGGAGGCAAACTTCATCTCTGCTACAGCCTCAATTCCGTGTTAGTCTGATGTCTGGATCTTGCCTCTGCCCATGCTTTTAAATAATCCTTTAGGGAGAGAAAATGAGAGGCAGTGGAAGGGGGTATGGGAGAGAAGAAGAAAGGAGAGGAAGAGGGGCCAGAGGAGAGAGAAGAGGAAGAGAGGAAAGAAAAATGCTACGTGCCTGCATCTCCATGGCCCCAGGAAGTGGGACGTGGAGCTGCTCCTCAGCATTCTGTGCCAGGAGTCGCCATGGAGACTGAGCGCTGGCCTCTTCATGATTAATACTCTGAGGCAGCTGTCTTCTTGGAGTCTTTTAAAATATACACTATTATTTGAACACAATGATATTTAGAGCAGAAAGATCAAGGTTGGGAGTGGGGGAGGAGACAGTTGCATTACCAGAATGATGACAGGGGCTGGGCCCTTCCCAGGAGACAGAAAAGGGAGGCTTACTTCTCTGATCCCTCTCCTTCTGCCCTCCCTGGATCCAGAGCTTCCAGTCTCATCCACTGCAACAAGAGAATCAGCATCCAAAGGGCCCATGCAGCTCCCCTGGCACAGGGCTGTAGTCAATGAACATTTGATGAATGAATTTGTTCATTCATTAATTCATTCAGTAATTGTCTATTCGGTGCTTGTCTAGAAAGTAAACTCTCCTTCCAACACCTTTTCCCATGGAAATCCAAAATTTCCTCTCAGCCTCCCCAGAGTCACATACACACCATCACCACCACCACCTTTCACAATGGCTCCTAAGAACCTGGCATGCTCTCCTCCTCAGCACGTGTCTGATGCGACCCACAGTGTTCCTAATGGCAGTCACTCCAGAGAATTCTTGCAGGGATGGAAACGAGCCAGATGGAGTTTGCACATTTGAAAAGCTAGAGGAAGATTCTCCACCTAAAGCCATCTTAAAGTTAAACTTTTTGTAAAATGAATTATCTTTTCCTAAATTATCTGTGGAGTAGGCTAGCCTGGGCTTGCCTCTCAATTCCACCACTGAATAGAAGTATAGCCTTGAGTGAGTTGTTTAACCTTTTCAAGTCTGTTTCCTCATCTGTGAAATGGGTCTTCAATTCCTTATTCCATAGAGCTTTTATAATGATTAAGTGATACGTTTGTAGAGTGCTCAGTGTATGAGATTCCCCTCTTGTGTGTAAATTCATGTTTTTATATTTGAAGTGTGAATTAAAGTAGAGCTCATAGATCTAAACTCCTCTCTCTTCCATGCCCACCCAAAGACCTTTATTCTATCTGGGCCCAGAATCTTTCTTCTTTTCTTTTTTTTTTATCTTGGCCACGCCACGCAGCTTGCAGGATCTTAGTTCCTCAACCAGGGACTGAACCCGGGCCACAGCAGTGAAAACGCCAAATCCTAACCACTAGACCACCAGGACTCTCTTTTTAAGCTGTTAAAATTTGGGAGTAAGATGGACTGAGCTGGGAAGGGCTACCAAATGCCCATTCCCTCTTTATATTCCCTCCTCATCCTCCAGGAGCCAAATGTAGATGCAACTGCCCACCAGAGGTAATCATCCCATGTGCGAGAGTATGTGTATGTGTGTCTGCTGAAGGTGAGGGGCACAGGGGTAGGAATGTGGGCCAGCCCACACCCAGAGCACAAGCTGTGTCCCCCATCTCCTCTCCTATTCACTCTTTCCTCCCCAGCTCTGCCTGCAGGCCTGGCCTCTAACAAGAGGAAGCTGGACCTTTGTCTTAACACAGACCTAGCCCAACTGCCCTTGGCAAAGAGCAGCAATGGCCTGGGAACTTGCCAAAGGAGTAGGAGAATTATCCATGACTAAGAAGGAGGAGGAATGCCGTGGCAGAGGGAAGAACAGCAGAGGGATGGAGAACCTGGGGCTGGCCAATCTGGCCTGACGGGGCAACCTGGCGAGCCCTGGACACCGGCCTAGCCAAACTCCTCCACTCCCCCTCCCTCCCAGGCAGCAAGATGCCAGCATGGATTTGAGACATGTGTGCCCTGTATGTCTGGTGTGGGATCACCTGGCCTTAGCAATGCATTTGGATTAGAATCAAACCCAGAGTCTGAAATACAGTATAAAGGACATGCTGCCCTGTGTGTCTAATCCTTACAGACAAGTGCTGGGTTTCTGCATTTCCTAAATGGAAACACATGTGCTGCTAACATAGAACTATGTCTGTGGCATTTGTTAGGTCATGCTGCACATGCATGATTTCCAGACCCAAGAGAATAAATGCAAGTGTGTCAGCATGTATTTTGCAGGTGATTATGTGATGACATATTCTGTGAACACACTTGTAGCATTGTTGTGGGGTGGTGGGTAGGGCAGCTAGGGATGGAGATGGATCTCACAGTGCAGCTAGCGATGGAGATAGGTCTCACAGTCCTTGTAGAATAAAAACCAAAATCTACCTTCTGGTCCATAGTAAACACTTAAGGAATGAATACTGTATGAACAAACATTGAGAAGCTGAATGAATGAATGTTTGCATAATGAACACAGGGTGAAAGACCTGAGAATTTGGTGGAGTTTGGGCATTCTTGGCACTCTCCCTTGAAAAAGGAGGCTGGGCAAGGGGGGCTGGGAGATACACTGCCAGTCATGCTGTAGCCCATCACCCCTGAATGGCTTTGTGCCCATTCCTAAGAAAGTAGAGGAGTAAGAGGGAATCCCAGCCCTGCCCCTCCTACCTTCTGGCACCCAGAGTCCCAAGAATTGATGCTCTTCATAAAGAAAAACATACTATCCCATGTATATACCTAATCCCCTAATTTGGTCCAGAAAGGAGTTAAGTGAACTATAACACAAAATAAAATGAAAAATTTTTAAAGATGATAAGATAAAACAAAGGGAAAACCATAGCAGAAGAGAGATGAGATCAGGAGAGTAGGCAGGCTTCTTTGCAGGAGTTGACTAGCCTTCTACAGCCAATATCCACGGCTTCCATAAGGCTATGAAATATTTTTTTAAGTTTTTCAGAAGCAGCCCAATTATCCCAAGAACTGATTCCAGGGAAATATAGCCTGTAGATTCTCTGTGTGCTCCTGGGAACAACACCCCTAGAGTAAAGTCATTTATACAAAGGTAGAAAAAAAAGTTTACTACACAGGCATCTCAAACCCTGTAGGTGAGAGAAGAGGGAGCAGGAATTGGCCCTACTTCTCTGGAGGACAATTGCCAGTTGTATCAGAATTTTACATACTCTTTGATCCAGAGTTACACTCACTGGAATTTATCCCACAGATATATTCACATTTATTTACTCAAGGACTACAACAACGATGACAAGCAAAAGGTTGGAAACTTCCTATACGCTAATGGATAGGGGACAAACTGACCTCCCTTACAGTGGAGTACTATACAGCCTTAGAAAAGAATGACCAACCTCTCTATGTTTGGACATGGAACAATCGCTCAGCTATTATAAGCAGGGGAAAATTCTATTGCAGGACAGTGTGTATGCTTGCAATATGCATAATTTTTTTTCTTAAAGAATACACAGGAAATTTAGACGTGGCTACCTCAGGAGGGAGGTGAGTAGAGAAAAGAGGGACTTTTACTTTTCAATTTATAATATACCCTTCTGTGCTAATAATTGACGTTTTCTCTCACGATATGATCCTTTTTAATTTAAATAAATTCTTTTTCCTAGAACAAACTAAACAACAAAAAACTATTAAGAATATGAAAAACACACAGATGTGAGCAAATAATGAATAATGGCAATAATCTCTACGGCTTATTGAGTGCCCTGTGCCTAGAATTTCATATGCTGTGACCCAATTAATCTTTATAGCAAATTTATGAAGTAGACGTACGTATCTCCATTTCACAGGTGAGGAAACTGACGTTCGGGGAGATGAAATGACAGAGCTAGAAGGTGGCAGAGAGAGGATTCGAACCCAAACTGTGGAATCCCTATGCCCACTGTCTTTCCTAACCGTCCTTCGGCCTCTCCCTCCAGGAGAGAAGTGCACTTACTTGACGTCCGGACCCACGCGACGCAGCGCCCCAGCCAGGCGCACCCGTGGTCCCGGCGTGCACGGGGCTCCACGCTCAGCGAGTGCGCGCGCACGCAGCGGCGCGGGCCCGGCGGCGGCAGTGGAGAAGACGTCACAGCCCGAGTTTTCCTTTTCGGGAGTCCCCGGTACACATCCTGTGTCCATGTTTGGGCATTTACGTCACGGCGGCTGGGCCGGGGCCTCCCGAAATGGCAGTGGCCCTGGGAGTCGGAAGCCCTGAGCCAGCGCCGCCGCTGCTATATAAGTGGGGGGGCCGCGGGTTGGGGGAGCCCGGCTGCGCTTTGGACAGGCGAGGAACCGCCACCCGAGGCGGGTCCCAGCGAGCAAGGGCGCCTCGGCCACCACCAACCCCGCAACCCTTTCCCAGAGGTGAGAGCCCGGAGCCAGGAGCCCGAGAGCCTAGGTCTGCGAGGCGCTGGGCGCCCCGACTGTCGGCCATCCGCGCGCCCCCAAGCCCAGCGGGCGAGGCCCCCGGAGCCCCGCAGCCGCAGCCGAGCCATGCTCCACCTTAGCGAGTTTTCTGGCCCCGACGCACTCCTGGTAAAGTCCACCGAGGGCTGTTGCTCTGAACCCAGTACCGAACTGACCCGGCTGCCTGCCAGGGACCCACCCGCAGCCGCCGGCTATCCCGCAGGTAAGGAGCGCGGCCAGGGGTGCTCAGACGGCGGCGGAGCGCGGGGACGCAAGGTGCCTGAGAACTGGCAGGGACTGGGATGCTGGAGCTGTGGGGCTAGGGGCGGAAGGAGATTCGGGGTCCTGTGTGTGCGCACCCCCAATGCCACCCCCACCCGGCCTCCAGCGCCTCCGCAGGAACCTGTGCGTGTATCAAGGCGTCCTTTTGCCTTTGCACGTGTGTTTTGCGTGTGCATGTTTGTATGTGCGTCTTGGGGCGTATGCTGGCTCCGGCTGGGTCAGAATGTGCAAAAGGCACTTTGTGTGTGCCAGTGCGCACCAAGGGCTTCTTGGGTAGGGGCTGCGGGCTCCGAGGCACGGCCTTTGATGTGCGCGGAGCTGATTCCTGCTCCCTCCTCAGCAGGTGACTTCTTGAGCTGGGCCTTGAGCAGCTGCGGCGCCGGGGGGGACTTAGCCGACTCCTGCTTCCTGGAGGGGCCTGCGCCCACGCCTCCTCCCGGCCTCAGCTACAGTGGTAGCTTCTTCATCCAGGCAGTACCCGAACACCCGCACGATCCGGAGGCACTCTTCAACCTCATGTCGGGCATCCTAGGCCTGGCACCTTTCCCGGGCGCTGAGGCGGCAGCATCCCGGTCTCCTCTGGACGCTTCTTTTCCCGCAGGCTCCGACGCCTTGCTGCCAGGACCGCCAGACCTTTTCTCCCCGGATCTGGGGGCTACCGTCTTCCCAGAGGCGTTGTGGGAGGCCTCACCCTCGGCGGGCGCCCCCTCACAGTGCCTGTATGAGCCTCATCTCTCCCCACCCGACGTTAAGCCCGGCCTCCGGGCTCCTCCGGCTTCTCCTGCGCTGGACGCTGCCTCGGCCTTCAAAGGTCCCTACGCTCCATGGGAGCTGCTTTCAGCCGGGGCTCCAGGGAGCTGTGGGTCACAGGGAGGTTACCAGGGCGCCCCGGAGGCCCGTTTCCCCCCGATGGGGGCCAAGATTGAAGACCTGCTGTCCATCAGCTGCCCCGCGGAGCTGCCGGCTGGCCCCTCCAGCAGACTGTACACCACGGGGGCCTACGATGCTTTCCCGCTGGCCCCGGGTGACTTAGGGGAGGGAACCGAGAGCCTCCCGGGGCTCCTGACCCCTACTAGTGGGGAGGGAGGGAGTAGCGGCGAAGGCGGAGAGTTTCTGGATGGTACGCAGCCTGAGCTTTCCCCGCTGGGCCTCCGCAGCGCCGGGGCGGACTTCCCGAAACCTCTGGTGGCGGACCTTCCCGGGAGCAGTGGCGTGCCTGAGCCTCCAGGACCGCCGCCGGTCCCATTCCCCACAGCCAAGGCGCGGCGCAAGGGGCGTCGGGGCGGCAAGTGCAGCGCACGCTGCTTCTGCCCCCGGCCGCACGCCAAGGCATTTGCTTGCCCGGTGGAGAGCTGTGTGCGCAGCTTTGCGCGCTCTGACGAGCTCAACCGCCACCTGCGCATCCACACGGGCCACAAGCCGTTCCAGTGCCGCATCTGCCTCCGCAACTTCAGCCGCAGCGACCACCTTACCACACACGTGCGCACCCACACAGGCGAGAAGCCCTTTGCCTGCGACGTGTGCGGCCGCCGCTTCGCGCGCAGCGATGAGAAGAAACGGCACAGCAAGGTGCACCTCAAGCAGAAGGCGCGCGCCGAGGAGCGGCTCAAGGGCCTTGGCTTTTACTCGTTGGGCCTCTCCTTCGCTGCGCTGTGAGGGTGAAATGGGTTTGCACATTGGGGCGCCGCAGTCCGGCGCGCACGAGAAAACCTGCCCACCCCTCCCCGCCTCTCTGCCCACTTTTTTCCGGCACGCCCTAGGGCGGGCCTCTGGTCCGGCTTCTAGTTCCCTTGAAGCGCCCGCCGCGCACTCCCCGTACAGCACTAGCTCCATGGACAGCTCCCGCGGTCCGGGCGCTGTCTTCCGAGTCAGCCGCGCTTTGGAGGGAAGTTCTCTCAGGCCACCCACTGAGTAGGCACTTCCCTGGGACTTGACACTCTTTTGTAATGGCGCACGCCCCACGCCCTCTCCTAGACCCCCAGAGAGGGGCAGGGGCAGAGCCGAGCTGGTCTCGCGCGGGGTTTTGTACAGCAATGTCGTTATCAGCAGCCGTTGGTTGTAACGTTTTGCTTTGGGGTTATTTCCTTTTTTGTTGTCGTTAATTTTTGTAAAGCAGACGCTATTCTCAAGCAGTTGACAATACTGTTTATTTTTGCAATTAAAATTATTGTGCTAAAAGCTTACTGAATCTGCCATCCAAGCTCCTGACCATTCCCCCACCCACTCCCCCAGGAGTGTATGTGCCAGAAGAGAAGGGAGCTCCTCACGCTCATGGCATCATTACACACCTACCGTCAGGTACTTTGGCACGTGGTAGGCATTCAATAAATATGTACTGAATTAACGAATGATTTTAATCACAGCTGACCTAAGGGTTCAAGGTGTTTCTAGAACTTGAGAGTGGTTGAGAGGCTTAGGTGGTAAACATTGTGCATATATTATCCTTCTCAGTCCTCACAATCCTGAGTGCAGCATGAGGAAGCAAAATACATAACTTGCTGGGTAACCCAGCTAGGAACAGACAGGGTCCAATTCAGATCTGTCTGGCTCCAAAGCCAGTGCTTTTTTTCCCAACCCCAGAATGGCGGCACCTCAGCTTATCAGCACTGTTTGCAAAGGCATCCTACCAAGAGGTGAAATAGATTTATTTGGCAACTAGAGGGAGCTCCAGGCAGTAGCAACAGCAGCAAAAGACTGCAGTATTTCAGTGCTGTTTGTGAACACCCAGAGCCTTGGGTATCAGAGAGGCTCCAGCCAGTGCCTATGCATCTGTATGAGAATCATATGCTGTCAGGCCCAAAAGGGACTCAGCATTCAGCTAGACTGTTGCTGGGCAGAGCCAAGCCCAGTAAGGAGAGGGTGCTTGCCAGAGGCTGCTTTTCCCACAGCAGCCCATTTACCATCTAGTCAAGCACTGGCCACAGCCCCTTTTCCCTAACTCTCCTTACAGATGAAACTTCCATAACTTTTCAGGGCGGGGGGCGGGAGGTGGAGCTAGGAGGGTGGTGAGGAAAGTATGATCCTGTGATGGGGAAAGTGGGGAATGGGTGAAACTCCCCCCCCACACACACACACTTTACTCCCTAAATTCCCAACCCAAAAGCTTTTACTCTTTCTGGTGATCTTGGGTAGACGCTGGAGCATTAAAAGCCTGCTGTGCTCCAATCTCTCCTCCCCAACAACTCCTCTCTGCTAAGGAAAGGATGCAGCCTGTCTGGGGGCTTCATTCTTTTTTGAGCTGAGCTATTCTTGAATTAAGAGAGTCCTACAGCCCTAGGATGCCAGATCAACCCAGCTTCTAATCCTTTGGCTACTTCATCCCTTCACTCTCAGATGTGCTCACCCTCCACCCCCACAGTCCAGTTGACCAGAGACAAAATTATCAATTCAATTATCAGTGAGTTCCACCCATTTTTCTCCGAGTGGTAAGTGCTTTCATGTGGTTGAGTACCTTGCATCTAATGAACCAATTTGTGGTAAAGGATTCAATACTACCTCTTCTAGGAGAGCTAACATTTTAATAGAGTAGCCTATAGAGGGCAGTGTTTAACCCCGTAGTGAGGCTCAAATGATGGACCATCAGGCACTGTAATAGGGAAGTGGTAGATACATGGAGACATAAGAAGATGATGACTCTCATTATCTTACTATTTAAGTGACCACACCTTTCACTTATAGGCATGGACCACCTGACTTCACTTTCCATGCAGAGTAGGGTAAGAAAGAGCATGAAGTCCCAGATTTCAAGCAACTGGTCCCAAACCACACAACCCGAACAAAGGAAGAAGGGCAGACAGGCTGTAGGTGGGTGGTGTCTAACCAGTCCACCCTTGCCCCCTTGAGCAGCATTCCATCAAGTACTATCGGCTCTGTTGTGCCCCACCTTGTCCTCATACCCACCTAGGCCTAAAAGCACTGATGAGAAAATTGCACCCCAAAGAAGTGACTTAGTAGTGGTGCTGGTACCAGGGCCCAGCCTGGTTCTACAACTCCCAGCTGAGAAGGCCCTCCTATTACTCCCAAGGGAAACTGCTCCATTTATTGGAATTTCCCCTAGGGACTTTGATGGAAAAGAACGTTAGGCCAGAGGTGGAAAGAATTAAATAAAACAATCAGAAAATCGTCCCAAACCCAGGACCCAAACATAATCGGGGACTAACAGAGAGCTCATTTTCTTTACTTGCTCCTATTTTTTATCTGGTCCTCAAAATGTTGTTTCCCCAGACTTAGTTCTGAGCCCCCTCCTTCCCCATTTCCACACTCTTCTTGGAGAGCACATTAATTCCTAGGCTTTCAGCTATCACTGATGCATAGATGACTTCTAAGCCAGCCAGCCCTCATCTCTACTCCAGCTGAAGCCCATGGTTCTGACTAATGAACACCTCCATATGGAGATGTTCACCACAATTTCAAATACAATCTATCTAAAATCAAATCATCCTTCCATATACCCAGTTTATGCTAATGGCGACCATCATTTGTTTGGTTCCCCAAAATCACCTAAATAACTACAGTTCTTCTGTGGGATTCATTTTTTACCCCTCTTTCCCCCACATCCAGGCTGTCACTCAGACTTACTGGATCTTACTGAAGTTCTAAAGGGTCTTATCTACTCTAATTCATGGTACATCCTTTCACATACTGTGATTTTCAGTTTGTGAGCCCATCTTAAGTGGGGATTTACCTGGTCAGTAATATTCTGTAGCCTGGGTTGAGGGTATGTTGCTCCTGAGCAGTTTTGTGCTTGCTTCTGCCAGGCATTCCAGGAATATCAACTGACGAAGACCAATCTTTATGTTAATTTCTTGGCTTGGGGTTCTTGTACTATGCAGGTGTTGTGAGTTTAAACTCTAACTCAAGTAGTTATAAGTTCTCAGAGGCAACTCCCCCTTCTCCACCCAGGGCCCAGGTCAGGACAGACAAGCAACGTGGGAAGGTATTCCTTCCCCCATACTTCCTGGGGTTAGTCACAGCACATCTTGAGCTTACATTTGTTGGTCTCAGTTCCCTTGTTTTGGTCCAAGTAGATTTCCTTCCCTTTCTTGCAAGCTCAGCTAAGCATTTCAGATGTCTGTTATGTTTTGTGAATCAGTCCATGCATTCTTTAGCACGAGGGACTTTGGTTTATTCCACAGTATTGCTGAAAACTAAAGCCAGAAGATATTGATTCTTCTTTTAAAATATTTCCCCCATTTATCGTTTCTGTTCCTATTGCCAGCACCTCAGTCCATTCCACCCCTTCCACATACACCAAACACTTTGGCTATGACAATCACATAATAGTTGGAAGGAGCTCACACGAACATCCTGTCTGACCCCTCATTGTACAGACTAGGAAACTGAGGCCCAAGAAGTTTGGGATTTTCTTAAGGGGACACAGATGATGAGAGACTGAAGTAGGCCTTGAACTTGGGCTTTCCAGTTCCAAGACCAGTGCATATCCGTATATCCACTTGTTTCACAAGTTTTACTGAGCGCCTACCATATGTTGGGCCCATGGTTCCCAACTTTTTTACTTTCTAGTGCACCTGAGGAGTTCAATACACACACATCAGTAACAAAGCCTCGCTCAAATCCTGACTCTCACTCTGGAGAGACAGGGAAGAGTAATAAGAATCTTGATGAGGCAGGATATGGGGGAGAGTTTGACAAAGCAACCCAGAGTGCTACTTCCTCCCTCTTCACCCCAACCTCTGTGCCCTGTTTGAAACAAGCCTGCACTACACCAAACTGCTTCCTGTGGTCCCTCTGCCTCCATTCTCTCTCCTTCCGTTTCACACTACACAGCACTACTGATGTAATTTCCCTAAACCATTATTCATAGTGTTTTATCCCAAACTGACCACAATTTCCACCTTCCTACAAAAAATGCATCGCACTTAAAGCCCTCCATATCTGATACAAACTTATCATCCACCCTCCTCTGTAGTCTCTCCCTTTGCTCCGTGCTCGTTCCTCCCCCCTACGTATTGTCCAAATCCTCCCACCGTTGAGCTCCTTCAAGGGCAGAGACCTTGTCTGATCATCCACATGTGTGGCCACCATATCACTAGGCCTTCTGCCCAGCACACCTTAAGTGCTTAATTATTGGGTTGATTGGTTGGCTAAAAGGAGAAGAGAAAAAGAGAAGGGGAAAGAGGAAGGAAGGAAGGTGGTTGGAGAGCATGAAACTGGGAAAGGATCAGGAGGGAGATGGGAAGAAGCAAGATTGAGGCACCGATGCAATCCATGGGGTCCCATGAGTAGGACCACACTTCTGGATGGTCTGTGCCTGTCTAATTCTTCCTGAGCCCATGATTCTCTGCCTCAGGTCTGGGTCCCCAGATGTGTCTGTCATTCAGCTTTCTCTCTCCCTTTTGGCTTTTCTGGCCCACATGAAGTGGGATTCAGTTTAACATTTTTAGAACTGTGGTTCCCATAACAACCAAGCAGGAACTGTTGTCCATGAAATGTAGCCTGGGCACACATGCACACACACATATGCACATGTGTGCACGTGCGCACATACACACCCGAATACACACATAAAGTACATGCACGCCCACTTACATACACATGTGCATTTGCTCGTATATACACACCCATATGCACAAGCACACCCACATGTACACACATGCATACATTCACACGGGCATGCACTCACAAACACAATGCACACACATGTATATGCACAGATATACACCTGTATGCACGTGCATGTATGTACACATTCATGAAAACGTGTTCATACACAAGCATGCCTCAAATTGTTTTGTTCTTTAAAAAATTTATTTATTTTATTTATTTATTTTTGGCTGTGTTGGGTCTTCGTTGCTGTGCACGGGCAAGTGGGGGCTACTCTTTGTTGAGGTGTGCGGGCTTCTCACTGCGGTGGCTTCTCTTGTTGCGGAGCATGGGCTCTAGACGCGTGGGCTTCAGTAGTTGTGGCATGTGGGCTCAGTAGTTGTGGCTTACGGGCTAGAGCACAGGCTCAGTAGTTGTGGCACACGGGCTTAGCTGCTCCACGGCATGTGGGATCTTCCGGGACCAGGGCTTGAACCTGTGTCCCCTGCATTGGCAGGCAGATTCTTAACCACTGCACCACCAGGTAAGTCCCTCAAATTGGTTTTGCATATTCATAGGAAGCACAGAGTGAGAACAAACATCACTAGAAGAAAAAACAATATATGGATATTTTTGGCAATCTGCAAAAGCAGGTGGATGTAGGGACTCTTCATTTTGGCAGTGGAAGGCTCAGTGGGCTTAATACAGCAAAGGGGTGGCAGGAGGGCACTGTATTCAAGCACAGACTTTGGAATTTGGTGACTTGAGTTCAAATCCCGACTGTGCTCTTTTTTGAGCTCTGAACTTTAGTTTCCCAATCTGTAAAGTGGGGATAATAATAATACCTACTCAATAGGTTTGACAATTGAATGGTATGCATAAAAATGATTAGTGTAATGCCCGGCATTTGGTTAATAGGAGCTGGTATAACTTAGGTCTTAGGAGAAGTGATTTCTTATTTGCTCAATCTAAGACTTTCTTGAGGAGG
The DNA here is from genome assembly GCF_964165515.1 of Mesoplodon bidens. Classification (NCBI taxonomy): domain Eukaryota; kingdom Metazoa; phylum Chordata; class Mammalia; order Artiodactyla; family Ziphiidae; genus Mesoplodon; species Mesoplodon bidens. Next base: position 26,869,670 of record NC_138170.1, read on the forward strand.
AAGGAAATTCAGGAGCTAGGGGTAGGAAGAGAAGATGTGGGGGAGGAGGGAAGTTTGAACTGACTGGCTTGAGTCCTTATTAAATTTGCCTTTCTTCAAAAGCCACCTGACAACTCTACAAATTATCCCTCCAGATACTAAATGCCCAATATCCCTGCCTTAGCAGGAATAGGATGGGGTCAAGGAAAGTCCCCATCAGCCTCGTTTATTGGAAAATCCTGGGGCTATGCTGGATTTCTGTTCTGCTGCAGCTGTACGACCCCTAGTGGTCTTGGACCTCAACCCTGCCCAAGCCAGTTTCTTTGCCGTTGTCCAAGCACTACCCCTAGCCTGAAATGCCATTTCTTCTTTTCCTCATCCAAAGCTCAGTTCATCTCAGCCCTGGGCTTAGTAGCCCCAACACCCTATCTGATTTACCCACTGCAGCCCTGTAAACTTCCTCCAAGCCCAGGACAGTCAGATTGCTCCTGCTTCAACAGCTGGATGGGCCTTAAGCCAAGGGCGGGCCCTCTAGGTGCTCCAGTCCCAGGGAGCCAGGCTTCTCCCCTAACCAAGTTTGAGGTGGGAGTGGGTGGGAAGGAACCAGGGCCGGAGCCCACTGTCCCTTTCTTCCTCCGCCAGGTCGCGGATAGGATTTGTGACGGGGACACGTGCTCCTAGACGGCACCCTCAAGGGCAGGATTGGCTCCGGGACATGACGGAGTCTGACCGAAGACACTCCTAGTTCCCGTGGTTCCCTAGGGATGCCCAGAGGGGACTGACACAGGCAGTCTCCGCGGAGACTGTGTCTCGGACCCGGGGTCGCTGAATGCACACCCAGGCGCGCGTCCCAGTAGGCTGCATAGAGCCCGTGGCGCAGATCCCAGGAGTAATGCAGCGCGCCGGCCCTCTTCCCGACCAGAATCGCCCACCCCAGGATGTGCCCCGAGTGGAAGCAGGCCCAAGCCAGAGTGGTAGGGTTAGGGCGGAGAGGTTCGGATTAAAGGTGGGCAGCCGAGGTCACAACCGGAGGTGCCCGGGGCAGGGAGAGTGCACTGGGCGGTGCCGCGACCCGGGAAGACAGGGACTCAGGAGGAGCGCGGCCGGAGAGGCCCCTGCACCCCCAGGGCGGCGCCGCGGACCCCTCCCCCACCGAAGCCACCTTCAGCGGAAAACGTGGGGTCCCGGCGCAGCCGCTTCTGGCGGTATCTGCGGCTCCCCAGCTCGCAGGAGAGCCCGCCCCGGAGGAGGGGCCGGCTCCGCCCCACCTCCTTGCCACCTCCCTCCCCCTTCCCTTCCTTTCCTCGGGCCGCGCGCCCCCTCCTCCCTCCTCCATCCTTCCCCCACCCTGTTTGTGTGCCCCTCCCGCTGCGACTGGCTGGGAGGCTTGACCGCCCCCGCCCCGAGAGGGAGGCGGGGGCGCAAGCCGCGGCGGCCACCCGAGGCTGCGGAGGGGAACGAGATCCGAGGCCCCGAGGCGGCCCTGCATCTGGCCCGGGCACGCGGGGGCTGCCTCTGCACCCCCAGCCGAGGGCCGCGGGGCCTGGCCTCGTCGCGGGGTGGAGTAGGTAAGGGCGAGTCGCGGGCGGGCTGCGGGACCGCTCTTATAGAGAAGGCAGGGAGGACCCCAGCCGCTGCCGCCTTCTCTTGCTTCTCTCCCACAGCCCTCTGGAGGCCGGAGAGGCTCCCGGACCGGGGCGGGGGAGGGGATTTGGGCAGGCCAGGCCAGGGCAGAGGCAAGGAAGGGGTTAATTTAAGGATTTAAAATCAGAACGATTTGGGACCAGGCTTCCCATCCCCCTTCTCGCCAGTCGCTCCTCGAGCCAGGCTGGGGGGCGGGGCGGGCTCCAGATCCCACTGGGACTCTGGACCTTGGAGAGCCGGGGCCAGAGGGAGGGAGGAGGAAGCGCGCCCTCAAACCCCAGCCCTCTCCACCTGCTTCTGAAAAGGGGTGGGGGAGGGGCTTGGTGTTGCGGCCTGGCTGGGCACCTGTGCGGGTGTCTGAGGGTGGGAGGGTTTGGGTGCCCCTGTGCACGTGTGATAAGTCTGGATGGTCTGGAGGTGTGCATGTGTGTGCAGGCATGTTTATGTCTCCTCATATCCCAGTGCCTCCGCCGGTGACTGTGCCCACAGTGGTCTGGATGTGTGCTCCCCACTGCATTGCTTTGCATGTGAGTGTGTGCCACGGTGCCTGTGTGCACTTGCCACAGTCTGCCTGTGAGCAGGAGTGGGGCCTGCTCTCTCCTTAGGTTGAGTCTGCAGTGAAGGGCCCAGATGGTTTTCAGGGTGTGGATCCAGGTGCTGGAGCCATGTGTGTGTGACCTTGGGGTGTGTGTGCATGTTTGCAGGAGCCTAAGAATGAGGGGGAGATTAGAACAGAAAAGGCAGTGTCAGAGCTGCCAAGAAGCAGTGGACTGGACGCAGTGACCCCTGTGGGTCTTCACCAGGCTATAGTGACTACTCTGGGAGCTACAGATGTTGGGCCACAGCCCCAGGTGTGGAGAGCCAGAGCCTCTGCCTTCTTGGGGGATTCAGGGGGCATTCCTTTATTCCCCAACCACAGGGACACCTCCAGCTGGCTCCCCATCCTTAAAACACCTCCTCCACCTGCTGGCAGATGTCTCCTGGAAGCACTGAGCTTAGAGTTTCATTTCTTTGGCCTGTAATGCCATCTACTAATATCCAAGTCTTCCTCCCCCATTTCTGTAATTTCCACCTTCTCTGCTTTCCTGCGTGTGGATTTTATATGGAAAGAGGGAGAAAGAGCTGCTGGGCCCAGAAGGCCAGGTGGGAGGGAGAGAAGATGCCAGGGGCATGGTAGAGAGTTGGGGACAAGGGGAATGACCATCGAAAACCAAACTCTGTGAAATTCTCAATTTTGCCTGATTTGAATTTAACAGAGAAAGAGACCGAGAGAGGGAGTTTGGTGATATCCACATACTTGTTTCTAGATTTAGGGAATATTTGTTTTTGGAATATTTGTAGTGGGAAAGGGGGTCATGGTTGTGGAAAGGTAATTGCCAACCTGCCTTTGAATTCCCTGGACTTTCCTACCTCTCTGGTAGCCCACCACACCCTTTATTCATTCATTCAACAAATACTTATTGAGTGCTACTATGGGCCAACCTATGAATATTATAGTATTGGTATGACATTCCACTCCCAACCAGAAGGAACATAGTACTGAAACTAAGAGCATGGTGTTTGAAGTCAGTCAAATGGTACTGACTGACTGGGTTCAAATCCCAGCTTGTACTGTTTCAATTATTCACTGGTGTATAACAAACCTCTCCAGCATACAGGGGCTTAAAACTACACTGATTTATTATTTATCATGGTCTGTGGGTTGGCTGTGACTGTGGGCTCACTTGGCCCTTCTCAGGTGCATACAGTTGAGAGAGACTGGCTGGAAAGGAACATCAAGATGGCCTTTCATCCTCCAGGGCCTTTTCACACATGGCGTCTAATCACTCAGTAGTCTAGCTCAAGTTTTCTACGTGGCAGCTGGATCCCAAGAGGAAGTATTCAAAAAGGATAAGCTCTATGGAACTGCTTATCAAACCTCTGCCTGCATCAGGCTTTAATGTCCCATTGCCCAAAGTCACATGGCCAAGCTCTGAGTCAGTGTGGGAGAGGACCGCATAAGGGCAAAAATACTGGGAGGCATGGCTCGTTGGGTGCCACCAAAGCAACAGTTTGTTAAGTCACTTACTGGTCTTGGACCAGTGATTTGGCCACTCTGAGCCTCAGTTTCCTCATCCTAAAATGGAGGTGATACTACGTACTTGGCAGCACTGTCGTGAGAACTGAGTGAAAACCATGTTGTCTCACCAGAATAACTAGTAGGCCAATGTTCACTGCTTTGATTATTAGACTGCAAGCACCTTGAGAGCATTACTGTCTTAGTCATCTGTGTCCTCAGTGCCTGGCATGGGCCTTTGTGTTTGACATCTTTTTGTTGGGTGGATAAAATGGAATGAAGCAGACAAGTCCTAAGCCTTGGAGCTCTGCTAGAGCGACAGTGTTGAGAAGACACAGCAAGTTCTGACCTCCCAGTGGGTGACTTAAAGAGTTGCGGAAGCAAATGCTATTCAAGGTGATTCTCGGATTGATTTAATTGTAACCAAATTCACCCAGTTCCATGACGATGAGTGGTGGAAGTCACTTTGGTTACATAAATCAATCAATTCATCCTCCATTATTCATTGTGATTCCTCTAAGAATATACTGAGGTCTACTGTGTGTGTGGAAGGTGTGAGGATGAGTCAGTTGCATTGCCCCTGCCCTCCAATGTATGTGAAGGGTAGGATCTGATGTGCAAACAGGTCCATGACCATCCAGTATGTGATACTTGTTACCGTGTGTGAAGAGCTGTGGTGAGGAGTGATTCATGTTGTGATGTGACTTGAGCTGGAGGAGGGGGTAGAAGGCTGCATGGAAAGGGTGGCATCTGAGCTGGGCCTGCAGAATTCACCGATTAGAGGAGGTAGGCCCGGGAAGAGGGGCCAGCATGAGCCAAGACTCAAGGATATGACATCACATGGCACTTCTCAGTGAAGCTAAGCCCCATAGGGCTCACTAAGGATGCGCGTGGGAAGCGTAAGCTAGGGCTGACAAGGCTGAGTGGTGGTCAGATTCCAGTCAGCCTTGAGGGCAGGCAAGGCAGGGTGGACATTACTTCTTAGAAGATGGCCTGCCTTCAGAGATGTTTTATAAGAATTAGAGTGACACGACTGGATATCTTTTTGAGGAAACCATGAGAATTCAAAGCTGGAGGAGTTAGAGACTCCAGTTAGAAACAGTATCAATGTCCAGATAGAAGAGGATAATAGGAAAAGGGCTATAGGAAAAGCAACAAATAGAGTCAAATATTTAGAAGATAGTATTGACAAAAATCAGCAACTGATGAGATCTGAGGGGGACTTTGAGAATTCAGAGATGCGTTGGGGGTTGCACCCAGGGCGCCAAGTAGACAATGAGCATGTTGGTCAAGATGGGAAGCAGGAGGAAGAAGCAGGTTTCAAGGTGAGCATTGTGGTATCATGAGTTCACTATTGGTCATATTAAGCTCTCAGCCGCCTACGTTAAAATATCATCCATTTCGTCTTCCCTACTTGCTGCTTCTAAGAAACACTTTTAAAAAAAGAATTGCTATAAATTACAGGTCTGAGGCACTGAGTTATCCGTGCCTCAGGCTAGCGGAAGTGATGGTATAGATTAAAATTAGGTTATCTCTAAGAAGCATTTAAATATGTTCAGGTGTCTTTCATTTTCAATACTGCCTCTGATTCTCCCATGCAACCCCCTTCCCTTCACAGCTGAGCTTCCTGCGTCTACTCACTGTCTACTCACATCCTCACCTCACTCTCTTCTCAACCCACAGCAGCCAGGCTCATCAAAGTGGCCCTCTCTAAAGTCACTAGTGGACCTTTTCCACCTCTGCTCTGACCTGAGTTATCAACTCCTGTTGTTTACACTGTTTTCTTTACTCCTTCCCACTCCTTCCATCCATGACGTCCTCTCTTCCTGAAGGTTTCCTGCCAGAATTCCCATTTCTGCTGCTGGTTCTTAGGAACTTCTTGGTTCTTCTCCCTCCTCTGCCTCTCTGAGGGTCCACCTTTCCACCCCGGCTCTCCTCTCTCTGCACCCTCTCCATGGTCCTGTTCATCCACTTTTGTTTTTATGCTTAAATTGCCAAAACTGTATTTTCAGCTCCATATTGCATTTTGCAAACTATGTACCAAATATCTCTATTTCCAAGGCCCACTGGAACCTCAAACTCATGGAATCTACAACCAAACTCACTCTCTCTCCCCCAAACCTGCCCTCATTCATTTTCCCTCCTTACTGAACCTCATCCCCATCTACATAGATGCTCAAAACTCCAAACCTGAGCCTGACCCTTGACTCCTCCCTTTTGTACCCACCGCAGTCATTCTGTCACCAAGCCTTCTCCCCTCTCCTTTCTTAATTGTTGCCAGACCCATCCTTCTCCCAATTTGCACTCCTGCTAACTTGGCTAACAATTTCCGTGTTGTGTTCCTGTAGCCTTCTTCCTGACATTGGCCCTCTGTAGTCCATTCTCTAAACTACATCTGATTAAGTCCTTGCCATCCCTTCATTCCACAAACATTTACTGAGCACTTAGCGGGCACTGTTGTTAAGTGCTGGGGAAATAGTGATTGAGAAAGACAATGTCTCTACCCTCATGGAGTTTACATTTTCCTTCCCTGTGACAGGTATACTCTTTCTCAGTTCCTTGCCTTTGTACATGCTCTTTTGCTGCTCAGGATTGTTTCTTCCCCTCCCCAGCCTTATAATTGCCCTTCCTCACCTGACAACTCTATTTTGCTCTTCAAGAGTCAGCCTGCAGTGGAGGCTAACACAACATTGTAAAGCAACCATACTCCAATAAAAATTAATCATAAAGAAAGAGTCGGCCTAGATGCTACTACATCTGGGGGTTCCCCAACCCCCCCTCCAGTTCCTCAAGCTAAGTGTAGAATTCTGTGCCAGTCTCTTGCATAACATTTATCTCATGACTACACCATCCAATCCATTAGTCTGCCCCAGATCACAGGCTGCTTGAAGGCAAGGATTGGATCTTGTAGGTCTGTGTGTCCTCAACATCCCTAGCACAGCACCTGGTATAGTTCATGGCACAGAGCAGGTACTCAGTAAATGTACGTTGAATGAATTCATGTTGGAATAGTGTTTAGGAGAGAATTCTAGGTTTGAAATACAGATTTATAAGGGTATTAGTTAAGACTTTTGATTGCAAATGACAGAAATCCAACCCAACCCAAATTATTTTAAGCAAAAAAGGATATGTACCAATTCATATAACTGGAAAAAAGAGGGATGAGTGGATCTTGGGCATAACTGTATGCAGGTTCTCAAAAGTGGGTGAAGGACTTCCCTGGTGGCGCAGTGGTTAACAGTCCACCTGCCAATGCCGGGGACATGGGTTCAAGCTCTGGTCCGGGAAGATGCCACATGCCACGGAGCAGCTGAGCCCGTGCGCCACAGCTACTGAGCCTGCGCTCTAGAGCCCGCGGGCCACAATTTCTGAGCCCACGTGCCATAACTACTGAAAACCTGCATGCCTAGAGCCCGTGCTCTGCAACAAGAGAAGCCACCTCAATGAGAAGCCCACGGACTGCAACAAAGAGTAGCCCCTGCTCACTGCAACTAGAGAAAGCCCATGTGCCGCAACGAAGACCCAACGTAGCCAAATAAATAAATAAATAAATAAGAAAAATATTAAAAAAAAAAGTGGGTGAAGACTCTCTAACTCTTGACTAGGCTTCACTCTGAGTGTTGCCACATTTTCTCCCCACCAGTCATGGGTTTTCTCCATGTCATGGGTGGAGGTTGCAAAAGGCCATAGACAGCTTCATCATCCCTAGCATGTGATCCCAGAGAGTCAAGAGGACTCCTTAGTCTTTCATATAAATTCTCAGTGAAGGATTCAGTTGGCTCAGCCTGAGGAATCATTATGGCCAAGAAGATGGGGGTACAGTGATTGGTCAGGTCTGGGTCCACCCCACTAGGATTGGCAGCCATGTCAGAACCACATGGAGTGGGGAGGGGTAGCTCACCAAAGAGAAGATGAGATGTTGCTATTACCAGAAGGTGAAGAAGACTTGCTGAGCAGATAAAAATAATAATGTTCACTGCAGGAACTCTCAGTGACTACATGGTAGTGGAGGCCATGAAAATGCAAGACTATCTGTGTTTCTGGCAGAGTCAACACGTGAAAATGTGACAGTAGACAGGAGCCAGAGAAGACACACATCTGGACATGGTTGGTCTTATTTGAGAGGACATGAAACTCACACACCGGAAAGCCTTAAAGACAAAAACAGCTAATGCTTCTGATTGAGTCTTCTACCCAAAGAAAACAACCTTGGGCTGGACTTTAAAAAAAGTAGACTTGGACTTTGCTGGTGGCTCAGTGGTTAAGAATCCCCCTGCCAATGCAGGGGACACAGTTTCGAGCCCTGGTCCAGGAAGATCCCACACGCCGTGGAGCAGCTAAGCCCGCGTGCCACAACTACTGAGCCTGCACTCTAGAGCCGCAAACCACAACTACTGAGCCCGCGTGCCACAACTACTGAAGCCCGTGTGCCTAGAGCCCGTGCTCCGCAACAAGAGAAGCCACCACAATGAGAAGCCCGCGCACCCCAATGAAAAGTGGCTCCCACTCGCCGCAGCTAGAGAAAGCCCGCGCATAGCGACAAAGACCCAACGCAGCCAAAAACAAATAAATTAATAAATTTAAAAAAATTAGGTATTAATAGTATTGACTGGGGACTGGAGTCCCTGGAATCCCCCTAGATTTAAAAAAAAAAAAGAAAAGTAGACTTGAGATAGACATCTGAGATGGGGGAAGGAGATAACAGGTCCTGAGGATGGCAAGGAGGCAGGGCCAGGCTGAAAAAGGAGGCAGGTCTTAGGTTTGCAGAGGTTGCTGATTTGGGGAGACGAGAATGCAAAGGAAAATCTCTGACCGTTCTGTCAAGGTGATCACAGTACAGGATTGTGATGGAATTTGAATAGACAACACTTCTATTTTTCCCTTTCCTTCTCTCCCCTCCTCCCTCCATCACCTTCTTGCTTGCGTTCAGGCAAAGCTTCATGCTCATGCTGAGGAGGTGGGTAGATCTAGGCAGAAACATTCCTAAGAATGATTCATAGTCATTCCTCAGCTCCAGCAGATGGAGGGAAACTGTGGGGTGGGCTGGCCTCAGGTGAAGAGCCACCTGGATCCCAGAAGCCCCTTCCTTCCTCTAGCTTGCACATCCACACTCAGGCCTATACCCCCAGGCCTCCCCCTTCCCCTGCTCTTCTAGAAGCCTGGCTAGCAAGGTGCTGTGTAGGCAAGATTCCCCCACAGGAAGGACCAGCGCTTAGCTGAGATGGACAGGCATACAGAGGCGCTCAGAAACCCAGCTGTACGTGCATGAAGAATAATCCTGTTCCTGAACAGTTGTGTGTGTGTGAACCAAGTTCTCCTTATAATGTATGCCTGATCAGTTTGCCAACTTCCTCAGTTTTATCTATAGCCATTAGTCTATTCAGGTTTTTTATTTCTTCTTGAGTCAATTTTGATAATTCATATTTTCCTAGAAAAGCATTCAGTTCATCCAGATTTTCAAAAATTTGGGCCAGGAGTTGTAACTGGTAGCATTTCAGTAATTTAAAAAAATCTCTGTGTCAGTGGTTATATCCCTCTTTTCATTATAGTGTTATGTATTTGTTTTCTTTCTTTTTCTCTTTGAATAGATTTGCCAGAGGGCTATTTATTTTGTTGGTCTTTTCAGAGAACCATCTTTTGGATTTACCCCTCAAGGCTACTGTTTGAGGGGTTTTTTTCCCTCTCTTTTCTTTTTAAAATTTTTATTGGAGTATAGTTGCTTTACGATATTGTGTTTCTACTGTACAGCAAAGTAAATCGACTATACGTATACATGTATCCCCTCTTTTTTTGGATTTCCTTCCCATTTAGGTCACCACAGAGCATTGAGTAGAGTTCCCTGAGCTATACAGTAGGTTCTCATTAGTTTTCTATTTTATACATAGTATCAATAGTGTATATATGTCAATTCCAATCTCCCACTTCATCCCACCCTCCCCTTTCCCCCTTGGTATCCATACGTTTGTTGTGTATGTCTATGTCTGTATTTCTGCTTTGTAAATAAGATCGTCTATACCAATTTTTTCAGATTCTAGAGTGTTAATATACCTAAAAGAAGGTGATGTTAGAACAGTGAGTAATATTTAGTTTTTTAAAAGAAATTTAAGTCCCTATCTTATACATACTAATGTACTTTTAGATGAAATGATACAATAACTTGGATTTGCTCAAAATTATCCAGTGGTGGAGGAGGTGTGAGCCAGAGAACAGTGTACAGATGAAAAAAACTGGCCACGAGTTGATAATTTCTGAAGTTAGATGATGGGTACATAGGAGTTCATCATCATATTCTCTCTATTTTGGAATATGTGTGAAAATCTCCATAACAAAAAGTTGGTTTTTTTAAAATCCTTGTCTCACCATGCATACCAAAAATTTCTAGATGGATGAAAACTCCAGTGTATAAAGGAAACCACACAGCCTGAAATATTTGCATGCTACCAGTCATTGTCAGTTATAATATTATGGTTATTTGTTTAAAGCCCTTAATTTAAAACATGTTCTGGACTTTTTAAAAAAGGAGATCACAAAGTACTAAAAGTTTATATAACCCTTGGATAGGGATGGACTTTCTAAGCATGACAACAAAATGAGAAATCCTAAAGATTTTACTGAAGGAAACTTTAAAGCTTTAGTATATCAATAAAGACTGTAAACAAAAGTAAAAGCTAATCAACACACTCAAGAAAAATATTTGTAGTATATAAATGACAAAAGATCAATATTCTAAAAAGCCTTCAAAAATCAACAAGAGGGCTTCCCTGGTGGCACAGTGGTTGAGAGTCCGCCTGCGGATGCAGGGGACACGGGTTCGTGCCCCGGTCCAGGAAGATCCCACATGCCGCAGAGCGGCTGGGCCCGTGAGCCATGGCCACTGAGCCTGCGCGTCCAGAGCCTGTGCTCCGCAACGGGAGAGGCCACAGCAGTGAGAGGCCCGCATACAGCAAAAAAAAAAAAAAAAAAAAATCAACAAGAAAAGATGAATGTTCAGTATAAAAATGAGCAAAGTAGTACATAGTCAAGGCACCAAAGAGATATAAATGACTGATAAATTGTGAAAAAATGTCCAGCCATTAGTAATCAAAAAAATGCAAGTGAAACAGCCAGGCCATTTTTCAAATTGGCAAGAGTACATCAAGGCCAAAGCATGAAGCTGTGGAGTTTGGCTGCAGCCGACAGATGATCGGCATAATTGAAGGATGATAAGCAGGAGTTATCTCTAGTCAGAGGCATCTGGTGCCTTATATAGGATGGTAGAGAGCTGTGAGACCAAAGGCTGGAGTAGCAGTCCAGGGGTGGGGGGAGCACAAAGCATGAGAAGAGAACAGTTGTGTTGAGAGAATTCAAAGGAAAAATCAGCTGGTCTTGATGGCTAGCAGACAGCAAAATCAAGATGGCCAGGGCTGTGGGGTGCCTGGGAGGACAGTGGCACTCTTGAGGGAAACGGATGCTGGGGAGTGGGTCAGGGAAGTCCAAGGTTTGTTTTTTGGTGCTGTGGGTCATCGTGGTAGTTTAGAGCCTCATTACTGGCTACCAATTCCAATGATTTAATCTACAAAACAATTTGCTGCCTCACACAATTGACAAGTCCTGGGTTAAAGTTTTTGGCACATCTGGATCTGGGTGGTCAAGGGATGTCATGAGGAGTCTTTTTCTTCTTCTCACCCAGAGAGAGGACAGAAAGGGCCACCAGCAGCTCCAGCCTCACACTCTGCCGGCTGAGCACAGGTCTAGAGTGGCTGTATTGGCCTGGCCTAGGAAACTCGCCCAGTACAGAGTGCTAACTGTGACTGATGAACAGGCCAAGGTCACATGAGCTCCCCTGGAGCCTGGGGGTGGGGTCAGCCCTACCCAAACAACATCGACTCAGAGTGGGGGGGAAATGGTTCTTCAAGGGAAAACTGGGGTGTCTACCTACAAAGGGGGACTGGAGTTGAAGAGCAAAACCAATAAATGTCCACTACCTTCCACCTCTGTCCAAGATCTAGACAGATCCCCCTTCTCGTATAATTTAAAAGTTTTCTCTGTTTATCATAATGCAATTGTCCCTTACAAAACTTAAAACACACCTGTCCCACCTCCGGAAGGAGACGTTCCAAGTTCTCACCACTTACCATGCCCAGCCCCAATTCAAGATCTTATCTGTCGTGGTACTGAGCTAGCCCCTCATGGTCTTTCAATTTATGGCCAAACTACAATGATGGAAGAAAAATTGGATAACTGAAAGAACAAAACCCTCCCAGTTGAAGAGGGGAGGTGAGGGAGAACACTCAGGGGTCACAAGTCCATAGCCCAGTCCACATGCTTGAGCAGTCGGCGTGGATGAGGTTCCCTGGCCCACCCGTCTGCTGCTCTGGTTCTGCTGTCTCGGAGAGCATCCCTTATCCTTCATGCTCTGTGGCCCTGTGCAAAAGGGGCTTTGAGGGGTCACCTCCCATTGGTGGAGGTTTGGGGTTGGGAAACTGTAGGGGCTGAGTAATCCCTGGCCTTTGTTTTCCAGGTTTGTGGGTTTTTCCTGGCAATACAATCCCTTTAATGATTAGAATGCTCTCAGTCAGTTCGTATTCAGCCATCCCCAGAGCTATTAACCAAACTGGAAACCTATTGAAAGTTATAATTCTTTATTTTTATTTATTTATTTATTTATTTTTTGCGGTATGCGGGCCTCTCACTGTTGTGGCCTCTCCCGTTGCGGAGCACAGGCTCCGGACGCGCAGGCTTAGCGGCCATGGCTCACGGGCCCAGCCGCTCTGCGGCATGTGGGATCTTCCCGGACCGGGGCACGAACCCGTGTCGCCTGCATTGGCAGGCAGACTCTCAACCACTGCGCCACCAGGGAAGCCCGAAAGTTATAATTCTTGAATCAAGTCCCTGGTGATGCTGTTGGGGGAGGAGGAGGAGTTGTCTCTTAGCAACAGGGCTTGGTGCTCTGCCTGTCCCAGGAGCCCGTGGTTCTGTGGCTCTAGATAGGCCTCTGCTGCAGGGCAATGCAAACTCCTAGTCTGTGATGAGAGGCAGAGTTCGTTTGCCCCTTCTCCCTCAAGCTGCATCTCACTGGAAGGCTGCCTGTATTGGAAGCAACGGTTGCCTCTGTTGAGCTGGGAGGGCACAGCAGGAGGGGTTCAAGAGGGCCTGAGGAGTGAAGAGCCTATCAGGCCCCAGGTTTGTCTCCCTCTGCGTTTCCAGCCTGCCTGTCTTTGCTTGAGCTGACTTTAGCTAGAAGCAGAGAACTGGCTCTTAATTATCTGACTCTCAGCCATATTGAATTACTGGCCTCAGGCAGAAAGGGCCTCTCTGGGCAAAGGAGCATTTTCTTCCTCTCTGCTTTCAGATGGGCCCCTTTTAGCCAGAGCGTGTCTCTTTCTTGTTGGACATTTTTCTACAAGTCCCCTAAAGTTCCAGCCTTGGTAGGAACATCTGAGCTCTAGAGGCCGTGGGAGAGTTTCATCAGCTGCTTTGCTGCTGTGTAGCAGGCTTCACCAACTTCTGAGCAGGGGAAGCGGTACGGTCCCTCTTAGTTCAGCTAATTCCTTCTAAAATTTTTTCCCAAAAAATTTGACTTCTGATTCTAATTTCTGAGTTTGGAATTTTTTCTGGTGCAGATAACACAGACCCAACTCCAACTGGCTAAAGCAAAAGGAATTGATTGGCTCACACAACTGAACAGACCAGGATCTCAAACAGTGTGAGGAATCTCACTTCTACCTGTCTGTGTTGGCTTCATTCCCAGGTGGTTCCTCCCAGAGGAGGCAAAGATGGCCCTCACAGCTCTGGCCCTCCCCATCAGCTTTGAAACCTGAGCCCAAAGAGGATGCTTTCCCCAGTAATGCCAGAGAAGTCCCGGAGAAATGACTCATTGACTCAAGTTGGGTGATCTGTGCCCATCTCAGGACTCTGACTGGCCAGGCCTATATCACATTCTTACCCCTGGAGCAAGGGTGAACCATCAACCCCCACCCAGACCACATGGACTGAGAAAGTGGGGAAGGAAGGATGGTGACCCAAGGTCAAAGCAGGGTGCTGTTGCCAGGGGGACGACTGGGTGCTGGGCTGGCAAAGGGAACAGGCATCCACCCATACATCCATGTGGAAAGCCAGAAGGCAAATGGAACTCAAGAGTAGGTCAGGATAGAGAGGTAGAGCTGAGAGTCAAGGCTTAAAGATGTGAGTAAACCAGACTGTGGGAGTGAACCAGATAGAGGCAAAGGGGGCTTGAAGGCAGACCTCCCATCAGGAGATAGGAAGATTAAGAAGACAGCAAGAAGAAAAGGTCAGAGAACCCAAACGGGGCAGCTTCATGGCAGCCTATGAACATGGAGCGGTCAGTAGTATTATCCAAGGGACGAAGTAGGTGAAGACCCTTGATGACAACTACATTGTCTGATTAGCAGGTGGTCTGTGACTTGAAGAGCACAGTGATAGCAGAGGTGGTTGAAGCCTGGTAGCAGGCATTTAGGAAGAGGAGGGCAGTGAAGAATAGGGTAGGGATCCCACAAGGCAGGGGAAGGGTGACCGGAAGCCAGAGTTAAGGGGGGATGGGCAGCAGGCGTTCAGGGTGACCAGGAGTGGGACGCCAGGAAGGGTGGTGACTTGTGCCAGAAGGAACCTGGAGAAGACAAGTATCATGGCCCTTGAGGCAAAGGGAAGAGCAGGGATGGGAGGGAGTGGGACAGAAGCAGGAACGGGAACAGTGACATAACACTGGTATCATCAGGTGAGGTGACATCTTGGTCACTGCAACATGGTACCAATAGTCCAGCTGGTCTAATGAGTGTGGTTTGCAAGACACGAAATAAGCATTTTTTGAGATGTAATAAGCTAGTACATATAGTACACTAATCGTAAGTGTACATACGTATAAGCTGTATAACCTTACATGTACACCTGTATAACCACCACTCATATCAAGATAGCATTTTCAGCATTACATAAAGTTCCCGCCTGCCCCTGCCCAGTCTATACAGGCCCCAGGGGTAAACTCTATTCTGACTTCTGTCACCATCAATTTAGTCTGTTCTTGAACTCCGTATGTGTGGAATCCAGCAGTATGCAATCTACTCTGGCTTCTTTCATGCAGCATAATATTAAATGGATTCACCCATATTGTTGCATGTACCCAGTGGTTCCTTTTCTTATTGCTGGGTAACATCCCATTATGAATATAACACAATTTATCCATTCTACTGGTGATGGGCACTTCCGTTATGTCCAGGTTGTAACTATTATAAATAAAACTAATGCTTTTTTTCTTTCTTTCTTAGAGAATTCTCATTCTTTCTCACTCTCATACATGCACAGCCCACACACAGGTACTGGAGCAGGCCAGTCCCCTCTGGGAGGTCTGGCCATTGGTCTCCCCTCACCTCTCTCTTCTGGGCACGTGTTTTCTGGGGAAGTCAATTTTGTCATGGGTGGGGGATACGGGTTGGAGGTGGGGAGGGATACCACCCTCCTAAGGCTTGCTCCCTCTCTTCTAGCCTCCTTGCCCCTGGCCGCCAGCGCCCTGAGTCTGCCTGACCCCTCAGGGGGCCTCGCCCGCGGCCCCCCATGAGCGCGCCCGGCTGACCCTCAGGGCGGCCGCGGTGGAGCCCGGGCGCCGCGGGTACGGCGGGACCATGGCCTCGCTGGACCTGCCCTACCGCTGCCCCCGCTGCGGGGAGCACAAGCGCTTCCGGAGCCTGTCGTCGCTGCGCGCGCACCTGGAGTACAGCCACACGTACGAGACGCTCTACATCCTCTCCAAGACCAACAGCATTTGCGACGGCGCCGCGGCGGCCGCGGCTGCCGCCGCCGCCGCCTCCGGCTTCCCTCTGGCGCCTGAGCCTGCCGCCCTGCTGGCCGTGCCAGGCGCCCGGCGCGAGGTCTTCGAGAGCACGTCCTTCCAGGGCAAGGAGCAGGCGGCCGGGCCGTCCCCCGCGGCGCCACACCTGCTGCACCACCATCACCACCACGCACCCCTCGCCCACTTCCCTGGCGACCTGGTGCCCGCCAGCCTGCCCTGCGAGGAGCTGGCTGAGCCGGGCCTCGTGCCCGCCGCCGCCGCGCGCTACGCGCTCCGCGAGATCGAGATCCCGCTGGGGGAGCTACTCGCCCGCAAGTCCGTGGCCTCCTCGGCGTGCTCGACGCCGCCGCCCGGGCCTGGCCCCGGGCCCGCCTCTGCCTCGCCCGCGTCTCCCTCGCCCGCCGATGTGGCTTACGAAGAGGGCCTGGCTCGCCTCAAGATCCGAGCGCTGGAGAAGCTGGAGGTGGACCGACGGCTGGAGCGGCTGAGCGAGGAGGTGGAGCAGAAAATCGCGGGCCAGGTGGGCCGGCTTCAGGCCGAGCTGGAGCGCAAGGCGGCGGAGCTGGAGACTGCGCGGCAGGAGAGCGCGCGGCTGGGGCGCGAGAAGGAGGAGCTGGAGGAGCGCGCTTCTGAGCTCTCGCGCCAGGTGGACGTGAGTGTGGAGCTGCTGGCCTCGCTCAAGCAGGACCTGGTGCACAAGGAACAGGAGCTGAGCCGCAAGCAGCAGTGAGTGGCCCGAAGGGCCTTGTGGGTGGGTGTGTCCGCGAATGTTCCTGAGTAGGTGACCACGCGTGTCACTGTGCCGCCGCCACCACCGTGAGTGTGGCTATGTATGTGGCCAAATTTATAGGGGATCTGTGGCCACTAGCGTGTAATGGTGGTGCGCGTGTGGCCAAGAGTGTCATGAAGGTGTGTGTTTAGGACTCTGAGTCCATGGCAGTGTGACCGCGTGTGTAAAGACGGTTTCTCTTCCTTCTCTGCCCTCCTACCAAGGCCAGTTCCTGATTGTGACACCAGATCGTCTTCCCTTTTGCCTACTCAAGGACATGGCTCAATTCTCCCCTCTCCCTTTGCCCCCGTCAGGTTTTCCCTATCTACTGTATCATTGCTGAAAACATACAGACATACAGTCCTTTCTCCACTCTGCCTAACCCTATCTCCCCCTTAAGCTACCGCCACTTCTCTCCTCCTTACAGAAAAACTCCTTGAAAATATTGTTTCTACTCCTCATCTTCAGTTTCTTTCCCCACTTTCTCTCTTGAACCCACTCTGATCAGTTGTCCACCTCCATCACTATCCTCCATGTCATAAATGACCTTCATGTTACCGAGGCCAAGTCATCATCTTACTTGGCCCATTGGCAGCATTTGACACAGCTGATCCTTGAAACGCCTCTTTAACTTGGCTTCTAAGACACTCTCCTTGGAACTACCGTCTATCTTTCTATTGGCTTCTTTTCAGTCTTCTTTGCTGGCTTCTCCTCATTCCTCTGGTCTTTCAATGTAGAATTATGAAGTACACAGATGTTATTTATTTGTCCCCATTGTGATACAAGCTCCATGGGGGGCAGGAAGTTTTCTCTGCTTTGTTCACTGCTGGACACCCCAATGCCTAGAACGGTGCTTGGCACCTAGAAGGTGCCTGTAAATGGTGAATGGATGCATGAACAACTGTGAATGCACTTGAGAGTAAATACTCACATGACTCTTAAGTGTACTGTGTGTCCGTGCAACTCCTGGAGGTTGGTGCAACTATAATAAGTGTGCTTTTCTGAATCTGAGAATGTTTCTGAAAGTGTGTGTGTTTGAATGTGTTGGTAGGACTGTGCCTCAGACTGTGTGCCTGTGAATGAACGGGATACGAGTACATGTACATGAGCGTGGGGGGCTGTCTCCTGGGCTATGTGGACTGTAAGTGTGTGCCCGTGAGTGTTTCTGGAGAGGGGAGGTGGCTGTGTGTGATTGAGCACACCTGTGAGTATTTCTGTGGGGAGCAGCAGTGTCTGGTTGTGTGTTTGGGCCTGGGTTGGTGGGGTGTGCATGTATGACTCGGAGTGTGCGCTTGCATTTCTGTGTGTGCCGTCGTGTTGTGTGGGGCAGTGTTCCTGGGTATGTTCTGTGTGTACCCATGTGACCACGAGTGGACCCTGCGGCCAGCTGTGCCCGTGTCTCTCCCTACCGCTCAGGGTCTCCTCCGGAGGGTGGGTGGGCATCCAGGCCAAGGCACTGGGGTAAAGAGACTGCTCCGGGCCCAGGGAGGTGGTGCAGATTGACCAGTTCCTGAAGGAGACGGCGGCGCGGGAGGCCAGCGCCAAGCTGCGGCTGCAGCAGTTCATCGAGGAGCTCCTCGAGCGGGCCGACCGCGCCGAGCGGCAGCTGCAGGTCATCAGCAGCAGCTGTGGCAGCACTCCCAGTGCCAGCCTGGGCCGCGGAGGTGGGGGAAGTGGTGCTGGGCCCAGTACCCGGGGCCCAGGCAGGACGGTGAGTACCCACCTGCCTTCCCTCCTCCACCTGCACACCTGACCCCCTACAACCATGCCTCACACATGGCCTGACAACCCCCCGCCCCACGATGCTCCGTGCTTCCTTCTTTGGCTCTTCCCCATGAGCAGATTCCAGGCCTGAAGTTGGGGTCCAGGAATAGGGCCAGCCCTGAGGTTGTAGTGAGATACCATCCAGCAACCCCAGTCCTCAGGCAGGGGTTTGCCTCTGCCCATCCCTGCAAATGAGAGCCCAGGAGCCACAAGCCGGGGTCTGGGGTACTTGGTGGGTGTGGGGAGGGGGCTGGTGAGCCTGCCTCTCTGGGCTGTCTATCTGTCTACTTGTCCATCTTTCCCAACTGTTCTCCTTCTTCTTTCTTCTCCACCCCCCCGCCTTCTCTCCATCTTGTACCCTGTTTCTCCTGTTCCTTCTCATCCTCTGGCCTCCTCTGCCCCCGTGCCCTTCCCTCCCACTCTGGGGGCCCACAGCGAGAACACCACGCGGGCCTGGCCATGCCTAGCACGTACGCGGTGTCACGGCATGGCTCTTCTCCCAGCACAGGGTAAGCCGCGGGCCTGGCCCGCCCCACACAGCCCACCCTCCCCCTGGAAAGGTCCACTGGCCCGCTGGCTGGCTGGCCCATCTGGGCCGTGGCTTCCCCTCCACCCCCCATCCTCCTCGGGTCACCTCTGTCTGGCTTTCCACACTCAGAGGGGACTCTTGGAAGGTAAGGTGGGTGGGTTGCCCTTGGCCAGTGGTGGGGTGGCATGGGGAGTTCAGGCAGGCCTAGGACCCCTTCCTCCTCACCACCTGGTCCACCCTACCCCAGGGCCTGCAGTCGCATCCCAGCTGCATCCCAGAGCTCAGGCTGCTATGACAGTGACAGTCTGGAGCTGCCCCGGCCAGAAGAGGGGGCCCCTGAGGACAGTGGCCCCGGGGGCTTGGGCACACGGGTCCAGGCTGCCAACGGCGGCTTGGAGCGGGCCCAGCCCCCTCGCAGCTCAGGCCTGCGGCGCCAGGCCATCCAGAACTGGCAGCGCAGACCTCGCCGACACAGCACGGAGGGGGAGGAAGGTGACGTCTCGGATGTGGGCTCCCGAACCACCGAGTCAGAGGCTGAGGGCCCTTCGGATGCCCCCCGCCCTGGGCCTGCTATGGCTGGGCCGTTGAGCAGCTGCCGGCTCTCTGGTGAGTCTTGGGAGGGGGACTGAGAGGCCAGTCTTTCCATGGCGCTCTCAGGGGGCACAGGGCTGAGGCAGTAAATCTCCCGGGCTCCTGCACCGCCTTTCGCCTTGCCCCAGACTTCCCACAATGAGAATGACAAACTCCCTCCCGCACAGGGCCCAGCAAGTTTGGGGCAGGAGCTGCTGGGACAGGGCGGTGCTGTAGCACAGGGGCACTCCGGTTGGGTATTGCACAAGGATGCCACAGCTAAGGGGGTCCCTTCACATGACATTCACAGGAGAGGAGTTGAGTGTTCAAACTGAAGCCTGGGGACAGCAGGGCGAACCCTCTCCTGTATCCACACAAAGCCATGTGCATATGTCAGTGGGTCAGGGTCAGGAGGCTGGAGAGTTCAGGTCAGGGTGCATGGCTGTGCCCCCGTGACTGCTCTGGGCAACCTCTCACCTGCATTCTGTTCACAGATGCAGGGTTTCTATCCAAGACCCTTCCTTCTCCAACCTTGACTCGGTCACCTCATCTAGGGGATGACTTTGGAATACGTGATGATATACGACCTTAAAAAGAAAGTTCCCTTGAGGAAGGGCCACCTTTTTCTAATTTGCAAAATTAGGAATGAGGGTGATGCAGAGGAGGGGGAAGCAGAGGCCCTTTGTCCCTCCTCCCAAGTTGCTGGTCCGTGCCCATTCCTCCTGCAGCTCCTACCCTACCCCAGCTCCCCACCCATACCCCACGCTGACCTTTGACCCCGTGATATTGTGCAGCCCGCCCTGAGGGAGGCAGTGGGCGGGGTCGGCGAGCTGAGAGGGGCAGCCCCTCACGCTCCAATGAGGTCATCAGCCCGGAGATCCTCAAGATGCGAGCCGCCCTGTTCTGCATCTTCACCTACCTGGACACGCGCACACTGCTACATGCCGCCGAGGTCTGCCGGGACTGGCGCTTCGTGGCCCGCCACCCTGCCGTCTGGACACGGGTGCTGCTTGAGAATGCCCGCGTCTCTTCCAAGGTGCCTGTCCCTGCCTCCCGCCCTGCCCTCCTAATCACCCTTGCTGTGAACCCACCTTTTCCCTGGCAGAGTCTGGCCCCGCAAGGTCTGGTCCTTGCAACCTTTTACAGCACCCCGGCTCCAACCTGACTCCCCAAAATGCTCTCGTGAGGCCTCCTGTCCTGGGCTGGTTCACTTCCAGCCAACCAAACTCAGATCCCCCCATCCCCAGGTAACCCCTCTCTCCCTGCAGTTCTTGGCAATGCTGGCTCAGTGGTGCACCCAGGCCCACTCGCTGACACTGCAGAACCTGAAGCCCCGGCAGCGGGGCAAGAAGGAGAGCAAAGAGGAGTATGCCCGGAGTACCCGGTGAGGCCACGGTGGGTGGGCGGGGGTTGCTTCTGGGCTGCAGACCCAGAGTGATGTCGGGATGCTTCCCAGAGGAGGAGCTGGCCACAGTGCCCTGACCTCTTGGCTATCCCCAGGGGCTGTCTGGAAGCAGGGCTAGAGTCTCTGCTGAAGGCGGCTGGGGGGAATCTGCTGATCCTGCGCATCTCCCACTGTCCCAACGTCCTCACTGACCGTTCGCTCTGGCTGGCCAGCTGCTACTGCCGCGCCCTGCAGGCTGTCACCTACAGGTGGGTCCACGCTGCAAGAAGCAAGGCCTCGGGCCCCAGGGATCCCTGGGCTCTGCATACCCTTCCCCCAGGGCTCTCGGGCAAAGGGACCCAAGAGCTCTGTGGCCCAAGGGAAAGGAGCAGAGGCCACCGGAGTTGGTGGCCCCAACTTTGTCTTTTCAACAGAAGCGCCACAGACCCGGTGGGCCATGAGGTCATTTGGGCCCTGGGCGCAGGCTGCAGAGAGATTGTCTCCCTCCAGGTGGCGCCACTTCACCCCTGGTGAGCCCAGGCAGGGGTGGGGAAGGGCAGGGTTGGGGCTGGGTGTGGGGCTGAGGACTGAGCAGATCTGGGCCCATTCCATATGCAGTTTGGGGTGACAGATTCACATTCATCAGTCTGTGTCTTTAGGCGACAGGAGCAGGGCTTCAGAATCAGACTTTGGATCACGTCCTGGCCGGCTAGCAGTGTGACTTTGGGCTACCCAGTCGTGCCTTAGTTTCTCAACTGTAAAGTGAAGGTGGTATTAGATCTGTCGATCCTATTAGGACTATAGCTGGCTCAAATGAGATGTGTGCGTAAAGGCTGCAGAGCCCACGGTGGGCTGTTTCCCACACTAGCTGGAAATAGCCAGGTTTGTTTGGCACATGAAAGGCAGTTCAGGGAGGACACTGTATAATGTACAAAAGATCTGATTTTCCAAGAATCGGGGTGTGAGGTCATTCATCACTTTACTTGGAATTCCTCAAACATACCAGGCTTTTTCACTCCCTGCACCTGCCCTGCAAGCCCCTCTCCACGTGACACCTCCTTCCGGGTCCCCCAGTGTCCTGTCACTAACACCCTGGTAGAATTTGTCACTGCTCCCCTGTCTCCATTCCTCTTGCACCTTGTCCTGGCCCCTGCTGTAGTCCATTTTACAATAATTTCTCTATATTTCAGTCTACACCAGACTCATGTTTCTCAGGGCAGAGGCTGTGAATGTCCATTTCTGTATCCCTGATACTGAGCACGTGGCAGATGCTGGGCGATTGTTAAGTGACGAAGTGTTCAGGGAAGGAGCACGTGTGGTGTGAGTGGTGGGCAGGGCCCAGCGAGCAATGAGTGTGGAGAGGAAGGTTTGGGCCAAGGTCAGAAGGCCTTGCCTAAGGGGTTTTAGATGTTTGCATTTTGTCTAGAAAGCACTGGGAAGCCACTGGGGGATTTTAGATCTTAAAAAATGGGATGACATCAGACTAGGAATGTTCTGTGTCATGCCCCCCCACTGCCCACCTCTTGGAGGCAGGGACCATGTCTCTGTGTCACCACTGTGTCCCCAGGGCCCAGCTCAATTGTTCTTGGTCATGACAGGCACTTGAGAGGCTTCTGTTGAATGAGTGAAAGGATATGGGAGTAGGTGGCTGGCTGTCAGCAGCTGCTGGATGAACTGGCAGGGAGACTAGTTGTATACTCAGATGAATATGGATGGTGGTCTGAACTGTGGGTTGAAGAGTTATTCAGGAATCAGAATCTGCAGGTCTCGGCAGGAGGTGAGGGGGAGGAGTCAGTGAAGATCCCAGGTTTCTGACTTGAACGGCTGGGTGGTTGGTGGGGCCTCCCCTTTGAGGGGCGGGTCCTGACAGAGGAGCAGGCTTAGGGTATCATGCATCCAGGGGCTTCCCTGACAGACCTCCCTCCACCCTGTTCTCCAGCCAGCAGCCCACACGCTTCAGTAACCGCTGCCTACAGATGATCGGTCGCTGTTGGCCCCACCTCCGGGCCCTGGGGGTCGGGGGTGCCGGCTGTGGGGTGCAGGGCCTGGCATCACTCGGTGAGTCTTTCCTTGGGACTGGGGTAGGGGGTGATGGGAAGCAGGCGTGGATGCAACACTGAAATCCCAGAGGGACTCGGGGCTGCAGCCTGGGTGGTGGCAGGAGGTGACCTGGGGTGTTTGTCAGCAGGACCTTGCCTCTTCTTCCCTCTTCCTAGCGAGAAACTGCATGCGACTGCAGGTCCTGGAGCTGGACCACGTGTCGGAGATCACCCAAGAGGTGGCGGCTGAGGTCTGCCGGGAAGGCCTGAAGGGACTGGAGATGTTGGTGCTCACGGCCACCCCTGTCACCCCCAAGGCCCTACTGCATTTCAACAGTGAGTGATGGGGAGTGTGGGGTGGGGTCCCACTGTTGGCTCTTACCATGTCTTGTCAACAGGTAGCATAACCGACTCCCTCTCGCTCCTAGTCAGCAAACACCAGGACTGGGGTCAGATTGACCAGGGTTCTAGTCCTGGCTTTGCCACCGGTGCCTTCTGAGGCCAGTGTGGCATTTAAGGCCTGCCAGCATCTGACCCAAATGGTTCAGTTCAGTGGATATGTATTGCCTTGTGCTCTGTCCACGTTGGAGGCATGAGCTGTTCAGCACCATCTACCATCTACCCCAAAACGAGCCTCCAGCCAAGGGCAAAGGCCGAACAGATGGGTTCTGGAACTGGCTGACTTAGGTCTCAGTTCTGGCTCTACTGATTATTAGCTGTGTGACTTTGGGCAAATTACTGTACTTCTCTTGGGTTCTGTATCCCCATCTTTTTTTTTTTTTTTTTTTTTTTGTGGTACGCGGGCCTCTCACTGTTGTGGCCTCTCCCGTTGCAGAGCACAGGCGCTCCGGAGGCGCAGGCTCAGCGGCCATGGCTCACGGGCCCAGCCGCTCCGCGGCATGTGGGATCCTCCCGGACTGGGGCACGAACCTGTGTCCCCTGCATCGGCAGGCGGACTCTCAACCACTGTGCCACCAGGGAAGCCCTGTATCCCCATCTTTTAAGCTGACTTCTAAACCGAATGAGTGGGAGGATTAATGAGATAATGTGTGTGAGCCCCCTAGAACAGTTCTCAGGGGGCTCACACACACGCCTCCGCTGGCCCCTGCCTCCCTCCAGCCCCCACTCCCCTCCCAGTCATTCCTCCACCTTCGTTAAGGACACAGGTGCCCAGCTGGGGCTGCACACGCCCAAGGGTAGACCATCATCTGGGACCATTTGGCCCTGGCAGGCCCTCACGTCCTGAGCACTGAAGGTTCTTCGACCTTCTTATCATCTCCAGGATCCTCTTCTTCCCCGACTTCAGCCTCAGGGCCCCGCCCTGGACAGACCACCAGAACTAACTGCTTGGCCTCCAAAATCATAACCTTTAGAATCCTCTCAGCCTCCTGACCTTCTTGCTTCTCCTCCCCTGACTTCATGGCAACGTCCAGTCCCTTAAGCCCTCTGCTCCCCGCCTATTTGTTCCCTGCCTTCCCCCTTCAAGTGCTCCAGCCGAGATCCATCAGCCTAACCTCAGCCACTCCATCCTTGTAATTCATTCCACATGCCCAGACCAGAGCACAGCGGTCTCCTCTGTCAGGGAAGTTGCTAGAGCCCCTGCGCAACTGGCTGTTGTCCACTCGTCCTCCCAGAGTCCACCACAGCCTCTGCTCTTTGACCTCACCCTCCACCTTCTCCCCTTGCCCAGTTTAGCCCGGGGCAGCATGGATCTGCTCCCAGTGCCTGGCACACGATTGTCTCTCAGACGGTTCTGATTCTGTTCATTAGTAAGAGGAGAGAAGACAGCCCCATTGCCCAGATCAGACATGGGCCCCCACCTTACCTTTTCCCAGGCATCTGCCGGAACCTCAAGTCCATTGTGGTCCAGATTGGGATTGCTGATTATTTCAAAGAGCCCAGCAGCCCTGAGGCCCAGAAGCTGTTTGAGGACATGGTGACAAAACTCCAGGTGAGCAGCTGTCTCTGAGGCTGCCCAAGACCCCCAGTGGCATCCCTAGGTTGGGGTTGGTGACCTGGGTGTTTGAAGGGAGGGCTCCACCTGTCTGCCCTGAGGAGAACTAACGCAGGTTTGGTCTGCAGGCCCTACGGCGGAGGCCCGGCTTCTCTAAGATCCTGCACATCAAGGTGGAAGGCGGCTGCTAACCCGGGTGGGGGGCGGCAGGGCCCCTGCCAGCCCCACACCAGGGCACTCTCTTTGGACCTCCAGAGGGACCCTGATTTGTACTAGACCTTTGGAGGCCTAGTGTTATCCCTGGCTTCCAGGGAGGGGTTGTCAGTCTCCTGTCCTGCTGGGACAGTGGAGCAAGAGGCCTGACCCTGAGCACTGCCTCTCCAAGGCAGGGGCTTGGACAGCTGTCCCCCGGCTCCCACCCCAACCCCAGCTGGAGCAGCTTTCTGGGCCCAGTCAGCGAAGAGCTGAGTCCCACCAGCACTTGGTGTCATCGCCCTGAGGATCTGCAATAACCACCAGTGGCGCCTCGGCCGCTCGGGCTGCTGTTGCAGGCCTCCCCTTTGTGAGGCCCAGCCTCCTGGTCGGGGGCCTGTGTTAAGCTCCAGGCCAGAGGATTGCTCCACAAGGCAGCTCGGACTTGGCGAGGAGGGCTCTTCTCTTCCCCCTGCCGTGTCCCAGTCTTCTGTGGGGCACCCCCTCCAGGCAGCCCACCGGGGCTCTGGGTCCGTATTTTCCAGGGATAACCCTAGGGGTCTGGGGATGCGGCCAGCCGAAAGTGAGAGGTAGGGGTGCAGCGAGGTAGTGGGGTGGGCGTGGAAGGGCAAGACGTTCGTCCAGAACTTCTCCCCAGGACATCGAGACCACCCCTACCAAGGTAGAGAAAACTTCGAGTTTTTATTGCTGTAGAAAAGACAAGATCCCTCCCAGCCACCACATACCCACGACACACCGGAACTAAATTCAGAGCTAAAAGGTGCATGTTTCTATAACTTCCACCAATCCCGAGCCTCTGGGAAACGGTGTCAGCAGCAAGAAGCAGTTCCTGTCCTCAAGGAATGTACTTCTAATCCGGGTGCTTGGCCAGGAATCTGATGGTCTTTGGGTCCCCAAGGCTACGTGAGAGGGAATCACTAGGCTGCCCTCTGTGCTAGGGCCTGGAGGAGTCCGGAAGGAGGGTGGTTTAGTTTGCTTCCTCGTCTGGCTAGCTTGCTTGAAGATGTGGCTTTGGTAGGGAGCCAGACCCATGGGGCCAAGAATGAGGAAGAGCCACCCGCCTCACTGGACCTGCCTCCCCCTCAATCTCCGCTGGCCCCACAGGCTGAGGGCTGTGTTGGGGGTCTTCTGCCAGGGGCAGTGCTGGGACCTGAGCCAGAACCATTGGCTTAAAATGCAAATGGGGGCTTTCACCGACCCTTGCACAGTTCCCAGAGGGCTAGGTCCTGACACTATGGCTCTAAAGACTCAGGTCCCCCCAGTTCCACCTCTCAGGACTCCCACAGTGGCGCAAAGGCCGTGGGTCCTGCCAACCTTCATTTGGAAAGTTCTTTCAAACATTGATCTGGGTCCATCTTAGGGTTTCCTTCTCTCCTGTTACAGGGTGGGCTCTCAGCCCTAATCATTAGGCCACTGGTTCTGGCTGGGGCTGGGCTCTTCTAGTTTCTCAGTCCTTTCCAGAAACCCAACTTTCTGCCGCAACCTGGCACGGACATCAGCCTCGCTCTGGGTTACCCTGCAATGAGGCCTCCAGAGCTGGGACCCCACAGGATCAGACGTGTACCCAGCTGTCCTGGCTCCCCACTCAGCTGTGTCCTGGCTGTTTTCGTTGTTGATGATTTTCCTCCCGTGGCTTGTTTGGGCCCTGCCCTTTGAAGACCCCAAATACCAAGGGTGGCATGTTGGCAACTCCCTGTCCAGTCCTGCACGAAGCCTTGTCTGTGTGGCATCCCCACCCCAGAGCAGCTGGATCCATTGGCTCTTACCTCCCCAGCCCTGTCCCCAGGAGTCACGAAGGAGAAGCACAACCTTCCTCTGTTCTGGGGCCTGGAAGGGAGGTGGAGGTCCACTCGGCCTGGTTGCCCTGGGTGTGTCTGTTCTGCTTTGCCAACTGCATCCTCCCTCCATAGCCCCTGCTCCCTGTGACCCCAGGATGTCTCCTGGACAAAGCACAAAGGGATGCCCTGCTTGGCTTGAGCCTGTCCTACTGAGGGGCTTTTTCTGCCCTAGGTAGCCTCCATCCCCGAATACAAGGCTTTGGGCAATTTCTCCCTGGGAAGATGCCTGCTCGAATGCCTGGCATCAGTTCTGGGAAACGTCAGGGTGCACAGGCAGCAGGCTTGAGTGGGAGAAAGGTGGTGCTGAAAGGCCTGATGGTTGTCGTAGTTTCCTTCTGTGCACTAGTGCCGAGCACCACCAGCACTGGGGCAGCAGAGTGAACAAGACTCCCCTCTCCTGCTGGTGAGAAGTTTGCCTCTCAACAAGTATGGCTGTTTCCAGGAAACCCACCAAGCCCCCCGCCCTGTATTTTCTAGCTGAGTGTGTGAGGGCTGTGTGGGGTGCATATTGCATAGGTCCATGGGAACGATGGGTCACAGCCTGTACCGCTGCACACCTGGGGCTGACAGACTTGCGTGCCCTGGCCTTCGTATCTGCCCTGAGAACTGGTGGGTTTGCGGGCTCCCCACCAGCTTGATGCTATTTTTGTCTCTCCTCGGGGATGAGCCCTGCTGCTGAGTGGAGAGCTTTTGTTCACTTGGTCACTTCTCTGGCAAGCACACAGCTAGGGCTGAGGGTGGCGAACAGGGATGGAGGGCCCAGCCATCCCTAGGAGCACCTTATCCTTCACTCACCCACAGGAGAGCCCTCTTCCACATCTCACACCTGATGAGATGCAAAAGAGTTATCTGTGAGAGCAAACCAACACGGGCCCTGCTCCAGGGGTCCCGGCATGTGTAGGGGCCCCATGAGTGGTGGTCACTTGGTGTCCTTACCACCTCTCCTTGACAGCCCAGCGCCTGGGAGGCTTGGGGTATTTGGCTTGAGTATATCATGCTTTATCCAGGCTGCCTCCCCACAGCACTGGCAGAGAACAAAGGAGATGCTGTATCTGCATCCCTGAGGGAGAGAAAGTGGGCTGCCCAGAACCATGGCTTTTCACTGGCCAGGAGACCACCTAAGGACCAAGGCAGCTCATGTTTTCCTAGTCCCATGAGAGTGGAGTTTGAGCCAGTCCCTCAGCAATTGCTGGAAAAAAAAAAAGGCGCCACCTCCTTCCCAAGGCCGCAGCTGCTCCAAGGTTTGACTCTGTCCCTTGCCTTTGGGTCCCACCTGTCCCCCTGGTCCTGGTCTCTAGTCCTCTGGGCTGCCGGTGGGGAGCTGCCCATGCCCCAGTCCCTCTTGGGCACTAAGTTGAAGACCTTTCCAGAGGGACTATTGGTGCCAAAGACCCAGTTCCTGGTGGACTTGGGGTGAAAATGAGAGATGGTGACTGGGTGCAGGGCCCAAGTGCCCAGAGGAGTTAACTCATACCAATGGGATCTGTCCCAGCCCATCAGTCCCTGATGAGTGTAACTTCCCTCCCCCAGGGGCCTGGCACTTCTCTTTTTACCCCTGGTGGCTGGGCTTTCTCACCCAGCCTCGTCCCAGGCCCCGTTTCTGTATATATTGCTGTGTATTGTGTGTGTATTTACTCCCGGACAAGTGTGTTCATCTACAGCCTTGCCTGAGGATAAGGTTTAGGATTGGGTGAAGATCAGAATACCAGGGCCAACTAAGGCAACCAGCTAGCTCCTAGTCTGACCCCAACCCCTTGGGACCCTGGCCAGTCCCAAGACTGCCCCGACAATCAGGCAGGCTTCCCCGCCACAAGTCCGAGCCTTGTCTGCCACTGCTGGCAGGGCCCCAGGCCTCAGCTTTGCCCTGGCAGGGGTCTTGCATGCAGGGGCAGACTCGCCTCATGGCTGGTGCCAGTAGGCCTGGCTCTAGTGAGCCCTGCTGGCGGGGACCTCCACAACTGGCCCCAGGGCCTGCCTGCCCTGCACAGCCAGGCTGCAGTGGGCCTGAGCTGAGAAGGGAGCTTCCCTCACCCCAAGCACATCAGGCGGAGGGGTGGAGAGCATTTTTTGGTTTTGTTTCCGAAGTGGCGCCAGTACCTCCAGCCCCCAGGGGGCCTTCCCTGGCCCCACTTTTCTGCCCCACCCAGGCATCACCATCCCAGCACTTTGCTCCACATCACCCATAGATGCCCTTTGCTGAATGTACCTGAGTGTATGTATTTAAAAGGACTCAAATGGGCATCAGAATTTGTGGCTCTGTATCCAATAAAAGATGGTGAAACTGGAATTGTATCTGCCTCAGGGAAGTAAATGGTAGGTGGCCACATTTGCCAGTCTGTCACCAAACATTCCTTCAGCTGAAATGCACTGAGGTAGGAAGGAGGTGGATGATCTGAATGGCATCAGTGAGGTGAACTGAAGCATTAGGAAGACCTGTCTCAGGACAGTAGACATCATTGCTGGAGGAAGGCCATGCAGGTTACTGACCGTGCCATAGCTTTCAGTGTGTGCAGGCAGATAAAGAGCCTCAGGGTGTCCTTTCTGACTCTCAGCCAGGAGAAGCCATCTTTAAGGGCAACCCCAGCACAAATATAGCAGGAACAGCACACACTTGCCCATCCCCTCACTGGCTTGGTAACCTTAGGATGCTCTGGCCAGCCAATCTGACTTTGGCCTGATGGAGACCAGTTCCCCATCATGGTCTGGCTCAACTTACCCATTTTACAAAATGGGGTTGCCCCACTGATTTGATTACTCAGGTCTTGAAACATTTAAAAATCAGAAAAAAAGAACAGGTGTTTAGGCTTAAACTGTGTGTGGCTCTAGCATCAAACAAGTAGATGAGCACTTATCCCCACAACTCGGAGTCAGCTATTACCGTTATACAGGTAGAACAGCTGAAAAAAAATTACTTACAGACCATCAAGTTAGGAGGGATGCCAAACTCCAAAGTCTGGACCTGCCACCACCCCCATTCTGCTTTTGAGTTCATCTGACTTGGCTGGAACTCAAGAGATTTAAAAAAAAAAAATCACTTCCCAGATTTAGGGAGCAGAAGCTTCCCATTAATTACAGGTAGCTGCAGGCCAACTCTCAGAACTAGCAATAAACAAGGAGGCAGTTAGATTGCTGACTTTATCTGTGCTGGCCGTTCTAAACTTCCACTGGTCAGAAGAAAGCACAAAGGACCACTGGTGGCTGAACTGAGAAGACTGGGTGGCTCCTTCAGCCTCCTCCTCAATGGACTTACTTCTAAGAAGTCACAAGACTTTAGAAAGGATCTGTCCTCTCTGAAACATTCCTCCGAAAGCCCTCAACCTCAAGATCTTGAAAAAGAGGGATGAAAAGACTGAGCCAAAAGAATACGGAAGTAGGAGGGGTAGACAAGGTAATGTAATGCATTTGACTCAAACCCAGAGAAACCCTGGCAGCAGAGCCAGGCGAGGCCAGGGCTAAATAAGGTGATGTCAGAAGAAAAGGAAGCAACCCCACACCTCCCAGCCACTGCTAGGACTGAGAAAACAACCAAAGCTAAACTTCCAGACAGGGGCTACTCAGGTGGAGCTCCTCCCCTGGCAGAGTGGACCTACACTCTGTCTAACAATGACTAGAGGCTGTGGAGGACTCAGCCCAAGAGGGAAGGAGATTTTCTCTTTTCTACCTGTTGGGTGAGTACATATAAAGCTACAATTCTGAGCTGCAGTCAAGACATTTATGAGTACAACTCCTGGGCCCAAATAATTTGCAAAATGAATTCTAAGTCTAAGTTTTATTTAAATAACCTCCAGTGAGAACAGAGTGGGCCAAATACTACCCCTTCCTTGTCATACCATTTCACCAAGACAGAGTAGGCACAGCCTGCAGGCAGCCTGCAGTGAGAGCTGGGGTGTCTCTCAATGGGGGTGGCCACGACCTCGGCCCCGGCCAGCAGCTGGGGGAACATCCACTGTTGAGCGAGGGTTCTTGATGGTTTCATCTACGGACACAATAAGGCACGCAGCCTCAGAGGCTGCAGTCAGGGCGTTGACCCGCACCATAGCTGGCTCCCACACGAAGGCCTCAAAGTTGTCAGCAATGTCCTCATTGTTGATGTCCACGCCATACCACATGCCCCCCTGAAAGAGCAGAAAAAGAGGGAAAGTGATATGGAACTGCTCTCAAATGTCTTCTTGCACACCCTCTGAATGACTCGGATTGTTAGGAATCTTCAGGCTCTCTGAACCCGCTGGCATCTCCCTGAGGAAGGCCTCACAACAGGAGCCTGGAAGCCTCTTCCCACCCCTCCCCCACCCCCCACCTGAGAAGTGCTGACCACAGAAGACCTCCCGGCCCTCTCCCAGGCAAGCTGCTGGCTTCTCGGGAGGCCCCAGCCTCAGGTCACCCGAGGACTGTGTATGTCAAACCAGGCTTCTCAAGAGGAACACTTTCCAACCCCTTATCTCATTTCATCATCTCACTGCTTCCATTAGTCCCGATTTTACAGACAAGGAAACAGACGCAGAGACTGACTGCCTTACAGTTCTAACCCAAGTCAGAAACTAAGTCACTCACTTAATGCTGTCACCGCACTGAGCATTTAACAGACCGCATTTAAGAAACATCTCTAGGTGAGTATTTGCTAAACAGCACATGAACAAATTAAATTCTCAGAGATCACAACTTGGAGGTGGTAGAGCCATGGCTGGACTGCTGTCAGCAGGGCCCTGGAGTGCTTCACCACCAAGGAACCCAGTACACGTGGTATGTGCTTCCAGGCAGAAGGCCACAGGGTTCCTTTGGTTCCTCTCACTGCACCGTGAGGAGTGATCAGACTCTTGGAAGAAGCACTGAACAAACCCTGAACCACCAGTCCCAGCACTGGTCTTTCCCTCTGACCTCAGAGGAGGCAGGCAGTTGGTACTGGGTTTGGTTCCAGCACTATCACCTGGGCTGACCACACAGAGCTTGAGTAAGCACAACACACACTCAGACTCTAGCCCCGTCCACCCAGTCCCTGGACCCGGAGGAGAGGAATAACCCACCTGGGCGTGCCGAGCCCGCAGCTTGTTGAGGATGTTTGTGGCATCAAAGCCAGCGTTGTCACACAGCTGGCGTGGGATAATTTCCAATGCCTTGGCATAGGCCCCAATCAAAAGCTGCTGTTTTCCTGGGATGGTCCTTGAGTAATCTCGCAGGTACTTGGAGAGCTCCATCTCAATGGCGCCGCCACCAGCCACCACTGAATCATTCTGCAGAGACCAGACCCACCACTAAATGCGAGGGGTCCCCTGGTCTAAGCTCCAGCCATAGCCAAATTGGGCCGTTCAGTCAATAGGCCCTCTAGCTCAGAAAGAGGGCCGGTTCCACATTCCCTCCCTCAGCCCAAGCCCCAGGAAGCCCAGACATGGACCGTGTCTAGCACATCCCAACTTCAATCCGGTGAACCTTATGGTTACTGACCATCTTCAAGGTCACCTGTAGCTTGAGGGCACTGGCACAATCCCTGGGATGGCTGACTCTATCAGCTCCACAGCTGCTCACAAGAACAAGTCTTAACTTTTAAGGCAGCATGACTTACTTTGAGACTGAGGCTGTTTCTTTATCATCTGTGAGACAAATCAGGGCCCACATGCCCCACATGGAAGGACACAGGTTATACAGGGAAGGAATCACCACACAAATCCAGGGTCTCATCAGCTCAAGAGGCAGAGTGAGCTGTGCAGGCTGGAAGCTCCCAGCCTAGTACCTTGATGGCCCTTCTGACAATCATGATGGCGTCGTGCAGGGACCGCTCTGTCTCCTCCATAAACTGCTCAGCGCCACCACGGAGGATGATAGTACAAGTCTTGGCCTTGGGGCAGCCTTTGAAGAAATTGTACCTACACCGAGGGTCAAATCATACTTGTGAACTCCTTTCTGCTGCCAACCCGCTGTGTTCTAACCTCACCAAGTCCTCCCAACACTCAGCAGCTGCTCTTCTGTTCCTCGCTAAGGCTCTCCAAGCCCATTCTTAAAGACATGTTCTTGGGAAGGTCTAGCGCTGTCCCACAGGGGCATAAAAGATGACGGAATCAGACTTCAGACCCAACTTGATCTTCTTCCCTCCCCAAACACTCTCTATATCTGAGCTCTTCATGCCCCATGAGATATAAGACCTCAGAAGAGAATAGCATGTGCTATATATACACCACACCCCAAAGATGGCAGAAGGCCATCAGGCAAGTCTCGTGAGCTAAGCAAACAGGGAGCCCAGGCCTACTGCTCACCTCTCGCCTCCAATCTGGGTCTCTTCAAAGACCTGGCAGCAGCCCAGAACATCTGATGACAGAGCATTCACACTGGTCTGGATGGAGCCTCCGCAAGCCTGAGGAACACAAGACAACATCATCTAGCAGTGAAGGCTCACACGAGGCCAGAAGTGAGCTTCCTGCCACTTAGTCTTAAAGCCAATTCCCATGTTAGACTGCCATGGTGCCCCGGAGCTCTCCTCACTGGATGACCCACTCTCACCCTTGACCTCCAGGCTCCCTCTGGAAGAGGAGAAAACAAAACAGAACTAAGACACACAAAGGGCAAACAAGCCTGGTTAAAAGGAGATGGTGACCCTTTGTTTCACCCAATACCCCCTCCCCTAAACGAGGGTGCTTTGGGCCCAGCGACTGAAGTCAGGATCAGTGCTTTAGACCTGAAGCATCTTTGGTGAGATGCTCAAGAAGAAAGGGAGGAAACCTGGCCAGAAGCATCCAGACTGGAGTTTAGCCAGCTAATCATAGCCTTACTGCTAGGTTTCCTTACAAATCAGCTTCCCTGACTCGTTTGGTTAGATTAACTCTTGTATACTGAGCATATACACACTGGAACTGGAGTGCTTCATGGCAAAAAGAGTTCAGAAGACAGGTCTAGATTCACATACCAACCACTCCAGTACACCAGGGGTAAGTGAAAACCCCCCAGGGGCCACAAAGACCAAGAAGCAGCCTGTGAAAGTTTGGTTACCATCATTGTCCTCTTCAGATCCTCCTCCGGCACTCGGCCAGCACAGAACATGTCCCTGTCAGCAAAGTACTGGGTGGCCACATCCCCAATGGGGAGTTTGGACAAGACGACTTTGGCTCCGGAGTGATGGATCCTCTCTAACTTGTCATAAAGAATGTTCCATTCAGCATCAACAATTGCCTGATAATCCTGAAGAGACCCAGAAAAGGATGAGGATGCTTTGTGGTGGAAGTTAGCCTATATGGTATGTTAAAATATAACACACCCCCGCCAAATAAAATATACTGATTTATTTGGGAATTAACAGGGGTAAACAGAATAGCCTCCTCTCAGTCCAAATATACAAGGACCCTATAAGGTAACTTAGGAATCACCTAAAACTTTCAAACACAAAGGCAGAAAGTAACCCCAGGACTGGGAGCTACTCCAGAGCTAGCACTTGCTACGGTACAAGACATACTTTAGCCCGGCTAAGTTCTAGCTCCTCTGAGGCACTGCACCCATGGAGTTACCAATGACAAGACCCTTTCCCCCAAAGGCCATTCTGTGTTGGGGACACATTTTCCAAGAATACTTGCTTATAGCTGGGTGATACTGCTACCTCCAGAGACAGCCTTGGTGATATCAATGTTGGGAGCACACCTGTCCCTGCAACACGGGACCCAGTATAGAAAGGGCAGAGTTCACATCTGCCCAAATAAGAGGAATCAAAATACTGGCTCACTATATAGCTGAGAGGCCCCTGCAAGCCCCTTCCCTGGGGCCAGAGGATAATATTTCAGCACGTTTGCCCTATCCAAACCTCCTCAGGTCCAGGTCACTGAGAGAGAGCATAGCGTGACAAAAGAAGTGGACCCAGTATTTAGACATTAATATTTAGGGGGATAGGAGGAGAAAGGAGCCCATAAGGTACCTGAGAAACAAAGCTAAGCCCAAGATGGCCACAAAGGCCCAAGGCTATGGCCCAGAATGTTGCCCATTTCCATGCCACTGCCAGCTGGTAGGGCCTACCTCAACTGTGTGGACTCTGATTTCCGCATTATCCTTCTCAGCTTTCAGCTCGAGCTCAACATTTAAAAGGGCAATCATTGGATTATGGTACTTTTTGGGTTGCATTTCAAACCCAGCATAAGAGAAAGTCTTCTTGAATGCAACACCAGCTACAAGCTGGGACTCCTGTTTAAAAAAACAAACAGTTCAACAGTTCAGTACTGGCATGAAATGAAATCAAGTTACTGGTGTGCTGGACTAATAATGCATGTCCATTTCTGTGAACCTGAAAGAGTTAACCATGTTTTTATTTCACTGTTGTAACAAAGCTTTTCCATCATCATAAAAGCTAGGCAAAATACAGAACATATTTTGGCTGTGCCTTCAGTATAAGGAAAACCAGTTTGCTTGCAGAGACTAAGCATGGTAAAGGCCTGTTTGGGCTGTTCTCTAAGACTAACTTCCAAAGCAGGTGCCAAGGGATGCACTTTCATCCCAACTCCCCACCTCCCAGTCTTCTACACATACCCCTCCCTACCTGTACTGCACACGAGCACACACATACCTGTGTGCTGTAGCCCAGGTGCTTCCTCCTTCCAGGAAATGAAAACAAAAGGTCCTAAGGGTCAGAAATTTCCTGCAGTTCCCAAGCTCTCATTGTGGCTATTCCCATCTTGATCCCTCAAAATATGAACTACTACCACTTGTTCCGTAACAGAGCTTGCTGTGGGGTGGATTTAATAGCAGGGCATAATAGAAAGCATGTTGCACTTGGGAGTGGCTTCAGCAGTATCAGAACACAGGTTCAAATCTCAGATCTCTTTCTTACTAAAAAACCTAGTCATTTCCCACTCCGTAAAGAAGGGTGTATTCAGTAAGTGAAGTAAGTCAGAAAGAGAAAGACAAATACCATATGATATCACTTACATGTGGAATCTAAAATATGACACAA
This sequence comes from Mesoplodon bidens, assembly GCF_964165515.1. Taxonomy (NCBI): domain Eukaryota; kingdom Metazoa; phylum Chordata; class Mammalia; order Artiodactyla; family Ziphiidae; genus Mesoplodon; species Mesoplodon bidens. Next base: position 26,905,108 of record NC_138170.1, read on the forward strand.
ATGAACTCATCTATGAAACAGAAACACTCACAGACATGGAAAACAGACTTGTGGCTGCCAACGGGGCGGGGGGGGGAATGGATTGGGAATTTGGGATTAGCAGATGCAAACTATTATATATAGAATGGGTAAACAACAAGGTCCTACTATATAGCACAGGAAACTATATCCAGTATCCTGTGGTAAACCATAACAGAAAAGAGTATGAAAAAGAATAAATACATATATATGTATAACTGAATCACTCTGTTGTACAGCAGAAATTAACACAACACTGTAAATCAACTATACGTCAACAAAATAAATTTTTTTAAATAGTGTATTCAGTTCAACGACCTATATGTTCTCTGCCAGTGCTAATCTACAATCCTAGTCTATAATACTGGAGCCTATTGGTGAAACAGATTCCTACATCATTCAAATCCACAGCCTCCTAAAGGGGGTGATGCTTGAGCTGAATCAAGATGGATGAGCAGAAATTAGTCAGACAGAAAAAAGAAAGAAATGTTCCCAAGAGACAGAGGCAGTGTGGTGCAATCAGTGGATGAAAAGCTACCTGCAGTTGCTGGAATACAAAATAAGAGGGCAGGGACCAGTTTAGGAGAATCTTAAAGGCTCTGCTAAGGCCCGACTCTTATCCTGTACACAATGTAGAACCCCAAAATGCTTTACACACAGAGTGTAAACTGGGGAACTTCACGCTGCAACAAAAAATAGAACGGACTTAGGGGATGCAAGACTGGAAGAAGAGTGACCACTACCAGAACAATGGTCTAGTAAAAGAGACAGACTTAGGAAACAACAAATTGGTAGGTAAAATGAAACAACAGTGATCAACAGGTTGGGGGAATTGGAAATATTTTTAAGGATGACCCTAGACTTCTGGGTTGAGTGACTGAATAATGGTGGTGATAGCACCTATGTCAAGGAATACAGAAAATATTACAGGTTTGGAGGATAAGATAATGAGTTCAGCAGCAGTGAGATCCAGGAGTGTGAAGCTCAAGAGAGAGGTAAATGCTGAAGATGTAGATCAGGAAGTTTTCAGTTAATCCTGAGAACAAGTAAATAATTACTACCACCATTTACTGAATTCTGTGTGTCAAGTATTGTGTTAAGGGTTTTACATGCATTTAAGAGATGTGGGACAGTCTGAAGAACATATGTGTGGCTTGGTGCCCCTGGCTTTCTCACCAGATAAGATTATTAGTTCTGATCCCTAGTTTAGTGAATGCCAATCTAATCTCAAGGGTTTACGGAAGTAGGAAGGCCCAGGGGAAAATGGAATATTGCTATCAAAGCAGTGTGTAAAGACAAAGTCGGCAAGCCATGATGCAAAGAATGGGCAGAAACATGAGTGGTAGTGGGGGCTGAAGATGGGGAATGCCTCAGATGACCTCCAGATTCCTCACAGCTTTACTATATAAAGAGAACCTCATCCCACTGACATGTGCCATGACAGGAGGAAGAGGAGGGAGGTGGACAGAATGAAAATGCCATTTGGAGGGGTAGAAGTCCTTCCAAAGACTTCAAAGAACAAAAAGTAAAGGGCCAGGACATAATATTTCAAGCAGGTCTTGTCCTGTCCAAATCACCTCAGGCTGAGGTCACCAAGGAAGAGTCAAGTAAGAAGTAGAGCAGGCCAAAGACTAGAAAAGGTCCAACATGGAGACAACAACATCAAAGAAGGTTTCCAGATACTTCTGTGTTAAAAAAGAACACAGTTATAGTTATGCTGTGCAATATAGTGGCCACTAGCCAACATGTCTCTATTTAACTTTAAATAAGTGAAAAAATATGTTGTTAAGTAGACAAAAGCAAGTTGCAGAACACTATGTATTACAAGTGAGCATTTGTTTAAGAAAACAATATTTACATTTGTACTTATAGATGCAGAGTATTTCTGGAAGAAGGGGGACACGGACGGGGACACGCACACACACAACACACAGAGTTAACAGTGGCTGTATCTGGGGCAGGAGTGGTGTAGGGGACATTGGTTTTTTCCTTTAGGAATTCTAAACAGTTTGAATAATGTATTATCTATTCAAAATAAATGAATAAAAGAAGGGAGAGGTTGGCCATATCACTTGGAGAAGAATGGACTGAAATGTACTTTTCATATATTTATTGAGGGTTTTAGATAATTTATCAGAGCTAGCCCTATCCCCCTCCCACATTAACAATGAGATTCTTAAAATCAGCCAGTTCAATCTTCCATTCTGCTAACAAGTAAATATAGGTCTGCAGAGGTTACAAAATGCACCTACAGGAGAAGTCTGTAGCAGCAGTATGGAGAACAGCTCCAGTCTGCCTTCCAGCCCAACATGCATTCTCTCTGTTCCTGTACCGTGTGCTCTCCTCCTACACCAAGCTGTCTGGAGGGTCAATGCGAAAGCAAGAGCCTCCTAGGGAGGCCACAGCAGGCTCACCTCTAGGGCTCCACCCTGAACCTTCTTGATTCCAATCATTTTAAGCTGCAGCAAGTCATCGAGCATCATCACCGCATCCACCACCATCTTAGCGAAGAAGGCTTTCTGCTGGGAGATCAGCTTGGAGCTCAGAGCAGTCACGGCACATTTCTCTAGCAGCTTCCTCTGCTCCCTGGGACACAAGGGTGGGACCTGCATCAGGCCTTGAAAGGCCCTCTTACCTGACTCTACTGCAATGTGGAGATAGTTTCTGTTCTAGTCTCTAAACTCAGCCCTCAACAATTTCATCTTCTGTATCTTTAGGGCAGATTATCAGTGACAGCCGGTGATTGCAGTCAAAGACCTTATGAGTGATAGCGTTTAATCTACAACCTACAGCCTCTCTTGTAATGCATGGGCTGGGGCACAGCCAGAGGTCTAGCAAGAGCCAAACAGCCCCAGGCCATGCAGGGATTCCACAAGCTTCTGCATTCAATTTGGCCACGGGAAGTCAAGGTTCTGACAAAGCTCACTGCGAACTTACACTTTATCTTCCTTCTTCACAGTCACAGCGATCTCTTTGATCTTGTTAACCGCCTGCCAAGAACACAAGCTGGGTGAGTCTCTCATGCTCAAGACAAACTGGAGAAGTGGGTCCCAATCGCTCCTGCTTGTCCTTAATCTGTCTGCTCCCAAATCTCAAGCATTTCTACTCCACAGTTGAAACAACATTTCTAAGTCTTGTAGCTCCCCAGAAAAATATAAACCTCTATAGTTTAGAAAATGCCCAAAGTTAGAAATGTAGAGTAGGTATAGTTCTGAAGAATCATCAGGGTACATCAGGATTCAGCTCTGGATCTGCAGGTAACAAACTAAAACAAATGAACGGAAACACACTATGACACTAAATTAGGCCAAATTTTCTGGCTTACAAACAGCACCTGTGACAACTTCTAGCACTTTATATATTAATTAGGTATGTAGACGATACACATATTTGTATGTTAAACATGGTATCTTTTCAAAGCCATCTTTTTCAAAAGATATCCATTCATACTTACTTCTCATGTATGATTTTGTTTTAATGCCACCACCCCAAAACAGAGATAGTAAAGAGACAAAGTAAGGCACAGAGAACTGACTTACCCCAGGTTACAGAATGAAAGTCAAAGGTCAATAAAAGCAAGGTCTCAAGATGTGCCATGAAGTACTTGATAAAAACAGAAATAGCTCTCACCAAGAGCTTATTATCATAGTCTATCAGGAAACTCGAGGCTTAAAGAGATTAAGTAATATACCTAGTCAAAAGCTACTGAATGGTAGAATTGAGATTCCTAGGCAGTAGAATTCAGAAAATGTCCAAGGAACCTTGTTCCCAGTCCCTCCACACCCCAATAAACATAGTATCCTAAGAGAAATACAAAGGTGCACAAAGTGCCCAAGTTCACCAGCACTCCCATACCAACTGAGTGGCAGTGCGGAAAGCTCGGATGATGATCTGTGGGTGCAAACCTTCCTCCACATAGGGTTTCACCTGCTTCAGAAACTCTGCAGCCAGCAGGGTCACTGAGGTGGTGCCATCACCGACCTGGAAGAGGATGACAGTAAATTCACGTTTTCTCACGTTCAGGGATAAAGCCCCAAAACTCCACTTTTTAAGCAATCTACCCATTTAAATTGGGGACTGTTTAAATGGATATTAAGCCTTTTTCTGGGAAGCACAGCTTTTTGCAACAAGTAGAAGAAAGGTGCTGGTGGATAGGTATTCATCCCATCAAATGGTCCTGGGTCACAAAATTAATTCCCCAGCCAGGCCATTCTCCAAAGAGAGCTGATTTGGACAAATTTCCCCAGAATATGAAATCATATATGTATATTAGCCAAGAACTTATTTATTACGGACAATGTACTATGATGAGTAAGACAGTTCCAGAGATGCTTATAATACAATGCTCACATGTCACAAATAACCATAGTAGCAAGAGGTATGAGATAAATATTCTTTAAGGAGCACAAAATACAGGAGTTTACAAAACAAACCTCTAAGGACCAGCTAAGGTCCTTATTATTTTAAACACTATTTGGAATTAGCAGATCACTAGTCTGCTAATCTTTCTTACATGGCTATTTTCTATAATAGGATCTAAACCTTATTTTTAATGAAGGAGAAAAAGAATAAGAGCTTTCTCTCTCTCTCTCTCTCTCTCTCTCTAAGAATAAGAGCTTTTAAAAAAAAACTGGCTAACCTCTGATTTAGAAGATACTTATTTTTTATTACTTATGTCCATTGTATAATATAAGGGACTTCAGGGAGAAAAAAAGGTTACTGTGGCGAAGGGTTTAAGCTGCCAAATTCCTGGACAGAAAGGTAATCCTTTGTTGAAAATATTAACCAATCAAATCTATACTCTTCTCACTTTAATTTTATATAAGCCATACTGTTTTACAGGCTACTGGGACCTAACAGACCTTTTGATGTAACTTCAGGATATACTTGTAATACTCTGAAATGCAAACTTGTCTCTCTCAACATTTATTATCAAGACTCCAGTGTCAGAAATGGTTTTTAAAAAGGCAGACAAGTTAATGTCACTGATTTGCACACATTAAGATGGTAAATTTTAATGTGTGCAAATCAGAAGTATATGCTACATATATTTTACCACCATAAAAAAATTTTCTTTTAAAAAGAAAGGTAAACTGGAAACAGTCTCCAGCCCCATCTTATAAGGCAATCAACAGATGAGAGGTTAAATTACTTACCGAGCAATTCAAATGAATGACAAGCACACAGGCCTGATCTTAAGATCTCAGCCACACACAGTGGAACAGCAGGAATTTTAAAAGACTATTAATTCCACCTAAATATTTTCGCAAGCAATTACTTGTGAAATTATAATTTTAGACGTAAAATCAAAATTTTTAAAGAAAGGAGAGCAAAGGAGCAAGCAGGCACGTGTTTCACTGAAACACATAGGCTTGATTTTCCTACCTCAGCATCTTGGGATTTGGCAATGTCCACTAAAGTCTTTGCTGCAGGATGGACAACATCAAGGAGTTTCAGAATTGTGGCCCCATCATTAGAAATTGTTGCTTTGCCTTAAAAGGAACAAACACTAAGTAAACATGTAAAGACCTTTTCTTAAGTTCTGTCTTCTATTTGCACTTGGAGCCCATATACACAGTATTGGGATGGGACAGAGGGGCTCATGGTGCGAATGAACTGATCCTTTTACAGAGTCAGCTCTGTGCAAAAAGGGCCACCTAAAATCACACATTCCAAAGACCATGAACTCCTGATTTTCCTTGAACAGCAAAGAGCACACCTCTACTGGATGTAGAAAACATTTAAAAAAATAAGAATGAATAATCATTTAGATATTCTTAAGAGTTGATACCCTAGTATTTCACTTGTAAATTAATACAGTAAAACATAAGGGGGAATTTGTCTTGGCAACATGATACAATGGGAGTGACCACAGGCAACTCCGGAAGGTTCTATAGTGTTTCTGGGCTAAATCTCTCTACAAGGCAACAGGCTCCTGAGCCGGGCTTCTCCCATATATTCCCAAGGGGCTCAGCATTCAGGACAATGTCTGAAAAGAAACCGCTTCACAGTGAGCAATCCTTCAGAGATCTTAAAAGCAGTGAGATTTCTAATGCCAACCTCTGCTAGCCCCAAACACTCTGGGGGAGCCTCCTCTTCTGCAACTGGCCTGAGGAACTCGGCAGACTTACCTCGGCCATCCACAATGAGCTTGTCCATACCACGGGGGCCCAGGGTAGTTCTTACAGCCTCAGCAATCACCTGGCAGGCACTGATGTTACTTACAAGCTGGGGGATGCCTTGGGAGCTATCAGTCCCCTCTTTCAACAGGATAACTGGTGTGGGCTAGAGAAGAAAGAGCAATTGAATGGTTTTTTATTGTTGTTTTTTGTTTTTCTAAAAATAATCATTCATTACATAAGACTTAAGGAGGGAGAGGAAAAATGCTCTCATCTCCCCAATAACAGAAGTATCTGGAGGCCCTTTTAAACCACATTCCTCCACTGTCCATCCACTATATCCATTCCTTAAACTGCCTCTACCTCCAGAGATAGCATACTTGCAGGTGTGCCAGAAAATGGTTTGAGAAGCACTGATTTAGTCAAAAAGAACAAATCAAATAATGTGTCCTCCAGTGCCCTACTGCATAAGCATAGCCCTTTCAACTTCTGACCTTATTCCCTGTTTTAAGGAATTAGGCCACGTCACAGGAGGAAGCAGGCCACGCTCAGTGTTCACCCTCCAGCAAACATCCATTTATCTGCATTACAGCTTAATCGTAGAGAAGTAGATGGGGCACTGGTGCAAAACATGAGGTGCTAACAGCTTCAGATGTTGTCCTGGAGATGCCCAGGCAGACAGCTTTACCAATGATGTTTAGCTGGAGTGTAGGGAAATGGCTAGGCAGAGAAACAAATGGCACCTTTGTCCGCCTCACAAAATGACAACAAATCTAATTTGTACAGCAATGTTTCCCTCTATCATGCTGCTTCCATAAAGCCTTCTTGTGACTAAGCTCCAACCAGATACCCTAAACAAGTTTTTCTCTATTTTGCATTGGTCTCCAGAACAGTCACTGTTCTCGTAGAGGCTTAATCTGTGGAACTGCTTTAGAAACTCTGGGAAGACAGGGATATCTGCTTATTTTAAAGCGCCTGCTTAGGTACCTTTGCTCCAGTGACCATGAGCAGACAGTAATTCCTTAGCTTAGCACACAAGACTGCTTTCTCTCTGCATCCAAGCCTGTGCCTTCAGAGATGAGCTCATGAAGCAGGCCCAGTCTTCCCTGCATTTGTGACTGATTTTATGTGTGTAAAACAAATTAAGGATAACTACTGTTGCAACATTTTTGCTATGTTAGTTATGCGTGTGCTATTACGCCATGCTCTGAAATTTATTTTTTCCTATGGATTACAATATAAAGTTTGAAAATCACTGCCCATGTCCACCCCAGGGGGTACTTCAGGTGTCCGAGCAGGGAAGGCATAGGAAAGCACAGGGCTGTTTCAGCCCAACAAAAAGGAGCCAAGAATTCACACACTACAAAGTCGAGCAACCCATGAGGCTGACTCCACATTAACAGAGCAGGTTCTTTAAAAATTCAGCCCCTTTGGCCAGTGTAGCTGGAGGGTAGTGAGTAAGTGGAAGGCTGGAATGAGGCTGAAGAAGCAGGCAGGAACCAGGTCACTACTCACTTATAGACTATCATAAGGAGTTTAGATTTTAGTCCTACAAAGAAGGGAAGCCATGGAAAGGCTTTTAGCAGAGGAATGGCATAGTCTAATTTACATTGGGAAAAAAACAAAAAACAACTATAGAAAATGGGTATGAAGAGGCAAGATACAATGTGCAAACGCATAAAAACAGGCTGGAAAAATACACAACAAACTCTAATGAGTAAGAGTGGTAAATAAAGAAAGTTTTTATTTATTTATTTTTTTGCGGTGCGCGGGCCTCTCACTGTTGTGGCCTCTCCCATTGCGGAGCACAGGCTCCGGACGCGCAGGCTCAGCGGCCATGGCTCACGGGCCCAGCGGCTCCGCGGCATGTGGGATCTTCCCGGACCGGGGCACGAACCCGTGTCCCCTGCATCGGCAGGCGGACTCTCAACCACTGCGCCACCAGGGAAGCCCATAAAGAAAGTTTTGACACTTGGATATTTTGTATTGTTTCAACTTTTTCTAACAAACATACCACACATTACTTTTTTTTTTTTTTAAAGAATACTGAAAGGAAAATTCCTTCCTTTTCATGGTAGAATCCCAGGTTTGGTGGCAAGAAATGGCTTCTCTATACTCTCAGCCTTCCTTCGGGTTCCTCGCAAGGAAAGCTGTGTCCCCCAAAAGGCCCCACCTTCTCCCAGTCCTGCTAAGTCATTCCTCAGGGCAACCTCAAGTCACCTCTGGTCCAACCCTGCCCCGGATGAAGCCTTACGTTTTAAATCAAAAACCAACTTGAGTCTTAATCCCTTCCTATTTCCTTTGACAGCTTCTTTCACCTCTCCAAGGCTAACTTATCCAATGTTTTTATAAACTTTTTCTCCCTCTATCTCCAAATTGTACCCCCACAAACAAGAGCCACACTGCCCCGTTCTACCAAAACCACTTTCTTACCACTAGGCCAGCAATTCCTCAGAGTCTCCATTCTTCCAAGTTTTCTCAACAGCCGTTAACATGTGAGCATTGGGAACAGGGGATCCCAACAGTCTCTCTGCTCCTTCTTGAGCATAATGTTTATATTGCCATCCATCTTAAAGTACAAGCTTCCCAAAGGTAAGGAGTACACTAATCTCAATGTGTAGAATGCCTAGATTTGGTCACATACAAAGCAATATACAGAAGCTTTTGGTGCTGAAAATTCAACTGTTACATATCAACTGACCCTTGAAGAGCATGGGTTTGAACTGTGTGGCTCCATACCTGGATGTTTTTTCAACAGTAAATACTACAGTGTTACACTATCTGAGGTTGGTTGAATCCTCAGATACAGAGGAACCCCGGATATGGAGGGCTGACTAAATCATATGCAAATTTTCAACTGAGTGGAGTCAGGTCCCCTAACCCCCGAGTTCTTCAAGGGTCAACTACACTTGAAAATGCTTTATACAAGCCGTGAAATAAGGTGGCAGTCAGTTATTTCTGGAAAAGCATCGGCAGCATGGTGATACTAAATTCACTGAAAATTCTTAAGTACAAAGCAAGGAGGGCTTGGAAGCAGCTCACCACGTTGTCCCCAAGTTCCCTACGCTTTAAAGGCCCTACAGAAATGGCAGGCTGGGTACAGAGATCATTTAAGGAGGGAAAGGTGGCAGGGCTGGATTGAGCCAAGCCAGGTCAATCAGGATGGGTCCTCTTCTAGCAGTTTCCCGGGGGCAAGCACTGCTATGGGAAGCCCAGCTTCTGTCCCTAAGCTACTTTCCAACCGCATTTTTACTCAAGTAAAGAAACAACAGCAGAATCCAGTAATCTGCCAAGGGTATCATGGAAGGCTTGGTAATTTCAGCTTAATAGTCTTCTTCTTCATCCTCCTTAAAAACTTTTATTAAGCATTATTAAGCTTGACGCTCTATAAAACAACAGGTGTTCATATGCTAAGTCATGTAGTGCTCAATACCACAAAGGCAAGCATACATTCTGTACGGCTGTACCAAGGGCTGAGCTTTCTGGGGAACCCTTTTACCTCTCTTTCAATCACAGAAGGCTTCCAGAATATCAGGTACCAATTCAAGAACAGCAAGGAGAATTCTTGGTGACTCAAGTTTCACACACCAAAAGAATAGCTATAAATGGTCAATACAGCAAAGAAACAGAACAGACGTCAGTTCAGGAAAAACCCAAGGTGGTGGTCTGGAGCCTCTTGGTGAAGGGTTTTATCACCAGTCAGAAGAATCTTGGTTCTGATCCCCAGTTCTTTAAAGGCCAACCAAAACTCTTATGGTAGCCTTGGCAGGAAGGCGGATTACAGGGACGAAAGGGCAAGCAACCACCTAGCAGACTAGCTAACATGCTGAGTGTTACTACCTGATGGGTACTTCATATGTATTCATTCATTTAATCCCCTTTAACAGACTGAGGGCCAGAAATGTAATACCATGCTCGAAGTCACACACCTAGTAAGTGGCAGAGCTAGTTACGAACCTAGGCATTCAGTGTAGCTCCAGAGCCCTTACTCTCCACTGCTCTACTATGCTGCCTCTGCACACAAGATGAAGATGACTTCAGGAATAGTAACGTTGAAGATGGACTGAAAAAGGCAGTACTGGAGGTATGAAAGGGAGAGGGAATACAGATTAATACCAGGTTCCTCCTATCTTGTGTACAGGCGGAATTCACAGGGCATTTGGCCATAATGAACACCTCATAAGGGTCAGCTTGACATCTACTAGGTCAGGGATAAGCTGAGGAAGCAGAAAAGAACAGAGAACTGAGTTGGATTGATAGGCTAAAATGAACGAGTGAACTGCCAAGTGCACAGGGAGCAGTATCTTAGGGTTTTGCTTCAAACACTTAAAACCTGCCCCTGTTCAACAGCAACTCAGGAGACACCACCGAGGTGCTTTGGGACCCACGTAAGGTATATGCAGCTCTGAGATGGAAAAAGGGACGCCGTGGAAGCGGGGAGGGGAGGAGGGCTACAGAGACACTCGAGGATTCACCAACCTCCCTAACTTAAGAGGCGCAGACAGGGTCGGAGTCAGAGGCCGGGTCTTCCCACCTCTGATGCAGTGTCCCCATCTGCCCTACCTATTCTCCTGGCTGAGGAGTTGGACCTCCGACAACCAGCGGAGCCTGGTACATTCAGTAGGTAATAAATATGCGTTTACTTAATGAACGAGTGAGTTAATTAAAGTACGAGCGGAGGAGAGGTCTGTTTCCATTTACGCAGCAGCAGGCGGGAGGCAGTGAGCGACCATAGTTGAGACCTTGGGCTCGGCCCAACAAAAGGTCCCCACGCTGCCTCCGCAGGTTCTAGGAAGCACCCGCTTCACATCCGCATTTTCCAGGGCAGCCAGAGCTTCCAAGTCTGGCCCTCGACCGCGCATGCACGCTCAACCCGCAGTCATTTAACCCAGGTCATGATTATGGGGGCTCAGAAAACCGGGTGGCCGACGCGGGTTCGCGGCCCCGAAGCACCCTGGGATTTGTAGTCCCCAGTCGGCCAGACCAGACCCTCCTCTTGAGCCCCACACAACCCTCACCGAGGGCCCCTGCTCCGTGCCCGGGCCCACCAGGCGGTGGCGGGCCGGGATCACCCAAAGACAGGGCTCGGGGGGAAGGACCGAGGCAGTAGGCTGGCGGGGGGGGGGGGTCCTACTGGACCGGCCCCGGCCAGGCGGCGCCAACTACTGACCAGATGGCAGCGGATGGAGCCAGATGCGCAAGACACCACTCACCATCATCTTGGAAGCCTATTCAGCGGCCCGCTACTCCTCTTCTCTGCGCCCGGGCCGCCCAGCAACCCCACAATCCTCCGCGCCAGACAAACCCCCAGAAGCTTCGCCACGCCGTTGGACCGGGAGAGGAAGGGGATGGGCCGCTTCCGCCACTCTATGGTTCGCTACCACAGAGTCGGCGTGGCTAGAAGGGCCAGAGGCTGGGCCTCCGCCAGCCGTCTTACGAGAAGCGGTGGTAAAGGAACAGTCAGTCGCTGGTTTTCGATGGTGCCATTCTTTTGGAGCATGTAGGATCCTTGCTCGGCCCGCGTCACCCACTAACTCTAATTCCATTTCCCTTCTCCGCTCAAACGCCAGCCCAAGGAATGCAATAAACGCAAATATTTATTGAGCGCTGACTGCGGAACAGGCTTTTGCTAAGTAAGCATTTGACGTGAGTGAGCTCATTTAACCCTCACAACGCTATCGCGATGGTACTGAAATCACGCCCAATTTACAGATAAGAGAATTGAGGCTGAGAGGTTAGGTGTCCAAATTCACAGTTGTACAGTAAATGGTAGATAAACAGGCGCGGGCACCTGGCCCCAATGCTCGTTTTCTGGCTCGGCACTGGCCAGAGCTTCCTCGAGGGTCGTGTACATCAGTCTATGTACCCAGAGCCTACTGACTATGAGAGCGCAAGCGCCGGTGGAACTAGGCAGGGGTCGCCGGAGACCACCTGGGCGCTAGACGAATGCCTTCCCAAAGGGGGATGGGAAGGAGGAAAGCACAACTAGGGGAAGGTAAATCGTCATCTTGCGAAGCGGCCACAGGGAGGATCCGGCCGAGACCGCACGAGCTGATTGGCCAAGACTTTCGGCGGCTGAGGCGAGTCCTGCGGGTCTCCCACCTGCAGTGCACTTCCCGCCCCCACAGCCAGAGAGGTCCTGCGGAGTCGAATCCAATCTGAGAAATGCTGGGGCGGGGACTGCAGTTGCAGTTAAGAGTTTAAACAAATCAGCCCTCGGCCCCACTTCTCTCCACCAATAGGAAGTGGGCTAGGGCACAGGGGCGACAAATGTGGCTACAGGAGCAGGCGTCAGAACCAATCAGCCCTGGGCCTCGTTCCGGTGCGCCAACCGGCGGCGTGAGCGGGTCTGGGGGCGGGAGCCCAGAGCAGCTGTCAGGCCGAAGTCCGGCGAGGTACGCGCAGCAGGGCGGCTGGAGGAAGCGCGGCGCCGGGCCGGGCCCTGGAGATGGTCCCCGGCGCCGCGGGCTGGTGTTGTCTCGTGCTCTGGCTCCCCGCGTGCGTCGCGGCCCACGGTGAGCGGCAAAGGGCGGGGCTGCGCTTCAGGGCGGGGCTGGCGGTCCAGCTTAAGCCCGTCTCGGGCCGGGGGCCACGGGTCGCCTTGGGGACCCCGCGAATTCGGAGCAGGGCAGGTTCAGAGAGGGGCGCCTGGAGTGGGTGGGTAGTGGTTCCCGAGGGACATGAACTGGGTGCGGCCTGAGGCTGGGCTGTGAGTCCTCAGCCCCCCACGTCGAAGTAAGACTCCCCCTACCCCCACTAGCGCTGACTTAGGTGGGGAAGGGGGCGAGGAACAAGGAGCAACTAGCGATACTACAGGCTGGAGATACGTGAGCATTCACATACATAAACGGGGCCACACATTGCTACACGTGGGTTCACAGGCACTAGCACATACGTACACACCCAACTTGTTTGCACCTACACGAGAACATAAACATACACCCATATGCGTACGTGAGCACATGTGTACACTTGACTTACACAGATCAGCAGATGCAAAGGCCAGGCAGAGATGTGTGTGGGGAGGAGGGGAAGCTTAGTGCTAATCCAGGAAAGCTTCCTTGGGAGTGTATCTGTACCCGATGGAAAGTCTCCACTCCCAGGATAAAAGGCCATATATGTAGCCCAGTGCCAAGCCAGTGGAGCTCTACCTGGTGGCTGATTTTGGACAGTAGAAAAGGACAGCTAAAGCCACAATCCATCCCAACGCTGGCACACAGTAGCGACTTGATAGTTTGTTGATTGACTAACAGACCTGTGGCAGCAGCTTCCACCTTTTCACATTCCTCAGTCTCTCTGGGCTAAGGAAACCAGGGACTCAAGTTCAGGTAAAACATTACACTTTGGTGCTAAAGAGATCCACACCCCAGAAATATCTGGTTATTCTGGCAATTCCCTTCCTCAACACAGTAGAGCTGGAAATAGTCGTTCATTCAGCAACCTTTTTGAGCACCAACTGTATCCTAGCCACTATATAGATAATGTGGATACAGTATTGAATGAAGTTACAAACTTAGGTCCTTGTCCTAGTGCAGTAGACAATAAACAAAAAATTACAAATACTGTATTACAAATGATGTTAGAAGTGTCATTGGAGAAAAAGTACATTTTGAATGGGCATAAGGGGAGGGCAGTCACAGGGCAGGTTTCTCTGAGAAAGTGACATTTAAGTTATGACCTGGTGGATGAATAGAAGTGAGTAGAGGGGTAGAGGTGGGGGTAGGGTGAGGGAACTTGCAAGAAGCCTTGGAGATGTGAAGAAACTGAAAGGAGGGCAGTGTAGCTTGAACATAGGAAGAGATGAGGTTGGAGGGCCAGATCAAGCAGCGCCTTGCAGACCAAAGTTAAGTTTAGATTTTAAGTGCAAAGGGAAGTCGTTGAAGGGTATTGAAGTGGTGACATGATCATATTTGCTTTAAGATGTTTTAAGAAAATCCCTGGCAGTTATTGGGGGAATGGACCGTAGGGAGCAAAAATGGAGGCTAAGATAGACCAGTTAAAAAGCTGCAACAGCCAGGACAAGAAATGATAGTGGCTGGACTAGGAGGATGGCAGTAGAACGAGAGTCAACTTTTAAGTTTTGGTGAGAGTTGCTTTGTACGCAGGCTGCCACATATCCATCTTGAAATTCCCAAGTCGGCTTCAGAGCAAAGATGAATGAATTAACCCTCAGAGAGGTTAACACTGGAGCTCTCAGTCTTCCTGGCTCACCTGTGTAAGCAGCAGCAGCAGCAGCTGTAAATCTCTGGGGTTACTAACTCTGTCTGCATCAACTCTATCCTCTCCAGGGCAGAGACCATCTGTCCTACCCACCTGGAGCACCCAACTGGCTGAAGCTGGGTCTCTGGGCCCAGACCTTAACCAGCCCCGTTGAAGGCATGGGGTCCATGATCTGAACCTGAACCAGCTTTTTTCCCTTGAGCCTTCTCACCTGTACATTTTACCTTTCAGGCTTACGCATCCATGATTATTTGTACTTTCAAGTGCTGAGTCCTGGGGACATTCGATACATCTTCACAGCCACGCCTGCCAAGGACTTTGGTGGTATCTTTGTAAGTTCAGGGAGGCCCTCTCATCTCTGATCCTGTCTCCACATTCCCCGCACTAAGTTGAGGTGACCCTCATTGCTTCAACCCGTACCTGAGTGCTGGGACGGAGAAGGGGGCAGAATCTAGCTCTGTCTTCCAGGGGCTACAGAGCCAGGAAGGGCTTCCAGCTATTCCTCTGGGTATAATACAGACCTGGGCACCACAGAGGGAAAAGCTATCTTCTTAGGGACACGAAGTAGTGAAAAACCAAGGGCTCTGCTAGCTCCACCTCTGAACTACATGATTCAAGGCAAGTTACTTCCCCTCTCTGGGTCCATACCAACTTCCCTACCTATGTCTGGGAAAGGCAGGGTGGGATAGGACTAGACAGACCTTTGTGAGAATTAAGTAAAAATGCTCAAGTGTCCAGTACACAGAAATCGTTCCTCATTTCCCTCACACTTTGTGAGAAGCTGGTAAGATGGGATGGTCAGCCCAGTCCTTAAGCAGGTGTGTCTCCCCACACTCTCACCTGTCTAAATGTCTTTCAGCACACAAGGTATGAGCAGATTCACCTTGTCCCTGCTGAACCTCCAGAGGCCTGCGGGGAACTCAGCAACGGTTTCTTCATCCAGGACCAGATCGCTCTGGTGGAGAGGGGGTAAGGAGCGGACAGGCATGGGCACAAGGGGAAGGCAGGCATAGGGTAGATTCTGAGATCAATGTTGGGGGTGATGCTTTGAAATAGCTGCTTTTAAATAATTCATCTTTTTAAGGGTCTTTAAGAAACAACTTAAGATTATCCAAGCCTTTGGCCATTTACTTGTGAGCCTTTATAAAAAAGCCTCCAGGGCCCTCCTTTCATCTTCCCAGGGTGGTGGTCTGGGGAACGGATAGCTAGGACCCCGCCTTTCCTTTGGTCTCATCACCACCTCTTCCAGGGGCTGCTCCTTCCTCTCCAAGACCCGGGTGGTGCAGGAGCACGGTGGGCGGGCAGTGATCATCTCTGACAACGCAGTTGACAATGACAGCTTCTACGTGGAGATGATCCAAGACAGTACCCAGCGCACAGCTGACATCCCTGCCCTCTTCCTGCTTGGCCGAGATGGGTGAGGGCTCTTTGTCTCTGGCTGTATCAGCACCAAGCTGGGTGCCAGGACTCGGGGAGGTCAAGGGCAATTACCAGTCCCTACCCACAAGCCTTATCTTGGGATGTCCTGGAGGGCCAAAAAAGTCCTCAGGCTCTGGAACTCCCAGAGTGATGGGGACAGTGGGGCTGGATGGGGTGCCAGGAAAGTGACCATCACCACCTCTCTTCATGCTCTCCCAGCTACATGATCCGCCGCTCCCTGGAACAGCATGGGCTGCCATGGGCCATCATTTCCATCCCAGTCAATGTCACCAGCATCCCCACCTTTGAGCTGCTGCAACCGCCCTGGACCTTCTGGTAGAAGAGTTGGTCCCACATTCCAGCCATAAGCAACTCTGGGCTGGGAAGGGGAAAATCCAGGAATTCTGCTGTTTGGGACTTGGGGATAGCATTTGGGGACTGGGGGAGCCAGGTAGAGGAAAAGGGCGTGGGCCTTGGCTAAGTTAAAGGAAGACATACCACTGGCCTTCCCTCCCCTGGGCTCCTAAGGTGTTTCATGCTATGGGAAGAGGCAAGAGCCAGGCCCCAGGCCTTATGGGCTAGGGTCTGGAACTAAAGGGGCCAACAGCAGGTGGTCTGAGAGCCATATGAGACCTGTCACATCCCACCTGGCTTCAGCCTCCCCACCCAGGGTCTTTCACAGCAGTTGCTGGAATGGTATAAGGAGCTGGTGTTTGAGGACTACATAATAAACCCTCACTGACTTTTTAGTAATAAAGCCTCTCATCAGGGTTGTAACTGTGTCCTAGAGTAAAAGTACACAGGGGTGGGAGGGGCCTTCAAACACTTATCTGGTCCCATGCTCTTGTTTTGAAGGGAGGAACTTGAGGCCCAGAGAGGGTACATGACTTGCCCAAGGTCCTTTAGGACCAGTGCTCAGATTGCTAATCTTGGATCACAACAGCCTCCTGCTCAAAAACTTGGGAAGCTGTAGTTCAGTCCCTGAGCAAAAGCCTCATCTTGTAGCCTGGTACTGAGGATCCACATTGGACCTCAGAGGAGCCCTGCTCTTGGACTTTAGAAACATTTGCACAGCAGAGTACAGGCAAGACCAGAGATGAACCCAAACTGGGGAGTTGCAGCTCCCATCTCCTGCCATCACCTGCTCTATCCTATGCACTTTTGTACCACCCATGTGACTGCTGCCTTCCTGGAGCAGCTTGTCAAGCCATTCTCCACAAAGCATTCCTGCAAAGGCCTGTCACCACTCATTTTATTGAGAACAGTGGGCAGGTGGGGAGGAGGGGGTGCAGGCTGCTGTGAAGGATTAAGAACCCAATAGGCCAGACAGGCAGATTCCACCTGGCTCATGATGCAGGAAAGGGCCTGTGGGGCGGCACCTGCCCTCCCTGGGATCCCTCAGCAGGGGCATATGGCAGGCCCCTCAGGAAAGGTAGGCAGAAAGGAATTGCGGGTGATGGGTTATAATTTCCACAGCTTCCAGCCCAAGAGTAAGGGGTAGTACTAATCTGGGGAGGAGAGGGAGACAGGGCTAATCTGAGTATCTAGCCTAGCTCTCCTAGGTTTCTGGAAGACTTCAGTGTTCCTAAATGATCCTGAAGACAGAGATTGAGACTAGGAGAGCCCCTCACTGACCCATGCTCTAGAAGATTCTAGGACATCCTAAATTAAGGAGCACAGGCCTTTCATCCCCCAGAGCTCAGCCATGCTGCTACAGTCCTCAGTGGGAGGGTGGGAGGAAGGGGACATGATGACCCTCCCAAGGGAGGCAGAGACCTCTTCCATACCCTGTGAGGCCAGCCACTGTGCCAGGGCCTGAGAGGCAAGGCATAAGGACAGATTCTGGGGTCTGGGGAGATTCTCTACTCCCCCGTATGTCTAAATGGTGGGTGTGGGGAGGTGAGCAGAGGGAGGTAATGCCCCCGGTTCGGTGTTCCCCCGCAGAAAGCCTTAGGGAAGGTGCTCTGGAGGCCCAGTTCCTCCCTCTTGCCTCTCCCAGCTGTGCTAGCGGGGAAGAGGGTAAGGGTGTCTAACCCCCTCTCTTCTTCAGTGGAGTCAGGCTGTTCGCAGGTTGCCACTTTGTGACCCCTCCCCCCCGCCAACAGTGAGTTGAGAAGGGTGAAGCCTCAGGTGGATGAGTAAGTGGGGCCATGGGGCCAAGGGGAAGAAACACTGTTAGGCCCTGACCTTGGTTCCAGCCACTTACACCCATACCTCAGGGGGAGGCCAGTTCTGAGAGGCTCAGTGACAGTGCAGAGCCTGAGCCACTCAGCAGCAGTGTCCTGGGCATGAGGTCTGGCAGGGGGTGGAGGGCCTAGGGTCCAGCCTGTCTTACCCTCTGGAAGAAACAGAGCTGGCATGGGGGAAAAGCAGGCAACAGGAGTGGGAGTTCCTTCCAAGCGTCTGCTCTGGGGGAAGGCCCCCTCTTCTGGCAGGATCTGGGGTAGGACCACTTCCAGGCAGGATGACATCACACATCAGTCATCTCATCCCCCAGCTCAGCATCTTCCGGCTCTCCTTCCTCGTCCTCTTCATCGTCCTCCTCCTCAGAGGTCATGTTGGGTTCATCAGCCTCTGCCAGACATTTGGGGCAGGAACAGACGAACAGATAGTTCTCCCTGCAGAGGGTTGGGGGGGATGATGGTGAGGGTACAAAGTCAGGCAGCCACCAGCACGGAGAAGCCCAGAGCCCGGCTTCCCACCACACCCCCAGCTGGCACCTGAGGATCTTGTGGCGGCTGTGGCGGCTGCGCTCCCGCTGACAGCAGTCTAAGTAGCTGATGCAGATTTCCTAACGGGCAGAAGAGAGGTGGGCTCTGACAGTCTGTGCTTTCTAACAGATGGGATTAGGGCCTCCCCAGCCTCTGCCCTGTGTCCAACCATTGCCCCATCCCCAGGAGCCGGAGCTGCCCTTCAGCGAAGGAGTAGTTCACCCTGATCCATTCCCCTGTGCTCACAGCAGAGGCCACTATGAGGCTTTCACAATCTGTGTCTGAGACGGGGGGCTATGGTTGGCCTCGGGCCATGGCCAAGGTCTGTGGCTGGGGCAGAGGTTATCTTGGTGTGAAGCTACTTGCCCTGAAAGAAGTTTCAGCCAGTCTCCGTGCACAGCTCTAAGAGCCAGGACCCCACACCCACACTAGTACCCCACAGTCCAAGCCACAAAGGGCCATGTCCTGCTTCCTTAGATGCTGCAGATTCCTTGATCAAAAGATAGCTGGGGACAAGAACTTAGGCACACAGCTGTCTCTGAAACACTGCTCTGAGGCTTCCTCGAGTTATTTTTTGAAGTGGGGTGGGGTTAGAGTATACTCATGGGGAAGACTCATGTCCTGGAGCACGTGGGGATTCAACCCAACAGCCTGAACTTGGGACTGTAGCCACTGCTGCTCCCAATTCCTGGAGAGAACTTGCAAGGCCCACTGCCCACCCACCCTGACAGCTACTGGCCCCCTCACCTCTCCTGGCTTAATATCCTCCAGGGCGGTGACATGCAAAAGGAAGTTGTTTTCTGGGAAGGAGGTCTCTGCATTGGGGACACAGCTGTGGTTGCCTGGGTCATGAGAGGCAGGTAATGAGGACTGCTGACTAATAAAAACAACAGCCTTAACTGCCCAGAGCACTGGGTCCCATCTTTCCTTGTTCTCTGATCCCTGCTAGGGCTAGGCAGGTCCTGCGACAGCAGTTTCCTGTATCCCTGTCCAGTGCTCTTTCCTGAAGAGCACAGGCACTAATGCACTCCCGCATCACTCCCCTCCCCTCCTGCCATGACTGCCTCTTCTCTCCTCACTGGTCAACTTGATCCTCAGATGTGTTCCCACTGTCTCACAAAGGGAGGGACAGGGCTGTGAAAGGGATGCCCGTGCCAGGCCACTTAACTCAGTCCTGTCTGTTATTGGATGTCTGGTAACAGCTGAGCCAGGCCCTCTGAGAGCCTAGTTTGGGAGGAGTAGTGTCCCCAGAGCCTGGGAGGAAGGTTTTGCAGTGAGGAGAGCAGAGGGCGGGAGGCTGGGATCTGCAAAAGACAACAGTCTGAGCTGGCTCTGCCCCCTCCATCAGGTGCTGATGAGACTGCCTTCCAGCCTGAGCTCCTCCCGGGCTATCACAACACACTCCTACCAAAGCTCACAGGGCAGTGGTGGGGCAAAACCCAGGCTTCCCTTTGCAAGAATTAGAGCTCTGTGCCCTGCCTTAGCACTGGGCCTAGCCCACTGGAAGGTTTTGTATCAAGGCACAAGAGTCCAATCAATGAATGAAAAAATAATAGAAGGAGAAGGCTGAGGGGAAATCCCCAAGGAAGCTCAGCCCTAACCCCACTCCCAGACTCAACTCTACCAGCCCAGAAGGGGCCAAGAGATGAACTGCAGCTGTGAGGCTACCCCTTCTCAATGCCGGGACTCACAGCAGCTCTGCAGCACAAAGAGGCCAGATCCTTCACAGTTAAGAAACTCACCAGTTGCTGTAAGACAGTAATATGCAGATGTTATTGCATCCACTTTATAGGTGGGAAAAGGAAACTAGGCTTATAAGGACAGGCACTGGCTCCACTGTCTTGCCACCCAATCACTACTATTTTACCTGAAATTGCTTCTCTGAGGCGCAAGCCTTGCTTTCCTATAAATGGTACCACCTTACTGTCCAGCCCTCCCCCACCCCCAGCATCAAGCCTCTGCACGGATCGTGGAGCCATTTCTCATGTATGTCCTGCAGACAGATCTGAAGCTTCCCATAGGCACACAGGGATTACCTTCCCCAACCACGAACTCAGAGCTCCCTGGGGGAAGACTGTGTCCAATGTCTAACTGACGGATGTCTCCAAAGTTGGGTGAGGCCAAGGTTCCATCTCACCAACCTGCCTCGATGTCCTTGTACAGCTGATCAATGAAGGCGTCCAGCTGTTCACGGTCCTGAGGCTTCAGCTCCAGAGCATCACAGGCATGCACCCACTGGCTTAGGGAGCTGGGGGTCCCAGGCAGCCATGGTTGGAGAGGAGGAGGCCTAGCTCACAGGGCTCCCCCACTCCAAGCAAGTTAAGTCCATTTCTTTCTCTGGGGGGAGGGTGGGGGTGGGCGGGTGTGTCCTTCCCCAACAGACCAAGTGCTCCCAAGACTCAGTCTTTCTGACCCCCACCACTGAGTTTAGTCCAGCATTCTGGCCAGAGTCACACCCTGCCCCACCCTAGTCTTGAAAAGAGATGTGGCTACCTTCCTCAATCAATCTCCCACCCCAGCCCTGAGGGACAAGTCCAACAGCTCTGGAACATTCTCTCCTAACCTGGTCCCAATTCCTTGGCCATTGGTCCCAACAAGAGCAAAGAGAGACCGGAATCCATCTGGAGTGAACCACTGTGGGGAGAAAGGGAGATCACTCATGTTACAGCCACGAGCCTTCCTTCCTCTTGAGGAAGTTTGCTGTGAGCCAGTCCCATCCCAACTCCAGAAGACCAGGTCTGCTCTGGCTTAGCTGTCCCAGTAGGAGACGCTGACCTGGTTGCTCCTGGAGAGCTGGAGTGACTGGGAGGCCATTGGTCCCACCTTCCCCACACTCACCTGGCTGAGTGCTTCCTCATAAAGGGCCTCTGTGAAGAGTCTCCGCAGAAGCTCCAGCTGGCCCTGGTTTAGGGGAAGCAGGGAGAGACTTGCATCCCTGGGGATTTCCCATTAGCACCCAGGCAGGGCCCAGAAGACCACGTAAGGGAAGGAAAAGGGCGAGCTCTGTAGACCGAGCTTTCCCTGGGGGCAAAGGAAAGCCACACAATCCTTATCTCCAAGAGACTTGGCAGTTTGCTGGCCTGTTCCAACCCAGGGTAGCGAACCCTCAATTCCTCCCTATTTTCTAGCCCTTGTACCAGCAGGGCGGAGGCAGCCTGGCTTAGAATGTCTGTCCTCACCACCACCCTCCAGGCTCCCTGCCCCAGCCTCCAGACCAGCTTGACCCTCCCCCTCCTTTCCCCAGATTCAGTGCAGGAAGGCCCACCCCAGGGCCCTTTCACACACCTACCTCCACCTTCAGGCAGCTCCTGCATGGAAGTCTGCTATTGTCAGGGAGAATGCGTAACTCTTTGAAGCAAGTGCTCAGTACATTGGCAACTAAAATCGTTTCACACCGCTCCCTGACCCTGTGGAACCCCCAGCCCTCCACTTTCCATTACACTTGATTCGCCCCCTGCTATCCTATCATGGGGTCCTGCCTTCCCACATCAGGGCACCCAGCCCTTCTGTCCTCTGTCATCACCCCACTTCCCAATTTTAAGTCCACATTAGGTCATGAAGTTAAATAGCGGCAGGAATACAAGCCTCTGAACAGATTTTTGGACCCAGGCTCTAACTTCTTCCTGTGGCTGCGAAGGCAGCAAATGTGGAGCTTCCCTTAGGTAGCCATGGACATCCCCAGGCTACTGGGGGGGGTGGGAGGGTCATGTGGAGAGACCAACCTTGAATTTGTCTCCCAGGAGTTTGTGGACAATTTCCTCCTCCTCATTGGCCGTTTTATTACAGAACTGGGAGAAGAGCCTGATCCAACGATCCTTATCCTTAGCCTGCAGTGAACAAATACACTTCAGGGTCAGGTTCCCACATGCTCACGCATGCATGTGCACACATGGACTCACGGACACCCTCCTCTTTACTGCCACTCCTGCCCACGTGAGAGGAGTAAGCTGTCATTCTAAAGCCCCTGCCCTGAGAAACACCATCACACATGAGCTTCTAAGTAGACCCTTCCTGCCCACCCTGCCCACACCCAACCATCTTCCCAGCTGGTGCCAAGCTAGCCAGTTCACGACACTTGGGAAAATAGGAGGATGAGGCTGAGGAGCAACAACACTAAAGGGGTCAGAGTGGCTTCTCTCGCTTTATCTAAGAGACACAATCCTGAAAAAGGTGGTGCTTATATATGAATTGCTGCTGCACAGGAAGTCATCCATGGATCACAGACCACAGGCAAGATGAGCCCCCACGTCCCCTGCTAGATTTATGGTTAGCTACTCGTAAGGTTTACACAGCAAGCAGATCTCCTTTGGGAAGCCCAGAAGGAACTCTGCATCCAAGCCAGAGTGTTAAGGTGAGAAGAAAACTTCCCAGGGGTTGAACGAGGCCGGAGTCAGCTTCCCTGAGAAGATCAGGTGGGCTCACCTGTTTCACTGTGGCCACCATCCGGGCCATCAACATGATGCTTGCAGTCTCAGGGGGGTAGTGAACACTCCTGGGGAGAAAGAAAAAGGTTTGGCCTAGAACTTCCCTCCCCAGTAGCTGAATTCAGGGAAGCCCAGTCTGATTACTACAGAGAATCATTCCTACCAATCTCATAACCAAAGAGAGAAAGTCATTGGCAAGGACTTGGGCAGGATTTTATATCCCTATGGGCTTAATGGGGCTCTTTCTGGGAGTGTGTAAAATGCTGAGAATGGTGGGACTGGCGGCTCAGATTTAAGGCAGGGGGAATGGGTGATAGTTTAGCCCTAAGAAGGGAGGAAAAATCTAGGGGGTGGTAACTTAACAAAGATGGCTGCATCCACTAAGCGTGGGGAAGGCAGGCAGGGAGGGAAGGATAAAGGAAAGAGGAGAGGAAATGCTACCTACCTCCATGCCTCCTGCAGCTTATTGAGAGGATGCAGGGGGTCATCCTGGGAGGGGCCTGGGCACAGGACCTGATGGTATTGCTCAGCTGCGGCTAGCAGACATTCTGTACTGCAGTACGTCACCTGTTGGGGGAGGTGGAGGTCAGCACCCTAGGATCTGGCAGTGGGGTGAGGCACGGACACCCATGTGGTCTCACCTCCTCTAACTGCACTCCTTCCACAAATAGCCCCTAAGCAGTAGTCAGTGGTATTATGAGATGAAAAAGCATACAGTGCTCTGGGGGCATGTGAGAGGGGCACCTGACCCAGGCTTGTAAAACCGTGGGAAGGAGAGACTGCTTCTCAGGTACAGGGAAGGGCCCCTGCCAGGCTCCTAGGAAGAGGGCAAGCTCCCACCAAGCCTATTTTCTAGACAATGGGACTGGAACAGAGAGGACGAAACTGGCACAGTAACGTCTTTTTCATGTCTTTCCCTACATTCGGGCTCTCAAGGGCCATGACCAAGTCTGTCTTCACTCCTGTCTCCCCAGAGAGGACTTCAGCTTAGCCCCCAGGGATATTCACCTGGCAGTGGGGACAATTCTGGTGCAGGTCCTTGCGCACAGTGCACAGCTCAGGGTGAGGCAAAACCTGGCCTGGTTTCCCAGTCAGTCTCTGGGCGTTCTCCTCTGCCTTCTCCAGTGCCCGAAGGCAGTGGTCACAGGCTGGGGGAGAGAGCCAGACGTGACAATTAAGTGTCTTGAGAGCAGGGGCCACATTTGTCCTTTTCACAGCAATATGCCCAGGGTTAATACAGCACCTAGCTCAGAGAAGGTGTTCAATAAAAGTTTGAGAAGTGAGTGAATGAATGACTATGTTAAATGAATGTATTTCACATGCATTACAGATGATGCCTTCTTCCCTCTCCGGAGTCCCCACCCCTCCCGGAAGACTCTCTCTGCTTCTTGATGGGACTTCGTCTATGGGGCTCCCCACCCAGCCCCCAAACTGGGCTTTCCCCACATTCTGGAGCCGAGTGACCCTCCTTTCACAGATTTCTCTCTAGCCCAAGAAAAGTGTGAAAAAAGCACGTGACTGGCAAAGCTAAGAGCATCCTATTTGTTTCCGACTCCTAACACAGCCTTTTTTGACCAAGGGGCATGGGGTCTCCTCTTGGTAGAGGGCTCCACTTTGGCACAGAGCCCTTCAGCACGACATCTAGTACCTTACAGTATAGGCCACACTGAGTTCCACCTGAGCGACAGTCCTCCCCCAGGGAGCACTTTGGAAGAACCTCTCTGCAGCAGGCTCACAGCCCCAAATGGCCTGAGATTAGACAGAGGCGTGGTTCTCAAGTGCAGCTCTCCAAGGGAAGACGCACTTTCCTCCCAACACCTGGAGTCCTAGAGACGGCAGCCGGTAGGGATGTACGTACTCTCTTCCATGCGCAAAGGCTGCTGGGCCCAACAGCCCTCCAGAGTAGGTGAGATGTGCTCACCTCGGTAGCGATAAAGTGCATTCCAGAGAAACTGTGCAGCCACCAGGGGCCGTTCGATGAATATGGTCTCCCCCTTCTGGATCAGCTGTGTGGCAAACAACCCCTTTCCCTAAGAGGGCAGAGAAGGAATAGGATGGCCATAAGAAGAGACAGAGGACATAGCTTCAAGGGCTCTCACCCCCACGTGCTTCCCTCTCGTCAGAGGCCTCTGCCTCAGGAGGGTTCGTGGAGCATGGTCGGCACCCTCCATAACGGCCTCCTCTGGAAATGCAGCTCTGCCCAGTTTCAGTCGCACTTCTACCAGCCTGTCCAGAGCAGAGGGCCTGGGGTGGGAAGAGAGTCACCACATCAGCCATGTCAGACTAATCAGAGGAGAATTTTTTGGATGGCCAGAGCAGGGCCAAGGTTCACAGCAGGCTGGAGCCTCCAGTACCAGGAACTGGTACAGGGCGGCCTTCTCTGAGTCACCCACGTGCCCCCTCCAGGATCCTGGTCGTGATGCTGCTCCTCAAGGTTGCACAGAAATCCTACACCACGGGAGGGAGAGGCCTATGCGGGAGAATATGCCCTTCTTCCCTGGTCAGCTGGGTACTCACAGCACCTAGCATACATAGTACCTGGTACCCAACAAGTTCTCAGGTGTTACACTGAAAGGAATGACTAATCCTAGCACCAGTCCTAATGCTAACTTGCTGTGAAACTTTGAGCCAGTTGCTTCACTTTTTTGCATCTGTTTACCATGTGAAAAGTGGGTATTATAATAATACCTACCAGGTAGTTTCCAGGGTGCAGTGATATAGCACAGGTGAAGGAATTTCATGAACTCTAGCTCCTTACTACTCAAAGTGAAGTGATGGACTGGGCATCATGGGTATTGCCTGGGAGATGTTAGAAATGCAGAATCTCAGGCCCCACTCCACACCTGCTGAATCAGAATCTGCATTGTTAAAATCAGCTGCAGATGCCCAGGCGATTCATATGCACATTAAATGAGAAATACTGGTCTAAAGCACTGTGGATGTGTACGGGATAAAGGATGAGAAAACAACTGTTGAACTGCCATCTCTCAAATGTGCAAAGGGACTCAGGAGACAGCTTCAGAACCTAGGCAGTTACTGGCCCAGCTGGGCATTTTCTCCCACTATACAGAGGAGTGGTGCCCCTGCCAACAGTGAACTGTTATGAAAAGAGAGAGAAAGGAAATGATTGACACAGCAGTGAAATGTCCTGTCACGTGGCCTCCTGGGTAGCTCCCAGTTTCCTTCTAGCACTGGCGCTCTGGATAGACAGGGGCACCTCCCAAAATCAGAGCAGCAGGATGTATAGACCTGGACAGGCCCTGAGCACCCCGTGAGCCACACATCTCAATCCTGTGAATAACTCTGGGAGCTCTAATATGGTACAGTGGGACAGCTGGAACAAAACCACTGGCAAAGCCGTGGATGCAGCCTGGTTGTCTTTCTAGAAGCCCACCTCCAGGCCTAGTAGCCCCTGGAACCCACCCAGCAAAATGAAAACCTGGCCTTCCTCTGTGGGGCAACAAGATATGGACAGGTATCCACATTACTTCTGACAATCTCAAATCTCAATATTGAATAAATATTGATTTCTTTCTCCCTCCTTCTGGAGGACCAAATGTAGGAAATACTGAGTAAAGCAAAGGGAAGAATCAGAGCTGTTCCTCTATGAAACCACATAGCCCCCAAACATATAAAGTATTTCAAGAAAAACAACTCTAATTCATATTACCAAGAAGACTGCAGAGAACGGAACCTGAATGGAAAGGGTACAAACTATGAAAAGTTATCTCCAATTTGAAACGTTTAAGTTTAAAAAAAAAAAAAAGATTGTACCAAAAATTCTAAGACTATGTAGTAAATTAATTCTTTTTTTTTTTTTTTGCGGTACGCGGGCCTCTCACAGTTGTGGCCTCTCTCGTTGCAGAGCACAGGCTCCGGACGCGCAGGCTCAGCGGCCATGGCTCACGGGCCTAGCCGCTCCGCGGCATGTGGGATCTTCACGGACCGGGGCACGAACCCATGTCCCCTGCATCGGCAGGCGGACTCTCAACCACTGCGCCACCAGGGAAGCCCGTAAATTAATTCTTTATTAAATTATTTTCTACAAAAATATCAAGTGCCAAAAGTGAATTCAAAAGGAAGAAAGCCAAGACAGACTTGCAATGCCAGTACCTGCCTGATGTGCATTAGTACAGCATCCTGGTTGACATCTACCATATTTGGTCAGGTTTCTGTTCTGACTGGTCATATCCCGGGCATAGCAATTGGTAAAATTTTGGAGATCATTCCTGCCAATATCCATAGAGGCAATAGAGAAAGTGGTCAAAAGCTACCCCATGTGAGGCCCCTAGTCTATATCGTTTCATGAGCCAGCTCTCTCAAACCAAATAAGTAATTCTTGTGCTATTTAAACTATTCAATAACAGAAAAAATGGAAAGCTTCTCTATTAAAAAACAAAAACAAAAACAAAAAACAAGCATAATTTTGATGTGGTAACCTAAGGAAGATACCATAAAGGAAAAAAAAAAATCACAAACCAATCTCACTTGATGAATGTAGAGGCAAAAAGCCCAGGATAAGCCATCTTGTCACCAGGTCTGGGTATGTGATTCTTCTGCAGCAGCAGATCAGTTGTAGACATGGAGAGGGAAGCCAGCTCATTCTTCCAGAGCTAGGGTTTTGATAGAAGGCTAGGACAGGACAACTGGGCAAGGAGAGTGGCTGAAGTGATGAAGTAAGAGGGAAGAAGTAAAACAAGGAGGGGCCTGAGAGATAGGGGTGAAGTGAAAGTAAAGGTGAATATCTCTGCAGGCTAGGAGCGACGGAACTGAGACACCATCAAACTGTGAGCCAATGGAGAGCACTGGAGGCCTTGCGGTAGAGATGGAGTTGTGGGCAGCTGAGGAGGCCAAGGATATGGGAGCTGATTTACCACGGAAATAGAGGAATGCTCCAGATGCCTCTGGAGTGAAAAGAGGACAATGGAAGGTTGGGTTCGGGAACTGGATGAGTACGATGATGTTGAGAGCAGGAGACAGATGACTAGAAGGCTAACATCTAGGGCAAGGACCAAGGATACACACAGCCACTACATGACAAACTGTTCAGCCTCATTAGTAAACAAATATAAATGAGAACAAAGCGATATCACTTTGCACATATCAACCAGCAAAGATAACCAAGAAAGAAAATACTCAGTGCTGGGGAGAACAAAAGGATGTGTGCACAGACACTGAGCTCCAATATCTTTGACCTCAGGGATGAAAAACAAGATACAGCATAAGGGTCCATAAATCAGCAGTTGTTGAGTGAACAGTGGTCCTCCCATGAAACAGACTATTACTCAACTCTTAAAAATTAATACGTAGCATTGTTGATATTGAAATATTTACTGCTGCATCAAAAAGCAGTTTCTAAAAATACAGTGTTAATATGCACATATTTGCACAAATATAGATTCTGAGTGTTTTACCTTCTCTTTCCTTACATGCGCTTTTTTTTTTCTACAATGAACTTCTAAAACACGATAATAAAACAACAAAATGTCACCCTCTTGATTTAAACCCTTCAATGTTACTACGGGCTTCGGTCCAAACTCCTGAACACTTCAAGACCCTTCGTGAAGTGTCCTGGCCTTTTCCCTCAACCCCCACCCAAATCTCACTCAGAAAGTTCCCTGAGGACCCACGCCTTTTTGTACTGCAGCTCCCCCTGCCCAGCACGTCCCGCCCGCAGCTCCCAGGACGCAGCAGTAATGTCCCCCGGCCTGGCGCTCCCCGGCCCCACTGGCGGAAAGGCCCGGTTCCACGGAGGCAGGGGACGCGCACGGAAACTCAGCGGGCTCGGGCCCACCGCATGACCGCCCCGGAACCCTGCGCGCGGGGATTAGGTAGTCCCCGGGCCCCGAGCCGGGAACGGGCCGCAGCGTCCGAGCGGCAGAGGAGCCTCTAGATTCCAGGCATGGGGTCCGGTGGGGCTGTCTCCAAGGCCGGGCCGGGTGGGGGGACCCCGGCACGGTCCGCCGCGGCCTCACCTTTGCGCTGCTCACGAAGCGAACTTCCACGGCTACCCGGGCTCGGCCCGCCACGCCCACGCAGAAGGAGAACACGTCGCACATGGAGGCCGCCATCTTGGGCGTACCTCCGCCTGCTGACCCTTGACCCCGCCTCGACCCGGGAGGCCCCGCCCCTCACTGGCCCAGACCCCGGCGTGAGTGTCCCCGAGGCTGCGAGGGTTTGCGCGCTAGCCGGTCTTAATTTGGATCTTTTTGGTTTATGTATCTGTAGGTTAAGTAGTTCGTTTACTGGGTGTAGCTGGGCCTGCCTTTGCGCAGCTTTGCCTCTGTCTCTATCTTCGTGGCCAGTACCAGAGCTTGTGTGTGCGTGTAGTTTTGATCTGTGTACCTGTATCCGAGTTCACGTTTGTGTCTGTTGTCTCTGCCACCCAGTGGTCCGTCTTGAGTAAAGCGCTCTCTGGACCCAATCATGGGGTGGGACAGCAACGGGCTGACTTACTGCTATCCTCTCAGGCCCTCAACCTGAAGGGAAGAACTAGCTTACCCCACCTATCCATCCTACAAAGTCCGGCGATTTCCTATTTCTGTAGGCAGTCTGGCAGCGGGGCAGACTGTCCTACGAAAGATCAAGCTGGACATGTGTCCTCCTCAGACTCTTCAGGGCGTAGGGACCTTGTAGCCTGGGGGTGCTGGAGGGTCTAAGGACCCGTGAAATTGTATGCAGAAGTGAGTCTGCAGATGCACATTGTCCTGACAACAGGAGAGGGACCTATTCTCTTGTTCAGGACTGACCTGAACATTTGTCCCCACAGCCAGGCCTGACCACCATGTCTCAGGTTGTTCCCTCGTCCTCCAATTGATTCTGTGCTACTTGAAAAGGCACCTGTGTCTGCATCTGCTGCGGTCTCATGGTGACATTTAGGGATTTGATAGAGCCCAGTAACTGCTGAATAGGTCACTGCTGGTGATTAAAAAAAAAAAAAAAAAAAAAAGTGAGCCGATGGTTCCTGGAAGAGGCAGATGTAGCTGTGTTCCTTTAATAGAGCTGACTGGGTCCAGCATTAGGAAGGATTTCCCGGAAGACAGGAACAGGAGGGTTCTTGAAGCTGGACCCTGGCCTCCCTCCAGCTGCAGCTTGGTCCTGGAGACGATGGTCAACTGCCTTGGCGGCAGGTGGTTTTCCAAGGCCACCCCTGCTCCCTGCCTTTCCTCCCTCCCTCAGAAAACTCTGGAGAGCAGTGTGGACCATGCCCTCTCTCATCACCAGGTGGCAGGGCAGTCCTCCTTCCACCAGTCATCTCAACACCCAGAAGTCATTCTGTATTCTAAATGAATACCCTCAACGGAAGCCCGCCAGGGAATGTGGAGTGCTAGAGAAATTAGCTCTGGAAATATTGGTGGCAGGCTTCACAAGAGTAGGCTATCAGCTACGCTTCTTGGAAAGAAACTGAGTAGATTCCTGGGAAGGAATGGGAGCCATGAGAACTGGTTGTGAAGCAGGGGAATAATAATACAGCAGAGTTTATGACAAAATGCCAGTTTTGGCAAAGGCAGAGTTAAATCTCTCTGTATGAAGATGGATAGGGGGTCAAGTTAAGTAGCTAGACGGAAAAAGATGGTGTTCAGGGTAGCATGTCTGCTCCAAGGAGGCAGCTGGGCCTGAGCTCCTTCTGAGAGTGTTAACAGTTCAGACAAAATAAGAAAACTTTGGGAAATTCTGTGAGAGGAAATGGGCTAAATGGTCTGCCCTTCCTTCTTTGCTCTCAACTCCACCATCTCCAATGGGGAAGAGTCTTCTAGGCCCAGATACTGATTCAAGGAGGCCCTCTCTCGTCTACAGCCAGGCCAGGCAAAGATTAATCCCTGGAGAAGCCAGGGGTGAGGTATTACTCCCAGAGGTGAAGGGGACCTATTAGGCTTGATAGTTACTGCACACTTAGTACTGACCCTGG